>NC_045683.1:15421033-16055200 GCF_003331165.1 Xiphophorus hellerii
ACACATTTTTACATGTTACTTAACTTTCCTGAATGGCTTTCCTTTTTTTTCCTCTCGAAAGACTTCAGTGATGCCTTTATGTGTTGTTGTTTACTTTCACAGCTCTTTCTTCACATCTAATGCAAATTTGCTTGTAATGTGAGTGACTGAAGAATAACATGATGATAAAGCCTACAAAGCCAAAGCGAAACAATCAGCTGCTTTAGCCCATTTGGTAAGGACAAAAGACAAAACATAAGTTCTCTGATTTTAATAATTTAATTCACAAGATCATGAGGACAGAGTACTTTCCTGTTTTCTTTTGGAACATGTTATTTCTTCCAAAAGGCTTTAATCCAAAGAGGAGGGCTTCTCTGACTTCCCTGTTGCATGCACATTCTCCACTGGGTTGGGATATATCACACTTTAGTTAGTCAAATATTTTTAATAATTCTTGCAAATGTCATAAAAATGTGCACTACTGTTTCATCCAACCAATCTCTAGTGTAGAGGCAGACTATACCTTTTTTAAACTTAATGATCACATTTTTCTTATCACACTGGTTAGCAACTGCAACTAAATCTGGCAAAACTCTAAGAACCCTGCTCCTCTAAAAGAAGCGAAAACTTTTGTTATTTCATACTGGATAAACTCAATTGTAAAACCGGGACAGATTTTAAAATATTTAGGCACATCATTATCTTGTACTAAATGATTTTCACTCCTGTAGTTACACCGAAAAAGCCATCTGAGTTGTCTCCTGTAACTACCAATTAGAAGTGCATTTTTCTCTTCACGCACCCACGTGCAGCTCAATAATGTGCCCCAAGATGCTTAACTAAATAGAGTAAAGCGGAGGAAGAAAAAATTTGTAAATTTCAACATCTGTGTTGCTTAAGATTTATGCAGTCACCAACAACTTTCAAGCTTCGAATATACCTGTTTTTGCAAGTAAATATGGAAAAATCAAAAGTTGTTGAAAAGCTGCAGCTCTGCAGCACTTTCAAAATGGGCAGAAAAATACAGCAAAGTTGTATGCAGTTAAAGAACAGTGTTAGTTTGAGCACACTACATTGAACACTGAACCTTTTTAGGTTATTAGGTAGAAGTTAAGGATTTTGTGAAAAAGAAATTATAATAAATGCATGACAATAACACACTAAAAAGGACATCTTCAAATTACTGAAAATGCAGACATATTTCATGAAGCTTGGTTATAAAAAAAAGATGTTGAGGAGTCAAAATTTCTGTCAGGGTTTCACAGTCTGCTCTCAGAAACTGCACAGCGAGTGGCAGCAGAAAGTCCTTAGAAGTTCTTTTTATAACTCTCCTACAATAAAAACTGATGCAGAATGTCATTCCTATCCACTGTGGGAATTTCACATAATGTCTCCCTATTTATGTCCCATTTATTCAAAACTTTCTGAAGTATGCTGCCATTGAATTTTAGACCTGTTTGAAAAACCTAAAAGGCATTGGGATAAAATAAAATCACAGAAGATACTTCTGTTTTCCACAGTCCACTAAAGTAAAAAACCGTAGCTAAAGATGTAGTAATTAACTTTTATAAAAGCTATGTGCTTTACATTTGTTAAAACTGTCACTATGTTGTGACAGTATGTTGTGAGGCAGATAATCTGTGAAAAGATCAATCTCTTCCACCTCCTCCCTGAGCTACTATTGCAGTCTAAGTAAATACATTGTTCCCGATTTGTCCTGGCCAAAAACAACCAATCAGAGCCAGGAGGAGTTTCTTAGTGCTGTCAGTCAATCTCATGTTCTCACTGCTAAATGAGCTAATGGCAGAAAAACAACTTACCATTACAGGAAAACTGTTTATCCACTGTCATGGTTGGTCATAGTAACTAGACTGAGTTTTGTAGAAATATTTGGGGTTATGTGAGAGCTAGTATTTATTCGCCACCGAATGGCTGCTACAGCAGATTCAAGGATTCCATGAATGAAAGAGTCAAAGCAAAAACTCACTCTTAGTGTGTTTTTGATGAGCTAATAACATTTTGACAAGACATAAAGCTCAAAAAGTCAATTTTACATAATACTTAATACTTCTTTAAGCATCCAGTAAGAAGATGCTGTATATCATTACTTCTGTTAATAACCAAATAGCAGTCCCTAAAACATTACATTTGTAGGGAGGAGCAACAAGTAATTGAATAAAACTGATCACAGGAGCAATTACTATCTTGAAAACCAACCAAAAAATTAGGCAACAATAGCTAAACCTTTTCAGTTTGCCATTCAGCTGCTTTAATTCTAATATAAAGTAAGTTTGAGCAATGTTTGACCTACAAATGTAACCATTTTGCTCGTTCATATTATTGTGAGGGACATTTATTTTGATGATCTGCTGTCTGCTGTGGATTACGAGTCGAACTTGTAGTCTAACATCGTCTTCATAGAAAAGTGACTGACAAGGCTGTTAGAGAAACAGAGAGGGGCAGTATCTGTGTCACAAGAGTAAACCAAACATGGGAATATGTGTGTGTCCTGGAAATGTAATCTATGACTGTCTCAAGGGAGCATCTCACCTTTGCTTGGCTTCAGCAGATAAAAGAGACAAATAGAGAGTGATGGATAGTTTTGCATTGTTTAACTCAAGGCCATGGATCCCATTTATTCTCTACTGCCATCATAGAAATGAGTCACACAACTGTGTAGCTCAATTATCTGTTTCTATGATTAATTGCTCAGCTTATTAAAGACACACCAAACAAAATTGTCAAATATAAGTTGTGCAAGGTAGCAAAATTTTAATATTTGTAGTAAATATGTCTATCTAAAAAAAGTAGTGTAGTGGTCCTGACTTTCAATTGATTACATATAGCATTACTTTTAGGTATGTCGTGGAAAAAATACTATTTCCAAGCACTGTTCAGGTGAAATCACTCAATCAGGTTTATTCATATTGTGCACAATACAGAGAGCTTGTAGGACAATCAGTAATGAAGCAGGTCTGGATGAAAAGCTCTGTCAGGCAGAGACAACACATGAGTTTTATACCAAGGATAAAGAATTAACAACAAGGGCGAGAGAGTCTGGTTCTGATGCAGCTGTAGAAAACAACTTCCAACCTTCTACATGTAACCCAAATAGTTCTTTTGGTGAGAGTTCACAATCATTCATATAACATGACTAGCAGATGTGACCTTATTGTAATTTTTCCATCACAACGTACTTTTGTTTTTACATCTTTGTTACGTTACAAATCTTTAGATATTCAGGAATTTTGTGGATTTCTGAAAATGCTTGAAAGAACAAATCCTTCAAGCGCTTTCAGTTTTATAAAATGGACAGTCACTTTTTCTTTTTTTACACTGGGGATCTATAATCAGTTGAAATTACATCTTACAGAAATTTTCTTACAGCTTTTGTGATACCCATTTTTATGCTCACTGCTGTTTAAATCTGATGAGCAGTAAGTAAAGCAGAATAAACTCCTACTATAGCAAGCCAATGCCTGCTTGATCAGCTAACTACAAGGTAGAAAGGTAGATTCGTAGTAGCCATTAAATTAGCTAAAAACCTTTAAATCAGGTGCCTCAAGAAGGCTGAGTGAACATTTTTCACTTTTTCATTAACAACCAGGACTTGTAATTCTATTTCAAGGCATTAATCAATGCTCCTTTTCACCTGTCTTAATTAACAAGGGCTGAGAAGAGCAAAATGAGGAGGCAGGCATGAAACAGACATGAAAAGAAAATAACCACCTGTCCTCTTTATTAGATCTTTAAATTTGAAAAAAATAATCCAAGTTAAAATTCAAATCAATTCAAATATGTTGCTGATAGAAACTAGGTTTTTTGATCACCATCATTGCATCATTTATTTTTAATTTTTACTCCTTCTCTGATCAGAAAACAGTAAAAATGTCTTATCTGTATGAAATCAAAATTTTAATCCTTAAATAAAAAGTCACAGCATCTCTAAATATTAGGGAAACAAACTGCATTGGTCTTGCATTTCAAATCAGTTGCTCACAAATAGTCTGTGCAATAGTTTTGAAAAACACTTATTTATATGTAAACAAGCTAAATGTGAAAAAGATAACTTTACATTTCAGCGAAGATCTCTCATAAAGTATTGCTCGTAAAGGCATGAAACAAGGCTTCAGAGTATGAAAAAGATACTGATGTACAGAGGAAAAGTGATTTTGTGTTGTTGTTTTTAAATGCCCCTGGGTAGTCAAGTCATTCAATTCTAAAATCTCATTTTTCTCACTTTTCCTGTATTCCACTTCTTAAGCACCCGGGGAGGTTAAGTAGACTATCTGTTTCTTTTCAGCATAGCTCCAATGTGTTTGTAAAAACTCCATTATTGTCGAAGCACCTGAGGCAAACTACAGAAATGTGCTGAGTTTGTTCTGCTACAGTAAATTCAACTGGCTCCTTTTTTACAAGAAAAAAAATTTTTTTTTTCTTTAACAATTAGAGAATATTTTGGTTTGCTTGGCACAAGTAATTTTTTAAAATTACAATACTCAGTATGCATATTCTTGAGTCAATAGCTGTGCTACATGTTTTCTTTGTAATTGCTCTGCAGCACACATAATAGCTTTGGGGGCTTTTTTTAATCTTGGAAATTAGACTAATTATAGAACTCTTCTTTCTAGAGTTGGTCAGTATTAGCTAGAAGTTGATAAAACCTTTATGAACTAATTGTATCCACTATAACAGACTGAATAGACTATTTTTCTAGAGCACAGTGTGTTTTTCTCCTTAGCATATATTTGACAACTTGAATTACTTGAATTGACTGATTTTACCCTTAAAAAGAGATATGTTTTTCTGTATGTATTCTGTGTCCTGATCACAGTGGACACAAGTTTTTAGAAAATGTTTAGGGAAAAAATCTCTAGTTTAAATGTGACTGAAGTACCAGTGTTACATTAATAGTACAGGGTCAAAACGGTATTCATCCATTCTTTCAGCCTTTGTATTGGGTTGTCGTGTGTAAAAGTTGAAATAATGAAATAATAAGATAATAAAAGTGTGGTGTGCTCTCTTCTTCAGTCTACATTAATAAGCTTGATGCCTGCACTCATATGCTGAAATAATGATTTCAGTATAGATATAGTTTACCTTATAGCGTGTACACAAGCTTGATTGACAGTGCCACCACCCTCCTCTTGGCTCTGATTGGTTGTTTCTGACCAAGCAGTGTATTTCTGCAAATAGCACTGGCAATACTGGGAAAAGGCAGAAGAGCTTGATTTTGTTCATAGATCACCTGTCTCATATTATACTGTCAGTATATTTTCATAAAGGTTACCTACTGCAGCCTTAAAGAGAGGCACTACACATTTATCTTGCTTCATGCTTAATAAATCTGAAATATAAAAAAAAACAAAACAAAACTGTATTTTCTGACCTTGCTCAAAATCAGCATCCCTCACTTCCTCCCTTTAATGTCCTTCAAATATACATCTTCAATTAATTTCATTCTATGGAGTGAGTTACACAGTGTACAAAAATCCAAGCACAGCTGAAACCTGTCTGTGTTCTCTAATCACATTAGGGTATTAATTCAGAGAATTTTTTTTTTAAACCAAAATTCACAGTATGACTTGTGTGCAAGTCTAGGAAATAAATTAGAATCTATGTAATTTCTTAGAAACACATTCTTCAATTACTTTTTGTTTTTGCTTTGCTCAAAGGGATGATCATTGCTGCTTCTCAATAGTCGAAAGAAACTTCAGTCACATTTTAATGCTTTTTGATTTTATGAGACTACATAGTGAACATATAAGGTGAACTTAAAAATAACTTGCTTTTAGTGCAAAGTCTAGGAACCTCCTGGCCAGCCTGCGCACAACAAGGTCTCAGCAATTAAGCTCTCAGGACACTAGATCGTTTGATTTATCTTTCAACACAAATACCTCAGTTTTTTTATTTCCACTGACATAAAAATGTTACAGTTTTTTTATTTCCACTGACATAAAAAATGTTACCTAAGAGTCTAATTACATTCTAATAAAGCTAACAAAAAGGTGTATATTTTCATTTAACAAGGGCAAAAGTTCAAACTCAAAGCCTGGAGGGTGTAACATGAATAGAACAAAAGCAACAGAAATGTGCTTCTCTGTAGCTTATGATTGAGATAAGAAAAAGCTTTGTTGCCAACTGACCTGACCGTTCATGCAAGCAATTTGGTGTGCTTGGAAACGAAGTCTGAGCAACAGAAACAACCTCCCATGTTTCAGACTTGAACTGAATAAAACCAATATCACCATCGCTCTTTCCGATGGTCCCCCTGTATAATGTGATGTAATATTACAGTTGGAAGTACACACACACACACACTCACACGCCCCCACACACACCAGTAAGAACAGTAGGATAGTCTTTTGGGATTTTGTTTTTGACCAGCTCCACAATAACATTTCTGAATCTAGGCAGATATACTACTGGTGTAACAGCTAACCAGCTAACCACTCTATGTCATCCAGACAATCTGCTGCTAACCGGAGTTCTGGTGCTGTGATTATATCTCAGTTAACACCTGAAGCAGAAATAAATTGTAACACCACCAAAGGACTTGTGCTGTGGTTGATTACCATGTAGACTGAAAGGACACTGCTGGACAGACATTGCTGAATGATGAGTGGATTCTTGGGCTGGTGCTGAAGGATGTTGTATGTGTTGCCACCATTATGTTGTTTTGCCTCCTCCATGTGAAGGTACATTACGTTATCAGTGCCTCTGAACATAGGAAGTTCAAATTTGTTTTATTGTATATTTTTGATCAAATGAATAGTTTTCATACACTATATGTTTGTTGCCTAAAATCTTGGGATTTTACTCCTAATACTGTATCTTCTAAATATGTATTTTTGTCAAATTTGTGTGATGTTATTCAGATTACTTCATAAAACCAGTAGGGACATTTCAGGCATCTAAAGAGCGAGCAAATATTATCTCCCCTGATATATTTGTTCACCCTGACAGTAGGAACCATCTTTCCTTTTTACTCTCTAAAGAACCTTATGTCTTCCTGTCAAGGTCCTGACTCTTATAGCACCCTTCTGCACCTCAGTTAACTAACAACCTATGATTCAATTCAGTTGAATTAGTTCCTTTTGAAGTAAAATCAGTATTTCAAATGTTTGTTTTTTTTCTCTATTTCTTATTCAAGTGTTGACAAGATTTTTGTTGAAAGGATCTCAATGGCTTTTATAGAGTGACAGCAACTTAGATGAGAAACTCCATCATTGGGGAATTTGTGGCAAACAAGTTTCTCCTTGATGAAATACAAGTATTTCATTTCATTCACATAAATTCATTTAGTTTTTAGGCATGTGTAGGTAAAGAATCTGCAGAAAAATGTTACATAAGTCTGCTTTTTTTGTTTTTGAAGGTGTGGATGATAATGGCATTTAGACAGAGAGGAGTTTTTATGTTCATAACATCCCTTTTTTCTTAGCTAAGCACACTGGGTACTTTAAATAAAGAAAATTTTGTTGGAAAAAAAATAGCTTTAAGCTTATACTTGTGGCTTGGGTATCTGGTTAGCACGCCTCCTGGGGTATCTCTGGGTGTGCAGGGAAGAGAACCAGAGGAAGACCCAGGACACGCTGGAGGGATTCTGTTTCTTCGCTGGTCTGGGAACGCATTGGGATTCCCTCAGAGGAACTGGACCAAGTGGCTTGGGAGAAGGAAGTCTAGAATGCTACTCCTGTGACCCGACCCCGGATAAGTGGAAGACAATGGATGGATGGATAAACTATAATTTATTTTAAGTGATTCTTGTTTGAAAGGACCCACCTTGTCACTGTGATCTGGGTATAATTTGTAAAAGTAAAATTTTTTTCATGCCACTGCCCTTAGGCAAGCGTGATAAAAATTCAAATCACAGCCCTACCACCAACCAACTCATACGAATCCTCTACTATTGATGTCTCCTGATATTACTGAGAGTTTTTCAATGACTGAAAAACATGCAGAGTCCTAGAAATTGCAGTACACTGTAGACCTTATTGATATTAATACATATAATAAACTATTGTGTTTCTTTGTCTCTTAAACGACTCTCTGCATAATGTAGTAGCTGAGCCAACCACAAACACTTGTGTATTTTAGAGTCAAACATGAGGCCATCTGCTCAAATTTGGCTCAAGTTGGGTGCCATGACAGAATGATGTTGAACACTAAGAAATATACAACAGGAAGCCTAAAAGGAAATTAATGCTGCTCTGACACTTGTGGCAGAGCAGCCAGAAATACTGGCACAGTCCTATGCATTTAAATATGCCTTCTCACATAAACTAAAGCAAAGTTCTTAACTTGCTTCTATAAAATGTTTGGTACATGATAGAGTAATAAAGGACATTAAACAAAAAGAATTGTCCTTCTTGCCTTCAGATTTTTGACCGGTATCACAAGAAGGTGTGTGTGAAAAAATTGTTTGTGAAACCAGTAATGTATTGTGGTTTTGCTAACAAGCCAGAGCCAGAATTTAGAAATTATATTTTTCTCTGCATTTGTAAAGCAAATACTTTCTTGTTCATCTCCGCATAGGATTGGTACGTGAATATTTAAAATTTTCCACAAACTTAGCAACGGATGAAGATGACACCTGCAACATTCAACAGACCGGGCCAGTACCAATTTCTAAAAGATAAAACATTAATATAAGTTGTTGAATAAAGATTTATGACTAAAAGAATAAAAGAACATAAACATCAGGTAGTAAAAATGATGGTGAAATTTGTTGAATTGTTCATTAAAACATGAGCTACTGAACAGAATAGTCAGAATAAACTGAAAACATGCACATTGGTTATTATACACATGGTAAATTGGAGCGCATAGGTGAGGCCACAGCTATATGCTGCAAAATGAACATGTGGTTTTAATTGTTGTAATATTTAAGAAAAGCTTAAATATGTCACACCTCTGAAAATTGTAGCAGTATCAGTTTCAATATTGCCTTATTTTAGTAAATTTAGGAACATAATCAAGCTATTTACATGCTCAATATGAACCCTAATCAGTTTGATGAATCTAGGCAGTTCAAATGCCTATTACTCATGTACTCCTCTTTAAACACAATAACAGTGATCCTATAACATCCCTAACCTGTTGTTTTGAAATACAGACCCATTAGATAATCATTTTCATTCGTCTGCCAACAATAATTGCCATCCTTATTAACATGTTCATTAGACATCGGTGTCAATTCAAATGCAGACAAGAACACGCCTGCACACACACACACACACCCATGCAAAGTCACACATCCATATTCTACTCAGGTTCCAGTGTCATTCTCATTAACAGTTTGCAATCTAGGAGAGTTAATAAACAGAAAAAATATTCTCAGGTGCATACACAGTTCATTGGTCCACTTCGTCATGGAGACATGAGCACAACAAACAGCAGAGTCGCAAGCAGTTCTCTGTTTACTGGTGTACGTGTTCGTCCAGAGCTTCAAATGTTGCCGTGATTGCTTGACTATTTGCATATGAGTGGCAAATTCTTCTAAGCACACACTTTGCTGTTTTCACTTCGGATTAGCCATGCCAGGGTATGTGTTATCATTTTGGGATAAGGCAGCAATTTATCAGACTAAATCACACCCCCTGATGATGTTTGACCTCAAGCAGAAAGGCAAAGACGACAGGAAGGAAGCAGGGAGGCAGACTGAGCCTTGTGGGCACCTCTCCGCGGGCGGTCCACATGCCTGCACCCGGGCTGATAACGACGGATAGGAAGAAAGGAAGACATGAGGAGGGGTTTGGGAACTGAACAAACTGAGAGACTTCTGTAAAGTGAGTGCAGAACAGAGCATGCTTATTAGCATATTAACTTGTCTAAAAGCATGCTTTTTTTTCTTTATGTTTTCCTTATCCTGGATAGGTTTCCTGTGATATTTATTTCCCTGTCTGCTTTCTCCTTAAAGATGACTTGGATTTAATTCTTGCTTTTGTGTTGTAATAATGGCATTGAACTTTGTCAGAGTTTCAATAACTAATACTGGAACACTTAAGCGAAAGCTCTTGGGTTTTCAGTATTTAACCCTTTACATGCAAAGCAGAATTTTGGCAATACACACCAGAACATAAGAAAAACATCATAATGTTTAGTGTTTTATTATAACAAATTGTTTCACCACAAGGAGTAGTCAAACAATTTAGTAATAGTGTCTAACTACAGAAGTATCTACTGGCATCTTTCAGCCTTGGTAGAGTTTTCTCTAGGGTGTTGGAAAGGAGGATCTGACCCACTGTCAAACCTTAGGTTTAATTTGAGCTTGATTTGATTTGGCTTTTATCCAAACCATGGAACCGTGAACCAAATATTTACACCTTTGGATATGTACCAAGGGGAACTGTCCAGTCCATATGTTCACATGCCAAAGGTTCACAACCATGTAGCTTGATGCATTTTGTGGGAGTGGAACTTGCTCAAGATGATTCTAAGGGATATTTACAACTAAAGAAACAGATGTGTCTGAATTTTAGTACAGCATTTGTTCCCAGGCCAGGTCAGATTCCCTCAAAGAGAACCTTCTATGTTCTCTTTTCTACACTTCATCATCTGACATAATTAGATCTTAGTTATAAAATACCTAGCCTAACAAGGCAGATCAGTTCAGTTTGTACTTGATTTTCATTTCTTTTTTCACTTTTCCATTGCTGTTCATGCTTGGTCTTAGGCTAATTATGTTTCCCATTTATTGAAAGAAGCATTTGCTGAGGATATTAATTACAAACTGAATAAAATAAAAACATTTGACCATTTTAAATGATAAAACAAGCAATTTTGACATTGTTTCTGTTCAATGTTCCTCTATTTTCTTATTGAGCTTCAAAATCACTTACGCCATGTTTGTCATATTACGGACAAATGGATGGATCGATGGATAATGAGTAAATAAATAAATTCTACAAACATGAATATTTGTTCATATTTTTTATTGTTAATGTTCTCCAGTTATCCCCAGGAGTCCAAACACATTCACGTTAGTCTGCTTTGTGTCTTAAAATTGCTCTCAGGCGTGGATTTGTATGCATCAGTTGTTGTTTTTCAGTGGATCCTGTGATGACTGCTGTGATAGGCTCCAAAAAATCCCCTCAAAAAAATATTTATCTTAAGCCAGAGACGTCACACCTGCCAATTTGTCTCCTTTAAGTCTTAAAGTGTTAAAAAACAATATGCAAAAATATGGAAATGTGAACACAGAGTGTCTCCTCAAAACAAACATCCTTTTTGTTTTCCTCTTTGTGCCAGTTATGATACCTGCGTTGATCTATGTTGTGTTGTGTATTAGATGTCACTTTTTGGGTATTCAGTATTTAATAAGAACATTTGGTGAATCAGATTTCTGACTGGGAAAGGCAGAGCTTGAGTTCACATCCAAATTGGCTTCCCCACACAATGAAAATTAGCCACTTGTGACCACATCTGATGATATGCATCTTATTAAACAGATAGATACTGTGAGCAGTATCTATCTGTGAACATGCACCTTATATGCTTAAATCCATAACCTGGAGAGAAACACATTGTTAGTTGCTGGTGTAGTTAATAGTAGCTTACACTACAACAATTATCAAATCCCTCATGTTCCTGTGTTTTCTAACTTGCAACTAGAACTCTGAGTGTGATGTCATTCCCAGCTCTGAGCATCAGCCTGCGAAAGAAATCAAATGCAGTGTTAGTACGCCCCATAGTTTAAGATTGCAAGTTTTTCTTGTGTTTCCCATTATAAACAATAACTGACTAAAAATGTTCATTGACAGGTTAGTTATTATCACGTTCTTCAAATTGATTGGCCAGACTTCTCAAAACCCATTAGCTTTTTAAATGTAGTCTCAAACAGTGCAATTCATAAACTGAAGTGGCTGCACTTTTTAAAATTTAAGTCAGCTGACAACAAGTACAACATGGTGATCAAACACTCAATTATCAGCCCTGGCCTAATGTTCCTTCATCCCTGGTCTTAGAGCAACAAGCCAGCAAGCTGAACACTAAGCCATCTTGTATGTAAGCAAATATACACATATCTGCACATATTTAAAGATGTTCCACTACAGCATCTGTCCACTTATAAGAAACATCTCTTAAGTGGTTGTAGTTAGTTGTTCTTTTATCTAATTCAGTCCTTTGAGAAAATGTGTGTCTGTGTGTATGCATCAGAGTGTCTTCTCCACATTAGTCAGGTCAACGGGAAGGCATTAATATTCATGAAATTACTAAATTATAAAAATGGAACATGAGTCAATGCTGGGATAAAAGAAAGCCAGCCTTCCATGCTTCAAAGCTCCCATCCGAAACTAGTTATAATCTGAACGCATGGTGGGAGTGTGTGTGTATGTGGGTTGGAAGGAGGTTTGTGTCTGCGCGTGTGTGTGTGTGGATGCATGCTAGTGGCTAGAAGAGAGAGCAGACAGAAAGAGAGAGAGAGAGATAAGGACTGACCTTCAGTGAATCACTTCCCTCTCTGGACAGACTTGTAGGGAGGAATCATACGCGGCCAACTGTTCTTACAGAGAAAAGAGGAAACTGGAAAAAACAAGCAGAGCTTGAGAGAAGAGGTGCAGAATATGCAAGAAAAAAGCTGTGGGGGGAAGTAAAGGGTGCTAAGATTCAAAGAAGACAAAAGTATCATGTTGTGTAATGGAGCCAAACCAGATAGATTTGGGCTAGGGTGGGAGGACAACAGGGCAAGAGCATCTCTGGAACTGGCATCAACACCAGCAGTAGCTCGGCACAAATCCCAGATATTATTTAAATGTTTTGAATGCAGAACTTCTGTCTTTAGCATCAACATGATATGGAGTTCAAAGAAGCTCATTAGTTCTGTGACTTAAAAAGCTAATTATATATTAAAATGAAGCAAACATTGATGGGCTCTGCAGCCAGCATTAACATTTTTCTCGAGAACACAGTCCCTGAATGTTGTCAGTAACAGCGAAGAATCTGAATGTGTTGATTTTGTTCAATAAAGTTTCCCTTTTTTCATAAAATTACAATATTACTTAGATCTTTTAGTAGTTTTCTATTCAACATCCCTTTACCCAGTTTGCATTTGTCTTTCACATATTTCTGTCATTCAGCAGTATCTAGCAGTCTTATCCTGCTACACTCCTCAGGTTATAAATCATCAATGGCATTCTTTAAATAGGGAAATTAATTATTTACACTTCAAGCTAAAATACCTTGAAGAGACAGAAAAAAAATACTGACACATAATAAGTCATATCCAGGTCTGGGAGGCCGGCCACTCTATTACCATAGTCTAGATTTATAATGCTCCCATAACAGTTGAGCCACGAGTGGAGATATTTTGGTGGGCCAGTAGTATGAACCTGTTTCTGTTGGTCTTACTTTCAAACTGAAAAGTGTTGGTCAGATGCAGGAGATTGTTTCTGATAATTGCTCATGCTTCATGATTTTGCACAATTGTGAAGTCTCTTTTTTAGGAAGCAACATCTAACTACTGTGACAATTTCTGAAAAGCCATATTTAGTATCTTTGTTCATGTTGCACCAGCTTCAGCTACAGTAAAGACTAAATATTTAAAAATTTTCAGCAGACTGTTGTCAACTCCGTTGTTAAAATATAATTAAGAGCTATACAAGTACAGCCCATCATAGGGGCATATTGTGAGATCTGGGGTCGGATAAGTAGGGACAGATAGTGAGCTATCCCTCTAAGTTTTTATACAGGGGCACCTAAACAAATTGAGTGCGTATTGGACGTATTATTGTATGAGTATGAGTGCATACATTAATCCCACCAAAGGCACAAGTGTCAAACTTCAGTCCTCGAGGCCTGGTCTGAAACATTTGGAGTTTTGGAGTTTCAGTTTAAGTGGCAGGACATCAGGCCTTGTTAAATGGGATCTAGCAGTCCTGCTGTTGGATATAATGAACTGCAAAGGCATAAGAGTTCCTGCCTGCAGTCTGCTGGGGTTGAAAAATTTAGTCTGATTATGCAGCAAACCACCTGCCTGACCAGAAGAAAGCGAAGTCGAGCTATTTCTATAAGCTATGCTTAACTCTAGAGTCTCGATGCTTCCTTAAAGGGATTAAATTACTTTAAGATCTCTGCATATTAATACAGAAATAAGTTGAAGTCACATTTATGTCAGACAGGATGGAATGCCAGTCATCTCATTCAGGTAACACTGTTTGCAAACTACACTTGGTAAGTACTGCAGGTTGGCAACTCAAGCAGATAATCTAAATAATTACTTGTGTCACATGAAAAAAATAGTCAGGAATTCTGCACAGTAAGCACACAAATAGGAAACAAACCAGTTTAATTGTTCTTATTCTATATTTCTGCTTTAAAACAAACAAATGTAAAAATACCATCTATAATAAATATTATTGCTGACATTCAGAGATTTGTAATAAATTGTTCTATTTCATTCCTTCAGCAGTAATTGTTAGCTTTCTGTTTTAAAATAAAATCAATAAGATAAAGGTCTACTTTTTAATTTTAGATTTTTCTATCAACACTGTTAAATCTTAGAGTCTTTCCTCAAGGTTATTGTTAAGTGAGAATCTCACAATGACCCAAACATTAAATCTGCATCAAAATGCTTTTCTTCGCTGAGTAATAGGTTACCAGACATCTTTGACCGACTGAGGAAATGTTTCTTGCCACAAGCCATTTGTGCTTTGGGCTCCCAACTGACTGGTATTTGGTATACAGTTAGCATGTCAGGTCGTCTGTGTTGTGCCTGCAAGATTATTTATAAAATTATTTTTACTTTCTACACATGTGAGCATCCCATAAACAAGCCTAGACTGTTGTCAAAGAAAATCTCTTCCTACTATTGTAAAAAATGCAGTTATATCTCTTAGTTGTATCCTTTTGGATGTCAACCCAGTTTTAGATTCATCATCACGTCAAATTCTGATCGGTCCCACAAATAGAACATTTCATAATTTAATTTCCCTTAAAAATCAACCTTAAATCCTACTTTTGGTGGTCAAATTTTCATCTGACCCTTAGATTGTGAAATTTCAATTTGAGACAAAAGATTTTATCTAGCTACTTTTAAAATACTAAAAATATAACTTGTGTTATTCCCTGTAAGTTCCCCCCCCCCAGTGTTATTAACACAGGAAGCATTGAAAATCTGTGGCTCTGGGCTTGTGCATCTTGTGTCAGTGTGATAGAAGGAGGGTTAATGCGACTCATTTTCATAAGAACAGCAGCTTTCCTATCATCTGCCCGTGTCCTCTAGGTAAGAAGCTTACTGTCACTCAAATTTCTAAGCCCTTTGAACTATCAACTCATTTGAAGAAGTAAATAAATAAAATAACAACGTGATAAACAAGCACACCACCCTGCTACATCACTGTGCTTTGAGATTCTCATGAGAACAAGCTGTGAGATCAACAAGTGATAATGGCTAAAAAGAGACAAATATCTGCTCCTTCTAATATTAAAGCTAAGGCAGGAAAGACATTAATTTGTAACATTTTACTTTCCCTGTAGGATCAAAAATAGGTTTTGTTTAATTTCCTGGATAATTGAAAGAGTGGATTTGTTTATGCTCAAAATAATTTTAGAAAAGGTTTGGGAATCTTGACACCAAGGTCTCACTTTTATTGTTGTAGTTGGGACCCTGAGCTGACACCAGGCACTGAATCAGGACACACTAAATACATTGAAAACAACAAACAGACAATAATAATAATAATAATAATAATAATAATAATAATAATAATAATAATAAAAAATATAGATTTTTAGAGAAGGGCTGCATGTTACCTGAGCTCTTTCTGATTCCAGTTCACATGTTCTCTTCACATGCTTTGGTTTTCTCAGTGGAAGGTAAGTCTATTTGCATAGACATTGCCTTTCATACTTGATAATTCAAAATCCTTCACAGTAAAGGACATGAGAAAAAAGAATAATTTAAAAAACAATTTTACGCTAGTAAATGTTTAAGAATCACATAACAATAATGAAGTGCCAATTTAAACACAGAGCTACAACATAATAGAAACAAACATGTACATGCATTTTTGTTTAGCATTTGTGTGTGGGGGTGTGTCGGTGTGCGGGTGTGTGTGTGTTACTTAGCTGGGACTAGTTTACTGTCCACTCTGTACCCTTCTTGCCTCTCTTCAGAGCAAAAAAGCCCTGCAAGGATTAAGCAGGTAAAGTAAATAGATGGATGGCTTTTTAGAGGAAAGTGTTCTTTTTGTGTTCTTTCTTCAAAAGCCACAGTCTCTCTTTCCACATAAAAACTTGATAAAGAAATCTAGCTTTTCATGACTTTCACATTGAAATTTGCATAACTGGAACAAGTCTTTAGACATTCATAAAAGAAGACACAAAATCAAAGCTGATCTTCTTGTCAGCAGAGCAAGGCTGGAAAACCTTGCAATCAACTCCAAAATAAAATCAAAGCAAATCAAATAAAAAGGAATAATCACAGAATGTTCAAACTCTTTGAACCTTCAGCAATCTTGGATGACTTGGATGCATTTCTGTTGTTGATTAATGTGGACGGAGTTGGATAAAAAAAAAAAAGCTCAAAATTTCAAAAGGCGACCAACTGTTCTTAATTCAATGACTAGAACATAGAGACAGATCTATGCACATCACTGTCCTCTTTGATTATTGTCCTCTTAAGCACAGCAAAGGCAGATTTTGACTGATAAGACATGTAATCTGATAATGTACAAAATTCATCACTCCGCAAAGAACCTTTCCTCCCTCTCTCAAGACACTCATTTATAATGTTGAAATCCATAAGTCTAATGAGAAGGGGCTTGTGGTTGAGACAGAAAAAGAGCGGGAGAGTGCAAAACACCGAATGAGATAGATCAGGACATTGATATTCTGTGAGATCTGTGGTAATTAGATGGATTAATGAATTTGAGACAATTCCTGAAATAGAGATTAATTCCTACAACGTGGCCATCATGCTTTGTATTTATCACTGTCCTTCAAGAATGTCATTAATAAGCAATAGAAATGACCTGTCCAAGGGATAATGTGTGTAATTCATAAAGTAGCAATCTGTTGGAAGAAGTAATGGGAGTTTATAGAAAAACGGGAAGAGAGAGAATGAGAGGATTGTTAGAAAGCAGTCGTTGGTTTTTGACAGGATTTAATTACAATCATCGTTATACTATGATTTATGTAATTATGACCCCATGCCATGATTTATGGCAGTATAACCATCAGTTTATGCTTTGCACTTGCATAATTTTAACTTTGAATGTTGGAAAATCCAAAGGAAAGAAAAAGAAGAAAAAAAACAAATATAGGACGATTTCACTTGCTTTGATATATATATATATATATATATATATATATATATATATATATATATATATATATATATATATATATGTGATTATTCTTTACAATTTATGCTTTTAGGAACCTGACACATGCATAGTTTTCTGCCTTTGTGTTAACCCTATGATCTGTGACGGACTAAAATGTACCAGTCACAGCTGGAATGGCTGGAGTTTCCTCTCAACCCAGATACTTGCTTAGTCAAATATAGAAAGTGAATAACATTTCAAGGTGAGATAACTTCTTTGCCAATTATGTATGCTGTGTGGTGAAAGCTGTTTACAAAATGTATATTCTGTTTATCACATTGACTGGAATACAGGTAATGTATTCCAGATAACGTGAAATGGATCACAGTTTGAATGGATCACAGTGTGGGTTATGAGAGGCTGAAAGTTATTATTAATTACACAGTTGCTCAACTTTTGAACCAATGGGTATGGCTCATTTTGAGATGCTTTGTACACACATTAGTATTTTGAGTACAAAGTTCATGCAACTCTGTGACATCAGAGCTTACCATGTGGACATATCTCCAATTCAATTGATTCCAGTATATTTAGGTAGCATAGCATCCTGTCTACTTTTAAGTTTAGCCTTAGAACATTTCTTTTTGATAAAGCTTACAGTTAAACAGCAATGAGTCGAGTGGGTGAGGTATAGTGTGCATCCTGATCCAACAGGGGGGGATGCAGTCCGGGAAGATGGTTCTCCCTCGCTCTGGCTCTCTCATGACTCATTCTAACAAGGTTAGGTTATCCTGAGCTATCTGCAGCTCTGCTGCTAGGTTGCTGAAGCACAAACTGACCACCTCTCCTCACTTTCTCTTCTACTAGCTTTATTTGCTGTTATTTCAACTGTGAACTTTATGCTTTCTCCTTTTCTGCTGGGTTTCCTTAACATTTCAAATGGTGCTTTCAACTGATTCAAAAATGTAACCAGATTAATCACACAGAATCTCTGTGAATAATATCAATATGCTCATAAAATGTCTAAGAAAATGTTGT
Source organism: Xiphophorus hellerii (assembly GCF_003331165.1). Classification (NCBI taxonomy): domain Eukaryota; kingdom Metazoa; phylum Chordata; class Actinopteri; order Cyprinodontiformes; family Poeciliidae; genus Xiphophorus; species Xiphophorus hellerii. The sequence goes on from NC_045683.1 coordinate 15,439,318, forward strand.
ATTGTTTCAAACCAAACATCTCAGTTTTCCAGGAATTTATATTCTCGGAGGTTTAAAGAAGTCATTTTGTTTCAAATATAATTTAGCAATGTTTAGTACAAACTGCTTGTGCTTTAGTGGAAGGATAATTAACCTATAAACGGGCTAAATGCCACCTTGATTTTATCCAAACATCTAAAACTGTGTTTTTTGTTAAAGATGTGTTGGCATTATTGGACATTATTTGAAAGTAATCTTAAGGGGGCAGAGGTGGAAAAGACATGGAACAGAGGATTGGAATTAAACTCAGGACGGCTGCATAAATGTCTTCTGCCAGTACATGCAGCAGTAATGTTAGCAACACTGAAGGGCTCAATTTTACCATAAGGTCCTGGAATGGTGACTTGTGAAGTCCAAAAACCATTTATTTCCTGAAATTGGGTCGGATCAAGGCGGGTCTTTATTCACACCAGAAGCAAACCAGGCCTCAGCTTATTTGGAAGCAGACTGAGAACATCTCAAAAAGCAAATTTCTTTCCAGTTGTTTGTCTGAACCAGGGTTCACTTGAGTGTATTCATACCTGCACAAAATGGGAGAACTCTGGTTCGTTTAAAGCGGACCAAACGTGTAACGTGTAAGGTGTGAATACACCCTTCAGGAACAGTTACAAAAGCAGAATGACCCAGTCAGTGTATCCAGAACTTAGGTGAGATCAGACACAGAGGGCCAGCAGTGTTCCCACACCTGTGATAAGAGTTATGCCTGTCAACAGACACAAAATCGTTCAATGTGTGTTTTAATTTCATTCCCACTTCCCCAGCTGGTGCTAACTTAGCCAGTGTGTATACTTCAACAGCTTTTTGAAAATGTTTTGCCAGTTCAGTCTACCAAAAAGATACCCATCCAAAGTAAACACCAGCAGGAAAGGCTGTTACATTATCATCACTTATTAATGCAAGTGAGTTTAAGCGAGGTGTTCTAAGTAGTTGTATGACTGTGCAAAGGATTGCTGCTATATAAAAGCATCTGCTCCCAAACACAAATGACTGCTGCCTGCAGGAAAATATTCAGAGTGCACCATTAAACATGTACTGTGAATGTTGACTTAATGCCAGATGTGGTGTTGATTTGATGAAGATCAACTTTTGAACTCTGGGGGTAAGCTGAGCGACTTTTTACTTTACAGCTGCAGTTGAACGTGAGGAGATGATATTTTTTTTAATAGTTTATTGTAATGTAAATATATTTTTCTTATACTTTAATGTTTTCTTATATAATATATTTTTACTTTAAGGTGAAATTCAATGTTTCACATAACACCCATGAAAATCATATTGCTTATAATAGGTTATAATTAAGCCCAAGACCAGCTGTAGATTCCACTCCAGATTCCACATAATTTTTTGCAAAAACAATTGAAAACAAAGTTTGTCATTTAAGCTACTCCTTGATATATATATGCTCTTCCATATATATATATATATATATATATATATATATATATATATATATATATATATATATATATGCTCTTCCATCAGTGCTAATTACTGTAAATTAGTTATATATATATATATATATATATATATAAACTATATCTTTACAGATTTTCAGATGCCAATGCAGGCTCTAAAACTGCACTGGTAAAGGTTTTGTATCACATATCTTAATCACAATGCTGTCTAGATCTTAGCATTACATTTGATACAGTTGTTCATAAAATCCTAATTTACACCATAAAAACATTGAAAGACTAAAATGTTTTGTCAAACCGGAGCATAAATAAACTTGTGCATGTTTTTTCTTTTCAATAGACTAGGTAATTGTATTCTTATCTACACAAGTCTCTATAAAAAAATATCAATTGGGCTGCTGGCGCTCACCCAGAATGCAGCTGTCAGACAATTGACGAACACCAGGAAAATGGACCACATTATAGCAGTTCTCAAATTACTGCACTGGCTCCCTGTTTGTCAAAGGATATAATCTTAAATCGTGTTGATGGACCTAAAGCAGTTCATGGTCTTGAGCCTAAATACATTATAGAGTAGCTGATGAAGGATGAGACATGTAAACACCTCAGGTCATTGGTGTTTCCAGGGCAAGGTCAAAGCAAGTGAAATCGTCCTTTAGTTCCTGTATGAATGTATGTATAATAAAAAAAATAAATCTGCTTTGTCTATGTGAGCAAACAGAACTCGTACATTTGCACAAATGTATGCTCAATTAGCTCCTGCACCTATAAAACTGATTTGAAGAAATGAATTCCCAGATGCATGTTAAATTTTTCCATCCTAAATGTCTCTGACCGTCCTTGAATCAGCTCAGTTTATCCAATCTCTGCTGTCTGCTCTTCCATCAGTGCTAATTACTGTAAATTAGTTTTAATTGAGGATACTGAAGCTTGCCTGATGGTGGCGATTTAGAGTCAATAGCCATGTAATAGCATGCTGTCTTTGTCTGTCATTAATCAAGGTTATTTATGAAGGTGCTGTCCAAAGAATCAGAGGAACATGTGTCATTTAGTGTTAAAATATGTTTAGAAAGATCTACCTTTGCTAATAATCTGCATGTGGAAATATATCTGCAAGAAATCAGTGATAAGTGGGAAGAAAACCTGGAAAATTGAGATTTTAGACATCAGAGCTTTTAATATTTTGTATGATAGTATTTTTGAAGAAAAAGAAAATGTCAAACCTTAATTGCTTTGAGAAATCTCTGTGACAAGAATGTCTTTGCCACTAGGCTTCAGCCCCTTTCAAATTTCCTCAGCAAGTGAACCAACATCATATTAAGCAATCACTCACCGACATGGAACTGGGCCGACAGCAATTGCATTAGCAATTTTATTTGAATTGGCCCTCTTTAAAGTTTATATTAAATTTTTCCTTCCAAAACATAAACGTTTATTGAAGGTCAGTTTTATCTGCAGGTGAAATGCAAAGTGCTTTCACAAATCATGGGCTGGGTTTTCTCAGCATGCCCATCCTGACTCTAGTCTTTCTTTCTCCATATAACCACACTTTAATTAAAAACAAAAATCACAATAAAAAAACCTATATGCAAAACAAAGCAGCGTTATACCATAATCTACTCTATTCAAGAGTTATTACAGGGGTTTGTACGGTGGCCGACAGGTGCAAATGCGCAGCAAAAGAGAAACATGCAAACAAAAAAAAAAACACGCGCACAAATTAAATGCGGCAAGCAAAAAGAGAGACGCAAACACCCCCGAATGAAATGCAGCAAACAAAAAGAGAGACGCAAACACCCCCGAATGAAATGCAGCAAACAAAAAGTGTTGAAAACGGAAGTGCTCCAGACCACTAGGGGGAGTCAAAGAAAATAGTATTCATTTCTATGGGACCAGATGCAAGATTCTTCTTCTTCTTCTTCTTGGTATTTATTGGCGGTTGGCAACAAACTTACAGTAGCATTACCGCCACTTACCAGTATGGAGTGTGGTTCGAGATGGTCTATAAACTTTCACTTTCTACCTTTTCCCTCCATTAACTCCTGATTAAACATACCCCCACACATACACACCTGCTTATATTATCCAACTTGCTTATAGCTTTATATACCCCTCTTTGATATTCTTTACACACTCACACCCAACTTGCTCTACTCATATCCTATGAAATAGCTTTGTTTTTTTAAGATACCGAATAATTATTTGAATATGTCTACTCCCGAAATCTCTCCTCAAAAATTCTATTAAATTAAACCTTTCTTTAATACCTACACACTCTCTCAGCATGCATCTTCTCTCTTCTTCATACTTACAACACTCTAAAATAACATGCTCTATTGTTTCAGACTTCTCACAATAATCACACTTTCCAGATGCAAGATTCAGAGAGATACCTTTACTTTCTTTCAAATTTCTTTCTCTGAATCTTGCATCTGGTCCCATAGAAATGAATACTATTTTCTTTGACTCCCCCTAGTGGTCTGGAGCACTTCCGTTTTCAACACTTTTTGTTTGCTGCATTTCATTCGGGGGTGTTTGCGTCTCTCTTTTTGTTTGCTGCATTTCATTCGGGGGTGTTTGCGTCTCTCTTTTTGTTTGCTGCATTTCATTCGGGGGTGTTTGCGTCTCTCTTTTTGCTTGCCGCATTTAATTTGTGCGCGTATTTTTTTTTTTGTTTGCATGTTTCTCTTTTGCTGCGCATTTGCACCTGTCGGCCACCGTAGGTTTGACATCTCATGGTACAAGATACTAATAAGCTACATTTCTCAAACTTAAGTGTATTTCATGAACTGCTAGCCTGGTAAATAAACAACCTCTTCTTCTACGCTTTGCTTCATGCAGAAGGTCTGGATCTTTGGCTTTTGAGAAACGATTTGTAGTTTTAAATTTAACCCAGTTGCTAATGTTTGCCATTGACGAATGCAATGTGCCAGTACAATCAATCAATTAATAAATCACTTAAGTTTATTTGAATAGCACATTTCAGCAACAATGCAGTTCAAAGCACTTTTATAAAAACATAAAAAGAAAAAGTCACAAAATATCAATCAGGCACCAATTTGAGAGCAAATATTACATTTTTTTGAGTGCCATCATCAAAAGTGTCGATGATATCATTTATGTTGGTCAATATTCTAGTAATTATGATTCAAAGGCAACTCTAAAGAGGAACTCAGTGTTTCAGCTGTTTTGCAGTTTTCTGGAAGTTTGTTCCAGATTTGTGGTGCATAAAATCAGAAATATTGACATTGACAATCAATTCACATAGAAAAAATTTTCTAGGTTATTGTTCCCCTTGTAAGTTCACAGCAAGTGAGTTGTATTTAATCAGAGACAGTGGTGAATTATAAGTGCCAGTGTCACTTGTCATTCCCATATATAATGTCTGTGTATGTATGTATATTAAGGCTGTCAAAATTAACACATTAATCCTGTGTAAATTCAAATTTTTTATACTTTAATTTTGATTAACACGTGATTAATGTACAGGCTTCTGTACTTTTTGGATGTCATTTCTGCTGCAGTTTGAATGTAATTTCATTTTCTGTTTCAGCTGATTCAGGCTAACCTCCCGTTTCTTAAAATGTAATCTCTGAAAACAACTCCACTCTCTCCTGTTCTCTTGTCCTCCTCTGCGCTCCTCTGCAGCACAGCAGCGCCGTGGCGTTGTGATTAAAATGTTTTTTTAATTATTATTGGGAAGGGTAGAATTTGTGAACTATCTGTAGGTTTGTACATTATCCAAAGGTATAATGGTAATGTTGTATTTTGTGAACTTATGAATTTAAAGAGAGTAATAAAAACATCTTTATTCTGAACATCTGGCGTCTGCCACTTCTGACAGTAAGAAAAAAAATGTATAGTATGTTTTTACACATTGATTTTCACTGTATGTATTGTGATCTATGCCATTGAAGCATGCAAACCAAGAAAACATAGCTTGGATAGTAAAATTACCAGATCAAATACACAAAACAGAACCACTGGGCCAGGATTTGCCCAGCTCTGTTTGCCCATGTTTGACTGGGAGACGATGCATTCAGTTTGCCTGCAGGCCATCGGGGAAGAAGCACAGTTTACACAAACATGCCTGAAAACAACTTTTTTCCCAGTGATGCAGTTTTTTTTTCACACCCTAAACCTTCCACTTTATCTGATACTAAACAAACAAAAATATATAATTTAAGGTTGTATTTTACTTAAAGAAAAGTTTAGCTTGATGCTCTGACGTAGAGTTGTACCTTAATTTTATTTCCGAGTGTTGTCTTCTGATCCACATTGTCCATTACAATGCCGCCAGTGACTCTGACTTTCTCAACTGTTAAGCACCAAACTAGCAAAGGCGTTGGGGAGCATGGGCATGAAACCTTGAACATAAAGAGCAAGAAGGAGAAGGACAAGATGTAGAAGAGAAGAAGACAAGATTTTTAGGAGCCTGGCATTCACTGTAGCTATAAATCTGGTTTTATGGTGAAATAATGGCAGATAATGTAAGTAAAGGTCAGTGCGGATGTCAGCCAACAGTAGATCAAAGGGACAGATGATTGTGGCCGCACAGCGCTTGAGATGAATCTTGGGGACTTGTTTTTGACAGTGAATCCCTTCCTATCTTGCATGTTTGTTTCCTTGCAAACTTTTATCTTCTTAAGCACCTAGAAATCCTATGTCTAACAAGCAGAGAGAATGGATTAACTGTTTTGGTTTGACATTAACTGGTCCATGATCAGGTAACACATAACTCAATATACAGGATTCTCCATTTGCATTAGGCCCTTTGGTTCTAACGACCAAATTTTGTGCATTCAAAAACTAAACACCCCACTCACACGTAACATTTCATACAACAGTTTGTTGATTATTGGGCAATGTCGGTCTGAACGTCTTACCCAAAGACTCTTAGACATACAATATCCTAATTCACAGTCGCTCTGATCGTGAGCCACAGTTACTACTTGCAGAAAATGATCTTTCAGTTCAACTGCATATGAAAAATACTGATAAATCCAGGATTTGCTGGCATCTTTAAATTGTTTGACACAGGCAAAAATTGTAAAACATTCTGCAGAACTAGTGAGGATCTACAGTAAATTGGAAGAAACACAACATCAAACAAAAACAAATCTATTTCAAAGAATAGATGCGCTGTTGTGCATCACTTACAGAACTTGAAAATATATATTTTGCCTGAAACAAAAGAGATCAGCTAAGAACCTGGGTCTTTAAAAATCTACAGTGGATACTTTTGTGAAAGAATATGGGGAGTTTGAGGAAGTCTGCAGGATGAAAATCACTGTTTAATGTGCATGACCTTCAAGCCCTCAGGCAGCACTGCATCTGAATCCTTCCTGCCACAGTGATAAAAAAAATAGCCAGATGGGCTCCAGAGTTCCTTGAAAAATCATAGTAATTCCAGACTCTGCAGCTACATTCAGAAATATTGCCTGAACTTGTTTAGAAAGAGGTACACTTGTAAATTAGTATACGTTGTGTACAGAAATACATCAGAGCTCCCTTAGCTCATCACTGGTAAATAAAAAGACACTGAACAAGATTCTAAGTGCAAATTTCAGCCTTTAGTGAAAACATAAGGCAATGGTGAAATTTTAAATGCCAACACCTGTAATGCTATAAAAGCACTAGTTTTGTAGGTAACATTGCTTGTGTATAACAGGCAGTTGATGGAAAGTCATTATGTGGTACACCTATTCAATTTGGTTATTAAAAAAATAGGAAATAGGCAATTCTGAGACATTGTGGGGATGTCCCAGTGCCTAAATGGTATTGTCTCAGAACAAAAGGTATTTTGTTAGTTTGAACATGGTATTGTTAGTGGTGTCAAATGGGCTCATCTGAATGTTTCAGAAAATGGGGATCTACTGGGAATTTTGTGCACAGCCGTCTCTTGAAGGTAAACAGACTGGTCTAGAATTGAGAAAATATCAGGTGAATGGCTGACCTGTGGAGGAAGGAAATGCCTTCTGAAATGCCTTTTTTACACAAGTTAAAAAATGTGTAAAAATGTTGAAATGAAAAGTAGCTTTATGTGAAAAGTAGCTTTATGATCTTGATTTTTTTTTCCACTTGTTTTAGGATCATTAAGGTTATAAAAATGAGCAAACAGAACATGATCCATGTGTATGTCTTGACACATGGCACCTTGGTCTGTACATAGTGTTTGCTGTCAGATTTGAGCGTCGTTATGTAGCTTTAGTGAGGAGCCATTGAAAAAGGAATGTCTTGTCAGAGGTGAATGATAATTGACCTTTATTTGTATAGTTCTTTATCTAGTCCTATGAGCAGAGAAAGGAAAGGTGAAAGGACTTCTTTGCTCGTGTGAGTTTTGATTTTGTCATATGCCATCATCAAAGTCATTAACAAATATTCAAAAACGTCTGCTTTACTTTATAATAAGAGTCTTTAAGCTTATAGCAGTTACATTCAGCGAACAGCACCTCATGACATGGACTGCGCTCCTACAAGAAAAATCATGCTATTTTAGCTTTGTAGTATTGCCACATGCCATTATTCACAAAATATTTTTATAAAAATAATGTTAAATACAGAAAATAGTAAATTTTATACATTTACCACAACAAGAGCCAGTCTAGATTTGTTCTGTCGTCTTTATCTGATTTTCTTAAACTCAGAAACAAAAATTACTTCCATGCGCTCAACTTAATGTTCTATATGTGGAGAAGCAGTCTTAAGAAAAACTGATATTTTTCCCTCAGTGTATAACTTGCTCAGTGCTGGATTCATTATTATGTACATTAATTTTTTTCCGACATGTGTAGTCACAGCAGGCTAAAGGCGAAAAAGTTAAATATATATTGATTCCAGATTTGGCTTAACATTAACCTTTTATGTTTTAATGCGGGCGGTCAAGTCAAGATTATAAAATCGAAAAGAATATTTTAGCCCAGCATGCTCACTTCAATATTACCTGAGCAAATAGCTAGGGTAGAACCTCTCATTATCTGTTCAGAAGTCTGTCTTATCATGTAAAACCAGACAAGCTGCCTGTTTACACAACCTTGCCTTCTTAGGAGACAATATTTACAAGTAAAATTTATCATTTTGATGGGAATAATGCCTCCGTGTGACGGATAAGCCAACCTACCTTCTGTGGCTGATAAAAGAATAGATTAAAAACATCAAACATTAAGTCAGACACCATCTCCTCTGGGAGTTCATCAGAATGTTGTTATGCAAACATAAGCTGTGTTTATTGATTTGTTGACATATTTATATAAAAACTATTGACTGTCAAACATAAGCATCTGTTAATTTGAAATATTGTTGATTTTAGAAACTTTCTCACTCTGTCTTTAAATGTCAAGCTTTAAAAAGTGACACAACTAGCCATGAATGTGTCTAGAAGACAAAATATGTAGTAGTCAGCTGCTGAAGAATAAATACTTCATGTATTTTTGTAAAGATCTGTGTGTTTTCATTCAGTTTTGTCACTATGCACATCTTAACCACCTTCCACTTAAACAACACACGAGAGCTTTGTGGTCACCAAATTATTGATTATCTCTGCTTTTGTTTGTATAACTGAGGTTCATAAACAGCAATAATGACCAATAACACTGTAATGATATTTCCACTGTTTGATTAACTCATTTAACGTCGAGCTGACATTTAAAAGTTAGAAAAAACTAATTGTTAATCATTTCCTCCCATAACAGTATATACAGAATGCTATTGATTAGCCTCAAAACAGAGACACTTTATTGATTTTGTTATCTGTGAAGCTAAGAAGCCATTATTTTCTTTTTCCACCACTAATGTGACCACTTGAGATTGTCCTATATTATATTGTTTTTTCTCTGTTTTAAATTCTCTGACTTATTTAGTGTCTTCTTGTCTTTTTTTTTCTTTTATCCTTCCTCTACAGTTTGCATCTGTTACTGAGTTGGTAAACCTTTGTATTAGTCTCTAGGCTTTTCTCCTTTGTTGATTTAGCTACTCTGAGTCTGCTACGTGTATAAAGTTTAGGCCTGTGTGTGCAAATGGGTGCATATTTTGAAGTTAACTCACTGTTGATGTGTGTCATTTGACATCTTTGTGCAGGTGTGGAGCTGCACAAACACGTTTGCTTTGTGTAAAAGTATAACACCATATGTAAGCGTTTCCACGTTACTGCTGGGTCCGCGCCGTGCTTCTGTGTCTTTGTGTTCAGATGCGGACACAGAACGCCGGCTTGCATGTGTGCATCTTTGGGTTTTCTTGTATGGGTAGGCATAAGGAATGTGTGTGTACAGTATCTTGGATGGGTGTATGCGCTCTCGGAGAGTATCTTCCCTCAGGTGTCACACTATCATGATAAATGGACTTAGCACCAGCGAGACAAGCACAATACCCCACAGCAATATATTTCCATAACTCCTCACTGCTTTGGAGAAATATATGCCGTTCTTTGATAACACCGGGGCACCATTATAACACATTATAGGATAGACCTTTGGTATAAAATGCTTATAGAGATAGCAGGCTGAGTCTGAAACAGACTTCTGACATATGAAAAAGCAGTTGATTTATGAAGAGTTGGCAAAGAAAAAAAGGATTCACACTACAACAACTGGAAAAGACCGCAGTCAGAATCCAGATGTTGATGGAGTTCACAATCATTAAGGACTTTAAAATTATAAAACAAAAATGTTTAAATTATTAAAGTCACTATGAGACTGACAAAATGTGGAAAGCTTAAAAGTACTGAAGAGAAAATGTTGGCTTTAACTTAACAGCACAATGTCAAGAGTAAGTTCGCAGATGGATGGATTTCTGACACTTGAAACGGATTTCCCCATCGTAATAATCAACCTTTACTATCATAGTAAAACATAATGACCAAACTCAAGTAAAATCATTAGTTACAAAATGTCAAATGAGGCGCTGTAATAATGCATAGCAAAGATTCAACTGTGCGTTTATGTGCACACATTTTTTAAAAAGTCTTGAGGGGAAAATAAAGGTCCATTTTTCCAAGTGGTGGGGCCGGAGTGGGACTCATTTTCAGATGTGTAGTTTCGTGCCTCAGAGCCTTGTAATTCAGTACTTTTTTCTAAAATATTTCCAATTCACTGCACATAAGGATTGCTTCACAATGTACATTTATTTCAACCTGAGAGCACCTCTCAAATAATATTCAAAAACAATATTTTGTTCAAATAAGTGTTCAGAGATGTCCAAACCTTAAAAATGGAGTAAATGGAATATTAAATATCAATTAACAAAAAAAAGAGTTGCACTTTCTTATAACACTATTTCCTCTTTTGTCCTACAAGGAAACGGATTCGTCACAACTTACATTTTACAAATATGAGAATATGAGGGGAAATCTCTAACGGTATTCTTTACAACATCAACATGTCCTTTCCTGCAATCTCAAATATCATCAAATTACTGTTCACAGATATTTAATTCTCATGATTTAAGAATAAATAAAGTATTGCACTGTTTTTCACAGTGCGTTTGTTCTTCATGGTGTAATTTGCAAATGATCCTATTATCTTTTATTCTTCTGAGTAGTTTTAAACATGGCCAGCTCTACAACATTAATAGATGACTGAGCAATGGATAAGACTTTGTGACTTTGTTTATTTTAGCATTATTGTCTAAAGACCAGGATTTCTTCTTGCTCTGAAGTCACATTTTAAAATTCTCACAATTTTCAGCACACACCTTTTCTTTTTGCAAAGTAAAATTAATGCTGATAAACAGATGTAAAACAACTTTAAACCACTTATATTCTGCTTTTCATTGCTCTCTGTGTCAGCTGCACTCTACGTGCAGACTTATTAGGCGGACCAGAGTTCACCTTTTTGATCTGCATTAGAGTTTGATTGTGCATTAATACCTATAAGATAATTATCAATGTAAATTTGCTTAAATATGTCACCTGATGGACATATTGATAACAAAGTAACTAGCATAGTAACACTTCAATACTACTTCTTTTGTAAGTCACAATTTGCCACAGTAGTTTTTCTGTTGTTTTTTTTACAAATCAGTTGCTTTTAAAAATTATTCAACATTGCACAAAGCAAACCAACACCTCAAGCGTGTAGCTAGCTGTTAGGGTCTACCTATGAAAATCTATCGTATCAAATCTTGGGTTGTCATGTAGATCCCATGGATTTTGTCTTCTTTTTTCCTCTCTGTGGGGTTTTGAAATTACCCTTCATTTGCCTTACTTGAACAGCGCATACAGCTGTAAAATATAATTTTCATCTGTTTCATGGGGGGGAAACTTAATCAGACTTAATTAGTTTGAGTAAAAGAATAAACACTAAACATATGATTGGGCATAGTGAAAATCTGTCTGCATGACACTGTAACACTGTAATCAAATGTAATTTCACCTTTGTCGATAATTTTCAGTTCAAGCAAAAACTAAAATTGCAATAGCTAAGAAACAAAACAAAAGCAAAAAGTAAGAAAGGATTTCTTACTAAAATGTGACAGTGCTCTGTCTCAGCTGGTAACTTGGTCAGAGAAATATATGTTTCAGCCATAATATTTAGAAAGCATGTTATTTCTATGCATTTTTGGTTTCACATTGTTAATCTTTCATATCTGTTCTTCAAATATGAAATAAATAAACAATGTGTACCATTCTTTAAAAATGCTGCCTGTATCTAGGCCTAAGGTGTTTTATGGAAGAAGGATACCGTTTGCTGCAAGAGAAAATTGCTCATATTAACATGACAGTCGAGTTCAGTCTTTGTTGTAACTGGAAACGGAGTCCTTAGAAACAACTGAGCTGCTTCCAAGTGTTGATTACTCCTCATTTATTTATCTTGGCAGTGTTTGTAAAGCACAAGCAGATCTAATCAATCGGTAGGTTCATGAAAATGTATAATGAGGATGCAGAGAAAGTTGCTTAGCTGACTGCAAACTCATTAGCTCACAGCTTATGCTGATCAGCAAAGATGGGTCTGCCAAGTTTACTAGATATTATTCAAGACCTTCTTTTCCACAACTTTATTTTTCTGGCTAAGGCTGACTCGGTCTTTTTAAACAGGATGCCCACATGTGAAAAATTTATAAATTATGTCTATTTGTAATTAGGAATTTGTAATCCATAGTGATATTGTTTCATACATTTTTATGGTGCTGACTGAAAGATAAAAAAGTTCCTTTCACAGGGAGTGTGAAGACAGACGCAAATGATCCTTTTAGCAAGAAGTCCCCGGCTGCTTTCTTTTGTCTCTCTTGAATATTGGAATATTTCTTTTTCACTAGCATAACTGATTATTTTTCCAGTCAGTGCTGTATACAATTTTCCCTTCCACTGACAGTTCAGTAGAAAACTGATTGTAAATCACATTTTCATGCAGTTCATCTATATCTGTCATGGATAGCATTTAAGGGAATAACCCTCAGCCTCATAGTGAGTATTATAATTAATCAGCCTCAAATCCCTCTTAATATGTTCTAATCAGTAAATGAGTAAATCACAGTCTTGCTCAAAATTTGTGGTGTAAACACATTAGATGAGCACTGTTTTTGTTTTTGTTGTAGGCCACAACAGCCCAGCTTAAGGAAACCGAGGGAAAAATGGGAAAAAAATAAGATAAACACAAACATTATTTAGTATTTTTTAAAGCATGAATGATTTTAATAGCTATATCCTTTGATTCAGATGAATGATTTTCCTTGTGAGTGTGATAATTATACTAAACATGCTTTTTTTTAAAAAAGACCATAAATAATAATAAATGTACATTTTGTTGATTAGCTTCATTTTATTTTGAATATATGTAAAAGAATTAATTGCAGGAGCACAAAACAAATAAAAGAAGTACCACCAACAGAGTTGCAGTTGTGCATGCACAACATAATGCATGGAGAACAATTGGACCATTTAAACATCGCCTTACATTTAGGAATTAATCCGGCCAAAGCAGCTTTCTATGTTTACGTTCAGCATGTTTCCTACAGGAAGATCATTGATGATGCTGATGTGTACCAACGCTGTCAAATTTATTCTGGAAAAGACTTAATCATCAAAAATTAAATAAAAACAAGTTAATATAGAAAAAAAAAATCTCTGTCCTTAGAGTACTTTTCATATATGAGGGGAATATTTTTCTTGGAGTGCTGATGAACAGGTATCAGAAACGCCCTTTCTGATTTCTTTCCTCTTGAGGAGCAGCTGGTCTAATGACATATCAGTCTTAGAACCATGAATACATGGACTGTAAAATTGAAGAGAGTGCTGTCACATTTATTTCCCCCGGTTTCTTATTCAGGCTTCAAGCTACTGTGTCCCACTGTAGTTAATTGCAGTTCTAAGCTGATGCGATGCCCTCCCTGTCTATTACCTCGTGCCTGGCTATGTCTGAATTGTCTGTGTTGATGTGAGTCACTCTAGGAGAGAAATTCAATTACCTCCTCTTGCAGCTCAGTCGTGGCCCAGCCCGGCAGAGCTGAAGTATGACTGATATCAGAAGGAGAGGAAAGGGAAGGGGAACAGAGACAGACAAGGGGGGAAATGACAATAACACAGAGAGAATTAAACACAGGCAAAACGGCGAGAGATTTCTGAAAAGATAGAGAGTGAAGCAGATACATTTTTGGAAAGTGGTGAATCAGGAAGATATGGATGGATAGAAAGAACCACGGCAGTATGTAAAGAGGCATTTTGAAATGTTCAGACTTTCTCCACCAGAGCTATTCGTCCTTGATGGATGTCTGAAAGAATGGGCATCACATCCTGGAACGACAATTATTGGAAGTCGTTTGGTTTTACGAGACATCGAATAAAATCCCAAGCAAATGGGTCTCCTCATACCACTCTGAGCTCAGGCCTTCTGAAAGACTCATCTCTTAACGTTTGAATCTATTTTCGTTGGACTTAACATTAAAAGCAGTTTCGATAGTTTATTAATTCCAGTAATGGTCAAAACTTTTAGGACATGTTAAATGATGCTTGGAGCTTTCTTGATGGCAAAACGTTTTTTAAGCAGACAAAAAAAAAACTAACTATATTTACAAATTATTTTTTTCTACTTTCAATTAGATAATGTTTAAATTATTAGCCCGTGCTACGAGTAGCTGCTTGCCAGAGTTTTTCTTTTTCCACATAGGACCATGACAAATAATCCTGTATAAATCTTTTTATAAAATTATTTGCACTGAAAAATTGGCACAATAATTTGTTGCAGAATTAATAAAGTTCTTCTTATGATACATTATTGGACCTCTACAGTATTTATCAACACATTAATGAATAGGTGCAATAATGGAGAACTTTCCCATTTCACCTCATACTGAAGTAAAAATTCTGGTGATTTATTTTATTTTTTTTTTTACAAAAAACAATGCAAAAAATCTGTTAATTTTACTGTACATAGTGATTACAAAAAAATGCAACACGCCACATTATTCAGGGAGAGAAGTAAAACATTTGTCAGCATATATAGAAATAGCAAAAAACACACATTATGCATATTTTAGCATAAATCTCCTGACATATGTCTAATACTGTGTAATACCAGAGAAACAGCTTACATTGTTACCCCTGTGATGCTCCAAAGTGCTTCACTTCAGAAAAAAATATCTAAAATTGCATATGTCCTTGCTGGATGTAAGGAAATGGCCAATATGAGTCCCACTTGAACAATCGTTTCCCAGTCATAGACAGATTAACAAAACTTAGATGCAATTTCTGCAGCTGTCATTTCCCCCTGCTTACCAGAATTAGCATGAAAATTGTTGCTTTCATTATTACAATATCACATTCATTGAATTTGTCTTCCAGACTGTTCCCATTTCAAAGATGTCGGCCCAAAATTTGTGTTATTTTGCAAATTTGCTCTAGTAGGAGTCTATTTCATAAGTTTAGGATTATGATTTTATAACACCCATAATGAAGAAGTGACAAAGCGCTGTACAACACAAACAAAATCAAATAATAAACAAAATGATAAACAAAAAGAAAGTTTAACTTAAAACTAAAAGTTTTTCAATTTGGACATTTGTTAAGGATGTCCACAGTCAGTGAAACTAAATATCAAACTATTCCACAGCTGCGGAGCCACAGACTGAAATGCCCACTGAGGAACAACCCACCTGTGGTCAAGCTATGGGCAGATGTGTGTTTGGCTAAAGGTTAGAAAAGATCATAAGAAGCCTGGTCTTTTTGACCAATTTTTATGTGCATACGAAAACTCACCAGCAGCTGGGTGCAAATTAAGATAATATTTCTACCGGGAGCTAGTGTACAGTGTAAATGTCAGCAGAACATGAGCTTGTTTACTAGATTTAGTCTGGACTGTATGGCTTGGGGATGTAAAAGTGATGATCTGTCCAAACTGGTAAACAGAGCGGCGCATTAAACTGAGCATGATGACACATATGCATACATAACCTTCTCCAGATCTGCATGAGAGAACCCATAAGAAATAGCTTAGAGATGTTTATGAAGCAAAAGTAACAGGAAAAAGAAAGCAGTCTAATATGTGATCCATGAAATATTACAAAGAATACAGAAAACCTTTAATTCTAGGTTTTGTACAACAGACTTTGAAGCTGAGCAAAATTAATCAGTTGAGTCTCTGTGTTTTTGGTCATTTAAAATTTAAATCAGAGCCAGAGATGCAGCGGGGGAAATAATTATTTTATCCACTGTTGAATTTCATGCCTTTCTAAACAAAATAAAGTCTTAATTATTATTTTATGATATTTATGATGGGTCTATTTTAACAGGAGATATCAACAAAAACCGAACTAAAAGTCATAAATCAATTATTTTGTCTTTTATGAAGTAAAACAAGTATTTTATTCTCAGGCAAAATTCAACAACTTAGTACTTGGTGGCGACATCCTTGCTGGCTGACACAGACCTCAGATACTTTTTGTTGTCGGCCATATGGTGCGCACACGTCTCAGGACGGATTTTGGTCCACTCCTCTTTACAAATACTCTCCAAATCCTGCAGGGCTCCAGCCAGTCAGGCTGCAACTCCCTCCAGGGATTTTCTATAGATTAAGGTCCAGACAGAGGCATGGTCACTCCATCACTTAATTGTGCTTCTTTTTGAGACACCTTTTTCCCCATTTATTGGTTAAATGTTATGGTCATCAGTCTTAAATGCTTCATTCAGATAAAATAGAAGAAAAAAAAATACAATGATTTGCTTGTGAGAAAGACTGGAAGCAAAATACAGGGCAGCTAGGTTTTCTACAGCCAGAAAGGAATGGATCAAGGGACACAGATTGTCCAGTGGTGAGAAAATTGTGGCAGTTTTTTCTCCTATCAGCTCAGCACATCCATTTGGGAGCAAATCCTCTCAAGTTATGGGAGCAGAATGCTGATGCATTCTTGTGCCGTTGTGGACAGTTCTCCTCTTTCAAACTAGATGATCCATCCAAGCATTCTGTTTAAAATCAGAGCAATGATCCCTATTATCTCCCATGTAGCCTGGAGATAAGACCAGTGTAGCGTACTTTGATCTGGCAGGCTCTTGTTGTCAGTAACTTGCTATCTGTAATGACTCAATTGAGCCCATTTTTTTTTCCAGTGGCCTGATGCTCAGCCATCCTGTAGACAAGGTACCATGCTAACAAGCAATATTTTAGACTTTAAAACAACAACTGTGCTTGACAGACAATATATATGTATATACTGTATATATATATTTTTTTTACTTTTTTGTTTTGTTTCACCCAGGGCACTTGCAGGCACTTGATGTGAGCAGTGACCCAGGAGAGGAAAAATGTGGCTGTCCAAACAAAAATTGTTTTTGGGAAACTACTGACTGTCTGCAGAACCTAAGACTTTAGTGTAGTAGTGAACATAAGACCAAGAACAAAACATTAGCTTAATGGTGAGCATTCAACTTGAGCATTGTTTCTCATAAAGTAATTTACTAGATCATTGATGAATAACAAAAGCAGGAATGAAAACTTATGTAAAGAAGCCGAGAAAAAAAGCCACCACATGAAAAACAATGAAGTATTTACTGAGAAAAGGATTTGTCCCAAGCCTAGCTCAAGCTCTGTGAAGACAAAATGACAAAACCCAGAAAAATCTAAGCACATAGAAAGGGAGGAATTTTGCTCAGAGATGTAAAATCAAAGATGGATAAAAACAGAAGAAATAAATATTTTTAAAAGGATGAATTTTCTAACTGTTTAGCGATCAGTCAGATGCACTAATGCATAGATTAGATGTCGACTGACCCACTTTAAAGATATTTACTCCCATTTCATACAAACACGCCATTTTGTTCTGTTCTTCCTACATTTTGGTCCTGGTAAAATAACTAGTTTGTGCAGTATGTACCTAAACCATTACATAATAGTTTATTCTTTATTCTATACTCTTAATAGTTAAGTAAAGTAGTTAAATCTTTAGTCTATATCATTCCCTATTTCCTCTGACAACAATCTGATCCTTTAGTTAAATAGTATATAATTACTAATACTACAAATAAAACTAAAACAAGGATCCTACTAATAAGCAAGGGAACATTAAGGTACCAATCTGTTCTTGAAGATGTGGACTAAGAATATAAGCATAATCCAGTCTGTCAGTGCTGATATAAAGTATATAATCATGTAATCCATGGATATATAATGATATATTCTTGATTATACTCCTGGTTTCCATTATTTCCACAGGTTATTTTTTATAAAAATGTATTTTAAGTATAACAAGTCATTGCCACGCCATTATGGAGGATGCTTTATCAACAAAATTGACTTTAATTTTCCCTTATTCTTTCTGATTTTCATGTAAGATATAAAGATCATTTCAAGGCCTCTAAAATAAGCAAATGTGACAATGATAATAAAATTGTACGTTTGTTTATCATTCCTGAAAATGTGTGAAACTATGACCTGGATATTTCTTAAAGTAGTAAATATAATTTATAGCCCTGGTAAATTTAGATTTAGAGCTGATTTCATTGAACCAAAAATTGTATTTCTTATTTACATCTAGGTGAAAATTGGCAAATCAAAATAATTTATGTCCTATGCAGTAATCAATGAAAAAGCGCCTTTTCATTACAGAAATCAAAAGCTTCTTGTATTTGCGGATCAGCTTTTTGCACGTTTCCAAATGTGTTTTGATGATTTATCTTTCGGTGATAGGGAGTTTGATCATTAGTTCCCTCCACAGACTCTCTATTACATTCATGTTGGTGCTTTAGCATGGCCACGCCAAAAGGTTTTGGTAAAATGTAAAGAATATATTTAACCTGAACCTGCCAGGGGAATCAATGGCAATTTTGTGACTGATGAGATCAGTTCTTGTTTGTTTTAAACATTTTATTTTCTTCCAGTCATTAACTTTTTCAATCCTACATCAGCGTGAGGGGAAAAACATAGGCAGTATCTGCGTTACTTATATCTGTACCTATTTTAGTAAGGAAAGGGCCTTAAACGTCAAGGTTTATGTTGTTGTTATATACTTAGTCATGTGACAGAATTTATTTTTTCTTAATATCTAAATGTCAAGAATGTTTCATTTATTCCCATTAACCATCGATATCAAATGAGATGTCCTTTGACATTAATAGTTGAGAGACTGTTAAGATATCTTATGGTTTAGGCTACATTTATGAAGAAGTATACATAAAACACAACAGTGCTATAGCACTGTTGATCGGTTTTACTTTAATATCAAAGTTACAGTATATTACAGAATCAAACTATTGTCACAGTAAAGGCAGAAAAAGTAATATTTAACAGGTTTCTGCAGCTTGGGGAGGTTATATTCTAAATGGTCTCTGGTTTATTTAAGGTCATATTGACAAGTGAGGGAGAACTCATTACTGGACAAATACACAACAGTTACATTTCCAGCAGCTGCCAAAGGGATGTTGCCTGACAGTTTTCTCCATACTTCATAGGTCTTTAGCGGTGACTTTAGATAATCAAAATGGCAGACATCCAGCTTGTCAAAAGCTTGTCTTGGAGCAGGGTTTCTCTTGACTAGGCATTTTTATTCATGTGCATTATCACTAAGTGCTTTTTGTTGTATGGCAAGGCAATACTAAGGCCCATTTTCACCCTGCTGAGAGAGCAGTTACTGGAGTCAATGCTACATCACAGTTGTCACAATGCCATTTCAGTGTGCATTACCGTGGCATGTCATCAACGCCAACAATCATGTATCTGTCAAAAAAAAAAAGAAGAAAGAAAATGGGACAGCAAAAGGTGTGCAATCAAGACGATAAAGTGACCCATTCATTCAGGTGGAATAATGAGGATAAAAACATTACAGGTTTTCAGAAAACCATCTGTGACAGAAAGGTCTGTGTGGCTGGAAGCACAATTTGCCTCATCTATGTCTTTAAGTCTCACTCTTATCTTATTATATATGAGAAACTCTTATGAGTTCAAGTTTCTGCTTAATCTTAATACATCATATTAGCAGATAAAATATGTAAACACATGCATGTGTTTACTGAGGTGCCCTAACAATAGGCAGTGTAGCCCAATGCTAGGGCCTCTGTGCTACAAGGGTACTGCTCCGTTTCCCAAGTTTTAGTGAGAATGGAAGCATTTACAGCAGTCTGGTAGATTTTTTGTCAAACCTGTAAAGACACTGTTGTAGTAATCAATGCAACTAAAGATAAACACATGTATGAGTTTCTCGAAATCTTGTTGGGACATCAGTCCTTTTATCCTGGAAATGTTTCATGCGTATCTGAAGGTTCACATGTAAGGCCCTTTATCCTCGATCACTCAGTTTAGATGCCCGACTATCTTTAGGAAGAGTCTTGCCGGTTCCAGATTCCCTCCATTCACGAGTGATGGAGGTCACTGAGCTCACTGGGACCTTTCAAGCAGCAAAAAAAAATTCTGTATCATTTCCCAGGTCTGTGCCTCAAGACAATCCTGTCTCAGAGGTCTTCACACAATTCCTTTGAATTAATTCAAAGGAATTGAATTTGATTTTATGCTTGGTGTTTGACCTCTGACCGCCACCGTCAAGAGGTGTGTGCCTTTCCAAATCAAGTTCAATCAACTGAAATTAGCACAGGTGGACTCCATTTAAGTTGTAGACGCACCTTAAGGAAGAGATGAGGTGGAAACGGCTTAAATATTGAGCTTATTGGCAAAGGCTGAGAATACTTGGCCAATGTGATTTCTTGGTTTTCTATTTTTTAATAAATTTGTAATACATAAAATCCACAAAACATTTACACTTTGTCACAGTGATGTGTTTGTGTGTTGAATTTGAAGGAAAGTGATTAGCTTAATACAATCTGGACAACCTTTTATACAAGTATAAAATGAAATATGGAAAAAGTGAAGCGTTGTGAACACATTCTGGATACTGTGAGCATATTTTTTCTGTGGATGAAAAAACTATTTATTTTCATGTTTGGTTTTTAATATATTATTGCTATTAGATAATTGACATACCTTTTTAATATTACTGTCTGTGTTAACTGCATCATATTTATTTTTTGTAACACATACTTAAAATGTGTACACTTTCACCATCACACATTTAAAAAAAGGTTTAGAAAAAGAAAATTAAACAACCTTAGAAGATATGACATTATTACTATACCCATGCATTGCAACAAATCTCATTTCTTAGAAGAGAAATACAATGTACAGTTGCTACTAATATATTGCATCTTATATTACATGATGTGATACATGCAGATATTTCCTCTTCCCAATATTGTCTTCATTATGAAACTAACTTTGAATCCTTGCCTCAAGTTCAGTGGGATGAGTTGTGTGGCAATGAGTCACAAATAAAAGTTCTTACTGTAAAGTCCAGTTCTGTCTATATTGATTGATCCTGATGCCCTTGAGGAAAGCTGGCTGTCTAGTGGTGTGATGGGCACACCGAGTCATAAACACAGCAACAGGATGTCAATGAGCCATAAACGCTTTTATGTTAAAAAAAAAAACCCCAAAAAAACCTCTCCCTTGTGGTGTTGTGGTGTTTATGTGATTTGTTTTACATCACATAAACATGGAGGTGAATTGGAGAGGACATTTCAGCGTATGCACTTTTCAGTCATCAAGTTTGGCTTGGATAATAACTTTACAGAAACAGGAAATGAAAAGACAATGTTTTCCGGTGAGATAATGATTTAGTCTGGGAGGGAAGAAAAAAGCAAAACAATAATAAAACAAGAATTTTTGAAGCTATGCCATGTTCATTGGATTCTCTTTAAAGTCAAATTTGCACAAGATTTTAAGTTCAATTTTGATGTCCTTAAAACTTAGATCTGGAGAAAATCTGTTAGATCAGCCATCACTACTCATCATGTATCAACGCTTCCAGCATTTGTTCATTTACAAGTTTTATTTTCTAAGTCTCAAGGCCAGTACTTTTCAGCATTCTATATTGTAGTGGAGTCAGCAAGAAAATAGCCAATGATCGCTGGAGTAGGGTGAGGGGTCATGAGTAAAACAATCCTAACAGAAAAATGCAAAAATAAACAAGTATGTTAAAGAATATGCTTAAAAAGTGTCCAATAGTATGTAGTAGTTTGCAGGAATTACTTGTCATAACTAAGTCAAATACTTAGTTATGTGGTATACTGAAAAAACAACCAAAAAACACTTTTTGCTAGCATCCTGTGATTGATTACATAATGGACAATTGCTTGTGGTATCAAGTTTATGGAGAGGTGATCTATCTCAGAGTGAGTTATTTTCACTGTGAATTGTCATTACTTTAAATTAGAGGACCCAGGGGCCACTCAGGTGAGGGATAGTGGCAACACTAGCAAATGATTCAATGACAGATCACTTGGGTGTATCTGGGTTTAGGTTTTGGTAAGGACAACAATCTTGGATCCTTTTCTCAAGGAAGCCTGTTACATAATGTGAACAAAGAAATGGGTCAACAACACTTGCATTTAACAGTTATATAAAACATTTAAAGGGTAGTATTTTTATACGTAAAGGACATTATGACAATACTCTTATGCTTTCATTTTTTGTTTCTCTCACTTTAGTTTTGTTCAGGCAGTTTCTTCACCTCCAGCCATGGTGATCCAAACACAGGCTGACATGAATGATTGATATAGTCATCTGAGTTTGTCTCTACTGCTAGGAGCTTGAAGCAATAAAGCCTCAGTAGCAAGCAAGTACCTAAAACTATGCCACGAAAAGAAGGCCTGCAGGCTCACATAGATTGTAGTATTTGCTGTAACTGCACAGATGTACAGTCAAAATTAGAAGTCCACATGTATAATGTCATATAAAACACATGGGCATTAGGATTTCCATCATAACTGGGACTTAAAGTTATTACATTATTTCTCAGGTCAGTAAGTCAGTAGTTCTTAGAAACCAGGTAGGTTTTTCTGCTTTTTAGCATCGGGGTTAATATTGATACTGTTGATTAATATCATAAAGAAAAACAAAACAAAAAAAATACACTGATGCATTTTCATATTCAAAGTCCAAATATTTATGAGTCATTATGACACACAAAATACTGTCCATATTTTACTAGAGAAGAGGTAGATAATGTGGTGGTTTGCAAGAAGTTTACTCCAAAGAGGTAGCAGCAGAAAATGAATTCATTCAGAAAAATGAATAGAAAGAATAAAATTATTCCTCACCAGCAAATTTTTATTTGCTACTTGGTAGGTTTTATTTGTATAGCACATTTTCAGCAATAAGACAATTCAAAGTGCTTTACATGAATTAAAAGGAAATCCAAACAAAATAACAAACCAAAGAAAAGATAGCTTGATAGCTTGAACGAACCATTACAAGTCTAATGTTCAGATATCCCAGCTCTTCACCAGCCTTGAATGCATCACTCTCACTTGTGAATCCTTAGTGAGTCTCAAGAGTCGAAACCGCAGGCAGTCTGATCTGTGCGCTCGTGTTGACGGATCTGTCTGCAGCTGGTGATTCGCGCACGTGTATTTTTGGATTGGTATGCATAGTTTATTACTACTTGTGCAGTTTGAAACATGTAAATTTGACAAACTGTTTACTGTTGAGATATGCACAAATGAAACAAAAACCGTAATACATAAATAAAAACAATTATTTTATGGTATATTGCCTGTGCTTGCATAGCACTTAATCTTGTCCAGAGGACTCCAAAGCGCTTCACTCATTCATGCACACATCAACATGCTGATGGTGGTAAGCTGCATTGTAGCCACAGCTGCCCTGCAACAGAATGACAGAAGTAAGGCTGCCATACAATCGACGCTACTGGGTCCTCTGACCAACACCAGCAGGGAAACTTGCGGGATAAAACAATCCACCTTGAAAGTCCCTCACAGCTGCCATCTTCTTGATCACATAAGACCAACACTGACCTGTCTTTAAGGTTTAGACAAACGCAGACATACAGTTATAAACAAAACAAACAAAAAAAAAAACACACAAAACTGTACCTATGTTGGGTCTGGTGTCTCGCCAGGATATGCCGCTAGTGTGAGGGAAGTTTTGACTTATATAACTTTTTTCAGCAACAATGGTGCCTCACTATGAATGATGGAACATGAGGTTCACAATGAAAGTCCAACAGGGGGAATCAATTTCTGTGAAAATCCTACCAGGTGAACAATGTCACAGAGAGAGCAAAGAAGAATACGAGAAAGCCACATCAAAACCTGTCAGTAATGTCCCATAAAGATGAAAACATCAATAAAGTGTCTATTACAATAGACACCAGTAATACACAGAACAAAGCAGGAACAGAGACAATGTAGCCAAAACGGTGGGACTCTAACCAGAGCACCTGTGTCTACTGCTGTAATCACTGCTTGGAAAAAGATGGCACAAACACCCAGACAATCTATCACTGCATTTATGCAGAAGCATAATGAAATCCAAACTGAGTTGATGTTATTACAATATCCGTCTAGAAATTAGCTTTCAGACTAACTGCATTTTAAGACCCTATGGGTGTATTAGCTCTTGTTAGATCACACTATGAAGTTTGTAACCACCAGGAGAATCTTACCACAAACACTAACAATAGCAGTGCTACTTAATGGATTCACAACATAAACATGTCTTGTTATGGGAATTTACACAAATTTGTTTATTTTTAAATTAAATTCAACAACTGATGTTGCTCATTTTACACTAAAATCTTTTAATATAACTCTATTGCTCCCAGTAATCTTAATTTAGCTCAACAATGTTTTAGCAATGCTAGAAAAATTATACCAGACATTGCATGCAATGTATGGTACTAAAATGTAATGAAATGCACTTAACAGTCAGGATGTTATTGAAACCTTTCTGGGCTGCAATCACATGCAAAACACACAGGTAATTTAATTGTAAAGAAATAATGTGGGCAATTTGCAAACGACTGACCTGCCTGCTGAGTGCACTCCTGGCTGGAAACAGATACTGAACTAGTATGTACTGATTAACAAAAGAAATTATGAGTGTTTTTTTCTCCTTAGCTCATTTGTTTCCATTCTCTCCTTCATGTGCTCATTGTGCTCTTACATTGAGACAGTGTGTGTGCATGTCTGCATATAAATTACACTTTTAGATTTGTGTAATGGGAGAAATTTGCTTTACCCCAACAAGATTTGCACTTGCAGTAAATGGATGAGGAGAAATAACTCCTTAATGGGTCCCACTAATGTTCCAGTTACATGTCATTAGAGACTGTGATAGACAACATATATTTACAGGAAATATTTGAGTAATTAAGGGAAGTCTATTGTAAAAAGTGGACTGGTTTTAACGCGACATTCTATTTGACTGTCTTGAAGCCTATTAACTAGTCACAATACTATCATGTGAAACCCTTTGTGTGCCTGTGAGTTGGATAATCGCATAATTAAATGGATATGAGTCATCATGGACAATTAGAGTGCAGATCCTTTCTCAGTGATTCTTCTTCTGTTTTGCATAATTTTGTTTTTTTTAATTTAATCTAAGGTTAGTATCTGTCTGAACTTGATTTACACACTTTGGGGCTTTTGGGTGATTCACAAAGCAGCTTTGCACAGCTCTTTACTTTGTCTATGCACCGGATTTACAAAGCACATAACACCAAAATAAATGCAAGAGTCAGCCCACTCATTAAAATCCAGGCAGATTGAAAAGATTAGCAAATTTTTTCACATCAGGTTGCAGTTGTTCTTTTTCCAGTTTCAATGTGATTTCTTGGAAATTAGCATTTTAATTAAAAGTAAAACCCTGACCTGACAAGATATTTCTCTAAACTTTAAAAATAACATCCGAGTAGACAGATCCCATTGAAGTGATGTTTCTAAAACAAACAGTAATGCAGCAGCTATTAAAGCAGTGTGGAATGACCAACACTTAACTAATTCTTTCAGATATCAAAAGCAATGATCAAAGATAAAAATGTAACTTTTACAAGTACTTATGTAGGCATAAAAGACATGTAATTGACTACGAACATTTACTACATAAAAATAATGTTTTGATTTTGAAAAAGGGAAGTGAACTTTATGTCTGTGCACCAAAACCTGCTTATTTCCACACTGTTTCTTTGTTGCCTGCAATGTGCAACATTTTCCTTACAGAGTTGGTTCATTTGAGTTGTTTGTTAATCTTTGCATGTAAAGTGTCTCTGTGAACATAAACTTAGCATAAGACTTGGTTTCTGTATTGTAAAAAATATAATTGATTTTAAATGCAATTTACACTTTTTCTTTTTAATGGAGAAATTTTTTTTTCAAAACATCATAACTTATCAGAATGCATGAATGAATCTCCTTCTGTGACATCCTTGAAGCACTGCAGTAGGTCATTTTTCTTTTATCTTCTCAATCTTCTATGCCTCATCAGCAGATAAGTTACCATTACAATCTGCACTGAACAAAAAGAACTGTTCTGTTAAGAAGTGCAAAGCTATCTTTTCTCAATATTCACACATATAATAAGACTAAAAATGAGACGATTCCTTTCTAAAAACAGTCTAAATATCTAATTTTATTGTGGCCCCGGTG
The DNA here is from genome assembly GCF_003331165.1 of Xiphophorus hellerii. Classification (NCBI taxonomy): domain Eukaryota; kingdom Metazoa; phylum Chordata; class Actinopteri; order Cyprinodontiformes; family Poeciliidae; genus Xiphophorus; species Xiphophorus hellerii. The sequence goes on from NC_045683.1 coordinate 15,465,685, forward strand.
CAGCACCAGAAAGAGACAATATTTGCTTGGTAGAGCTATTTTGCAAACAGATCTGTCTTTTCTTCTCGTTTTGGAATTGGGATACTCAAATTCAGGTTTGCACATATTTAGCACTTGAAATGGCTTTCAAAATTTACTCGTCAGTCTTTTTCAAATTAAACTCTAAATTGTCAGAATTGGTCTAATTTCTTGTTTTCCTAGCTGTAATCTCTTATAATCTCCCTGCAATCCTTTTGTCAATTCTTTTTTGCCTGGTTTCATTGTCAGTATTTTCTCTCTTCCCATTGCTACAATTCCCATATTTCAGTCCTCCTAAATACTACCTTACAGTGATGCCAGAGTATTTGCCAGGCATTGTGTTTTCTGTTGGCATATGGTGAGCTGTCTTTACTGTACCAAAGTCATCAGTGTTTGTATCGGCCCGTCAATCCTGAAAGATCTAACCAGATGGTTTCCAATCATGAACTGCTGATGAAGGTGTTCTTCCTGCTTTATATGCATTTTAACACTTTATTGGCTGGCTATATTTGTTTGCAATTATATATCCAACATTTCTTTCAAAACCCGTGACACAAGTTAAGTTTATTCGTAACATTCTTATTACTCAGATATTTCCTAAACAATTTATGGCTAGATATAAGTAAGTAAATAAGCAAGCTTTTCAAAAGTCCAGGGGGAAAGTCTGTTTGTTCATGACAAATGGCTGCCCTTATTGCTTTTGTTGTACGGGTCACAGAACAGCGGTGGTGAGACACATGTCAGTGATGGATAATATGGCCTTCTGTGACTTTTCAAGTCAAACTCTGGCAGCTCTTCGCAGCTCTTGGCAGCTCAGCCGCTTCTCTTGCTGTTTTTGTCCACAATATGTTTTTGAAACAAGAAGTGATTTGTTGCTTATAGGTCAAGAAATATGTTGGCCTAAATGACCCACATAAACAAGGAAAAATAATAAAAATGAGCCGTTGACAAAAAAAAAAAATCTGACATAGTGGGGATCAAACTGAAGCTTATTTTACTGAGCCAGAAGTAAATTCAGAGTAAGAACTTGTTTGCACTCTTAATCTCAGTGTGTGTAAATTTTTAAGACTTTTAAAAAAAAAATGCATTCCTGTTTATTGAGACACTTTCTACAAAATAAAAATATGAAACCACTCACCTATGAGGATTCTGCCACAGTACTCCCCACAGAGAAGGTTTTGTGTCATTGCAACACCATCTTGTGAAATCTATGAGAGCAGATGGCCTCTCCTCATGAAGCTCCTATGTTAGCACAGTAATCTGACTCAACAAAGAAAAGGCTGTTGGATTAACAATTAACTCCATTCAAGTGGAATAACGACACAGGTACTCAGTGCTGAGCTGGACTTTTCCTCTTAATGTCAGCTGGCAAAACAAACAACGCCTTAAGCAGAGAACAAAGCAGTATTTCAAGAAATAAAAAAAACATAAGCCATCGATGTTGTTTGCTGAAACCACATTAGTGACCAAGAACAATTAAGTTAGCATATGCAGACTGGCTCATTGGACTCTAACGGTTGGCTGGTTGGCCATCTGACAAATTGGTTGCCATGGCTGTTATGAGGACCCTGGGCAGAGGTGATTGGGTCCCAGTATCCATAGCAGCTGTGGTCAAGAGTTACACTGAGGGGCCAGATGGGGCAGCAGCAGGGGCCGATAGCTGCCATCATCAGTAATAGATCATAGTTAAACAAGAATAAAGATTGTTTGAGTAAAAATTATGCTCTGACAGACTGTTTGTGAAGCAAATTAAATATAAAATGTTCTAATATATTAACAACCAAAGGACCCTCGCTCCTCAGCATAACATTTTACAGCTTGTAGTGATTAGTCCAATGGCTTTAAAACTTTTTAGAACAAACACTAATTCAGTATATAAGTATATATATATAAAAATTCCCTTCTCACCCACCACGGGTGGTTCTTATCCTCTGAGCTCAGGTCCTCTACCAGAGGCCTGGGAGCTTGAGGGTCCTGCGCAGTATCTTGGCTGTGCCAAGGGCTGCACATTTCTGGACTGAGATGTCTGATGTTGTTCCTGGGATCTGTTGTAGCCATTGGTCCAGTTTGGGGGTGACTGCCCCGAGGGACCCGATGACCACAGGCACCACTGTGGTCTTCACCTTCCAGGCCCTCTCCAGTTCCTCCCTGAGGCCCTGGTATTTCTCTAGTTTCTCGTGCTCCTTTTTCCTGATGTTGCAGTTGCTTGGTATTGCTACATCTACCACAACGGCTTTCCTCTGTTGTTTATCCACTACGACAATGTCTGGTTGGTTCGCCATTTTATATATATATATATATATATATATATACTGTATATATATGTATATATATATAAGGGCTGATATTTGGAAAATATCCACCCCTTGACACAAATATTACTGTGCAACTTGGACCATAAGACTCTTTCAGTTTGGTGTGCAATAAAAACAGAAACATCTTATTATCCGTTGGCACTTCTACAATGATCTTTTCTAGTTGTGTGTCCCTTTGTTATTCAGACACTGAAATTTTTAAATTTGCAGTTGGAAATATTACAGGCAAAACAAAGAAAGGAACTAATTTCAACAGCCCCATTCTAGAATCCAGTTTAACTAAAAACCTGGTGATGTGGTAATAAACCGTTTATTCGTACTTTTAATTACTTAAATGTCATTTTTTCTTTATCACACTCAGTGTTGTACAACGTCCTTGAGAGAAAATGTTGTTATAGTGTTTGAAAATAAAATTTGTAGGCTGATATGCAGCGGGCCAGTTACTGTTTTCAAGGTACACCGTGATATGAAGTCACGGATTCAAAACCACAAAATTTCCGTCATACAATCCTGTGGTACAAGCTTTCTTTTCATGTCTGGTCAGAAATAAAGTAAAGGTAAAGTTTATGCTGTCTTGAAATGAATGAGCATCCAAGAGTGCCTGGCATTAATGAAAGAAATATCAACATGTGCTGGCCATAACTTGTTGGTAAGAGTGTTCTGGACTAATTGTATAAGGAATTGATTAATTTCAAGTGAAAGGTGAAAGTACCGAATCCTCCATTGCTTAACCCTGAGCAGTACTTTAGCTCAATATCCATTTCGTATACAAGCGTTCATACTTGTGGTTTCTGTTGTTTTTGTGTTCATACAATTTATCTATATAATGTCTACGTCAAACACCGCCTCAGAACCTGAAACACAATAAAAACTCCAAACGTGATACATTACGTCAATAAAATGACTTGGTTAAAACATGTTCTTCATTCAGAGAAGTTACTCTGAATGAGTATCTACAAGTTTTACTCAGGAGTAGTAATACCTCATAGTAAAATTACTCAAGTAAAAAGGAGAACATACGTAGTAATACTACTCCAAAAAGTTATGCAAGTAAAAGTAAATAGTTATTATGCACTTCAAGACACTTTGAATTTGAACGTGGATTTGATTTGGAACTGGCTTTGCTCTCGGTCATTTTTATGAAAAAAACAAAAACAACTATAGATCAATAGTCAGCGCTATATAAAAATATTACATGTTTCTATCCCATACTTTATGACAACAACAAGAGTAACAACGATTATTTTTTCCGTACTTATAGCAGTGGTGATACATGCTTTTACTATCTTGCAATGCTAGTTGTAGTTAACCTGATGACTGAGCATAACACTTAGCAAATGTTACTGGTTTTCAGACTTGGAACTGGTGCACCTTTGAGTGGGATTAGCTGTCCCCACCAAACCCAAAGTCCAGCTTCAGGGGTAAATAATCATCACCACCTCTCAGGGAACATTTCTTAGTAAAAATCATATCTGGGCCATACAGCCTTAATGTCTCTGGTTTATAAACATCAAGGCTTAATTTGGCATATATTTAGTTTAAAACCTTTTTTCCAACATCTACAATTGGTTTCAGATTTAGTTTAATCGAGGTCTAAATTAAGCTGTTTTTGGAGGATGTTAACATGCATAAAAACAACTAGTCAGATGTTGTCAAACTCAGCATGTTTCAATTACTACGCCGCTGCTTTTAATTAAACAAATACCAGTTAAGAACCACATGTGGTCTCCTGTGCAAATAATGTATTAGTCTTGGACACTTGGTGCATATTGCTCATGGTTTTATTATTATTGTGAGTAAATTAATAACTTTTTCTTAGCAAATTAAATTTCCATATGCCTAGATATTCTGTGTCAGTTTCCTGCACCACTGAGACAGATGAGCTAAGTCTAAAAGCTCTGGTTAGAAATTATTTCTTTCCAACACAACTGACATGACGCATATCAACTTATTAAGCAACATGATAAACAATAGTACATAAAAAAGTAAAATAAAACATTTACTTTTTTAATAAACACCGATCATGCACAACAAAAAGCAGATCTCGCAAAATAGATTTTACTTCATGTTATCCTCCTTTTTTGACAACTAATTTTATGTACTTTTAAAGAACAATCCAGTGGTTCAAAGAATTGTAACCAAAAAGAACATCACCAAGCATTTTTGTTCTGCTTTGTGGAAAAGCTGAAAGAGAAGAGCAGGCAGTATCTAAGTGGCTTTTCAGGATCAAATTGTAAGCTTTTTTGAGAGGTACTCTGATGCTGAGGGCATGTATGTCCTTAGAAACTAACAAAAGATTTCTTTTTCTTTTTCAGATCAATACAACAGGTAACAAGTGCAAAGACTACAATAATAGGCGCTTTTTGGAAAATGGTGCTCCATTATTGGTCTTAAACATCAACAACTGCTGCCAAAATTAAGCATTTGAAAGAACATGGTTCTCCAAAACACCAAAGGAAAAGCTTAATTCTGTCTGAGTCTTTTTACTGGACAACTTTCAATGCTGTTATATTACTGAATTAACTACTTTAAGCAGTTTGCTATTCTGTGAGGAAGACACAAGGCAGCCCCTTACACAGCGGTAATACTTGCATGAGTTGTCCAGGTGATTTAATGACCACTAAAGAATATCTTGTCATTTTTAGGCCCGAGCAGCAAAGCGCTGCGAAGGCCTACTGTATCTGTACTGTTTCTTATTATTATTGTTTTTCTTTGTATACAAATTTATAAACACAAATTAAAGGATGGCACTATAAAACTAATATAATTAAAACTAAAGGGAAGTTTGGGTTTACATATCACTATCCCTGGTTTAGTAATAGTTTTTCTGCTGATTAGAAGACGAATCATTAGCTAAATTTTCACCAAACATTTTCCAGTTCTTAACTAGTGTTAATGCTAATAACAGTTCTTAAGAACCAGTTTGCCTTCCAACCACCAAACACCCGAGTTGTAGCCACGTCTGTCATGGATGTTTGATAAATCCTTTAATATCACCTGCTAAGCATTCTGGATGCAGAATACAAGTGATGTAACTGAGCGCCGCCTTTTCCACTCAGCTCCTCCCCAAGGCTGCAGTTTCTAATCCGAGCTTCTGCCTCACAGAGAACCTTCCCCCATGACTCGCCTCCTTCAGACAAGCGGCAGCAGCATTTAACAAATATCTGGTGAAACCACACATCTGCTGAGCTCATCATAGCAAACTACTTATCAGTGAAACAGGTAGCAAAAATGTTAAATGATTGATAGAGGAATGTTGTGATGTGCTTAAGGAGAAGTGCTGGAAAGAGCAGAATTTTTTAAAGACAGAGAGCAAGTTTTGTTGACACTGCCTGGAGAAAAAGTGCTGCTTATGGTTTAGGGATTAGAAATAGCACTAAGATGTGAATTGAGTTAAGATAGAGTTTAGGATGACACATGTACATGGTACTGGTAATGTTCAGGGTTAGACTATAGTATTGACACTCATTTTTCATTCATTTTTAAGTTCTTGTGAAAGTAGAAAGACATGCTGTGTGTGTGCATGTAGAATAAAAAGAAAGGATGTGAGAGTTTGGCCTCATGTGAAACTGCTGCCGTATTCAGCCAGTTTGTTCTCAGCAGGCCTGTCATTCCAATTCATTTCTACCTGAATGCTGTCATAGTGACTCCATCTGTCACTAAAGACCAGGCCAAAGGAAACAAAATGAAAAGACATACACCAAAAAAATTATATGATTAAAATTATAAAAGCTATACTAAGAGAATATTAGCATCGAGAAGATGTACAATATATATATATTAGAAAATAAATGATGAAAATGTGAGAATGGAAATGCAAACCCTAATAAATTTTAAATTAAAGCAGAAAGGAAGTTAAATACAGCCATTGTGAAGTGGAAAGAAAATTAAAAATTTCCTGCAACAAACACCTCGGAGCCATATCTGGATCATAGATAAGGAAGGAAAACAATCTGTTTCTTGTATGAGCAAAGACTTTTGATCCATTCATCAATTTTCATCTTGACTGCTGACCAGTCCTTTTGAAAATTCAAAAACGGTCTCTTTTTCTGGTCCCCAAGCACAATTGAAAAATGTCCAAGTCAAGATAAGAACAACACTGTTCAGTTTGAATGTTGTTAGAAAGAGTGGCAGAAAAGGTGTTTTCAGTAACAGTAAACTACTAAAATTAATTTCAGAGGAAGTTCTATTTTCTATTTCTGTGTAGAAATGATGATGTGACGACCAGAGTATTCTAGCATGTAAATAATATCAGATATCACACTAAATGCAGAAGTATAGATGATTCTTATGGCCATATTCTGTGCTGTTGGTTCATGTTGAAAACACATGGTGATATTTTCACAGATACACAGAGGAGGACTTCACAACTTTATCAGGAAGTAGTTGTAGTTCATTAGTAATAGAACTAACTACATAAGTTTCTCAAGCATCTATCAAGCAACAAATTTGACCCAGTTAAGTTTGAAGGCAGTGTTCTGTATCTATCTATAGTATTTTTTTATTTCAGTAATCCTAAAATTCACTTAAAGTGCATTCCTCGTTTTGAGTTGATTTTTTCCCCAGCTGGTCGTCTCCCTGGACAGATTCTTTTGTAGGTGTTCACTAATACAGACAGGAATCCTTCTTTGCCATCAGCAGATGTTGGCAGTAAGGCTTCTGATATTCTGTTTCAAATTCATCAAATTGCTCTTATCTGTTTTATTTGGACAATCTGTTTTTTAATGAAAAACGGTGTCAAAGACAAAGGCTTTTATTTTCTTGTGTGCATTTATGTAAATTGGAAGTGAGATTTAGAGAATTGAGCAAGAGGGGTAATCAAAAATCTGCCGGCAGTTCCATTTGTCAAACAAGGCGCTCTTTTTTCCACTTGAACACCTGCCCCCCCAAAGAGTGCACACACACAATAAGATTTTTAATATTGGAAAACTTAACTAATTTTGAAATAAATCAGTGCATTATTTACACTTTCCACAGCTCCCAAATGTGGCCTATATATATATCAGAACAAAAGTTCAGATGATAATGTGACCTCACTTGTGATCCTGAGTAAGTCCTTAAGTTTTTAGAAGCTTTGCACACATGGACCCAGATTTTCTGTGCTGCCTAAATCCCACCTGGGCTCTCTGTATTAAACAAAATCTCAAGGATCAGGCTGTGAAGCTCAAAAGCTGAGCTTACTGATGTGAAGCAGCACCATCTGGATAACGCGGGTCACATTTTTCAGGAGACACATTGCTCCTCTAGTTAACTGATATAGTCTGGCCTCTTCTGGCGTATGAATATTTCCCTAAATGTTTTGGAAGGGGGAATTTGGCTATATATTACAACAAATTATAACAAAACATAAGCTTTTACTGTACTGTTCAGATTCTATAACATACACATTATAGATTATGAATTTCAAGATGCAACAATTCTCTGACTTTGCTGCTTTTCTGCTCCAGTTCACACCTTGCAGCTTTAAATGCCGATGCAAAACATTTGAGAATTATATTATCAGGAAAAGTAAACTATGAGATGCTGGCAATAAAAGGGCAAACCCGTACATAAACCACTCTTGCACACAAACTGCACATCATCAGTGGCACTGAATCTCCCAGACAAAGACAGCCTCCCTCAAGAGATAAATGCAGCCAGTCATACCAGAAAAACTCCTTGTCCTCAGCAGGACAAGTAAGCCTGCTGCATAGCACTATAAATACAAAATATCCCAGGAGTCCCATATACCTCCCACAAAAACCTGTTTTGGTGACATGTTTTATTGTTGTTCCTGGTTAGGGTAAAGGACAGTAAAAATAAAAGTTTTTTTTATAAATAAAGTCCACACAAACACATAAAAACTATATAAATACCGGTTGAGTTAATCACAGAATTAGTGAATCATCCAATCACAACACAGTATGCTTCCTGACAATGACAATTTGCTGAAGGTAGAAGCGAGAATAAGGAAAAAAGAAGTTTTAAATAACTTTGAAGATATCATGGCTGTTGGTCCCATCAGACTTGTTTAAAAAGTTCAGACACTGTTGATCCACTGTGATTTTATCACATAAGCATCTTTCAAGTTTATGGCACATAGTCAGGATAACGAAATTCAATGAGCGACACCTGTGTGAAACAAAATGCCATGTTGGTGTCAGATGTAAAGGACAATGGGGAGATCGATTTGAAACAATAAAAAGGCAGTACCTCAAAAATCTAGGGATAGGTCCCAATTTCATCTGCAACATTCAGATAGGTAAAGTCAGAGTTTGGTTGTGCTGTAATTCTGAGATCCTTACTACTAACTCAGCATAGTTCAAATACCATAGCCTGTGTGAGTATTGTTGCTGACCATGTACATCCTTTTATTTACCACAATGTCCTCATCACCTGATTGCAACTTCCAACAGAATACAACAATGTGTCACACAGCTCAAATCATAAAACATAAACTGGTTTCTTCAACATGATAATAAGGTATTCAAATAGCTTTTAAATTCACCAGGGGTCTCATTTATAAAGGTGGCGTAAGCACAAAATGGGGTCTGAAACTGGCATACATCACTATCCATGTAAAGGTTGCGATCTCTATAAAATACACTTGACTGATAGAATGTGCGGCCCCTCATGCAAACTCTGACCCACGTGTACGCTCATTTTGGGGACAGAGGAAACTGGGAGCACAGACAGTGAGTCGGAGAATTGAAATCACACTGCATCATAATTCGAACTGACAATTTCACTCCATGATGAAACTTTAATCATAGATCGACTTTATAATATGTATCCAAAAAAGCAAAGTTATTTATGCTTTTGGGGGTGAGGCATAACAAAACATAATGACCTTTCAAATAAAAAATTTAAAAATTACTTAAATCTTAAATCAAAGCCCAAGCGACAATTCAAAATTCAGGTTTTTGTCCCAACTCTCCACCTCACATTGATTTCTGCCACATGAAATTGTGTTTCTGTACTCTTTTCTCCCTGGTTGCCATTGACCATGAACTAACATTGATCAGCGGGCCCTTTTAAATATCCATTAACATACATTAAGTACTTTGAATTAACCATTTATGGTTGAATGTGGGTGTTTAGAGGTCAGAACAGCAGATGAACTTTGTATGCAAACATTGAGGTGCAGTTGTGATTTATGAAAGGAAAATTGCTTTCAAGTCTGCGTGCATATGATTTTGTAAATCTGTATTTCTTTTTAAGGTAAAAAAAAAAAAAGAAGACATTTTTAGGTTTTGGGTGTACATACACTTTTAGTATGGATACTACACAATGTTTTATAAATGAGACGCCTGATCTCAGTCCAAGAAATGCTGTTGGAGGGGGGAGGGGGGATTGCATCAGTGATATGCAGCCAACAAATCTGCAGCAACTGCATGATCCTATCCTGTCAATATGGGTGAAAATTTTCTTAGAAATACCTGTGAGAATTTCTTGAATCTATGCCACATAGAAGTGAGGCATTTCTGAAGGCATTAGCAAGGTATACCTAATAAAGTAGCCTGTAAGCGTATGTGTTTGCAAATGATCAATTCACGCAACAGGTTGCTTAACAACTGCTTAAAGAACAAACTTTAAAATCCTGGAATTTATGGACACAATGCAGAATACAATGTCATGCTAGTTTGAGATTGATGATGATGAGTCTCATAAAATAAATGGAACAACAGTGGCTTAATGAACTTTTTGCTTTGTCTTTTGTGGCTAGCAAGCCAGTGGGCTGACCTGATGACCACCCACACGAAGCATGTTTACCCTTAAAATCAGTCTTCAGGCAGACCCCCATGAGTGTTGTACTTACCAACTCTCATCATATATGTGAAACATATCAAAATTTTAATATTTATTACATTGATAGCAGACACACTGTATTATAGAAAAGAAAGAAGTCAGTATTGATTGCTTGGTCTGTAGTTGGTCAATCAATATTGCTTGTGTTTCAGAATGTTTCTGCAGCTTTCCTTTGTATTGTCCCTCTCTGTGCCTATTCTTCCTTCTGTCTTGAAGTTAGATTAGAAAGATGTAGAACAGAAACTCAAAAAAGAGCACTGTCAATCACAGCTACACAGACCCAATAGGAATATTATAGGTTTGAAAAATGGCAGTAATTATTAGGCACACGGGATAATTAGAAAAGCATTTGTGCCAATCATTCTTTGAAGTCTTTTTTGCGACATTCACAAGCTGTAAATGGTGCCATTTTCTTGATAGCACCACTTAGACCTAAAAGAAAGGAAAGGTCAACATAATTTTCTGCTTCTCTTTCAGCGATCTTGCTTCAGTGTTCAGCCTCTCATCAAATTCAGCCAGTCCAGTTTAACATTATACTTTACCATCTTAACTTTTTACCCCAAGGGAAAACTCACCCGACTAGAGGGATTAGCTTTATAATACTGTGTGGATTAAAAATCATTTAGTTCATGACCCTCTTCAAAAATATTTAGCAAAAACTTTCAACCATAGCATCATTTTTAGAAATACAGCCAAGCTGAAGGTTTCCATGTTGGTTACAGTGAGGAGAATTGTTCCAGGATCCCAGAGCTTAGCTTGTTTCAGGCATTAATGAAAACCCACGGCTGCACCAAATATGTGAAAATCTTCAAGATAAGTTTTAAAGAAAAAACTTTCTAACTGTAGTGTTATAAATGTTGTGGCTTTATTTCATAATTCATTTTGAATAATATTGAATTTATTATAGTTGCTCTTAAGACATCCAATATCATTTGAAGTAATTACCGTATTTTGCACTTTCACTTTCAGCATTGCAAACTGCTCAGTTCTAGGTATAAAATGATTTCTCTCTCACGCTTCCTTCCCACTCTCTCTTTGCGACTGTATAGATCACAATAACGTTAGTGGTGACACTCCCTTCCATGGTCATTCATCTGAAACAGAATTACATAAGCCATTTACCACCCGGTCTCCATGATGGATGGCAAGGCCCCCAGCCAAAAGCATCCAGGCCTGATCGCTCTGCTTTTGTCAGTGACAAATGTCACCAGAAAGACATATGACATCTCTCGATTTCCTGCAGTTTTAAATGAGAATATGTTTATGATAGAAAAACTTAGCCAAAGAAACAGCATAAAGCGTACGAGCACACAGTATATTTATATATATATATATAAATATTTTCTCTCATTTTTTTCATTGATTAAGTGCATGAGTTGAAAATAGTTTTAAAATTATTGGGAGGTCTGAGCAATGGTGGTATTTTGGTTCACTTACCACATTGAAAGAATGTGTATTAGGGAGTGAGTGAGTTATTTTCACATCATTAATTCACATGGAAAACAAATGAACTATTGTAGAATCCTTGCTGAAAATGGAAGTTTATCTTTATCTATCTTTATCTATGCTTAATATCATTCAATGTTTGAATGTTAAAATATTGTCCCACCATCACCATATCAGTACTGATGATAGATTAACAGTAATATCAGTAACTTTACTGTGAAAAGTATTAATAAATAAATATCAAGTGTCAAAAATACCCTTCAAAATCTCAAAAGTATTAAATAAAAATAAACAGTAAGGACTTTTCCTCTGATTTTCAAGGTAATCCTTTGTTTTTAATTAAAAGTTTTGGTAGTAGACGCCTTTATTTGACAGTAATTCGACAAAAAGGGGACTGAGAGAAGAGGGAGAAAAACATGCTGCTAAGGAACTGAGGAAGGAAGTCAAACGACCACCTGTTGGAACTGCGAGCCTGCCGAGTTTATCATACAAACTATTTCTCATTTCAATGTTCCTAAGAACGTTTGTAAACAGCACAATGGAAGAGAACTGTGCTGACAGCCGTGTCGGAAAGAGCAGGAGCTTTTTAAAGAATGAATATATATAGCATTATGTCCCTATTCATTAGCCTGTATCTTGAGCTATCATGAACACAACAGTAAAGAAAACATTGGGAAATTATATGTGAACTTTAGTCACTTTAGCTCAGTACTGTCCGCATTTACTTTTACACATGCATATGCTGCCTTTGACAACACATTCATGACATGTAACAGCCGCCACATTGTTCATATAGATCTGTGAGATTGTCACAATTTCAGTTCATCCACAGAAAATTCTTAAGCAGAAATATAACAGATGCTCCAGGTGTTTAGTAGATGATTGGTCAGACATGGTCCTGGGGGCTCTGTAAGCACAGACAGGTTTTAATTAAAACTAGACATTTTATCAAACATTGTGATGTTTGTCAGGTTTGTCCTGGGGACAGTCCAGAAGTCTCTAAAACTTTGGATTGATTTTACTCAAAAAACTAAAACAATGTAACATACTCTCTGATATTGCAGTGGCATTGTGTTTATTGCTATTTAAAAATAATAGTAAAAATCAAACATTGCAATGTAACATTTTTTCACATCCCAGTAGTCTTTGTTGACCACCAGGCAACAAAGAAAACATATTTGCAGCTCAGCAGGAAATCAGTCCCACAATGCAGCAGGAAGGCTATGAGTATGGTATAGGTTTTTATGAGGAAGAATTTGTCAAAGCTGTAAGCCCAATATCCCAGGAAGCTCTATCCAAGAATAAATGTGTGTGCATGTGGAAGAGGGGGTGCATGTGTGTGTGTGTGGCTTTGGGGACAGATGTGAATGCACGTATGGATAGGAGGCAGAATTTAGAGTAGCCTGACAAATGATTTATAGGAGCAATTTTACCAAGCTGTCATTGCATGTTATTTGGCTGGACGTGCTGTTTGTGTGGCGTACCTATGTGTGTACGTTCAAATAGACTTGTGCTTATCTCCAAATAAATGCAAGTGTACCGTGTGTGCAGATGACAGTGATGTAGGCAATCTGGTCGGATACCGCGTCAGGAGCAGGAGCACACCACTAAGCTGATCGCTGCTTTACTTTAATAGACACAAATGGTGTGTATCATTGGTGGCTATCTCTATTGTAAATCACGCATTTTTCATTCACCATTCAACGGAAGGCTAAGTGATATGCCAAGATGCATTATAACATTGATATTCCCTGTACTGATCAATCTCAATCTTGATCATAATTTAGAATGTGATAATGCTGTCAATATGCAAATTCCTTGTGCTTCCAGCAGCTGGTGGGCTGTTGAATACTCTGCAAAGATGAGGATAATGTCAGTTGCAATTTCTGCATTGTTAAAGAAGCAATATAAGTACGGGTGCTACAGAGTAAGATTGGTCTGAATTGTGCCACGGCTTGCAGCTTTAGAGTTAAAAAAAAAGTATTTCAATAAGAAAACATAAATAGCTTAAGCAATCATTTGTATTAATAAAAGGTTGGCATGTGGTCAAAACCAATCAATGATTTTACAATGATGAAACTCAGGGAGGCAGTCGTACTTCAAACTGTTTAGGCATATTAATCCAAAATCTGTGTGGGATTAATTACTGACGACTTTTACAGGACATAGCATACAACAAGATCATCATCAGCATTTAAAGAGGTTTAAACATTCATAATTGCCACAAGGCATTTTGATTTTCCGGATCAAACAGATAATTTTATGCATAGTAATCAGATGCTATGAACTTGATTCATCATTATGGGGTTTGTGTATGCTACAATCTAGACCGACATTTAGAACTGCAGTATATAAGGTTAATTAAAAACTGGGTTTTTTTGTTGTTTTTTTTACATAGGGCTGCACAGTGGTGCAGTTGGCAGCTCTGCTGTCTTGCGCCTAGAAGGTCTTGGAGTTCTCCCTGTGCATGAGTGGGCACTCTCCAGGTACTCTGGCTTCCTCCCACAGTCCAAAAACATGACAGTCAGGTTAATTGTGTGCTTGGTTGTTTGTCCTGTCTGTCTCTGTGTTGCCCTGTGATGGATTGGTGACCTGTAAAAGGTGTACCGCCCACTGACCTCTGGAGACAGGCACCAGCACCCCTGGCGACCCCACTATGGATAAGCGTGTAAGACAATGGATGGATGTTGGTTTTTTGGGGTTTTTTTTGTTAAAATTAGCATTATGCCATGACAGCATAACATAGGACAAATAATCTGTGACACAACAATTCTGACTCTACTACACTGCCGGACAGAGCATGTTCACAGAAAATAAAAAACAACTGAATTTTGAGCTTGTATATATTTGCAGCATATTCTGAGGACAATACAAACTAAAGTCTCGAGGGATCTCTCCAGTCTAAACCATGAAAAATTAAATCTGTTTTAGGAGCATTGTGCTGGTTCTCAGCACATAAAGTTCTTAGTCACTGAAGCCTGTACCAATAACATACATTCCTCACTCAAATTAGGTTCTGCAAGATGGACCTTCTATCCCTCACATTACACAAACAGTTTAAACATTGATTTCATTCTTCAGTAGTACTGCTGCAGTGCTCCCCCATTTAGTCACAAGTCAAAGTATTAATCAACTGACCTACTAATAGCCTACGCTTTAGTAATTGAGCTTGAAAAATATTAAGTGGTTTTTACTGAGTTGGAACATAACTAGATAAAGATTGTATGCTTGCATTCCTCGCTATCTGCTCTCCATTCATCCCTTAAGTTCTTATGGGTCTGTCTCTGCAGTTCTGCAATAAATTTTGTAACACTCCCTTCTCTTGCTGCATGTCTAAGGTAACTCCAATGCAATACCAGTTTAGTTTTATATATTAACATGTTTAAATATATCAGTTTCTTCTTGTCATAAATGTTAGTTGTATAGCTTTTATTTATATGTTTTATATGTAAGCCGTTTGCTTATTCTTTGCAATCCTTTAAAGCAGGGGTGTCCAAACTTTTTGCAAAGAGGGCCAGATTTGATCAAGTGCAGATGCCCGGGGGCCAATAGTTTGTTCGGACATTTTTTAACTACAAAAGTTTCATGCAAATACATTCTGTTATAAAACTATTTTCATTGTCACAATTATCTTTATCTTTCAAATGACAAAAAAACCAAATATAAGCCACTCAGGCAGATGAGAACAACTCTAAAAACACAAATTCTGCAATTCTTTCATATCTGGAGAGTCAGATAACATTGAACAAACTGTATGAAATACCTTAAATTTACATGAGTTTAAAAATATCTTTGCCTCAAGAACATTTTAAACAGGAGTTATAAGTAATGCAAAGTTGTCTGTTATTATTAAATCTTAAAAGAAGTGAATTTTGCTCTTGTCATTTACAATATCTTTCAGAAAGTAATAGTTTGTGTCACATCTACAGGTTCATAACATCAACAGTAATAACCAAATCTTACTCAAGAGTTTAATAAAAATAAGTGCCATAAATCCAAGTGCATAAATGTTCTTTTGGCTCTTCACTGTTGATAGTGACAGATGTTACCGTTCAAAACACTCAGTTTCATGTCCTCAGCTCTCCGTGCCACACTGTTACGTGCCAGGCAAACATTCGCAAATTCTTGCTTCTTCTCAGGGCAAATGTTCTCCACCATTTTCATAACACAGTCTTTGATAAAAGTATCTTCAGTAAAAGGTTTGCCATGTTTAGCTATTAACATGGCCACTTCGTAGCTTGCTTTGGTGGTATTTTCTTTTGACTCAGGCCTGCGTGAAGAATTGCTGTTGTGATGCCAGTGCAGCTTGGAGCTGCTTCACTTTTTCAGCACGGTCACTTCCTGTTAGCTTGTTGTATGCGTTAGCATGTTTAGTCTGGTAGTGTCTCTTTACGTTGAACAAGGCAACCGTCTCACAAATTAGACAAGCACAATTGCCTTGATTTTCAGTGAAGAAGTATTGTAATTCCCATCTCTCTTGAAAGCGGCGGCCCTCACTGTTAACTTCTTTTCTTTGCAGTGGCCATGGCAGAAATGAGTGGAGAGGGGTTCGCTGCACGAAGGCAGACTGATAGTATTAAAGTGGTACTGCCACCATTTGGTGAAAGAAGGAATTACAGTTTCAAGTTTTATGATTTATTTATTCTGTTTGACAGTGCAGGCGGGCCATAAATAATACATTATAAGACTGAAGCTGCGGGCCGTATGAAATCTGACCGCGGGCCGTGATTGGCCCCCGGGCCGGACTTTGGACATGCCTGCTTTAAAGGATTGCAGGGGAGCTGGAGTGTGTGACTGCTGGGATAATTTAGGAAGCGGACAATAGTCTGAAACCCTGTTGTGGACCCCTGGCAGGACCCAAGGTTTCCAAGCAGAACATAGTCTAAAGCAGGGGTGCCCAAAGTCGGTTCTCAAGGGCCGGCATCCTCCCTGTTTTAGTTCTCTCCCTGGTGGTAGTAACAGCCTTTTCAGCAGGTCAATGTTCTTCTTAAACCTTCTAATGAGTCATCATTGGATCCAGGTGCATTAAACCAGGGAGAGAACTAAAAGATGCAGGATGCCGGCCCTCGAGGACCGACTTTGGGCACCACTGCTTCAGCAGTTCCTTTACCAGGTTGTACAACAGTATTTTCATTTTATGCACCATTGCTCACCTCCACCCACAAATCCTGTGTGGGTAAAAAGGTGCTTTTTAATCTCAGATCTGTTCTAATTCAAGCCTTCTCTAGCAAAGATAACACAGTAGGTCTGTGACAGAAACTTGAGGTTTTTCAATACCAGAAGGACAATTGGTAAGAACAAAATAAAAAAGGTTTCATGTAACCTACACAATAGGCCTACATTTTTATTCACACACCAGCCTTTTCTGAAAAAACATATATACAGTTGAAACCAAATATTTACATAAACCAAATAAAAAGACAAAAATGCATTTTTTTTCTCGACATCCAAAGTTAAATTTGACCAAATCTTTTTTGTTTTTGCTTAAATATTACCTAAATTATTTCTATTTGCTAAATGACAGAAACCTTCTGTTAAGCAAAAAAAAATTTTGTAACTTTCCTCGGATTCAAAAGTTTGGGCTTCCTTCCTTCTGTTAGGTTAACGGACACATAGGAAATGAGGAAAAGGTGTGGAGTCATACCTGTGGCTGTATTTTAAGGCTAAACCTTAAACCTGCTGCTTTCTTGTTTGACATGATTGGAAAGTCAAAAGAAATCAGCCAAGATATCAGGAAGAGAATTGCTTCAGCTGCACAAGTCTGGTTCATCCTTCGGAACAATTTCCTAAATGCTTGAAGGTGCCGCCTTCATTTGTTCAAACAATTATATGCAACTATAGACATGATGAGAATGATTAACCATTATAATGCTCTGGGTGGAGACAGATTCTGTGTCCCAGAATTGAATATATTTTGGTCCAAAATGTGCAGACTGACCTCAGAACAAAAGCCAAAGCTTTATGGAGATGCTGGCAGAAGCTGATCAGACTGTGTAATTATTCACAGCCAAACTGTCCTGTGTCCTGTACACGGGCTAAAAGAAAACTTCACATCAAAAGAAACAAACAGCCTGACTGCAGTTTGCCAGTCTCCTATAATGACCACAGTTACATTTGGAGGAAAAATTGGGATGCTTGTATTTTCCTAACTGTGAAGTGTGAGGGAAGCAGCATCATGTTGTGGGACTGTTTTATTGTAGGAGGAAAAAATAATAGCAAAAAATAGATGTCATCAAGAGGAAAGAATATTATGTATAATTATTGAAGCAACACCTAAAGACATCAGCCAGGTAGTAAAAGCTTGGCCGCAGATTGGTCTTACAAATGGACAATGACCCTAAACTTACATTGAAAGTGGTTACTAAGTGGCTTAATGACAACAAAGTCAGTGTAGCCATCGCAATGCCCTGATCTCAATCCTATGGAGAAGTTGTGGAACGCTCTGTAAAGGCTTGTATGAGTGAAACATGGCTCAGTTACACCAGTTCTGTTAGGAGGAATGAGCCAAAACTCCAGCAAACTCTTGTGAGAAGATTGTGCAAGGAAACCCAAAACACTTCACTCAACTCATATATTTTATGATTACCGTATTTTCCGCACTATAAGGAGCACCACATTATAAGGCGCACCTTCAATGAATGGCCTATTTTAAAACATTTTTCATATATATAAGGCGCACCACATTATATCAACTCTATTCCCCTGGACCTGAGACAACAGACCTGGTTTCCCGCGTGTCAGCGGCTGTGAGTCAGCGGCTGAGAGGTAGAGGGTCTTGCAGGCAAAATTAGCCAGCCAAATCCCAGTGCCTTTGCTTCTATTAACAGGGTAAACACTGTTCCTTTTTTGGCCTGTTTTGATAGGTAATGACCACTGTAGACTGAAATCACCCCACTGCAGTTTTAAAGACTCTCTGACCTGTTTGTCAAACTCACTTAAATCTTTATACTGACAATTTTTCTTGCCTCTCCGAGGGCAAAATATTCACTTGATACATAATATACCCACTCACAAACAGGTGTCATAATGAAGAGATAATCAGTGTTATTCATTCATTCCATATTCAGCAACAAAGCAGCATAATGTCTTGGAAGAGTTATTTCTTGTTTTCCCACAAAACCACATGGCCAGTCTCTATCTAAAAAGTATAGAGAAGCTTTGACAGAGCTTTAGCTACAGTCAGGTCAACACTTCTCACAAGGGGTTTAAAAGAGCCTTGGAAAGCTCATTGTTTACTTGACTGTTTCCTCAGCCTCTGCCTTTTTCCACACACACACACACACACACAGGAATTTGCACATCTCTATAGGACTCCAATCTCTCTGAAGCTCAGCTGGTGAAACTGATGCAGCTGAAGGCAAGGGCAAACACAGAACCCTGAGGATGGTTGTGGACAAAGGGTCCCTGCAGTGTCTGATACTGGGACATCAGCACAATGTTTAGTCTATGTTTGCATATTGCTTAGCAGTATGACAGTATGACTGAGGAGGGCAGCAATCAAAGAATACACAGCATGTGAACAGTTTTCACTCTAATCTAATATTTGCTGTCCGAAGGAATTCATGTCAAGAATTGATGAAGCATCATCAAAACTGTAGTTAAAGTTGTCATCATGTAGTCATACTACAGGATTGGACAGAGAAGCCCTCTTCAGACAATGGTCACATTGATCTGTACACTGTACACTGCTTATCAAGAATGACAATGTCTGGTTGGTTACTGACTTGAGAGGTAGATCACGGCTGAGTACCTAATAACCCCGACACCAGCTAGTGAAGCTGTGTGAAATACTTCCAGAGGGTCTCCTAGATTATGTAAAAGTAGCACCAAGTACAATTCATATTTTCTTTGCAAAATAAGCCAGTGAGGCCAGTTCTCCAGCATGAAACAATAAACAAAGTGTTATCCAGACCAAATGTTGAGCTGGCCACTGCCTCAGAAGGGTTATCATCACTGAATATGTGCATTTCCTATGTGTTGCCTTACTGCTTTCTCTCGTTACTCCAAACCTCTCACTGAATGTTAGACTGGTGTTCAAATCAACAAAATGTGTTTTATGCACACAAAACCCCAGCAAGACCTCTCTTTTACCGATTTCAAATGGTAAAGGACTCCACGTTTCATTACTCTGGTGAAACCTACCTGACACAATTTGCCCCTCTGTCTATCGGAGCCCAACTCTGCTCTTTGAAGTAGGCCTTGGAAATAATTCTTCTCAGTCACCCACCCTCACTGAGTCAGTCTCTCTACCTAGGGTCTTGCAGGCAAAATTAGCCAGCCAAATCCCAGTGCCTTTGCTTCTATTAACTTTACACTTGTGCAGTTATGTTCGTGCAAGTGTGTGTTAGAGTGGGCGTGCAATGAACGTTTCATGTCAGTGTGTTTGTGCATGTCTGGAAACGGGTCTGGCCTTTGTGTTCAGCTCTGCTGGTTGAGTGGACACTGTCCAGGATGATTAATTGAAAGTTCAGAAAAAATCTCTGTTAGAATTTCAGAACCATCAAAGGGGAAAATTGGCAACATTGTCTAAGGCAGAATCCTTCATAGCCAACATTCATCATCTAGAGATAAAAGGTTAGATGGGTAGCTATAGCTTGTCTGTGTGTGTGCATCTGTGTGAAACCTGCCGAAATGGGTATATAGTCTCTAAACATGAATGATGTCAGTGTTCTTTAGATTAATCTTCATGCCATGATCAAGAGTAGAAATACATTTTTCTTCCTCCAGCCACTAACCAAAAGTATTCAAGTTTTCTTCTTAATCTTTACTATTTAAAAACAAACTGCACTGTAAAATAAACAATATATCCTACATGTGTCAATACATATGATGATACTGTAAAAACCTGCTGTCAACAACTCTGGTCATTTACTCCTCTTTGTTGATGTTTGCCTACATTTTATGCCTTTGTACTTCAATTTAAAACACATCGTTTTGTTCCCTTCTATTTATCCATTCAACATTTGTTTAATTTTACTGGTAATTAAGATTTTAGATTAATTATGGAGATAAAAAAATATGAAAATGCTAAAATGTGTGATTTAATATAGCTATTGGGGTGACAGCCTGTCATTCTACACTTTAGATTAACACTTGTGTGTTAATCTACACTAATAGAAGTCTGTATCAAAATTTCTAATAAATGTCTAAAACTTACATTTAGATGTTGAAATCACTCTCAGGTTAAGACCAAATATTTTGACATCTTAGAAAATTACTTTAACTTAACACATTTGCAAAAGTTGGTCACACAAAGACCAAAATTGAAAAGTACAGCATGTCAAAGCGGCCAAAAAGCCATTTGCCTGCTGCAAACATTTGTTACAGAATTTTGACAATTTACTCTCATTGATACAGCCAGTCATGTAACTTGCTATTTTTTTATTTTCTAATAAAAGCAGTTGTTTAACTTTGGGTTTACATTTTCACTTTACTCAAGAAATGTACACTACATTACTACTCTCACTTCCTCAGAAAATGGCAGCTGCAGAATTCTAGTCACAGCTCAGTTGCAGTGTTTATCCCCAATCACCAATGGTATAAATTAAACACTGTTCCTTGCTGCTGTGGTTTATAAACTGATCAAATTGACCTACCATTTCTTAAATTTACCTGTATTTGACCAGTGGTAGTTGTTAATTTCCACTCCTATCTTTGATTTATGTGTGAATTCTTTCAAGCATGTGCTTTTGCAGCAACAAAAACTTAACTATGATTACACCAGAAACAGATGACTGTTCTTCCCTTCATTTGTCACCTTAGATATTACTTATGGAAAATTTGTGTTCAGTATGACCTGCATGCACATCAGCAGGAGTTCGCCGTTCTGTGGAGGTCTTAGAATTCTTTCTGAGCAAGAGTGTAATTAGTAGAAAACATGATTTGTGCGTGAATGTTTGTGGGTGTGTGTGTGTGTGTGTCAAAGAGACTGTGAGTACACAATATGAGCACACAGCATTTCTGGCCCACTTCATTCGGCAACATAGTCTCACAGCAGGTGGTTCATTACACGGCCTGTAATTAGGTTGACTTGACTTTCTTCTGCTACTGATTACAGATACATATTGGTTTCAGTGGAGCGTGGAAACAAGATTTTTTAATTATTTTTATTTCAGTGGATTATTTGTTGCTTTAATCTACTGGGGCTTGCGACTTGAGTTCGCTGTGCCCTATTGGTCTTGTTTTGTGCATTAATTTGCTTTATGTTTTGTTTTGTAAGGCAGCAATGTGTCAAAGATGTTTAAAAAAAATTAAAAACAATCCACATGATAATGCCTGCAAAATCTAGAGAATACCTTCTTGTATGCTTTCTGATGTCATTCAATCATTATTATTCCATCATTATTAATAAGCTAAGCTTGATTAAAACCATATAGAAACGTCACTTCAGTTTGTATGTTAGCTGTAAATAAAATAAAAACTGTACTTAGGTTTCATTATTTTAAGGTATTCAATTTTTGCAGCAGAAAAATGAAAATTAAGGGATTTTAATAAGTGATCATATTTAAACTCAGTATTACATAACATTCTTGTGATTGATTTTATGTGGAATATTAAAGGTCAAAATGTGGTAAATGTTAACATAGCCTTTTACTTTAACAGGACAACTAATCAATCTTAATTTGAATTATAAACTTTAAAAGTCAGGTACACCTCAGAACCACAGAGTTCCAGACTTTTCTTCAAAAATAAGATTTTCCTTCTTCTGAGCAAAACCTGCTCCCCTTGGCCCTGATATTTCCAGGTGTTGGATGAGTGGAATGAGGATGTGATCAGTTAACCTTTACCCTCTGGCAATCACAGTCATGAAGTGACTCACTAAGTCCTGCCTGACCCACATAAAGTTTTCAGTAGGAGCAGCTGGATGTACTAAGGTAAACTGGAGGCTATTTCCTGAGGAATTCATTTCTAATTACAGCATATACTTTGTTTAAGCATTAGATATTTGGGATGAGATGAAAGTTAGACAAGTTCAGTGGGAATAGCAATAATAAGACATGTGAAACGGCTTTAAAGTAAATAAATTAGTCTGATAATCTATTGTAATCATAAAACAATCTTAAGGATTTAAGAAGCAAGTAAATTACTGTATTGATTTCAGATTAATTCAAATGTAATTTCAATTCCTTTAAAATAAACGAATTTAAATTAATTCCTTGGTAAAAAAGAAACATTTTATTTGATCAAAGCTAGTATGTTTTCTAATGAATTAACACTAAATTATTAGAATAAAATTTGTAATTTGAAAGACACTTTTATTTATTAAAGCTGCAAGCAGCGTTGGCGGTCCTCGCGGCTCAGCGCTGCTCCGGCTTCATGGCGACCACAGGAGCTCCAGCAAGGCCATTCACTCAGTGTTGTCAATGCTCTCACACAGTTCCCACACCCGTCCACCAGGCGGCGCATTTGGCAAATGTTCAGAAAAGCCTCAGGTAAAATTCAATGCGAATCCTAGGAACAAGTTTAGCTGAAATCCGGCCTTCCACAAACAATTTACTATCACTTCCTGTTTTGTGGAGAAGGATGGGTGAGATCTTCCTGTAAGGTTTGAAACATCTCATGTTTGGTTATCAACAGTTTTTGGATGCAGTTTCAATCTTATTTCAAATACAGAAAGAACCAGGACCAGTAAGGTAATAATTTTCAGTATTTTCTCAGAGTGGGCGTGGCTTCAGTGATGTCATTATTGCGCCACAAATCACAAGAATTGTTTTAAATATTCTGCTATTAGAGAAGAATAATCTCGTCTAGGTTTGAAAAGTGTAGGTGTTGCAGTTTTTTAACTAGAGTAGATAAAAAATGCTGAATGTAGTGAAAACTTAGGTGGAATTGCCCTTTAGCCATTTCCCGAATCAGATTATTACTGTAACTAATAGCTGGGTAACAATCATTGAAATAAAGAAAATGTGGGAATGGATGGCGTGTTTGTTAGCGATTACCAGTATATTCATCCTGTTTTAGTACCGCCCATTTGAGTCTTTTACATGCTTCGATCCATTGATGGACATTTTGTATTGGATACAGTGACAGGGTTGGGTTCGTATCTTATGGTATTAATCAAGTTTTTATTGTTTTGCTTTCTCTTTATAATTTTTCATTGTTTTTATATTTTTGTGCTTTCTAGAAAATGGCAGACTTCTCACCGTCAATTTCCAAAGTTCAGCGACCGCGAATTGGAGGCCGTGAAGCAGGCTGCACAGCTTGCTTGTGAATGTATAACCTGTGTTGTTGTTGATTAGCAAATGGTAGCTAATTCTAAAAAGTATTGTGTTTGGAAGCTTGTGTATGAGGTCGTGTATTTACTGTTTTATAGGTTGAATTAGGTTAATTATTTTTTTATTTAAAAACATTTAAAATCTAAAATAGTAACAGTGTCAGGAAGTGTGTTTAGGTTAGTCATTATCCCCGCCACCTGGGGTAATTAGCGCAGGTGTTTTGTGTCTTTAATCATGTTTCCCAGCCTATTTGAGTTCTGCTGTAATCCCGGGTAGTTGCGGGATTCTCTTCATATCTCTGTTTATGCCAGGAGTTGTACGGTTGCCTTAGTTGTGGTAATAAAGAAAGTCATATTTTCTACCTGCTGGGTCTTCCTTCCGTTTCTTCGTGATGACAGCTCATGACAAATAGATTTTTATAAGGCATTAGGAACAATTAATAAACCAAGGAATTAGTGCATAAGGGGATTTTGGCTATGCATGTCGTTAAGGTCTCAGTTAACATGTAACGTGTTACAGTTTGTGCGTTGACTCATTAGTTAAGACGTTATTCGGGACTTTAAGTAGTGAATCCATGACATTGCCTTTCTACCACATAAAAAAGCCTTTTGTTAGTGTAAGTATAGAGCTAACATTTAAATACACAGCAAATATAGTACAGAGTTTTCTCTTTTCGTCTGGGTTTTTGTTAAGTTTAAGCTCCTTAAGAAGTTAGGATATTGGTTATTTGCTTGAAATGTTTAGCAAGGAAGATAGTAGCTGAAGTTGAGATTTCCAAGGTCTTGTAAAATTAAAACATTGCTTGTTATTTATTTTTTTTTATTTATTTGAAATCTAAACCTAAGAATGTGTTTAGTTCATTTGTTGTCTAGACCTGCTTGTATCCAGTTTTTATTGTGCCTGAAGCTTGTGATATTAATGCATGACCACAACCTTTAAATATTTAACATATTCCACACTTCATATGAAGTGTAATTTGTTATTTGACTTTATTCATAACAGGTGTATTTATTTTCTGTGTCAAACTTTGAGATATCTTTAGATGTTTTGTCTGTTTTAAACTATTAATTTGTTCACATACCAAGTATCAGTATGCGTGAAAGCATTTAGAGTGACAGAATACTGTCCGTGTCTATTGTTTTGTAGGACTTTTTTTATTTATGATGCTGATCAGTTTAGTATGTGTTAATGGTAAAATATGTTTAACAGTGATTTATTTATTTTTATTTACACTACTTTGCACCGACGTTGCGGCCTCCAGAGAGAACATTTATTAAAAATGCTGCGACTCTTTCAAAGTCGCACTTGAGGCTGTTGCCAAGAAGGAGCGCCAGATGAAGGCAATGGAAAAGAGGGCTCATTTCCTACAGGATCAACTGAGCAGAACTAAAAAGAAGTTGGCGGCAGCACAAGACAAAAATGAAAGTCCTAAATGTACAGCAGCATTTTATGGTGACGGTAGGCATATGAATAGTATATAATGTTGAATGTAAGTTTTATTTATGTCTCATATGTTCATTAAAAGGTGATTTGGAATATCATGAAGTGCTTGCAGTGTGTACACAAAGTATTTCTTGCCCTTGGATGGTTCATTGTTTCTCTGAATTTTACAAATCAAATAGGATAAAAAAAATGGACTTTTGACAAAACAATTATATTAGTTTAAGAGATATAAAATAATTATTGTATAAATATTCATCCCCTGTTGCCGCGTCCAGAGAGGACATTTATAAAAAATGCAGAGAGGCTTTTAAACTGACACTGGAGGCTCTTGCGAAGAAGGAGCGCCAGGGTCAAGGCCACGGAGAAGAATCTTCATTTTCTGCAGGGTCAACTCAGTGGAATCGATCAAAAATTGGTGGCAGCAGAAGAGGAAATAGAACATCTTAAATGTACAGAAACATTTTATGCTGATGGTAGGTATATGAATAGTATATCATATTGATTATAGGTTTTATTTATGTTTATATGTTAATTCCCATATGATTTAATGGAAATTCAAGAGGTAAAAGACCTGACAATGATTTTCAACTGACAGTGCTTGGCAATTTTTTTTTTTCACAACAGTAGCCAATTCCATCAATATCAGACTGTTCTCCAAAAAATAAGTTTGTCTCGAAGACACTTAAATTGATTCTTCCTTGTCTGTGTATCAAGCAGGCCAAAGTTCAAACACACTCTAAAAACTGTTTTGTATAGTCTACAGCATTAAAAAAAAAAGTACATTTCCAGCTTCCACATTGCATCTGATTCTGGCTCATGACGCATCTCATAGGGAAAGTGCCTTTTTGTGGTTCGCAGCCTGTCATGTTTCGCCACTGCTTCAATGTTCATTTGTTCACGTTTTGCTGAGATCTGAGAATCTTTAAAACTAGTTGCCCAGAACTGATTACATTGTCTTTGCTTTCCTGAATTAGGGCCACTGCAACATCAAGCTGCATGACGGCTGACTGAAATAGTTTGCTTGTATTAATCTGGGAGAGAATGTCATACCAAACCACACACAGCAAATATGAATGACCCGATTTTTTTCAGAAAGCGAGTGGGTCTCAACTTTTACTGTGGAGTTACTTCCCTGACTTCTAATATGCCTTCTCTCACTATACTGGCCTTGCAGAGACTTCATTTAGCTATCAAGCAAGCTAAACACCTCCGCACAACAAATCCAGGACACCCAGTCGAACTTGAGTCTTTATAATGTGAACGGTGTGAAACTGAAATACAGACTCAGAAAATCACAAATACATAGTAGATTAAGTACATTAAATGCAAGCATGTCTGAACAAAAGTATTTAACCTAAACTGCCTGCTAGCATTATGCAGAAAACATCAATGTGACCTTTAAAGTAAGTAATGCCTTGTCATTAAAGAATGTTTTTACAACACAAATATAACCTTCACATACAATTCAAATTAGTATGATAATTAAAGTAAATTGACTAAATAAATTCACAGGTTAATATCTTATAATTATAAACATAAATGAGTCAAAACTGCAAAAATAAAGATATAATTCTAGTAAATCACCCTTATGAGGTCTAGAACCACAAGACTGCATGAGATGATGAACCCACATGTCACTGCAGCCTTCTTGCTGATTTTGCTGGACTTCTCCCACTTGTGGTTACATCACTTCCTGTTTCTGACCATTTCTGACAGTCTTTTTTTTTTGTATTTGTTTTTTATCGCCCCGCAAGTTGTCTTTTTTGTGGGCTCTAGTGTCCCTTTTTCAAAGTAGGCTGACAGGAAAGGGGGAAGGAGAAGGGGAAGGGGAAAGACATGCGGTAAACGTCGTCGGGTCCGGGAGTCGAACCCACGACAGCCGCGTCAAGGCCACGTTGCCTCTGAATGTGGGTCGCGCTAACCCCTCCGCCACCACAGCACGCCCATTTCAGACAGTCTTAAAGGGACAGCAGCTATTTTAGGATGAAAGCCCAAATCACTCGCCTTGTACTTGGTAGCATAAGGGTTCAATACTTTTCACTAAGCTTTCCCGTGGTGTTTATCTCTAAGACTTGAGTGTGATGTTCATATGTTTCTTCAAGATGGCCCAGCTATGAGTGGAACCTAAAGAGTTTGGAAATTTTTTTTCACATTTCCAAAAAAAGTAAGTGGCAAAAAAGGACCCTTTTGCCACATCTGAAACCATTAGATCTAAGCTACAGGCTCCTTAAAAAGACACTTAAAAAACAGCACGTGGATTTCTTTTTGAAAGCCTTGACCATACGCCTTTATTTGCACCATTCATGTTTGCACCATTGTCATAACATTCTCCCCTATAGTCTCCCCTATAAGGACTGTTCAATCCTTCAAGCTTCCTTAGTATTAGTGCAGCAAAGCCTTGATCAGTAGATTCAGGAGCTAAGAGAAACTCCACTAAGTTTCTTCATTTCTGGTGGTATCACCAAGATTTACAACAGGCATCTGTTCTTGATGACTCACCTTTTATTTATTGCAAAATATGAATATTTTATTTCTGACACCACCGTCTCCAATACTTTATCACTTATATATAGGCTAGCAGCTCATTTTGTATTGTTTTCTCAAAGTATGTGATATGCTGTGATCCACTATCAATGCGTCTCACTTGATCTCTCAGCTATCAGTTCCTCTTCTTTTAAAAAGTTCCCATTGTTGGCCTAATGTAATGTCCACAGATCTCCGAAGTGCCAGGTTCCTTCTGTCAGTGATTGAATAATACTCATTAAGTGTGTGAGAATGTTACTGCAGCCATTCTTTTCTGCCTCTGGGAGGCCCATTGCAGTCTAATCAATAGTGTTACCCTTGGAAAGTTGCAAAACAATTTTTTTCCATTTTACCGTACTACTACAATGATAGTCACCATTTTCATGATGCTCTAGCAGTGCCCCTATGTCAACTCAATTGCACTGTCCATCAGTTGCCAGTTTTGAGGACTTTTGGGAAGATAATTAGCATCAAAAGCAATAGACTACATCTTTAATTCTTTAATAATAATCCAACTCTGCCTGACTTTTTCCCATTGACCAACTGTGTGTATGCATGGCGATAGTGGAAACTTCAACTATCAGACCTTTTGGTGAAGGAAAACGCTAACCTTAAACCTGTGGCCCTCTAATTACCTGCTCAGTCCTGTCCAACGCTGACAGGAAAGATGGCCACTCAGTTGGGTGGAGCAGATGATGATCCGTGGTGTGCAGGGCACATCGGCATTGACGCTTCTGAGGAAGAGATGAAAGAAACACAATGACTAATGACACAAAACATTTTGCTCCACTTTCAGTGTGACAAATGGGGCAGAACTAAAGCGCGTGAAAAAAGACGGTGCAGCTAGTAAAACAGGATTTGTATTTGCATCAGCAGTTTCGTGTAGTTGCATTCACTGACTTGTGTCTGTGCTAAGGAGTTTGAATTACTTTTGCTTCAAATGTACTGGACTGAGGGAAGCACAAATATTAGAGCAATATTTTGTCACTTGTAGGATGAAATCTGTCTGTACCAAAGAATTTCTGACGGTTTCACAGTAGTTTATTATTTGTGATACAGAAATATTCACTTGTTTTTCAATACAGGTATGTGGATTTGTTTGGCACCATTTGTTTTGGATCTTCTGGGACAAAATTGTACGTGCAAGATTGTTTTAAAGTGTAACTCAAAGAATACAAATTGTGTCTTGTACTTAAGAAATTGTAGAGGTGTGTCACGATTGATGATGAACGAAATAAAGATGAGCCAAAAAGCGAATGGCAGCGTGGCATTTCATGGATTTATTTTGGAACTGAAACTTGACTTGACAGGTTGTAGGCATTCACCAAGTTACAGACATACAAAAAACCCAGACCAGACAAAAACATGACTTGAGCTCAAATTCTACAGAAAACAGGTGAGAGGAATAACTGATCAAGAGACATGTGAAAAACATGAGCTACATTAACTGAAAGGAGACTGAGCTGGAGAACCAATTACCAAGATACATGTAAACAAGAAATGAAACATGACATCTGAAAGACAACTTAAACTAAAGAACATAAATCTCCTCTACACCACCCCAAAATACTGACATCTTGAAAAGGTGTAGCTGTTTTGTATTTGTGAAAGATTAAAAACAATCTTCAATTACTAAACTCCTATATGATTTTTCTCTCTGACTTTTACTTCTAAGTTGCAAGGCACAAATACTTCCTGGAGCACAAACATTCCTTCCTGACATTTAGCTAGGAGTTACTGTATGTAGCCTGATGCAAACTGGCAAAAGTCAAACATTGATGAAGTTTTAATTATGTCAAACATCAGAAAAAAATGCTGCTCTGAAGCCAAAAAGGACAAAATATATAAGGCCAACCACAACAATCAACTCATTTCAAGTTAAAGCTCGGTTTTAGACAAATATAGACATTCTAGCAGTAGTATTTTGCTGTTTAACAACAGCTAATTAGCAAGCTAATGTTCTATTAGCAGCTACACAGATTGTTTTGATAAACATTATATTACCATGAGACTAGCAAACATACCTTTAGCTTGTTTTTATCCCCAAAATCCTTCCTTTCTTCTATCACCGAAGGATTTGTCCTTTTTTGCGACACTGGCTTGGCTGCATTGTATGTGTGGATGCGCAGTGCGCACTGCGCATTGCATGGCAGGAAGTTCGTATTGTCGTTGCATAACTTGCCACTGCCTCAAGGGGGACCTCAAGACCCATTTTTACCTCCTCTTTGCCTACGTTTCTTTTTTAAAAATTCACAGTTTTATAATGATATTGTGTGATTTTGAAAAATCATATAGAAACCATTAAGGAAAACAGAACAAAAAAGACTTTTAACACTAAGCAAAGGTAAGTAAAGGTGAGCATTAATATTGTTCATATCGCCTCTGGAGATAGGCGTTCTGGGTTTAGTGATTATCAAGACATAAATGGACAAAGGTTAGGATGACACATGCTAAAAATGAATAGAATTGGGTGTCTAAGTGGGGTAATTTTCACAACAAAACAAAAGCTTCCTTGATGTGTTCTGATTTTGTGACAGTCTACTTTCTTGTGGGAAATTTCCGCTAGTATAGAGACAAATATGTGTAGGGTATAGCGTTGTGCATATTTGCATATTTATGTCTAATCATCAGAGTTGATGGTTCCAAATAGATGTCTGCTACTGAGAAGTGGTTAGTGTTGATTAGAAATCAGAGACAATACCGGAGAGAAGCTCCTTATCGTTTTATCAGTGTAGCTTTCACAGGTCACACAGAAGTCAAAATGTGACCAAGTTTTCACACAGCTACTAAATGAATATACCAGTTTAAAACAAGACACATTGTTCAAACTTGATAAGTTACTGCAGAACATTTACAATAGCCATAAGTGTTACTGGACGATGTACAGTCACAGAAACAGCCTAATGTTCATTTATAAAAATGTACAAAGCCTAGTATTCATACCACATATATTTTGTAAAACATTTCTGTTATGGTAGCATTTTGTCTTCCTTACAGATGCTAACAGTGTTTCTAAATGCATTCGCTGCACAAAGCAATAGAAGAAACACAAAGACATGAAGTAAAAAAAAAATTAATCAGAAAGTTTTTTTAAAAAAAGTAATACATAAATCTACATTGTCAAAGATATGTGGCGAGACACCACTTATGTGCAGCTTCTCTGTGGGAAAGAAAATTTAGCAGCTATAAATGTAATCCAACATAAGACACCACTCAGCACAATGAGCCGTATCCATATGAGCTTTGAAGAAGGTTCTTGTCCACTGACTACAAAATGAACTGTGCATTCAGAGCATAAAAAGCAATTTATACAGGAGCATACAGGAATAATATCACTTAAGTTATCAAGTCCAAAAAAAAAAAACATGACTGTCAGGTCAATTGGTTTCTCTAAATTCTCCCTAGGTGTGAGTGTGTGTGTGCATGGTTGTTTGTCCTGTATGTCTCTGTGTTGCCCTGCGACAGACTGGCGACCTGTCCAGGGTGTACCCCGCCTCTCGCCCGGAACGTAGCTGGAGATAGGCACCAGCAACCCTCCCGACCCCATTAGGGACAAGGGTGAACAGAAAATGGATGGATGGATGGAAGTTATCAAGAGTTGTAGGAAAATATGAAGTCTCCACATCAGCTCAACTCGTTAATCTGTTAGTCATGACTTATAATAATGCTACAGACATGACAGAGGCTATGAAGCTGTCGGCTACTGTGAGTGGTATGTCATAAACTATTTTCACCCTTTAAGATGACTTCTGAGGTAGTAACACATCAGTGAAGCTGTATGACGGTGTCCCAAGTATACCTAACAATAACATTAGACTAAAATGTATTTGGACATTTAAAAAGATAATCATAAGATGATTGTTTTTGTCTCCAAAACAAACAATCATTCTGTAGCAGATGATATCAAGCTGTAAACACTAAAAGCTTGTTACATCAGGATGAAATATCTGGGTAGTTGCCTTACAGGTTTTAGGAATACTTAGCTGAATTGTTCCCATTACAGGTTAATTACTTGGTTTAACTTGTAGGTTCTTTGGCTCTTGGTGCATTTTCATTAACACCAACTTTAAATTCTTATTTTGTTTTACGTGTTTTACGACCCATTTAAACAAATTACTTGTAGTAAAACTGTATCTTAAAAAGCAATTAGTACAGTCTGTTGGTGACTGAAGTCCAGGCAAGTGAAATCCGACTATCTAGATAGAAGACAGAAACACCACAAAGCAGCCATTTTGCTAGCTCTCAGTTTAAGTTTTTGCTAGCTCTCAGTTTAAGTTCGTTAAACCGTTTCATGCAATAATGTGCTTCATTTTGTTATTTTTATAGCAGCATTTTCAGGTTCAAACAACTGTGAAAACCTTCAGTCCTTTATGTCGCATATGTTGCATGTCTATTAGAATGAAGGGCATAGTGTTGCAATACAAGTTCTTGTTTTTTTAATTATTTTTTTTTTCAATACTTAAAAGTTGTTTGACTGACATTTCAAGGCTGTATTCACAGTTCACTGAAATGCTGATCAGCAAAATTATTCAGAAGACAAGGCCAAGCTCACTGCCATATGAACCCTCCCGAAGCATTCCGCATAGCTTGGTGACTGAATCTTCATCAGTGTCTCCATAAATGAAATCAAACATCTGGGTTCTGCGCCCTTGGGCAGTGTCCACAGAGAAAGTAGACTTTACAGTAAATGTGAGTCATTGCTACTTTTCTGGTCTGTTTTGTGCAATGAAAGCTTAAAATGATCAAGCAAAAGTGTTTGCTTGGCAAGTTAAGCAACACAATGTCGCTTTTGTTAGTTGATTTCCAACAGTATTGTGAAAAACATTGACATAATGAGGCACAAGGTCTGTCACTTCAGCTTGCCTTTTTTTTTTTTTTTATAAAACTTTGTTAATTCAAACACCTAAAACATACAAAACGTGTTGAGTTCATCTATAACTCAGTAAGAGACTAAATATTTTTATTAGGTGGTACTTATACAGAATCTGTAGTTTATATGACTTCTCTACAGTGCAACACTCATGATGAGAACATCAAAATTAATGGAAATTGACACACACTTCTATATATTTAAAATTTCCATTTCAAGTTTTATGCTTTCAAGTCTGTTATGCTGAGAGGTTTGGTGTGGAAGAAGAAGTCAGAAAACTTTGCTGTACAGCAAACAAAGCTGGTTTATTAAGCCTCTAGCAACATAGCATAGTTCAAATTGGCAGCGTTCTCATCAGTCCTCCTGCTTCATCAACCTTGTCCACTGGTTAACCCCGCCTTCTCAATTTATCCTGGCCAATCAAACTCCAGCTGTGATCACTGCTCCTCCAACAAAAGAGCTGGGTTTGAGGTGGGCCTCTTCTATCTGCATTATGTCTGGAATATGAAATTAGACGGGCTCAGATTAATAAGGAGAGTCTAATAGCAATTTTTTTAGATATAGAAAAAGCTTATGATATGTTATGGAAAGAAGGATTGTTAATTAAAATAAAACAAATGGGGATAAGGGGCAGAATATATAGATGGATTAAAAATTTTTTAACGGAAAGAAATATAAAAGTAAAGGTAGGTGGCGTTTTAAGTTCAAGGCATCAAATCGAAAATGGCACTCCCCAAGGTAGTATAATAAGTCCTATGCTATTTATTATAATGATTAATGATATTTTTAATAATATAGATAAATCTTTTGGTGTTTCATTATTTGCAGATGATGGCCTTATCTGGAAGAGGGGAAGAAATATTGAATTTGTAAATAGGAAACTACAAGAGGCATTATATAGTGTAGAAGCTTGGGCTTTAGAATGGGGATTTAGAATCTCAATATCTAAATCTAAAGTTGTTGTTTTTACAAATAGAAAGTTAAATATTATTACAAGTCTGAAATTATATGAGAATGTTATTGAAAGGATAGATCAAATAAAATATTTAGGATTCTGGTTTGATAAAAAACTTACATGGAAGACTCATGTTAATAAAATAGTTGGAAAAAGTAAAAAAATCTTAAATATAATGAGGTGTTTAAGAGGAAAAGAATGGGGAGCTGATAGGAAAGCTTTAAAAACAATTTACACTGGTCTAATCAGGTCAGTTTTTGATTATGGATGTATTTTATATAATTCAGCTTCAAATAGTTTACTAAAAACCATAGATAGAATACAATATCAAGCATTAAGACTTTGTTGTGGAGCGATGAAAAGTACCCCAATTTCAGCTCTACAAGTTGAGATGGGTGAGATGCCGTTGGAGCTCAGAAGGAAACAATTAGCAATAACTTACTGGGCAAATATTAAAGGACATAAAGAAAGTTATCCTCCATATATTATGTTACAATCTTGTCAAGAAAAAGAAAAAAAGCAAATAAATAGTTTTGGATGGTTTATAAAAAATGAAATAAGAGATATAGGAATAAATCATAGTTTAATTAGTCCTGTGATTGTTCTTCCTGTTATCCCACCATGGATAATTGAGATAGCGGAAGTTGATTTAAGTTTACTGGAAAAAGGAAAACAATTAGAAAAGAAAGAGGTGGAAAATTATATTGGAAATGAATATGCGGAATACATACAAATATATACAGATGCCTCTAAAATGTCAAATAATAATATAGGAATAGCTTTTATAATTCCGGAATTAGATATTATGAGAAATAAAAGAATAACAGACAAATTGACAGTATACACAGGTGAACTAATGGCTATTTTAATGGCTCTAGAATGGGTTGAGGAAACAAGAGAGAGAGCGGTTGTAATCTGTTCAGATTCAAGTAGTGCATTAGTAAGTATTGTAGAACAAAATTCAGAATCAAGGCAAGATATTATAGTTGATATTAATCATTTAATGTTTAGGATTAAAAGTTATGGATCTCTGGTCAAATTAGTTTGGGTTCCTGCTCACATTGGAGTAATAGGGAATGAGCTGGCAGATAATTTTGCTAAGAATGCAGCAAAAAAGTGTATTGTTGATTTAAAAATTAAAATGAGTAAAAATGAGGTTAAAAATATTAGTAAAATGTATATTAAGGATAAATGGCAGGAACAGTGGGATAAAGGAAGCAATGCCAGATTTTATTATAGCATCCAAAGAAAAGTTGGAGAATATAGGAAATGTAGCAGGAATAAAAAAGAAGAAGATATTATATCTAGATTAAGGTTTGGACATACAGGTTTAAACAGTACTCTTAAAATAATAAATAAACATGATACAGGTTTCTGTAGTTATTGTGGGAAATTAGAAACAATACAACATTTTTTTTTAGAATGTAGTAAGTATGTTCGAGAAAGGGAGGAGTTAATTAGAAATTTAAATAGGAATAAAAATAAATTAGATATTAGAAGTTTGCTTCAAAGATCATCGGGGGACGTAGTTTTTAATAGTATTTTTAATTTTCTAAGGAGAACAGGTATTATGGGAAGATTATAGTGACTTTACATCTGATCCATACTCCAGTCTAGAAGGTGGGGGTAATGCACCTTAAAGTTGTTTGCCAACCGCCATAAAAAAAAACAAGAAGAAGAAGAAGGGCCTCTTCTATAACAGGTTCCCAAGATGGCTGCTACAAAGGACACACCCACAAGGTAACAAACATTTCACACAGGCAAAGATTAATTTACACACTGTAGAATTCAAAACATTGAAGAAAAACTTATTACTTCTTAAGTCTAAGCTTAGATTATATAGCATAAAATCTGTATGAATCCTGCATTAATAATGTGTAGATATTGACATTATGTAGTAAAATTTGGAATAATTTAAATGGTCACACAGGTATTCATGCCTTTAGAGATTGTAAATAAGTACGCACTGAACAAGAGTCTGATGTAAGTAAGGATCAGTCTTTCCAAGGTCTTACTGATATATGAAATGAAAGCTATGGGCTACAGTATTTATTGGTTGCATGAAGTTTCTTTCATGGTACAGTAACCAAGCAGGATGTTTTCCCCAAAGTGGGAATCTTGTTAAATAAAAACCAACTTTGTAGAATCTGTGACCTATTCCTTTATGCTTGAGGTTCCATTTAACAAATTTTAAAAATAGCATATCATAAAATTATATCAAAATATTATTTATCATAAAAAATATTGTGTACATTTTTACAATCATTGCATTTGCTAAGCATACAGGCAGCAGAAAAGCTATGAAACTAACTGCACATCCCTCACATCATTATGAAAGCGCTGCAATTAGAAGCAATTGGTGTTTATCAGTTTCCAGGTGTTGCTAAGACACTGTCAAAGGCTTCAGAGTTATGCTCTGCTCACCATTAACAGACACATCCATATGCTTGCTCTGAATGGCTGCTGTCTCTGTTTTTTGCAATTATCTGATTTCTGCTTTGGGGCTGGCAGAGTGGCAGTGCAGCTGAAACCATGTTGGTGACATTTGCTTTAATTTTTCTTATTTGGAACATACAATAGATTTATAGTTGAACAAAAAAAGACTATTATCCAACAAAATAATACCTACATATAAATGTAAATGCTTTTATTGTTATTACCAGTGAAGCATAAAGTCATTATGTCATTTATATTATAAAGCTGAATCAATTTATTGACTAACAAAATTAAGTTATTTTTAATTAATTGTACCTATTTTCTTAGCTGTAGTATTTATCATTACCAATTAAAGTAAAAACAAAAACATTAAAACTTACGAAGGAGACCTTTACAAACAAACAAAACAGGGATGTTCTGTTCTGACAATCTGAAAGCATTAACATTACCAGCAGAGTTATTAACAAATACATTTTCAAAAAAAGCTAAATATGCCACACATCAGCATTTCCCCTACAATTATCCAAGGGGGGTACCCCGCCCCGCCCTGCCAACGAGACCGCTTGCCCCCACACACAGCATGTAGTAATTGAAGGTGTTTCACAGTTAATATCATTGATGTTGTTAGTGAAACTAAGCATCACAAGGTTCTGTCATGAGCTATTTCTGTTCTTATGGTGAATTGACTATTTATAGCGCTCTTTCAAGCTCGGTTTACAATAGACGCATTGAACTGTGCGTGATGTTGTGCAAATCGAGCCACACTTGAGCTACCTCATTGCAAACTTTCAAAAGCGGCAACGCCAAAGTTGACAAAAGCAGGACAAAAACACGCACTTCTACTCTGTGGGAAGTGCGTGTGAAAACATGCTTCCGCTAGCAGACAGAGAGACACAGAAAAACAACTAGTAAAAATATCTGCATCTTTTAAATGTGCCAAATTTCATTTTCATTTTTGTCAAGAAGGTAAGAAGAGAGATTGGTACTGACAATCTGTAATACAATTAGAAAAATGAGGAGGAGGAAGACGAGCATATCATAGTTTTTTTTAATTCTTCAGAGTTAGAAAATGTTCAACCTGAATCAGCAGCTTTCGCTGAGTTACTTCATCTGCATTTACTTCAGACTGAAAGAAATGTGAATGGATGTTGGGAAAAAAAAATCACAGTAAAACTAGGAGAATAAAAATCAACTAGAACCAAAACAACAGTAAATGGCTAAGGGAGGCTTAAACAGAGACTTGTCTTTGTCTTCATAAAGTGTTGTTTTTTGATCAGTCACTGTTCTTAACTCTTTGTATGAAAGACTGTGTCACACTCCCCTATGGGAGATACACAACCTACACAATTGCGACAGTCCAATCCTACAAACATATCAGGCAATCAATACATGGATACTAAATTATTAAGAGTGGGATGCTGGGAATTGGGACAGGAGAATGAAAGGAAACTGCAATAAGATGTTCATGTCAAGCTAAAGAAATAAAAAAATAAGAAGTCTGTCACAACACAACTGCAATTTCCAAAAAAAATATCAGATACTGCTTGATGTTTGTTGTAGGTCATCTTTGTGGGAGTGCTAAATTGATGGAAAGTGCATTTGTCACACTGAACAAGTACAGACCGCCACTGTACAATTCTGGCTAAAGCTGTAGTCGCACCATAAATATGGGCAATCTTAGCCTTATTATGTTCAACTTGTGAATAGAAATTCACTTTACTGTTCCTCAAAAGACAGTCTGAAGGTTAGAAAAATGATTGTTCATCTTGCTTCTTGTTCGGTGTTCTTTTCGTTAGCCATCTCCTTTGCAGAAATACAGAGAAACTATTTCAACAATTAATCATTAAGTCTCTCTATAAACAAAAGCAATAAGCTTTAAACCAAATCAATTTGACTGAATGAATACTTTGAAAATGTAAATACATAAATTATGACAATTTGACCTGTTTTTTTTTTCTTTTTCATTGTGGCTTGATTCTTTTATTATCATGTAAAAAGCCTGCTGCTTGCAGAAATCTTAATCAGTGCTGTTTTAAGAGAACATGGGGCAAATAACAGCATTATGCTGCCTTTGAGAAAGCTCTTAGACAAGGGCTGATCTTTTTGATTGCTCTTGCAAGAAAAATGTATCCCCCTGACAAGATGCTTTCTTTGCCTTAATCTTTTTCCCATATTCTGCCTTCACATCCTCATTCTCAACTACTTTGCTGTTTTTACATCTCTTTTCTTGTTGCCTTTAGTAATAGTTTTTCTGTTTCATTTCACCCTGGTCTATTCATTCATCTTGCTTCATTACTTTTCTCCCCCCCAGTGGCTCTTGTTTTGCCTTTGAAATTTACACTTTACAGTGTGAAAAGAAGCGGTCCTTCTCTGCAAGTATTGGTACCCAAGAGGCCCTTCCAGTGTTTGGACAGAAGTGTGAATGTTCCCTTGTGTGTGAAAGACAAAGAAAGACAGCAGAGTGTTCACGAGTGAGTGACGGCGTGTGCGTGTGTAGGTTGAATGTCCCTGCAAACACGCAATTAGGGGAAAGTGCATGTCGTGTGTGGACATGAAGGGAAGTGACGGTGACAGTGAGCATGTGTGAGTTGGTGTGTGTTTGCGTGACATCCATCAGTTTCTCTCTGACTGTGAAGGCGACCCACAGAGCAGTGAGCAGGCAAGCAGCAAACCCCCCGCTGGAGAGACAGTGAATGAGCAGGGCAGATAATGCCCTTTTATCTTCCCCAGCAACCCTCCCAAACTCCCACCATCGCCTCCCTTTCCACCTGCTAACTCGCCTCCTCCAACTCTGGCAAACACACAAACTGCAGCTTCCTCTTCACCAGAGGGAAAGCTTTAAGTTGGATTAAGTGGTGTTGGAGACAGCTTCGCACATCGTAAGATGCATGGATGAACAAATGTACAAACCCCCACGACACATAATTTTTGATTGTAGCAGAAAAGTCTACAATTTGGTTTGGGTAAATTAGAAAAGCAACTTCACCGAATGTTAAAAAATTATTTGCAATAATCTTTAAAAAAAAATAGAGATGAAGGGCAAAACATAGATGAAAAGGATCCCGAGCTACTCACAAATTATGCTGATATTGTACATTTGAATTAACAATATTTGACCTTTTGCATCACCACAACTTCAGAGGATGTATAACCTGGAAAAATTGTGAAGGTGTCAACATTAAGTCATAGGATGGGAAAATAAAAAAATATGACAATAACACTACATTCACAGAATAAGAAATAAAAACACAAAATCTCGCCTAAGGTGCCAAAGTGGCTACCTGCGTTCGGGAGGCCAGCCGAAGTCTTGGTCTCACAGAGTGCTGCCTATTCCACTCAGCTCCTTCAGACTAGCACCAGCAGTAATTAGCAAACACCTGGTGGAACTGTGCATCTACAGAGTTAGTTATACAAGCTACTTCAAAGTGCAACACTGGTAAAAACATTGTTAAAGGCTTAATGGAGAAACGTGATGGCGTTGTTAAAAAGACAGAGGCCCAATTTCAAGGCGTTACATTGCAAAGTCAAGTTTCTTTTGAGTTACGCTTGATATGTACAGCATTTTTACAACAAATGACGATTACATAGTTACTTAGTTGTGTTAAAATGGCACTATGTATAACCATGCATAACACTGCCCCTTTAAACAGAGGAACAAGACCACCATCACAACATTCTCTGACATAGAACATGCTACTGAACAGTGGTGGAAACCTGTAATTTCTTGTAAATCCTCTGCTGTCTTGAAAACATCATTGATGATTTGGTTCTGATCCAGTTCAGTCCTCAGGACTATTGGCCAACCTACATTATTAGTTGCAGACTGTTGGATTCACTCCTCCCATTCCGCTAGGGGGCTCTGTAGTTGTTTTGCATTGGTACGGGAGGGGAGGTGAAACAGGAGAAGAAATTTACGGCAGGCCAGTAATTCACTGAGACTCCCGTTAGCTGAAGCTAACAAGCTGAAGCTACAATAAAATCATATTCTACTGGCGTTCATGAGTGTTGCCCAACGTGGTGAGTTATATTAATGCTGTAAGCTGTGGGGAGATGAATTTTGTTATCTGTTATAAGCGTGAGCTTGGTGAATTTGCTAGAGCTAATTAGCCGAATGCTAGCTGTGTTTGCTGCACTGTGATATTTGAATGCCGATGTTTATTATATGACGAAGTGTTCTAAGAGTAAACTTTGCCTTATAACCGGTTAGTCAAGTCAAGCCTAGCTAATAAATCTATGCTTAAGTTTGTGTTTATTGAATACTGCAATACTAAGTATTGATGTTTTGTTTTTACTTTATGTACAGTTTAACCGGACGGCACGTCCGTGTAAAAGCACTCGGCAATAAAATTAACAACAACAACGACTATCTTATGTTCTTTGTAACACAGACAAACTAGCAAATGGTTTTAAAATTGTACCAGACTAATAAAAGGCTTAATACAATCTCAAAGACGATCAGCCACACACAGTGTAAGTGGTCAGTGTCAAACCAGGGAATCTGTGGATAAAGTTAATTGCTTCAAATCTGATGTTGCTAAAAATCATCTTACTGTATCAAATATCAGATACA
The DNA here is from genome assembly GCF_003331165.1 of Xiphophorus hellerii. Lineage (NCBI taxonomy): Eukaryota > Metazoa > Chordata > Actinopteri > Cyprinodontiformes > Poeciliidae > Xiphophorus > Xiphophorus hellerii. Next base: position 15,506,264 of record NC_045683.1, read on the forward strand.
AAACTCCCCAGTGCGATGTGTGTATGCATTATGTTTTTATATATATGTATGCGTGTGTGTGTGTGCTTGCATCTGTATGCCATTATCTTTGTCATTAACCACAATAATGGGCCTCAATGTGGGCACCTCAGGCTATGTTTTGAGGATCACCATGCACGCAGTAGCTGTCTTCAGGCCAGCGCCTTCACCTAATTGGGAAGGGAATAGTTGTGGAGTGGGCGATCACACCAAAAGCCCCTAGCTCATTGACACAAGGTTAAAGACCCATTAACCTGGCCAGCAGAAAAATTGAGGAGGGGACAAAAGGGAAACTGAGTGGAATGGGAAGAGTGAAAAAGAGAAAGGCACACAGAGGGAAACACAAAGGCTCTCATTATTGTCACAACCTCTGACTCCTCAAGAATCACTAAAAATACCAATGGAGAGTTTACATTACAAGTCTTTAATCTTTTTTCACAGTGCATTTTTGTCATTGCCATCTACCCTTTAACAATTATCTTAGTCTGAAAGGTGAATGCTCTGCACCTTTTTTTCTTGGTTCCACAGAAGTCAGAGCACAGATCAAGGAATGACTTAAGATAATATTTGTCCTTGTTCATGTTGCAACCTGGAAGCTTACGGTATTTGATAGTCATTATAGCTAATTAACAGGCTAAGTACCCTCAGCACAAAAAGGCAATAAAAATCTCTTTTGTCTTCATTTTGCATTCAACGATTGTAGAAACAGATCCAATAAGTATATGTGGCATATCTGTGTTTGATGGGGTCATGGCCCAACAGCTTTCAGCTGCAAACAAGTGAATTCAGTAAATCAACAAATATATCTTTATATATGTAGGAGTGTGGAACATTTCAAACAACATATGTAAATATTTTCCAGCCTGATTTTTGTGCTTTTTCATAGATTACTGTACTGAACATGGAGCTAACTCCCTGTGCAATACAAATACATTACAAAAGAATAAACTTGAATATGAATTTGTTGACGCCTGGATTCTTATACCTGAGTTTAATGCTTTGTGGGCTTGGCCTCTTGCCGTCCTGATGTAATGTCATTTCACACTTGGGAAATGATTGGTTTGCTTGGGATAGATGTAAATAATCGTTTAGACTCAATTGTTAAAGAAGGAGTATGATGCAAAAATTACTTCTTTGAGTTTTATGTTATGTTATAGTGTTATTCCCTTATCAAAAACATACCCAAAGTGTTGCTTTGACTTACTCATGCATATTTGAGGATTCCTTGAATGTCCCATGGCAACCACTTGGTCTTAACACCAGCTTCTGCAATGCGCCACATATTTTCCCAAAGTTCTGCTTTGGAGCTTTGGTCCCCAGCTGAGTTCCTGTGGAAGAAAATCTACAAACTCTGTATCACTGTGATGTTTTAGGACAGGGACAAAAATGCTCATCTTAATGGGAGTGGTGAGGTACTGTTCTAGTCAATCTGCCTGGGATCTAGGATTGCATAGGGACAGAAGCTCCTGGCAGAGAAGAAACAGGGATGTAACAATCCACAGCTAGAGATTTAGCAGCTGAGTTTGTTAAAATTACTCCAAATAATTCTGCCTTTTAGATGGCATGCCTTGACAGGCATCCAGCAACCATGCCTGTCAAGGAGGTAGGTGATCAAAGACTGCAGACCTGTGAGAAGAGGAGGAATGAGAATGATGTGGGATGATGGATCTACATATAGTGACTGAATATAAAAGAGTGCCAAAAATCTGCACAAGGATGTGCACGCAGCAAAAATGCAGGAGTAGAGCTTTGAGTTAAGAAAACCCCAGAACATCCCCTGGTTGAATTAGTTCAACCAGAGCCCCACCCAGACTCTGTAGCCTGGGTGGGGAAGAGAACATGGCACTGATAAAAACCTCTGCCCCTGAATTGATTACGTTTATGTTGTTCGAAGTCAAAAGAATGACAGTAAAAGGTGAGTGTTTTGGGAATAAGTGGGCAGCAGCTTAATTAGAGGAGTGGCTAAAATGTGGTCCCACTCCGGAACCGAAGTTAACATTATGACAACATTATAACTTCATGTAATGTTTGCACATGTAGTTCCAAACAGTCAATTTTCCATCCAAGGGACAAAGGCCAGCATGTAAAACACACTGAAACCATTGCATCACTCATTGGCTCTTCTACTCAGCCTCCACTTTTAAACACACTGACTCTCGACACATTTACTTTTTTCCAGTTTGGTTACCTGCCTGCCTCTGAAGCAGTTGGTGAAAAGCATTGCCTCCATAAAGAAACTATTAAAAAGGTGAAGATCAACAGAGTTTTCTGCTTAAAAAGATTCCCATCACTTCAAAAATCTCAAACTGAAGGGTCTTCAGATTCAGCAACATAAAAGCACAGACACTAATGATGGCACATAAGCCTCTCCTGAACAAGTAGTTCTGAAAGTAAAATCTGAATGTGTTGGTGTTTGTGGCCCTGCAGCAAATAAACAGGTGCCTAACTCCCACTTAGCATAAAAATACACAATCCTCCTCAGCTCCTTTACATCATTTTGATATAGCACCCCATTATAGCCATCCATAATGGTCTCCCACACAGGTGCAGTCTGTTGATGCAGCATGCACCATACCATATGCAATCTCAGACAGTCACATATTCTATCGCAATAAGTGCCAAAACACAGCAAGTGTTTGCAGCACAGTGTTCCCAGGCTCTAATCTCTTTCAAAGGAAACAACAGCACCTCAACAAGAGAGAAGCATTGACTCATAATACAAACGGGCCCCATATAGGGTGAAGACACAAAGATACAGAAAAAAAGCAGGACACTAAAAATAAAAGTAATTAACAATAAAACGTAAACTCTTGCTTTGGCAACCACTGCACACAGTATGTCTCCTAGAGTTTCCTGGTGTGAAAGTTGTTAAAACATGCAGAGACTTAATTTGTATTTTTAAAGAGTGAGAAAGTTTTACCTGAGGTAAGGACACAGTGACACAATACTTTGTTTATTCAATTAGTACAAAATGATGAAGGGGCAGGGATAAAGTTTGTCTGAACAAGACATTAATTTAAACAGAAAATACTCACCTTGAAGCAAAAGCTGGGAACACAAAAGAGTTCTTTGCTCTATTTTTGCCCTCAATTCCCAGTTGGAAAAAGTCTACATTAGTCTGCAGGAGTTGGGGAAAGTCGACACAAAAATCTGTTAGTGTTCTATTTAGTGTACGTCTAAAGTTTCCTAGCAGATTGCTACACTGATTGTGGATTTCAGAAACCAAACTGGACAAACTCCAACAGATGACTGATTTTGTTTGATACCTTATTTGACCAAAGAAGGGTTTTTCCAGAGTTAATCAAATGCAGGGAGCACCATGTCGCTTCCCCTACATTCAAACAACATGCCCACATCCTTTATCCAGTCTTTCAGACCAATCAATCAACTACAACACCAAATCTAAAACTACCCATGTACAGCCAATAAAATTCTTGACATGAGGGTATGAGGCACATGGGGAAGTGTTTTGAAATGACTCTAGAGTTTTAAGTTCAGGATGCTTCTCTAATGTCTGCTCCCAGAGTCAGGACTGAACTAGGACAAAAGGCTTTTAAAAATGCTGACCCAATTTCACGCAATAAATGTTTAAACCGGTTTTAGTTGAACATCAGAAACTTTTAGTTGGTCAGTGTGATGTTTTTCCTGTTTGATTTTCGCTTATGTGTTGACTGTGAACTTGCTCATGCCGAATATCAGCTCTGTTTGTTATTAATGGATGTGTTTGTTTTTATACTCTTGTCCACATAACTCTTAAAAAGAGAAATTCAAATCTCAATGAGAAATCTTCTAATTGGATAAATAAAGAATATAAAAATACCCAACAGTCTTCTCTTACTCATTAACCTTGTCTAGAGCAAAACATGGTTACCAATAGACAGGCATTTGCTTTTGGGTAAAAGTTTACTTTGATTCTCATTATTCTTGGAATTTGTATTAGTATGTGCTTTACAAAGTGCAGCCACACCCTCCGTTGCTGATATTAAATGGCAATCTTGTTCTGTAGTTTCATCTGTGAGGAACAATTTTTGAATTTAAAAAATGTGTGTGTGGTTTTACCTCTTTATCAGAAATACAAGGAGCATTTACTGTATATTCATGATGCATTTTTTTTCCTGTAAGGAGCCTTTAATTAAATTACATTTAAATATTAACATCAGATCCTCTGTGACAATGAAATAATGGAAAAACATGGATCAGGAAAAAAAAAAAAAATCAAATCTGATGTTTCAGTTGCTCAGAAGTGAGCTCTGTAATCATGTTACTTGCCCTGGGGGGATAGTGCTGCATAACAATTTATTCACGGGAAACACAGAGGCAGGTAAGGAAAAAGAGTGGGGAATAAAACATTTGATTTTGAAAGATGTAAGGCAGAGGAAGAGATGCGCAGATGGCGGTGTTCTCTCAGGTGTATGACAACCTGCAGGGAAAGATCTGTTGCACAGACGGAAGGAGGCAAAGATGCAGCAATAGGTGAATAATGGGAGGGACTGAACAGGAAAGGAGGGGTGGGAGAAAAGAAGCAGAATATGTTGAGAATAAACATAAAGATCTCAGAGGGAGAGTTGGAAAGGAACTAGTGGTGAAGGAGATTGACATGAGAAGAGAGGATGGAACAGAAGCTGGCTGCTGCAAAGGGCCGGATGAAGGCACGGTGTGCAGGTTAGAAGTTGAGGTGAGAGTCAGCAGGATGCAAGGTGACCAAAGAGATGAAAGCTGAGGTTGGAAGGAAAAAGAGTTAGAACTGCTCAGATCACCTCGTGGGGTGATTGGAAGGATGACTGTAGAGGAAGGAGAAAGAAAGGGGATGAAAGGATCTTAGAAAGTAAAGTCAAGGCAAAGATGGAGAGATGGAGAGACAGATGAAAGGAAGAGCCACACTTACAAAGTCTGCAAAGGAATGAACCAAAGAGAAGAAGCAAACAAATGGATGGATAGGCTGACGGGCAGATGGATGCCTGCCAGCTTACAGGGGAATGGAAAGTTTGAGAATAAGGTGGAGACTAGATTAGATTTATGTTTTTAATAGTGCCAGGACTTTAATATGTTGATTTTAGTTAATTACATAGATTTTAACACATTAATATTTTTAATTCAATTAATAATGTTTTTTGTAACATACAAAATCCTGAGTTGGAACTTTTGGATTTGCGTGTTCCTGGTACACATAAATTTGATACACAAGCAGCATCAACAAACACCACCAAATCATGACCAAGCCACTTCTCTTGACACACTGGGGTCTTAATGTTTTCTTTAAATAAAAAACAATCTGAATTGATCCAGGAAGAGACTATTGATGTGTGCAAGATGTGCAAAAAGGAATAAGCCTAACAACGAAGCGATTTAGGCCTGAAATCTCAATGCAAGTCATGCTGCAGCAAGCACAGATGTCCCCAATTCTAATGTCATCATCCACAGTCCAAATTTCTAAAGAACTACTTTTTTTCAAAGACGTTACATGAATAATAAGGGGTTCCTGAATGTGTATAATAGCACTTTGCACCAATCTGATGATTGATTTACCTAATTAACATTTAACGGCCTAACAACTGTCTTTGTTGGGCTTAACTTTGGTTGGTGCTATGAACTAAAAAAGTTCAGTTTTCAGCATAGTTAAACTCAACATTATTCAGGACATTATCTTGACAATTATTCAAGACAATGACTGGGCAGAATTAAATAGCTATATTTACATTCAAGGTTTGTATTGCACTAAAATATGAATGTTAGAAATAAGCAGTTCCATTAGAACTATTAGCTGTCTATTAGCACTTTCTTTACCTAAAGACACGTGAATGGAAAAATGGCTCAAAGTGGAACACATTCTACATTTTAATTGACAGTAGGATAAAAAATAATTCAACATCACTTTTGTCAAACTAAGAAGTACAAAAATACAATAGCTACAATCACATACTGTAGCACTTATAGAACAGTGCTCAGATGAAACAGGTGTAAAAAGGATTATAAGAATATCCTTAAAACTAAACTGAACTCATGTGTCTTAAAACCATGGTTACAAAGATACAACAGAAAGTCGAATTATGTGCCTCTAATCTTGTTCTCTGACTTGAGCTTTTTTGATACAAACAAATAACCTTACTGTAATTTCTGCTTGTATACCCTCACGATTTACTTCTGAACTGGACTTCACATCCAGACACCCCAACACACACCCACACACCCCAACCTGGTCCACATAAAGCCAGTCTCAGTGCATCAGGAGATGTTGATTGATTGGTGCCTGGGAGAAGCTGCCTCATCCTATTAACATCTTCAAGACATGTGTGAATAGATATTTTATCGCCAGCACTGTGTAAGTCTGTGTGAACATGTGTGAATAATGGTATCAACCTGCCACACACTCTATAAGGCGACAGCATAAATCTCAGTGTCTAGAGTTGCCGCCAAGTCAAAAGAAGAGAAAAATACAACACTATGATTTTGTTTGTAGTTTCTGGATTTTGTTCCTGATTTTGACATAAGGCAAGTGTTTGTTTCACTAGAATTTGGGTTGGATTTAACCACACCTCCTGTCTGCAAGTGAAGAAAAATCAATTTATAAATTATAGTGCATGCTTTATTATGAAAAGTTAAAACTTCTTTTGATACTGGTTTAGTGAATACCTAAGAAGGCTTTTCACATTGAGTAATTTATGCTTTCTCAAGCTGTTGTGCTTCAACAAGTTTAGTGGCTCATTGGTACTGCACAACAAGATTTGATGATTAGAATGTAAAGACTGGGTATGGATATGAAACAATTGAGGTACTGTACTACTTTGTTTGGTTTAGAGCAAACATGTTAAAACAAACAAAAGTTCAAAATCCTAAACTAAATATTTAGTTTAGAAAAAAAAAACAATATAAATGTTGACCCTGACAGTTAACTTGAACATGACACATAATTTCACTGTGAAAGGCTTAAATACATACTGTTAGAAAGCTGCTTTGCCCAAATTCCCAGAGAAATTACCATCCAATAAAATACACTTCAGACAACAAATCAACCTTGAATCTTGTTTACTTGTGTTCCTAATAAATGACTAAAAATGCCAAGCAGCAAATGGATTTTCTTTGAAAACAACAAAAAAAAACAGAACATAAAAATATCACTTTTTCATTTATTTATTTTTTTACTGAAAGTTACTTGGTGCTTTATGTTGCTGTAAAATACATATTTTTTCCATTAAAGTTTTAGCAAAAGTAGCACTGTCATTTCATACTGTTTGATTAGAATCCATAAATATATGGGGTTCTACATTTTCTTCCTCTTTCTCTCAGCTGTCTTTATCACGATTCTGCTCATACAATGAAAGTTGATTAGGTCTTAGCTGTTTACCCCTGTTGACAAATTACATAATTAGATAGTATGAAATAATTAATTCATGCACACAAACTCCTAATGACTTAGGAAATGTGTGTCAGAAAGGCTTTGCAGAACCGCTGCCTTGGGTCATGCAAGTAGAGAGAGATGTCAGCATGCCTAGTTTGATGTGTACTTAGGACAGAAACTGATGTCGTGCCTGTAGCTCATTCCCTGTTATACATGTTTTATACTTACCAAGTCAGCTTTTGATGCTGCGTGGGGACAACAAATACCAAAATCTTGTTTGCAGCGACGCAACAAAAGATAAATGATTAAAGTAAAGGAGAGAACAATTTGCACACAACACCAAGCTCTATGCCAGAGGAAAAAAACATCCCCACCCCCAGAAGCTAAAAAAGCCCTGCCTTTCTATCTGCTTGTCAAATTTATATTGCTTTGACCTTTTCCCTCAGGTTCCTCCATTTTGTATAACTGCTGATGTCGGCACCAACATTTTTTCTCCACATTAGGATGAGGAGGTGATGGGGTGGATGGCAATATCTACACCGGCACTCTCAGCACTAATTCAGAGACAGGACAAACGAATGGTAAATAAACTCCTTACAGCTCTTTGTTCCACAGTAAGCAAATAAACAATTTTGTCTTTCTGCTATTTTGCTGTAACAAAATTCCAGTTTCTTGCGTGAATCCTGTAAAAGTTGGATTTTTAATACTGAAATGATATTTACATGTTATGGCTACATCATAGGGAGGACTGCTGACTTCACAGTTGTTGGAGAGTCATTGAGGGTAAGACACAAAAGTTTATTGCTAAAGAAACTGGTTGTTCAGAGAGAACTATCAAAATATGTTAACAATAAGTTGAGAAGAAAAAACTGTGTGGTAGAAAAGGCTGCCCAAGCAACAGAGATAACTCCAGCCTTGTAAGTCTTCTGAATATAGGCTGGCACTCGAGTCAGAACTTCAAGAGCCACCTCACAAAGAAATGTCTGGGACATTTAATATGAGAATCATGTTGCTTTTCTTAAGCCACTCCTAATTCAGACACAATGTCTGAAACCGCTTGCCTGGGCTAAGGAGAAAAAAGACTCCAAGTAATAATCACTAGTATGTTTTGTTTGTCAGCAAACTGGACTGACCCAAAACCCCAGAGAACAATTAGGCATTTATAGGAGAAAGGAATGAGACTCCAGACCAACACATCAGATCAGCTTATGGCCACTGCTAGAGCTAAGAAAGCAATCTGGGCTTTACTGCATAGACACTATGCAGTGTCTATGCGACACTGCATAGACCAAAATCAAAATGATACAGTAATTCATGCAAAAGGAGCCCAGCCTAAGTATATTCAATACAAATACTGGACCATACATGGTTATATTTATCAGTAGATTGACATTTCTGTATTAGAAATCCTTATATTGATCACTTGAAATTACCTTTGTGTCCCCATAATTTATTAAATCATATTCTGAAATAAACTTTTTAAAAATAGTTTAGTTTGCTACAATGGTTTGTAAATTGCCTTAAGTTTGCAAAAAAAAAAAAAAGACACCAGTTAGACAGGGTTATTTGTAGTGATAATTTTGGTTGGTGTAGACAAAAGGAAAGTGTCTAATGAATTGAAGTTATCAAGTCGTGACCTTAACCATCATTATGCAATTATTTAATGAGGCTATTAAAGCAAATAATTTGATTTTAGGTCAAAGTGGGGCTATCTCCACCAACCCACACAACCACAGTTAAGCAGCATCATTTCCAGCTGTACACCTGAAGGTCACTGGGCGAAAATGGAGAGACAGTAATTAAAATCATATGCTCATACAAAGTCTGATGAGAAAAGTGGGTCTAAACATAACAAACAGTAAATTCAGTGCTTAAGGAAAAGTATTAATGATGTTGACCATTTCCAGATGTTGTCACTACTAATAAAAACTTGGGATGTGGGATTTTATGTGATAGACCGAAATTAGCACATAATTGTGATAGGGAGGACAAATGATACATCATTTAATATGTCTTGTGTGAATGAAATGTTGAGAGTAAGTCTTCTTACTCTAAAACTCCAAAATACAATCCAGGTAATCAAGTGCCTTTAAAAGTCTCCTAAGGTTCACCTGTGTGTAATTTATTTTCAGCATGGATACAACTGTCCTGTGAAGACCTCAAAGGTATGTTAGAGAACATCAGTGAACAAAAACATCATGGAGACCAAGGAACACAGCAGACAAACATGCAAAAGGATGGCACTACCAAAAATATACCATGATATGACTATGTACCTAAATTTACTGGCTCAGCAAAGAGAATATTGTTTAGAAAAGCTTCCAAGAAACCCATAGTAACTGTGAAAGAGTTCAAGTGATCCACAGTTTAGCGGGGAGAATTTATCAACATCACAACTGAAAGTCTAGTCCAGAAGAGTGACAAAAAAAATAGTTAAGAGAAAAATCACAAGACATCACATTTACCACAAACCACATAGGGGACACAATGGGCATGTGGAAGCAGGTGTTTTTTTTTACCTGTATCCAAAATAATATTTGTGGTTGAAAGCTAAATCACACACACACACACACGCCCGCACACACACACACCAACACATCCACGCACACCCCCACACACGCACACACACACCCCCCCCAACATGGCAGCATAATATGGTTTTCTTCAGCAGGGACAAGAGGCATGTCAGAGCTGATGGGAATATTTCTGGTGCTTAATATAGGGAAATTCTGGAACAAAACCTGTTAAATCATCTTGCACCAGTTTTCAGACCTGCCCTCCGTCTCTGTTCACACTTCACTGTGACTCCCAGACCTCACACTGACCATGGACCTTGACCCGCATCAGTATGAGAAAAGGTCATTTGTGTGTGTGCAGATTTGAATTAGTGGAACTGAAAGGTCATTCTGTGTTTTAAGCCTTAATGCAGTAAAGAGGAGGACAGACAGGACTGTCTGAGTCAATTCATGTCACAGATGACTCTTTCTCTGCGTCCTTTGATTCACCGTCCTCTTGTCACACCCTTAGGGACAAGTTAGCACGTTTCTGTGTGTGTGTACCTAAATTTCTATGTGTGTATGTGTGCGACGAACCTGAGGCCATTGCCAGCATCTATGACCAGATTTCACCACCTCCGAGTGTGGCACGTTAGCCAGTGGCAGCTGAGGGCAAGGACACTATCAAAGGGTTACATAAAGGTCTAACTGCAAATTTTTGTTCAAGTGCTTCCCCACAATTGTGTTGTCATCACTGTCGCTACCGTGTAGACTGCATTTGCCAACAGTACATGAGACAAAATCAACCCCATCTTCGAGTGAAATGTCTTCTCTGGGGCTCACAGATGAACTCGTCAGGCTGCCTTGTCAGAAATGTGACAACTGCTTCATTGTTTCAACATGTTGCTTACACTGGAGCATTGCATGCTGGATTGGGCAACCACCTTGAATTACTGACCTTTAACTGACACTGCAAGTGTCAACCAGTAATGAAGACATAATTAACCCGTAGCTCTGACTTCTTGTCCTCTGTGACGACTGATGTCACATTTCCTCTCCACAATGAAATATATGAAGGTATTAAAGAGAAACTGTGAGAAGTGCATTCACCAATGTTCCGGTATGAGGAAAGCACTAGCGCGTGTGCGTGTAAACTTCTGAATTCAAAGAAAGTAAAAAAAAAATCTCTAATAATTGTTCTTATTAATTTAACAAATAATAATTTTGGTGATTCTGACTGATATAAGACAGAAGAGGTTTAGTCTGATTTAACAGTGAGAAAAAAGACATGTCTATACGTCATTCGGAGTATGTGAGCTTCTGGTTTCTACTGTATATTTGTGTTGGTAACTTCCAATTTAGATTAAATATATGCCCAGTGGTCTCAAACTGCATTCGTCAAGGGCTGCAGTCCTGAAACTTTTAGATGTGTCCCTTGTCCTTCACACTTGAATTAAATGGTGAAACTGCCTCACTGGCATGCAGTAAAGCTCTACAGAGCTCTGCTATCGAGCTAATATTGGAGCTTCAGCTAGGGGTGCTGAAGCAGACCTAGACCTGTGTAAAAGTTGCAGGACTGGAGTTTGAAACCACTTTTATATCCACATTCATCTTGGTTCCGCATCTGTTTTTAACCAATGGAAACTAATCTACTCTTCCTAATCAACAGGGACATAATGTCCTTCCATATATTTACGAAAAGGACGTATTCAAGTAAAGCAACCGTGGAAAGTTTTTAAAAAGTTGGTGTCATCTGTCTGTGTTTTGATTTTCACTTAGGCTCGATTTTCCAGATGTGATGCACTTTATGTTTAAATATAAATTCGCTTTAAATTGATGATTTATTTCTTTGTTTGGGTTCCATTTTCAAAATACTGCAGTGTGGTTTTGAAAGAAAGTATACAGTAAATATTACTAAAACGGAAAAATAATAACTAACAAACTGCGGCCATTTAAACTGAAGACCTGGAATTTTTAGGAGCGCGCTCAATCCCACTCCACCTTTTTATATAATCCTTCTTCCACTCTTCAAAACTAGAGATGTATATTTAAAAAGTATTTTAGCTGAAATTGACCACTGAGGACCATCAGCGCTTCAAGGTTTATTCGCCCTGTAAGAAAGAGACCTCTCTACTGTGTACGCTTCACGTCTACTGCCACAGAGAACACGCTCTGAAGACCTGAGCACAACATAAGCACCACCTTCCATAAGAAACCACTCAGGTTTTAAGTAGTTGATAACACCAAACAACCCTAGAAACAAGCTCTAACATTTATGCAAGATTACAACAACATTAAATATATTTCCTAGTCATGGTAGTAGGAAACAAATCCACACACAAACAAAAGGATAACAGCACGCACACTGCACGTCCTCCTGCCAGGTTTCAGTTACAAAGACTTTATGTTGCATAAATGCCATGCAAGAATAGAAAATATCAAAGCAAGCAAGCACGGTGTTTTGATGTGTTACTATAATAAACTGACTTGAGAATCCATGTGCAGGGTTATGTTAAGAAAAAGGATCAACAGCAGAAACGTCAGAGAGGAGAAGTTATCCTGAGCTATGCGGTGTGCCGACACACCATAAAGAAATCCCGGCTCGGAAGCTTTACTGCTCCTGTGAGAGCAGCAGATACAAACAGCAGGAGGCTTAAGAGCAAACTTTAGACCTTTCTTTTGCTCACTGTCCTCTCTGTCACTGCTTTTTATGACTTCAGGAATTTTTCTCCTTCTCATCTCTCCTCCTACTTCTTGTCTCTGTTTTCATAGGAAGTTGATGCTCAGGTTTTTTTGTTTCTTTGTGTCCTTTGAAAATATTTGGCAATGTTTAAAAACTAAAACATTGCCATCATATCTATGGCAATCTATGATGGCCATACTTTGCCATAGATACTCCCTATAATGACTTTGACTAAAACATGTTTACAATAAACACTGAACAATGGCAACACAAAAATCATTTCAAACTAAGTCCCAATCCTCAAGCTACAAGATACTAAGCAGGAATTTGCTCTTAAAGTGCACTTCAGATTAGCGCTTTCAATGATGAGTATCTTTGTCATTATTAGTCCCAAACATCTGCTTTCCTCCACTTACTGAGATCAGACATGCCTCTCCCATGTGAGGCATGTCCAGGTCATTCTGGGATCTCAAGGTATTCCCAGGCCAGGTATGGGTCAGTTCCAGTGTTGGGTCAGTCCCAGTGTTGGGTCAGCCTCAGTGTTTCTCTCAATGTGTGACAAGTTTGGACAGCCTCCAAACGGATTCCCCAGGAGACATCCCAAGTTATTTCAGCAAAGAAAAAACTCCTTGCTAAAGGAGTTATTTCCTTGCTCCTCACTCTTCTCTGAGTGAGGAGCTCTTCTCTGAGCTCCTCTCCTCATCTAAAGACCAGGTTACTGATGGTCAAACTCATTGATTGCATCTTATTCTTCTACACTAACATCACCAAGTGTCGAAATTGAAAGCCTCACACACTTACTCATTCTCTCTCAATGTCACTTCCATTTCCCTCTTGAGGTTGTGCTGTCTTTAGTGCGTTCTTTTGAAACCCTTTGGTAAAAAGCTGTATATTAGCTTCATTGCTGTGTTCAAAGTGCATGAAAAAGTTACATTACGCCGGTAAAGGTGTTTGGGTGTATATGTGCAGGGCTTATCCTGCTGCATGGCTGTTGTCTTTTTCCTTAATGTAAAACAAGATCCTTTGTGTACCATTCAATTTTCATACCACCATATACCAGTAGAAATAGCCATTATATTCTCCGATCTTGTTAAAAGTAATATAATTTCTGAACAGCAACAGTGATTCAATTATCTACATCAAATGTAAAAGGGTTATTCCATTTCATTTCACCCAAACACAGTTAAAATATTATTTGATCAAATTATAGATTGAAGAGTAAAATGAACCACTCTGTGAAGATGAGATATGATTTTGCTACTGTTTGTCTTGTGTGAGTGTACTGAAAAGCAATCTTCCAAATTAAGTGTGCTGATGTGAAAGACGATAAGCAAGTGTTTCCATAGCTTCACTACTTGAAAACACAAACACAGTCTGCACACACGCAGGCATTCATTCAATTATTTCTCTGCACTTAAATTACCCCCAAATAACGGCAATATTTTTGTCATGCAATAATGATTGACATTTTTTTTATCATTTCAGTACTGCTAAGATGCACATTTAACAGAAAGCAAAATCTTTGTTTTAATAAACGTTCCTCATCCCGATCTCGATGGAGAAAAAGTTTTGTGAAATTGTAGAGCTCCCCTCAGGCTTGATGTGTCTCAGGCAGTGGGCCAGTGAAAAAACTGGATACCAAGCTCTTTATGACACACACAAACACTCATTTTTGATACTAACAGCTTGTCTTAGTGACTATCACATACGTTTTTCCAAACCATTAACCAGCTCCAATTAAAACATGAAGCAATATGTTGTTTTCCTTACGAGAGCCTTGGATACTCCTCCATCAGCCCTGTGGGAAGACACCTTTCATCTACTTCCATGTCTTATCCCTCCAGTCATTCACATATGGCTGTTTGATGCTTCACAATCTTTACAGTATGCTAAAGGAAGGTCTGGTTACTTTTAAAAACTTTCTTTCTCTTTTCAAAGAACAAATTATAAAAATGCTTGTGATTTTTAAACACAAAGTTTTCTGGTAGCTAAAGTGAAACTGAGCGAAAACACCAGAAACATCTCAATATCCTCAACTTTTCTTTGGAAAAGAGATTCCTTCTTCCTGTCCTGGTACTTCTGTTGCTTCACAGATGTTTTAGGGAAAATCACAGAATAATCTAAATGTTGTTTAACGGTGTTCAACAATGCAAGGACTTCCTTTACATAAAATTTCAGATGCCAGTTAATTGGCCAATCTCTTCAAATAATTTTACAGTCCTAATGTAACAAATCCAATCTTTTAGCAAATAAATTAGAGTAGATGTGTTTGTAAATAACATAATTATACACAAACTAATAATAAATTGATTTTTGTTTACTCTAAGATGTGTTACATAGGTTTTAGTGATTGGTTTGGTATCTACTTTATTTTCTTTGAGAAGCATAACAGTGTAAACTTAGCTAACTAATACTTTGCTATTTAATTATCAGTAAGATTCAACTTCTGTAAGTCACAAATGCTGTCAATTTTGCAGTATGTATCAGTTTTGGTTTTCATATAATATGAAGATATTTGAACTGCATTACAATTATTGTGCTTTGAAAGAGTGTTTTACCCTTGCACTTTTTTTTTTGCCTTTGCCACAAAAATGTTTCAGATCAAACATATTTTAAGGTCAAATTAAAAGAAATACACCTAAAAAATAAAATACTTACTTTTTTACTAAGTGTTAAACCAAACCAGAAAGCCTTTTGTGAAAAGTAATTGACACCATTATTAAACAACGAAATAAAAATAAGCTTTTGAAATGATTGAAGTGTTACATATACTTAATCTTCATTTATCATGGAAACATAAAACATTTGGTCACCAGTTTAAATGCTGCTGTATTACTGTTTACAATATGTCATGAAGAGAGGTCCTATTAATTCTGAAATGAAATTAATTCTGATTCTGAAATTAATTCTGAAATATAAAAAACAATAGAAAAACGTAGGATTTTTTAAAAAGGATTTAGATTGGATGGCAATTTTTTGATCTACTAGTTTTTCTATTGCTGGCACCCTAAAATTAAAACTCTCTCACAATAAGCAAAGCAGTCAAGGAGCAAAACACCTGCCCAGATTCCCTCTAATATAAGCACATTAACAGCTTCACACTTTTTACAAAACACTTCATACAATGATTTGCAAAACACTATACCTTTGACACTGAAATCGATCATAGTTTTTCTTGCAATATCATAGCAAAGACTTTGAAATGAACACACTTATGTCCCAAGTGGTTAAAAACAACCACCAGGTGAATAATCAGGGACACATCAATCAGGTTAACAAAAGGCAACAGGTAAGGCTGGATTTAGCCTGAGTTAACAAGAAGAGGAACAAATATTACTGGCCAGGGGGCTATTGTCAGTGTGCCAGGGCAACATCGGGTTAACATTACCCATTGTTACCCCATATTGCAGAATTAGGTCCTCCATTTTTATGCCAACTTGGATCTTTATGACACTGAGCACATTGTTACATTTTTGAACAGACTACACCACATTATGATTATAACTAATAATAGTAATTAATTTTATTTATGGCTACGAAGGAAGCTGGTGACTGAATTAATGTGACATTGATGCAGGGATTGAATCGTCACTCCAGAAGATTCTTCCCACATTGCCTGTGATGTTGATGAGGCCATTTAGCCACACACAGCTAGGTGGAGGGATGCGGACCATGTTTAGTGTGAGTTTTTGTTTTTTTTGTCCAGACTTCAGAAATCTGTCGTGACATAAGTGAGAAATAAATTAATCCATTGGATCTGCACAACTATTGTCATCATCAAGTAGTGTTAAATTCATTTTTACACTTTCTTTGTGTAAATGATGCAAGTGTATTGAATCCAACAGAATGAGACCATTAGATGCGTCTGTTGGATGTTTTGATAAGAAAATAAGGGTTTTGTAAGAAATTGTAGTGTGTTGAATGAAGTGTTACATTTTGCAAATAGTTTGTGGTACTCTGCTAATTGTTTGAAGCGATGTACAAATTGTGGGAAGTGTTTTCAAAATTGAAAAACACTGTAATCACTCATTATTTTGAATAAGCATAAAGGTGAACTAAAAGACTGGGAAATCTTTTCTGTCCTATGCTACAACTTTTTAAAACTACTAACTGAAAGGTCTAGAAGTCCAAGTGCTCAAAGAATTGATAAACATAATAGGACTAAAAGATGAATAAGGAACAAACATTGGTAAACTAAAGCTTAAAGACTGTCCTGTTAACCTAAAAGTAGACATTTGATTAACTCTTGATTGTCTTTTTTGTACCTAAATTAAGACTCTATTGTCATTATAATGTACAACAGTATCTTTCCCTAAGTCCAAGTTTTATAAAGCTAAATTAATAATGTCCAAATCTGACTGTACTTTCACTTCTGCTTATGTTTGAAAACAGAAATCTCTTTCGAAACGTATGATGCGAATCACATATAACAAAAATATGATGGGAATCTTCAAGGTTGTTATTGGAATATGGAACACAACCCAGCATGCAGTCCAAAGCAATGAGAAGATGTAAACCGGCGTGTGTGAGAGTGTGTGTGTGTTAGAGAGAGAGATCATGTGCAGCGTAATCCATCTCGGAGAGATGGTTTGGGGATTTACTCCACAGCACTTAGCTCTGCAGGGGTTTAAGGGGTGTGCGGACAAACTCCCTGCAGCACAACTGGTCATGATGAAGGAGGCAATTTGAAGTTACTCTTATTTTTCTGCACAGCTCAGTATACAAGAAAGAAAGAAAAGTAAAGTGCAAAGATATGCTATACAGTCTGTGGATGAAAAGAGAAAAAGGGAAGAGGGGAATGAAGGAGAAAAATTAAACCAAGGTAACATAAGGAACACAAACAGAGTAGCATGTCCTTCACTACTCACACTTTTTCCATAACAACTTTATTTAGCAATTTGTGGAGAAAAACTCTACAAATTGCTAAATATTTCTCTGTATGACTTCTTTCATCTGTGTTTATTATGATAAATTGTCAGAATGCTTTACTTTAAATGACTCACTGAGCCCTGTAGTGGTTTGTTTGTCTTGGTTTATTTCACTGTACAGTAATGCATTTAAGCAACAGCAAAACACAGGACAGATAAATTAGAGAACACTGCACAGTATGCAGAAAAACAAAAAGAAATTTGTTTGAGCAACACTTTGTGACGTTTATCGAGGCAATTTCACTTTTTAAATGTCTTGTAAGAAAAAGATCAATTACACAAAACAGACAAAGTACAATAAGATGATGAGTATTTAGAATAAAATGAACATATACAGAAGTAAAGTGAGAATAATTACCACACATGTGACTTTGAAAGACCAGTTTAAACCTTCATGAGGACTGAATGGCAAAACTGGCTGGACTCTGGGAATGGAAAACATTCTGCTGGCTTTATCAACTATGTTTCTCCCAATAATGCAATGTCAGAAAGCATTTGGAAAAATCTATTACATTTATTAAATTGGTGACTGATGTCAGCAAATTCTAGAAATGTGGAAACTGTTATCAGCACACCATATACTTACAAACAAAGGAGATGAGAAATTGGACAAATCTCTGATAAGTGAATTTCTCTTTATTTATCCTGGAAAGATTTTAAGTTCAATCAACTTGGAGAACAGCAGTCTGTATATCAGTGGAAAACATTCAATTCAAAAGAGTTGATGTGTCTTCTCAGGAGCGCCTTGCTCAGTTCACACAGAACTTTGGCTGTGCAACGCTCAGAGAATAAAAAACGGACTAATGTGCACGACATCTAGGAGGCTTTGAGGCATCAGTGAACTTTTCTGTCTATCAAAGTAGTCTAGTGCCAAATGTGAGGCCGTCCATCTAACAGCTGTAGCTCAGCTTGAACTGATTTCAGCATAGTGATCCCGAGAACAGTAGGACATCTGCACCAGGATTACGGAAAAAAAACAACTCAAAGTCAAAATGGAAAAAAAGCAGACATTGTAGTTTCGAGAATTGATAAAACTCCAAACTCAGCCTGATTGAGATGCTGAGATCTCACCTACAAAAGAGCTGTGGAAAATCCAAAGTCTGAAAACCGAAACCTTTAATGATGAATTTAGTTTCTAAGACAACATGACAGTTTGATAAGGGCGATCGTAAGGAAAGGAGCATTTCTTGGACTTTATGTGGAAAATTGTTTCTGCAAGTGTCAGATTCATAGGGAATGCAAACTTCTTTTGCTGTTTTTTGGTATTTTCTGGTTAAATAAATAACGAATGTACCTTGTTAATAGTCACCTGAATGCTTCACTTCAGAGAAGCTGCCAAAATCTGTTAAATCTTGTAGAATGAGACTCAATTTTTGTGTGTTAGATGTAGAAGTGAAAGCTAGCTGGTCAGTGTGTCAAAGGGTCTTCTCCCTGTTCAGATCATTAAATGTGTCAGGTGCTCAACAACACCTGGCTCCAGCTTAACAGTGGGTGGTCCCGCATCAGCTTTTATTACTGAAAATGCTGTGTCACAGCTGGTTGGGCTAGTAGAGGGCAGATCCCACATCAGATCATTAATGCATCCTACAGTGCTGCAGGGGAGAGAGGGTGAGGAGAATTCAACACAGTCAGAGAGGCAGAGGGTAGCAATGCTGCATCATGATACTGCTTTTCTTCTATCTTCACCTTTTACCTGTTGTACAACAACTTATTGTATACAATTTTATACAAATGCTGCAGGAATATAAATGAGCAGCATGCTAGAGACAAACTACCATTGCAAGATACTTGGAAATATCTGACTTATAGCTTACAAAGAGTTAAACCCAACTTAGGACTGCCACCTGTCCTGTAATCAAACGATTTCCCTCAGATGTTGGTAGCTTCACTCCAGTTTATTCATTAAAATTTTCCCTTTAAACACTCATTAAATGGAGAAATCACTACGATTGGACATTAGCCTGTTCATTAGCAATACTGTTAAAATTCTATCATAATATACTTAATAACATTAATGACTCAAAAATGGTTCGTACCCTTACCAGATTTTGAATTAAAATAACTTTCGTCATCACCAAAGATTTTCAGGGTAGACGTCTTCCTTCCCATGTCCCCAATCTGTAGGTTCCTCCACAGATTCAAGTGTCATCATCTTCTTAGACTGGCGACTCCCTTCAACAATCAAGCAGCTCTACTTTAGCTCCTTAATTCATGGTGTGACCTAACTCTTTCGATTGTAAATTCTGCTCTTTGTTGTTTTTTCATTGTGTATCGCTTGTGCAACTTTCCTCTTATTTTCAGACTTTTACAACTGATTGTAACATTTTTTTGCAATCCCTTACAAAAATATTTTTAGTCCTTACAATTTTTCACACTTTAAAAGCAAAAATTTAGTCATTTAGTTAGATTTTTTTTTTTTTTAATCCAAAGGTCTAGACCTAAGTCAAATTAGGAATCTGTGGCAATTCTGTGTCTCATTCTTATGATCACAGCTTTAATAAATGTAATCTACCTGGAATATACGCTCGCTGTGTGATAAAGGCTCTGTCGGGTTTTGACTGCTATAATTGTGTTTTCACAATGTTATTTTGCACCTCTGCTACGACAAATTCTGAAAGTAAAATATACAAAAAGGTAGCAAAAAAGCATACTTGCCTTTTTATCTTACAGTTATAGGTTTAAGAAAATAGCCTTGAATTGAGCCTATTCACAGCTCATATAAAGTCAGCAACTTTGCTGAAGATTGCGGTGTTGAAATTAGCTGCCTTTCATTTATCCTCCCCTGTGAATTTGGCTGTTAGGTGCCATTCATAGTTGATTTGTCTAAATGTGCTGTCGCTGCTGAGAAACTTGATTTAGATGCAAAAAGGAAAATTGCACAGTGTCACATGCACCAGCATAATTTACATGCCTGTCTGTCTGACAAACAGTCTATTTCAACGAACGCACAAGAGTCCAAGAGTGGCCACGAGACTCGGAGCTGAATTTACAACAGGTAAAAGATACATGTTTTAGTGACCAGCGGGGGTCGGTGGGTGTGCGTGTGTAGAAGTGTGAAAGAGTTGTAATGAAAATGGAGAGAGAGAAAGGGTGAGAGTGCCAGGGATGGAAAAGAGGGCTAAAAAAAGAGAGAGACATCAATCTTTCCCCTGCTCCCTGTGGTCTGGGGTACCTGTCCTGTTTCTGACATCAACAAAGCCAAGCCTTCTGGGTAGTAATCAATCAGTCACACTCCGACAAGCTGGCGGAACTGAGTGCTATGTGTTTGTGTGAGTACAAGTGTATGTCTGCGTAGGTATTCAACTGTGCAATTGCGTAGGGGTGTGTGTGTGTTTTGTGTGCTGGATGGAGGGGGCACATTAGCTAAGCCCGGGATGAGTAGAAACAGGGAAAATGAAGTGTGGAAGATGGTGAGAAAAAAAGGCAAGTGAGACCTGAGTGTGAAAAAGAAGAGAGATGAAAGAAACCAGCTCAAAAAAGATGCTATTTAGAAAAATGATGGAGTGAAAAACTGAGCAATGGGAGGAATAAAGGAAGCAGAGCAGGGTGACATTAAAAAAAGTCATATTCAGAGAAAGATTTTTTAACATAATAATAATGACAGGCTTTATGTAATTAACCTTCCAGACAAAACCAGTGAGGGGAAAGAATCTGGCTATTGGATGTCTGAATGTTTGGTTTCTGTTCTGGTGTATTGTGAACTTCATTCAGGCTATCGTTCAGGTCATTTGGGTGACCTTGGTTGTAATGAGAATCCAAGAACCTTTAAAAACTTAATGTATAAGAGAGAGCACATAGTACCAACGATCACCAGGATTTCTTGGTCATTGCTGCCTATAATCTAAACATTTTACTCCTTTTCACATGTTCCTGTGTCTTTACAAAGGAGTTGTATTTTTTTTTAAATAGTTATTTTTACAATGTCTTATTTTCATTGTCTTGTTTATTCATAATCAACCAATTGCCTCTTCCCCAAAAAGGCACTACATTTATTTAGGACAGTTACATCTCCATCTCCATCTGGATCTACCCAACAAGCGTCTCCTTTCTGTCTTTCTGCTTGCTTGCACTCATGCTACGTATGTTTTGTTGAGATTACACAATACTGCCAGCCTAAGTCATTTTTTGCCAAACGTGATTTTTTGCAAAAGAAAAGAAAAAAGACAGTGGCAATATGATGAAACACAAATATTCCTCTCTGAAAAGTTGCTCAAATTTTCTTCACTTGGATAGATAATTTCAGTAACTGGAAATGTTTTTGCACCTGATACTAAACTGGATTTAGGTCTTTTATTTATTTTTGGCTTAAACCATTTAACTGAAGCTCTGTCTATATTTTTGGGATTGTTTGGGTTGTGACAGACTTTGTTTTTAAACTGCCCTGTTTTAACTGCATCCTTCTTCATAAGTCAAAAAAGTTCATGTCTGCAGCTTCGTCTACCATTAAACCTACAGCCGGCTGCATGGTTGACCTCCTGAACTGCTTCGTAGTTTCCACCGGCCACTCGGCTGACCTCCTGACCCGTTTAGTGTTTTCCATCCGGCCAACGGCCAGCTTCCAGAACAACTCGGTACGACCTTGAGGTTTTTCGGCTGAACTCTGTACCTTTGAAGTTTGGTTTGTTTTTCTAACATGTGGTATGAATATTTTTGCAAGGTACTGTAGACAGTACTGATACTTTCCTGTGAGCTTTTGTTTCACACTTTAAAAGTTTCAATTGGCATTGAAAGCCCTGTGTTAGTAATTGCTTCCTAGATTTTATCCACATTAAAACTTTTCTAAGCGGAATATCTAGTCGCTTCTCTAAAATTTTGACAACTTTCATAAGTTAGTAAGAATTTTTCTTTTTCTCAAATGAATGCCCTTTAACTTAGACCAATTCTGATTTAAGTTAGATGAAACATTTTGTGTGATAAATTTGCTCAACAAGGCTGAAACCCAATTCACTGCAGCTCGCTGTATGCAATTTGTTCCAAATTATCCACTTTCTTCTAAAGATCTTGAGGGCTGACAGCCTACAAATCACCACTTATGGCTACATACATTTGAAAGCATTTAATCAAATATGTCTTTCATTCCCTCCACATTGTTTATACAAGGCCAGAAATAACTTTTCTCATTTCAGAAGCAGTAACTAAAGGACACAGACGCAGATTAGAGCAACATTTTTATTAGACAATAACTTAATTCCATCAATGTTTTTCATGGCCCCAGTTCTTTGTTTAAGCAAAAATTGGATTTTTACTGAATGCTGTCTAAATATTAGTCTTTTAGTTAAGAGAGCAATAAAAGAAAGCAATAACATATAAAAGCCTGATACAAATCCTAAGGGCCTTCAAGAGATTGTGGTCCAATTAAAAATGTCAGTTTACATGTTTTTTGAGCTCTCCTTAAAGACCTTAGTCATCTCTTCTTCAGATCTCTGATCTTTAAGGATGCACTACCATAAACTGGCCACTGTAAATCACTAAAGATGTCCATTAAATTAGCCCTGCAGGCAAATCAGATCTACCATAATTGCTTAAATGCATTATGTTGATTAATCAGTGCTGGTTGTAATATAGTAGCAAGTGGCCCACTTAGAGGAGATTTTATCTTTTTGTTTCAGTCTGGTGTTTCACCATAAAGAAGTCTTCACAAATAAAGGACCTAATGAAAGTTTTTCTCCTTCTCCTCTTTTCATTGCCAATCACTCTCTCAGCTCTCTCATCTTTGATTGGGCTCCCTTTCTTTAAACCAGGCTTCCAGTAAAAGCACTTTCTACTATCTATCACATTATCTTCTCTCCATCTTCTGAAGCATTGGCTTTTAGGGATGAAAAACTGCACCCAACCAAACTGTCCATTCGGAAGATGAAAATCACATTGTTCCTCTTCCTTATCACAACCTCTTCATCAGTGAACGCCGCTCACATACGGCCGTGTTTAAAGGGATTGTATTGTGCTCTGAATAATGTTCTAATTGCCGTGCGCTTTCTAAAGAAAATCCCCACAGATCTTTTCTTTTATGAAATTTGGGCACAAGAGAAATTATTTGTATTTGTCCAGTCTTACTTGAACAAAGAATAAGCTTGTCACAACCTGATTTTCCCATTTCTTCCTTTGGCACAATGGTTGTTTAGAATAATAGCTTTTTTCATATTCATATTATTGGGAAACCATCTGTGCTTTGTTTGATTAAAAATGACAAAGTTGAGGTAATGAAGCAAGTTCATAAGAAAAAAAACCCAGTTAGGCTTAGTTAAAAGGTTGGATCAATGGTATGATGTTCACAACTGGTGAGGCACTGACTCCTCTGGAGCTGGATAAAAAATTCAAAATAGAAACTTATTTTTCAGTTTTAACTTTAATTGGAACATTTAGTTGTTTTAATAGCTTTAATAATGCTTTAATTTTTTCTATCCAATTCAACAATGCAATAGCAAGAAAGGTAATATATATATATATATACCGTATATAATTCTTTTGTAAAAAAAAATTGGGTTGATTTTGTTCTGATTTAACTTTAAAAACTTTTGTGATCTTGCCTTTATTTGTAGTTGAAGTCCATGTGCATATCCTCTTGCACAATGTCACTTGTTTGTCTTCAATTTTAAAAAGACTGCTTCTTTGGAGATAATCACCAAAGAGCAGAGTTTACCTCAGTTCTGTGTATTTTTGTTTGGTCTTTTTATGACTTTTTTCAGTCTTTATGATGCCTAGAACAGAGTTTTTCAACCTTGGTCCTTGTCACAAGCTTATTGTGCAGGGAAATGCATACTTTGCATTTCCCTGCATGCCTAAAACATGTTTTAAGCATTTCCCTGCTTCAGCACACATGATTTCAATTAATGGCTGATTAACAGGCTTTTGCTGAACTGCAATTATCTGAATCTGGTGTGTTAAAGCAGAAAAACATTAAAAACATGCAGGGCAGCATGCCTTGAAGACCAGGGTTGAAACATACTGATTTAGAAGAACATCAAATGTTGCACATTGTCCCTATTCAGATCAGCACTGCCCCCTATTAGTGCGGCATGGTATTTCCTGACTTACCCTGCGCAATCTCACTGTGAATTTCTAGCCAATTGAAAGACATGCAACACATTTACTAAATACAGTACAGACCTTATAACGTTAGCATGTGTAGCACATATGTAAGCAAACAGGATGATATAAAGAAATGAGCAACCAACTACCTGTTTCATTCATTATATAACTTTTATTATTCTTTTCCTAGTATTATTGTGTTTTATTGAGTTAACAAATCTTCCCTTTCTTCTCTTGTTTACTTAGTTTAGTTGAGTAACTGCAACTTAATAAATTCCTGTTAAACGTTGAAAACAGTTCATAGCTTCTGTAAACTGATCGCTGCTTATGATAAAACAACATATGCAGAAGCACCACTGTTGAAATGTGACTGTCTGTCACAGTCAGTCCCTTTCACGTTGGATTACATATTCTTCAGGGTTTATTGTAAAAGAAATCCCTTAAAGTATAAATTAGAACAGATATGATATGGTAACTGTTTCTTAAGAACATCATGAATGACAAAACACAACTTAATATAAAACAGTATGTGTAGTGCTGCCTTCAAACTTTATATAATTATGCATAAAAATGAAGAGTAATCATTAAAAAAAAAATATATATATATATATATAATGTGATAATTTGCTTAATATATCTTTGGGGGAAAAGAGACTTTAAGAGAGTCAGAATAAAAAGAGTTAAAATAAAGTCAAAATGAATGCCTTGAAAACATGTTAGAAGATATATAGCAACCTTCTAACAAACTTTATTCATATTTAATTCAACTTATGTTTTAAAGCCAAATTCTAGATTCTTTGGAACATAAAATAATTATCTTTGCCTGTGTAGAAATATGAGATATTAATAAAAAAATAATATGAAAAGATAAAAGACTCAAGATAAATACCGTATGGGTAGACTGTTACTGACCAAATTGGTCGGTTTAATCCAAGGACAGCTTTTGTAGTTAATACAGAGGTTCAAAATGAGGTTCAAGACTCACAATTTGTTTCTTGAAAGTTTTTATTCCAACTTGTAGGGCTTAGAAGCCAGGGACACCACAAAATAATATAAAGATGCTCCAGGAAACCTAAACTCATCTTTCCAAACCAGTTTGAAGGTTGTAACAGATAGAAACTTGGGTGCAGCATGGTGCAAAGAAGATGTTAATGATAAAAACATGAAACTAACAGATGAGGCATAAGAAGAACAGCACAGTCAACCACTCAGGATACAATGGAAACCAGGGCACTAAAATACAGAGGATGTGTGATTAGTGACATGGCAACCAGGTAAGTCTGATTAAGATAGTGCTAAACAGCTTAGGGAGAGTGCTGAGCATGGAAACAAAAGACAAAAGAAACTTCAAAGCAAGGGAAAAAGACATTAGCATTAAAGAATATACCAAAATGCACAAAAAACCGAACACAAGTGTTAGGAAACTAAACCCAAGGAATGAATTAATGGAAGATCATCTTGGTTTCACCTTACGTCTTCAGTTTCCTCCACAGTTTCTCCACCAGGTTCTCCAGCTGGGCCACTGCAAAACAATCAAATTACTTCGAGTCAAAAGAAAAATGCTGGTAAATTTAAAAGATTTCTTTAAATGTACCTCTGCTAGAGTTGTCAATAAATTTGGCCCTAATTTTTGCAATTAATTTTGCGATTTTATTGTATTTTATCTTGTCAATCTTCTATGCTGTTACCATCTTGTCTAAGCCTACTTGTAACAAAGACATTTAATCTCTATAGGTCTTCTTAGGTTAAATACTGTAAGTAAGAGGCTCCAACCCTATTCAAGCAAGTTATACCTTATGCAGATATCTACACAAGCATTATTTACTAATTACTTATCTAGCTGCAGCCTTTGCATTAGCAGTCAATGAATGGGATTCTGAGTCCACACACACACACACACACACACCCACACACACACACACACCCACCCCCACACACACACACACATGGAGCATATCCCTTGACTGCAGAAATATTCCACAATCTCTTCTTCTGGCATTCATTTGGCAGAAGAGCATTAAGGCTACAATCCAAACAGCTATCCAAAACATTAATCTTCATGCTGACCCAGAGCTGCCATGCTGGTATACTAATGAGCACTGCATGCTGTGACAAACCATAAGAAACAGTCCTTATATCTGCACTCCCATCACAAACAGACCCTATCTCAGTGGTGATGCTGTTTGACTGATTATGCTTTTACCATACAGCTCTGGCAAGGTACCAGAAGAATCTATTTGCTGAATAAAAGCTTTTAACAAAGACGCCTTCTACACTTCAGACTGAATGTAGCAGTTTAGTAAGAGAACATCCGTCTTGTCCTTTCCCTAAGATTTAGATCACAGTGTAGAACATTTTCATATGGACATATGGCTGCAGTGCAAAAGCTGTTGTGGTTCTGAACACCAATACTGCTTTACAGTGCAATTACTTATAGCCACTTTGCGAGGTATTCATATATAACCCGTTTTATTACAGCAAATGGTTCTTTCAGTGTCGATAAATAATAAACATTATTGTAATTTATTTTATAAGTACTAAAAGTAAAATATATGAATGTGTCTAGCTTGTTCTACGACAAATGCAGCACATTGGTGATTTCGATTCAAAGACAAAAAGGTTACATTATCTCTCTAGAAAATAATAATTAACGAGGTTGGTCCATTAACACTCCTGCCAAGCATGGGTGGTTCCAGACAGGGGTCAACAGGGACCAGTGTCCCTGTAAAACTGGTCCCTGTTTTAGACCCTGTACTAAAGAAACTATAACTAATTGGTTACTTGGACCACTTTCATTTTCTACCTTCACAGTTTTACTTTATCCGTTATATTACATTGTTGCCCTTTAATCTGTATTTGATGAGCGAATAACATATAACATGATGTAAAGCGTACAAAAATCAATTTTGCAGAAGACTGGGTCATACCTCCAAACAACCATCCATCCATCACCTTCTGCTTATCCGCAGCTTAAACAGTCTTTTATTTTTCTAAATAACCTGGGAGCATGTTCCTATTATTGCTATAAAATCTGTAGAGCAAACCCCTCTTAAGTAATAGTTTATTGCTATTTGTTTTGGAGAATCCATTCACATATTAAAGAGAAAAACAGAAAGTTTAATCATAGTAGAGGCCATTAACTGATTAATATTTGCAGCATTTCCCCATAAAATTTAACTCAAACTACTTGAACAGAAAATATTATTTATTCAAATCAATAGCCAGACAATAGCTACCAGATCTGCTGCTTAGCAAGAGATTATTTTAGTAAAAATCTGAATAGTTTTACAAAATCTGAATATCCACACTGGATTCCATTGCAGATATCTTTTGACCCACCATTAAAAAAATTCTATAAACTCATTCCTATATACCTATCTTTCCTTGATTTATTGTCGAGATACAATTATATAGTTGTGTTTATGAAGCCAGGATAAAAATGGAGCATGTTGCTGGGTAATTATGCCAGAGAGCAGTCTCAATACATTTGTTGAAAACTCAGCAGAAATGTGTTTTGATTTCCGCCATTAAGGAAGCTGGAAAAACAAACAAAAGTTTTTTAAAAAGAATTTGAGTAGAGTCCCAGAAACCTCTGCAAGTGGACTCCTCACACTAAACAAGCATTAACAATGACTGATTTCATGTAAAACGTCTTTGAGTGTCCTATTAAAGCACTATATCAGTCTGATGTCTACGGTGGCCCTGAAGTGCAAACCACTTCAGCAAATTGAAAGCACAATTACAAATTACAAAAGCACTACAACATTAACGAAACGAAAGAGGTATGTCGCAGTGGGAGACCTAAGAAATCGCTGATTGGACTACAGCTTGTTTTTACTTTTGAACTGGAAGTTACTCTGGCTTTAACATGTTTTTTAAAAACATTTATGTTCTTTGTGATCCAAAGCCTCTTGCCACAACTGCTACAAAAGTTTGGTGGCGGCTCAACCAGCTCTTCTCCACAGTTTGGGCAATACATGGCGATGTGACCGTATTCCTGCTTGCTTTGCTTCTCATTAAAACGAAGCAAACCAGAGTAACTTCCGGTTCAAAATTAAAACAAGCTTTAGTCCAATCAGCGATGTCTTAGGTCTCCCACTGCGACATACCTCTTCTGTTTTGTTAATGTTGTAGTGCTTTTGTCATTTGTAATTGTGCTTTCAGTTTGCTGAAGTGGTTTGCACCTCAGGGCCACCGTAGATGTCATTTCATTTTCATTTCATTGACAAGAGTCACATTACTGTTAACATCTTTTCACTGAAAACACGACAATTATTTTTCCCTTCTGGTGAAAACCTTAAATAAAAGTAAAAAGAAATCATTGTAAAATTGCTTTTAAATTTAAAAATTTATCAAAACTTTTTTTCTCTCTCAAAAAAGTTACTTTAAAAATCCACAGCACACATAACAATCACATACAGTATCTAAATAAACTGATATCTACAAGAACACAATATAGCAAATGCAAATTTTCTAAGTCTTTTCACAAGTTTTATTGTTATAAATCCCTAATCAATATCTTGTCTTGTTAGTAAAATAAATGTTTCAGTCAGCCAAAAACTACTGGAGCTGTAATAAAAATTCTTGGGGCGTTATGTAGTCATTCAGACATTTTGGGTTTTTATCCAGCAGAGTAAGCAGTGCCTGAATACAATAAAGGAAATATGTTTAGTTTTCTCTTATTTGGTTTTGTAAGAACATGTATAAAATGTCTATTTACCAATATCAGTGGCATTTTAAATGAGTCAAGCGTCGGCCTTATTGTCATAATGTATCAACATAAATAAGTTGTGACGAGGACAGAATGACATTTCAAAAAACTAGTGAACTGATTCAAAAGTCTGAAACACGTCTCGCATGACGCTGCTACTTTTTTCATTATGATAATAAAGAACGGGATGCTATGGACGTTTTATTATTTTTTTGGATTACCTACGATCATCAGTGTCATAGTGTAACAGATAAGCTGTAAAAATCTGAGTAGTCTTAAGAATTCATCAGCTAAAGAGACATATATTTCCCTCGAGGGCTGGTGGAAACCAAAAACAAACCAGGGGATATTAGCCTTTAATTTATCGGGGGACTAGAAGCTGACTCCATATGAATGCTAATGTTGTTCAGTATCTGGATGCCAAAAGAGACAAATTTTAAATAACTAGCTCATTATATGTGCTGAAACGGCCATAATAAGTTCTGGCCTGTGTTTGCAGCTCGTTTCCATTTCTGAATGGTTAAAAGGTAGAAGGAAAGAAAAAAGATGCAGAGCAAATCTAACGTCACGGTAAACAATGTACAGTGAAACGTTTAATTAATGGAGCTTGTGCACAGGTTCACTGAGAAATTATGAATTAAATTTCCTCCAGCAGTGATCGATGAGACAGCGGGCTTAAGCTGCATTCATCCAGCCTTTCTCAACCGTGAATCCTACAGCAAAAATCTTGTTCTTAGAAGACCTGCATTGATCAAATGTCACATTGATGCCAAGGAAAAATGTGAGATATTAAATATGCTTTTTTTAGTAATTTCTGTGAAAATAATGAGGATCTTCTTATTACTGATGTTATTAAATCTTGTTCTAACATAGAAAGTTGCTCTATTACACAAGCCATAGCTGTTACAGTTCTTCAACGGCATTTCGACTTTGTTGTTGATATCTTCCTTCTTGATTTTCTCTTGTCATTTCGACTTACTTTCATAGTGTATAGATGACTCTGATGTCACTTTTAAGGCCTATATAGGAAATTTTTTTAATTTGGGTCCTTCTTTTGTATTAAATACAAACATACTCGTATGACCAGCCAAAATTTTGTTTCAATAAACATCAACAAGATTACATTATCAAATATATAATTGTTGATAGACAAGAAGACAGAAAAACAACCTCTGTAAAATAAACATTTAAAAGATAAAAACATGCCAGGCTTAGCAATTTACGACACATCTAGAAGAACCCCCATCATTACTGAAACTCCTGGGGAAGCTCTGTGAAAATGCCTTAAACTGTAATTAAATTTATATTGCAGCAGCACAGTTTATCACATTTACTCAAAAAACATCCCACATTATTACATTTTTGCTCAAAACAACCATAACAATGGCACTAAAATAAATAAGCAAGTAAATGTAGATATTTTAATAATTATATATATTTTTAGCATAGTCTGGAGGAACCTTTAGCTTAAACTTTATAAATATATATTTACTTGAGTGTACTTTTCATGTAGCAAGAGAGAGTTCTACTTTTATTAGCCTCGCTTCAAAATGGAAGGAACAAGAGAACAAGCAATTTAAAGAAGGCATACACTCTGTTTTGGTCAAGGAACCTCAGACTTGACTTCAATTAGGACAATTCATATTAAAAAAAGAGGAACTGATCGTTTGAAAATGACTCAGGTTTATCTTGCTGCTCAATACAGAGTAGAGGATGGTAAGCAAGTAATAAAAATAACAAATCCTTCCAAAGCTCACTAGTAGAGAACTTCAGAAAAAAATGCCAAAGAGGAGAGGTCACCACAAACAATTTCTTTTAAGGCTTTTGTGCACATTCCTACCAGAGAAAAATGGTCATTTTAATTATTTACATCTGCTTCTAGTGCATTAAACTCTATCTTCATAAACATATTTCAAAGATGAAAGACAGCAGTTGTCTCATCTCAATCACAAATAGAAATTATGGGTTGATGGAGAATCGATTTGAAAAACAGTGAAATGAGAAACTTCAACCAGAAACTCCAGCTGGCAACTTAAACACTTTGGGTGTGCGATGGTGTGACGGTGATGTGAATTATGAACCATGTTGTCAGCACTTTTAGCTTAATTGTTACCTTCATAAAGGTGGTGTCTGTTTGCTGTTACCTCTTTAGCCACCCCGCGAGCAAATGAAACTAAGTTCAAAGGTGGATGGAAACCCTGATAGCTGACAGCTAAATTAAATAATCAGAAAGGTTGAAATAATAAAGAAAAAATCAAGTCTTCACCATTGTTTGGAATTGAAATAAAGAAATCTCTTTGACCTTCAATCCATCTGTTGCCTCAAGACATTATTTCTATCTCTATCACTTTCTCACACACACAGAGAAAATAGATTAACTTTACTATTTTATCCAGTGTGTGTTGCTTTGTGTTTTTTTGTTATTATTTAGCCTGAAGCTTAACACAATGACACAAAAGACACTTGTAGGTGCAAAGTTGCTACTATACAAAAAAATTTAAATCACATCAGTATACCTGTCGTATCTGTGTTTGTTTATAAGCTTGACAATTTCTCTTCTCAAACACAAAACTGTCTCATTACTTCAGAGCTTTTTCTTCTTTGGGCTGCAGGCTCATCTGATCTGACTTTCCATAAATGTTTTGATTTTTTTGTACTTAACCTCACTACTGCCCTTTCGAACTTGTGCTCAAACACAGTTTCTTTCCATAAAACTGGCTGTCATCCTGTGATCTGAAATCAGACAACATTCAAACCTTTTTGACACTTTCTAACCTCTCTGCTGCTTATCATGTTTAATTACAGTATTCATCCACCTGCCTGTGGATGTTATTTCTATTATTCAAAAACATCTCTTTCCTTTGGAAAAACTAAAACGGTTTATTTGATTTGAAGAGTGAACTAAGATGAACTTTTATCACTAAAGATAAAGTCTTTATTGGTAAAGATGATTATTATCCTTCTTAAAAAAGCAAAACAAAACAAAAGACCTCGTTATCTAGATGATAGGAAAAACTTGGGTTGAAAAAGCAACATATTCAGTTTGACCAAACATAAAATGCAGGATTCTTTGACGGTAAAATATATGTGACACTACGGGCTTTTTTCTTTAGATACCTATAAAATATATAAAACTGTGTTCCTAATTTGCACCAAATACTTACAGTTTGTCACCTGAGGTCCTGTACTAGCATTTTTAAAATGACTTTGAAGTTGTTTGTCATATAAACAATTCAGTGAACCAGTTGAATTTGAATGCACCATACAAGTACACCTCATGAACAGATGGATGGACTACTGTCTCACAGTACAGAGAGTTGCAACGGGCGGCTGGATTTTCACTTTACTAGTATTGCTTTAGAAAAGTGCTGACATAAAGCTGGGGTTGGATCCACTTTTCTTTCTCCATTGTCACTGTAGCTGAATGCGAAACTATAAAGTTCTCAAATAGCACACTTGAGTGACAGTAGAAAATCCTCACACTCTGCTTTGTTTTAATGCTGCTTGTTAAAGTTACATAACAGTGCTGAAGCTCCAAACTTTACTTTCTCACATAAACATTCTGCATGCAGCATGGATTGAAACAGCACTATGTTCTTTTGATGTGTGTGTACCAAAGGAGCATCATAATCAACATATTATCATCAAAATGGGACGAAACTTGCTTTGTTTCTTCAAGCTTGGACTGATGTAACAAAGCTTTTTCAACATGGGGGTAGACAGGGCAAAACAATCTTTAAAATGTTAATATAACGTGTTTTCATAAGCAAACAGCATGTAAAAATGAGTCATATAAAGCATTTTTAGGATTGTCTAGGAAGAGGCTAATTAGGATGTGCTAATAAATACTGTTCTCTGCTCGATTTGTTTCCTAAGATGCTACGGTAATGACGCTGGGACTGCGAAATGAAATCAGGCTCCCGTTCTGTAATTGTACCATCTTGATTAAAGAAGATTGCAAAAAACAGACTGAGCAGCAACAACCATGGCTTTAAATTAATGGCTACATTAAGCATCTCAACTAATGGTCAAGTGTTGCAGCATAATGTCAGACAATCCCGAAGGCTTTTGTTGGATCAGTCAAAATAATACAAAACAGAAATCAAACACCTAATCAGATGCATGTAGGAACCATTTCTGATGCATCGTTCCAGAAAGAAAACTATTAATCATTCTTCTCATTTGCCTCATTAATGTCTCCTTGTTTTATTTCTGCTCATTGTGAGTTTCTATTGTGTTCATAATGAGAGTAAAGATAAGAAATGGTTGATTACAAACCTTTGAAAGTCAGGTTAAAAAAAAAAAAATGTCTGAAACAGGCTGAGCACTTCTGATGGCAATAACTGCACCACACAACACAAAACACAGAAATAACAGCTCCAGTACAAAGTGCTGTCGTGACTGCATGAAGGTACATGTGGGTGTCTTGACACAAACTGCCATGTGACGGCTTTCAGCCTAATGGAGACTCTGCTGGGTCCCAAATCAAATAAAATCTGTCTCAGAAAGAGTGGAAAGTTTCTACTGAGAGGTGATTGACAGCCAGTCTGAGCAAAACAGGACAGATAGTTTCTTCACTGAGAAATTTCAGAAATAGCACGTTGTTTATATTTGGTTTGATTCAGTTACCTGTCAACTAAACTCATCTAATTGGACTTTTAGAGTTTTTGCTGTACAATTTTTTTGTTAGCAACATTTATTTTTGGGATCATTCCCAAACAAAATAGCGAATTCAGGATAGTTCTTATGAGTCAACACATAAATGAGTCTGTATGGATTACATGTGAGCTTCAGAGTCAGCTTCCCTTCCTGTCACTGTACGTCCTGGTGGAACATCCTCAGTGGTGAATATCTTCTGGTTTTGGATGACTGGATAAATAAATCAGTGCAACTAAGCATGAAATTTAACACCAAAAATCAATTTTTCACAATTTGTATTGACAATTACATATTTAATCAAAAATTACTGAAGGGATTAATGACAATTGTTGTTGGAGGCAGCATTAAATGCAAAAAATAGTTTGGAAAATATTAAAAGTGAAGTTTAAAGTACTTTGTCAACTGAAATAAAATGAATACCCACTGCTTTCATTTCTGATTATTTACTGTGAAGTTGCAGCTCTTTTGGGCTTGTTTTGATTGTAGAGCTTTTCTAGTGTTCTTCTCAGAAAAGAAATAAGTAGGGTAATAACATAAAGCATTTTTGGGGTGGTGCATAAAAAGAAACAAATATAATACTTTTGTTTGCTACACAATACACTGAGATTGCTTTTGTTGTACAGTGTTATGTAAATGTTAGCTGAACTGATGCTGATTGAGGGTGGTTTCATGAAGTCACTTGTTTTTCTCTATAAGTGTAGCGCATTAATGGCTTCACATTAGGGCTACATGATATTAGGAAAACAAACAGTATGCAACATTATTGACAAATGTTGCAATGATGACATAACTTGGGAGCAAAAAAAAAAGTAATATCTTTCTGGTTTCTACTAAAAGAAAACAGAGATTAATTTTAATGTCTATTGTATAAACTATCCAGCTACTGGAGGAAAAATCTAATTTAATATTTCCATCAACAAGGTACTATTGAAAAAGTTACTTTTGGCTGATATTCTCCTGTTTTGATATTTGAAAATACTTAGTTATAGTTTCTAAATGATTTTACCATACCACCCATGTATATTCTAAAATGTATTATGATACATTAAAGAACAAGTGTCACCAAACTGTTGGGCCCATCCATGAAAAGGGACAAGAGAAAGAGACTGAACTCAGTACAGAGATACTGGTAAAAACTGTAAATTGAAGAATGCACCGCATTAACCTGTTGTCTTCCATATTTGCACAGTTCCCAGAAAATGGGAGATTCATATTTCACAGAAGAAGAAAACTCTGGAGCACACCAATGTACCTTATCTTTTTTTCCATAATCGTATAGAATAATTCCAGGATTATGTTGTCAAGCCATTATTTTTGTTAGTTATGATGATTTTCCATTAAGAGCAAATGCAAACATGAAATTTAAGGTTGGAATATTACATCAGACCAAGAAAAAAGATTAATGAAGAAACATGAGCTTTATTCAAATTATTTTTAATACCTGTTAAAAAATGTATCTTTAGTCTGACAAGTAAGCCTTTTGTAAATGACTATTTAATTTACTGAGATGTACCTGTAAAAAACATCTCACTTTCATGTGAATAACTGCTCAGACCTGCATATTAAGTTTCAAAAGCCTTTATGAGTCTCTATCAAAGTGGATAAAATCAGAGGCCAACTCTTGATCAGCCTACTTAAGTACAACCAGGGAAGATCTGTAACGGGGAGAAAGGAGAACTTTTCAATTTGTTGCTGCTTTAACTCTCACTGGTCTCTGTGGACGTGTGGCTACAACCTCGTCTCCCAGCTCAACTGACGGCTCAGTGTCGGCACAAACAATTTTCTCTTTGGCTTGAATTGTGATAAATCTATACTTGGTTCTCCACGCTCCAGTTGACCCAAGCTACTCAACTAAGAGAAGGTAAACTTTGGGACTGGATAGGCTTCTTAAATGTATCACGTCCATCCTTGAAAATGTTTTCCTTTGGGCATTAGAGAGGTTCTACACTCCAAATAATACCATTAAAATATATCTTTAATAGTAGTAACCTCATGATGACTGATGTTGTTTCCACATCCATTAATCCTCCAGTATTTTTGAAACATTTCAAAATAAAAAACACTTAATTGATCCCAAATTCAAATTAAATAATCACTTCATTGAAAAACACAACATAAGTCTGAAAAAACTACAAATCAGTATTTAAATCAGCAGTTAATCATGAATTACTTCATTTTTCTAGATTTTTAACAAATGGTTATCAGGCTATTAAAACTCTTTTTTTCAGTCCTATTTGAGAAAACCTTTCACCTTCAGATAGTGAGGGGACATCAACACCCAGCAAGCCTGTACATTCACGTTTTGAGATCTGAGGTCACCTGTGCTTTTATTCACCTGCATCAAGAATATTTTTTTTTAGCACAAAATATGTTTGTAACTAATTAAGATAAAATGTTCCTTCACATGACAAGAACCACAGAAAAGGATGTAGAAGGTATGTTGGGTCAATCAGTGGTGATGTAACACTGCCAGAGAATGATAAAAAAAAAAAAAAAAACATAGAATAACGCCATGTTTGTTATTTGTGAGAGTGAGCCGCATAGAGCGAGAGGTTTAGCCTGCGTGTTTACACAGCCTAAAAGGTGAAAAACTTTTGCAGATACACCTAAAATGGTCTCCATGTGTACGAGGCCTAAAATGATCATTCTGCTGGTTATTCTGGTGGAATAAAAAAAAGGATGCGACTTACAATCTCAAACAGACAAATTATTTTTCAGGAGCAGAAATATTTGCCAATAGGTATACTCCTTTTATTTATTGTCAATTCTATACAATGACTGGCAGGAACTGAAATAGCGCCACTTTATTTTATCTCAGGCTTCTACCAAGAAAAAGAACGTCTTTCTTGTGATTCACTGTTTTGCAATACTTGCTGAGACACAATGTAGTTCTGAGAATGAGCCTTGATAATGACATAAAATGGAAAGCAGAAAAAAACTTGTTTAAATTAAATCAAGCATCTATTCTTGAACTACGATGCCCTGATGGCCAAAGACAAACTTGAAGGAGGAGGAAGAATAGGGTGAGATGGGAAAAGTACAGGTAAATTAGATTGAGGGAGAGAGAAGGAACAGCCAGCAGAATGTGAAGGAAGCTGAAATAAATCAAGTGTGAGAATGAAATGGCATACCATGGTGAGATGGAAAAAGGGAAGAGGGGGAGGGAAGCAGTAGGAGAGAGATGGCGTGAGTGAGCTCTAAAGAGGAAATCAGCTGCCTTCTAATGGCCGCTGATTACATCTCCTCCTAAATGTCAAGAACATTTCCATTTAAAGTGCCCGGCTACTTAAAAAGGCATGATGAGAGGCACGCCCAGACCACACGCTCACATACACACAGAGAGAGAAGTGGGCAAATATATATAGTCATTGATTCATAGATATGCACAGGAAGCCAGAAGCCAGGGAGGACAAAGTTGCACTTGAGAGCTTGGCTCATACCTTAAGACATCAAACACTGTGCTCATGAATCATCCTAAAGTGTCGCCTTATTTTAAGTGCACCACAGTGTCGTCAATAAAATCCACTCAGGCAACAAACAAACACTGACACAAACTGCTTTATCCCACATTTTCAACCCGTCCCTGAAATCTGCTCTCCAATGAGGCATGTCCTCCCACCGGGGTTTGGTAATGACTGCCAATCAGGATCGCCGTATCTGCGCCCAGCAGCGTAGACTGGGCAGATAGATGAGTGGCCGAGAGGCCCCTTCTGAGCTGAAGCGACCGCAGTTCACAGATAGATTCAATGCATCAGAGCGGCACACACACATACGCTAAACAAAACGGCACAAGCAACAATAAACCCTACAAGACCTATTCATAAATCAGACACAATCAAAGGTAGACTTCAAACAAGACTAATAGATTGGAGAAATTCAAAATGGTTCTGTAAGCAAAGGACACGACAACCGCTCAGCAGGGCGCTCAGTACCGAACACAACATGATTAAGAAAGCAATCAGGAGATAAATTTCTCTAAAAGGAAGATGCATGTCAACAAAAAACAGCTTAAAATACATAAGCTGTATGTATTATGTATTTTACAGAGGAACTCACCGTTTCCTCAGTCTGCTTATCGTTTCACACCCTATCAGTGGGGCCATATTCCTGATGGCCTGCTCAGATTCAATCCAGAATGGCAAATCCTTCCTACGTTCGATGATCAATCAAACAGTGGCGAAGTGTTAGAATGCCCAGATCAAAATCTGGTCTTAAATTACTCTTTCATCTGGACAATGCGTTACATTTCCAGCTTTGCATTACAAGCAAGACATTTCCACATTTTTCTTTTATTTCACTATTGCACAATTTTCTGTCAACTGCAAATAACATTACTTTTGCTTGAATCTTTTATCTAGGAGATAATCTCCTCCCTCACTGTTTGTCATTTTTTTGCCATCTCATGTGTTTGAAAACTGGTGCAGAGAGGACCAATATGTTACATGATGTTTTATTTTTGTCTTTACAGAGATGAATACATATTCACGAATGAAGTGGTACATGCACATGTTTTTCCACAACTAGAAATAATTTGGTTTTCAGCTAAATACCAGAACAAAATTCTGAAAAAAATAATAATTTTTTTTGCAAATGTTTCAGCAATTAATCTTTTGACACTTGAAGCTGGAGAACAATAGCTGGATGATGTTAGCAATGCTGCAATGCCACACAAACTAGTACATATTGACTTGATATTGACCTTGAAAGGGCCAATGTACCTGTCTTAGTAAATGCTGTTGATTGCAGATTGTCAGGTACTCACCTTGCAAGTGATTTTAGGAAGGTCACGTTTTAACCAGCTAAAGTACTTGGTACTTAGCTCTCTTCAAAGCTTCTTGGCAAATTCCAAGAATAAAACGGATCATTTCTAGAAAAATAAAACAAAAGTAACCAATAGGTTTCAGGAAATTCCCAGGAAAGTGTGTGATTTATCAGAAAGTAAACTCAATGTTCTGGGAAAGTAAGTTCGATTATACAGTGTCTGTACATTGTAATCCAGCCTTATTGTCTCATAGTGAAGACAAATAAGTAGACATTAAAGGAAGCTGAATGAATTTAAAATTATTAAGCAGTCAGATTCCTCCCGCTATGAGACTGATCACCCCAAAGACATTGAATCAAAATGCAAACAATCTGTGCTTGCTCAAACTATCTCTGCAGAATCATGAATTATTCTAAATGAATCAAGCAGTCCATTATCTGTTATTCTGTGCAGCATTAAACTGAGAATCATGCATGT
The DNA here is from genome assembly GCF_003331165.1 of Xiphophorus hellerii. NCBI lineage: Eukaryota > Metazoa > Chordata > Actinopteri > Cyprinodontiformes > Poeciliidae > Xiphophorus > Xiphophorus hellerii. The sequence continues at coordinate 15,545,362 of NC_045683.1, forward strand.
AAAAGTCTTAAACTCCATAGATGCGGGACATTCAGCAGCCACTGCCAAGATATTAACCCTGCCTTGTTCTTCTCACCTCATCCTAATGAAGCCTTCCTGTCAATTCTGCCCTCGTCAGCGCTTGAGAAACACAACATTGATTCCTCTGCACTACTGTACATCCCTTTAATTAGAGACACCCCTTAATCTGGCTTTCCATCAAACTGTATTTATGAGTGTGCATGTTGTCATTTCAGGATGGTTAGGCATATAATGTAGGATACATTCACATTGATCAAATTAGTTTTATGCTCCGCAAAAGATAAAAGTAGTCTGACTTTGGCTGTATGAACAGATATGTCAAAAGATCTTATATAACATTCATAACTCCATACATTTTTTGTTTTTCTGCGGTAGGGTTTAGATCAAGATGTCAGTGAGAAGAAATAATGGTTTCATGCCTGTTTTGGCCAAAAAATGTGGTGCTTATTAATTGTATAGTATTATTATCTCCTCTCAGAAAAGGTGGCTGTATGTTTGACACTGAGTACTCTGGCATGCAGAGGAGTTAATGCTCAACTAAGGGACTGTGAGGTACCTAGAATCCATAGATGGCAAACATCAACCTTCTGGCCTCCATGTTTGCCAGTAATTATGAACTGTTTGTGATGATTTGCTGTTTTTATTTTTCCTTAATGTGGCGCTGTCTTGTGGTTCCTTCAGCTTTAACCATACAAACATGAAACAGCTTACAAATTTTATGTTTGAGAGAGTGTTAAGGTTAAGGCCAGCAAAGTACCACTCCAACTAAGTACAGTCCTTTTTATAATTATGCTGTCGTGTTTTACATTTAATATTCAACCTGAGATCTGGATTCTGAAATCTAGCTTTTATTCATTATCTACACAATGCAGTTGAACTTGGTTGCTCGATGTAGAAAGACGGACCGGAGGCGGTTCTCTCCTGGAAATAAACTGCAGCTTTAGCAGCTTCCATTTACTGTATATTCATGCATTTTGTGTCAGAGAATCTCTCTGCAGGCCTGACATGAAAGCACTGACCAACTTGCCTCAGAATAATAATTTCAAGAAATCTCCCAGGTACAGCAGAGCTAATTAGATTTAATAAGGTCTCAAAAGTCAAGATGGTCATTTAGTAAATGATCTTATAAAATGCCTTGGCATTAAAAAGACAATAAAAAACATAAATCATTTTGAGACAGCAAAAGGACATGCAATACAAAACAGTCGTGGAAAAAAAAAAAAAACTCCAACCTTTTCTAATCTAAGGTTTAATGGACAAACACATAATTGAAAAGGTAATTTTATCTTGTATAAGTTTTAAATGTAATGAAGTACATATCAGATGAACAAAACACACAAATTTTTAATTAAAGACAAAATGCAAAACAATGTCTTGACTACTCTGAAGGCATATTGAGGAGTAGAAGCTTTAAGTAATTAGTTTTGATACGACTAATTGATTTTAATGTCATTTTCAACATTTTTGACTCTCAGATGTTTTTTTTTATGCCTACAGGTATTTGTTCAAACACCACAGTCACCACAGGCATAGTATAACTTCATTGAAATCATTTATGTTTTCATCGTTTTCTTAATAAAAGGGGAATTTCAAGGTCAGTGACCTCACTGCTCGGTGCATAGATAGTCACAAAAGAAGCCCTGGTCATCACTCTTCTACCATCCTGCTCAATTGCAAGAATAAGTTGTTTATATATTTATCTTTTTACCAAATGTTTTGGTTTATTCAGATGCAACTTCCAGCATTAAGGATTTCTTTTCTAAGAGCATTTGAGTTGCCACTCCTAACAATCAGATGTTTACTTCAGCATATTCTTAACATGTTCTATGCATTGCAGGTTAACTTTCTTCCTCACTGAACACTGATGGATTTACATGAATTTAAAAAAAAGTTTAGAAAAGGCAGCTTATCCATCTCCTCTTGTTCTGTAAGGCCCCTGATTAATATCTTTCCTATGTTGGTACATATCTAGATGTTCCAGAACAGCAAACAGCCATAGAGGCCTCACATTTGGATTATGAACATGTGATAAGTTAGATGTAGATAGCAACTGTAGATAGCAACATTGGCTGTTACTTACGTTTCTTGTCCAGAAGAAAGCTGTGTGAATGTTTTTAGTTTTTCACGCGATTCTCCTCCATTTTAACGTACATGCTGTTAAACTGACAATGATCTACTGTAGTATGACGTGAAATAGTTTATCTGACCTACTAACTTTTAGGAACTGGTGAGAATTTTTATTGTCCTGTTAAAATAAACATTTGAACTGAAAAATTATCTGGTTAAATTATACCAGAACTGCATGATATTATCTGGCACGCAAGACTTTTAAGTGACACTGTAAGAGATGAAAAGCCAAGAGAGAAAAAGGAGCCATTTGAGCATCGATCACTTTTATGCCCTCAGTCTGTTTGCATATTTTACCCCTATAAACAACATGAATGATATGCTGTGTAATGCACCATAATCAAGATTTATTCAATCTTGGGTGGAGGGCAAGAGGGAAAGGAGATGTTCACAAACCGGGAATCAGAAGGGGTTGTCGTGCACTTACTTGTGTATGTGTGTGCGCGTGGCATGTGATTTATTTGATTTAATTAGATCGGCGATGTAAAACAGCTCGCAGGGGGGAAAAAAGGTAAAACGAGTGCCAAGGGAGGCATAAATAACACCAGATTCTTTCTCCTTTGCCTTTTTTCTTTTCCTGCCTCCTGCTTCACTTTCATCTCTGTTCAAGCCCTTGTTGTTGTTTATCAATTTTTTTTTTCTTTTTGTCCGTGGTGTATTACTTCTGTCTTGACATTACCCACAACTCTTTTAACTTACCTTTACTTCGCGTCTTTCAGTCTGACCGTAACCATTTCAAATTCCTTAGTTTGCTTGCAGCTGAATAATAATGGGAGGCAAACACCTCATTAGGCTGAAAGGCCCATCGGAACAATTAGAGACATGCTAAGCCATCAAAACTGCTAGCTAGAGAGATGTTGAACACAGCAACACAATGAAACACACCCCACAAGAAAAGCAAATGTGGGAGACTTGGAGTCAGTTGACAAAATTCCTCCTAACAAGATCAACTAGTTTAATCTTCTGCAGATTGATTAATGCTCCTATCTTTCTGTCTTTGAGTTCTTGTATTGAGAACACAACCACTTACTCAAATCTGTAGTTAGCTAATTAATTGTAAGTAGTCAGCTGAGAAAGAATTCATAAATCTACAATTTCCAGGGTTAATGGTGGAGAGAGTTATTTATCAGCCATAGAAAATGGCATTATTGCCATAACCGCAAGTCTGAGCGCAGATCTGGTCTGTGAGTATGTGTGCTGGTGTTGTCACTTCTCTGCAGGTATGGATGGCAGGTTCTATTACCTGCAGCTGCAAGTCAACAAGACTTGTCAGAAGGCTGCTAAAGGCTGACTGAGGAAGAAAAGAGTGGCCGGGTTGCTCTCTGCGTCTCATTGGTAAACTGATGCACCAGCCCTTGAGATTATTTGTTCTCTTCACTTGTTCTTACCTGTTGTTCCTGTTCCCTTATTTCCAGAACTTGTTGTTCTGAGTTGGTCCTTTTATTCCTTCCTCTTTCCTAGCTGATTTCCACATCAGCCTCCTTCCATAGGACTTTCTCATTCTCGTCACCACTTCTCTGAACATGTACAACGAGACACTAGCTGCTGCTAGAGCACCTGTCCTTTTTCCTTTTCACAAAAAAAGTGCCCTTCTGAAATCATTTTAATATTTTCCTTATATATTTTTTTACATTCAAGTGTGTGTGGTCAGAGGTTGCGTTGCTGGATTTAAAAGCCTATGTAGCTCACATTTTTGTTGACATATCCCATTGTGCGCCTCCTTCAATGTGTACATGCTGCATGCAAAGCAGACAGGAGGACAAAAAGACGCGCTTGCTGTTGCAGCAGCAGGTACACCTCTTCTCACTCTGTCACCAAAGTCTAAAAAAAAACACAGAATAAAGTCACTAGATTTGTCGCTAGTCGCTTTTTAAAAATAAAAGTCACTAAAGTGGTCTGTAGGGTCACTAATTATAGCGACAAAGTTGCTACTTTGACAAATCTAAGGTGACTATTGATAACCATTCATGTGGTTACCAATGTGTATTGATAACCACATACGTTACTTGCGTCAGTCAGTCCTCTCTCAGCAGAGCAAAATGAGGATAGTGGGGGATTTTTAGACCTTTGTGGAGGTAGATAGGATTAGTGGATAAGTTTGGTTTCACACATATCGATCGATAACCCAAAATTAAAGAAATTGGGGCCCCTTCGATCAGCCGGCCGATCGACTGGTGCACACCTATTTGGAATAGCTACATACACATAATGATCAAGCTGTGAATGCAATAAATCTCACACTACTAAGGCAGCCAGTGGTTCCATGTGCTGCACAAGGTGCCCCTTTTTTCCACTTAAGCACCTGTCCCCCAAAATGTCTGTGCATGCCTCTGCAGCTGGAACTTATCTTCCTCCTGGGAAACATTCACTCTATCTTAATCTCAAGGACAAGTCGTACATCAATTCTCATTCCTTCCAGTCCTCCTGAGCACCATTCTTCTGAAACCTCTCAAGAAAAAGATCACAATCATTATTTACAATAAAACACTTAAAACTGCTTTGTGTCCATAGTTGTATCTGTGCCAGACTCTGACAGTCAAGCTATGACAATTATGGTATTCAAACTATCTACATGATGTTTTAAAAATAATACGTTATTCTTTCTGCAGAGTTCAAACTTGCATTTCCATTTTTAGTGTGTCATTTTGGTTGTGCAGATTGCTGGTTTAAGAAAGTGATGGATAGAAACAAAACTGTACTTTCTGTACTTTTATTCTAACCAATGTCAAAAAAGACAAAAAGGAGCAAAGTTGAATGTGTCTAACCCAGAAGCCAAAGAGTACACAGTTCAACTGGCAACATTTTGCTTTTAAATGTTTATTTTATTCTAGTTAATTAATATTTTTTAATTAATTCAGTTATTGTTGGAGACAAACAATATAGACTCTGTGAGGGCAAAACTGATTACTCACTGAAAATATATACATGAATAAATAAATAAATCAGTTTTGTTGCTTTGCGAGAAGATAATTACAAAACAATGGTGTACTGTACACCTTGCACTGGCATTTCTGAAAACAATGAGAAATTAATTTATAGGCCTTATAAAAAAAGTTAAGGTCAAAGTTCACAATGTTCAGTTTAATAAATATTTATAAAGAAAATAAAAATATTTGAACTGAAATTAATACATTTATCAACTGAACTTACTACAGTACATTTACATTTTTTTAATTTATCCATTTTATTGCTTTCATATTTATTTTGCCCTTTCCAAATTCTGTTTGATTTTCTACTTGCCTGCAGAAAGTTGAGTTTATGCACAGCACATTTATAAAATTACAACTGTGATTTGGAATCCTGTGTAATCTGCTCCCATTAATTAGCTTCCTTTTGTTTGCTGTGTTAAGTTTTCTCTGTCAGCTCATGCATCTCTGGACAGGGAGACAAGTAGAAGTCTTAAACGTTTCCTCTTCCATCTAAAAATTTCAGGCCTTATGATTGTCATTAGTTACCATCTCCACTGACACATTTTCAAGAAATGTACACATTATGCACTTAATACATCCAGGATGGTCATGCAAAATTGGCTTAGTGCTCTGGAAGAAGCTGAGGAGAAAAAAGCAATTCCAAGGGGGCACAAATCCTTGTCTACAGACAATTAACTACAGAATTAGGCCATTTCATGGTACATTTAAAACATTCACAGGGATCATGCACTGATGTAATTATGTAGATCCTTAATGTAAATGTGCAATTCTGTCTCAGTATCACGCAGTATCAGTAAATCTTTACAAGATTATGGTGAGAACTTGGTCCCTCAGTACTTCCAGTGTTTGTTTCAGAGGTTAGGTGCTGTGTTTTTGCCCTCAGCAGAATGTGCAGTGATAAAGAAAGCAAAATTTCCACACATCCAGCTGGTCAGATGACAGAGACCTGCACAGAATTGCTGCAGCACTACAGTCTCATTGGGTTTTTGTTATTGCTAGTGGGTTTAATTTCCATACTATCCTGTAGTGGTCACATGAAGCAGTAGGAGAGAAGTTTTTTTATTTTATTTTATGAGTAATTAAAACATTTTGGACACTAACATATGTCTTCTGAGTCATTCTATTAAAACAGGTTATTCATTTTTATCTTTAGCCAGGGGTGGGCAACTCCAGGCCTCGAGGGCCGGTCTCCTGCAACTTTTAGATGCATCTTTACTTCAACACACCTGAGTCAAATAATGAGGTCGTTAGCAGGACACTGGAGAACCTGACTGCACTTAGGAGGTGATTCAGCTATTGGATTCAAGTGTGTTGGACCAGAGAGACGTCTAAGAGTTGCAGGACACCGGCCCTCGAGGACCAGGATTGCCCACCCCTGCTTTAGACAGTGATGTTGAGTCTCTTTTCAAAAGGTGTGGAAGCCTATCATTCTCCACAGCTGTATAGATGTTCCTTTTAAAATGTTTTTTTTAATAGCTTCCTGTGATTTTCATCCTTTCAAGATGCAAGTTACTTTGTTACAAAGAGGAAAGAAAAGTTACATCTTCACCTTTTACTGACAGTAAACAGTGCCCATGCTGTAATTAAACAGGCGATGTGGCTGGATTTCTCCTCAGACACCAAAAAGGGTTTGTCTGTGCCTCTTGCTTAGGATTATATAACAATTAGCACCCAGGACTTAGGAGCAGGAAAAGCTCAGAGCTGTGACCACGCTATGTGTCACTGTCAGGACAGGATTCAACAACCAGATGTCCAAGGCAAACTCAGATTTTAAGAGCATAAAGTTTAACAGGTATATTGATATTGATTTCCATTACCTGTGGTTTTTAATTTTTATTAGTGGGTGGTCCTGATTAAAATATTTATTAGAGCAGGATCTGTAATTAATTAACTGCATTTCAATCAAAACCATGTAGACAAAATAAGCAATTTTTTTTAAAAAAAGATCAAATCAATAGACATGACCTCAACAACTAAGAAATTTTATTGTTTTTTATCTATTATTTAGATTATTCAACCATCTGATTTGTGCAAAGTGACAAATCCTTGTCCACAGTCAATAATCTATAGAATTAGGCCATTTAATGGTAAATTTAAAACATTTCCAGGGGTCATAGAAATTAGCTCCTCAAATGACCAGGAACCCGTTGATCAATCAAGTGACGTCTTTGAAAAAATGCTTCTTTAGAAATGTAGACACTGACATTAGCGTTGGGGACGTTTGTGCTGCTGTAAGATGTTTTGCATTGAGATGGTATTTGAATAGCTTTGGCAAATGGCTAACTCTTTTTTGCACATCTTGTACACACCAATAGTCTTTTCCATCATCCCATCAGATTGATTTTTGGAGCAAATATGAACCCCTAGTAGCCCCAAAACTTTGTTCTCCATCGGTGTTGTCAGTTGATGTTGGTGCATCAGGTTCATGGATGTACCAGAAACAAAGACCTTTATATAGAAAATAGGAAAATGCATGAAAGTAATTGCATGAAAATTGTTTAACACTAAATTTAAAATTATTTAATCGAAATTAACACGTCAAAGTGCTGACCCTAATTTTTATGTATCCTTTGTCACTAAAAAGCATCTCCAGGTCACATTATTAAACAGCTCAGTAGCAATTCTCTCTAACTTTTCCTACTGGATGTTAGCCCTCAATAATTGCCTCCATTTTGCTCACACGTTGACAATATGCCATCTGTTTTAACCGTCCTTCCATCCATGACTTGTGTAACATTATCTTGAAGTGACTTTTTAGGGCCAAATCACATGTTATTCTGTGAGCGATGAACTGCAGGTGGACTTATAGACTCTGAGTAGCATGAAATAAAACAAAACATTTTGACAGGTACAGCGCTGTAAGGCAGTTTTACTTTCACAAGTGAAACGTGGACTGATGTTGGGGAGAAAGGGAACATTTAAACAGTTACTGCACTTACTCCACAAATATAGAGTTGGCTTTTGGGGTGACACAGGTGTTGTGAGAAATGGGAGTGCAATAGCTAGAGAAAGAAATTACAACATGTAGCTGAATGCTGTCAGAGTTTCAGTCGTTAAAATGACCATTTTTGTCACAAGCGGTCATTCAACACTGTGGTTAACTATGAGAAACAGGATTTTCTGGAAGTGCTTTTAAATCCTTGGATAGGGTGGTATTTTGTTGAGTGTTTGAACTTCTATTTTATTCTATTTATCTTAAACTTCTATCACCTTACTGTACAGATTTGTGTACAAATCTTCACTATGAACTAAATTTCTTGCTGGAAACTTTGGCAGTGTCATGAAGTGCGGTGTGAGGTGGAGGCGAGGCAAACGCTTGTAGACCCAGGTAAGATGAGTAATGAAGGTTTAATGTTAAAATAATCCAGAATACACAGTCCAAACACCTGGCAGCACGGCTGAGCGGAAGGCAAGGCCCAACGCCGGTAGCAACAGGTAACTGAAGGACAGGAAGACAGACTGGTGCACACGACAAGGACCCGACAAGACAAGACACAGGTGACACTAAATACACAGGAGGTAATCAGGGAACGAGACACACCTGGGAATAATCAAGGGGAGACGGGACAACACAGGAGACTCAAAGACACAGAAAACTCGAAATAAATACACATAAAAACACAGATCGTGACAGGCAGCACTACTGTACTTTGTTCTTGGGTGACTATTGTTTTAGGCATTAATGTTTGCTGTTGCCTTTTTCCTTTTGCATGTTTTACAAATTTGCAAACATTTCAGCAGTATAAAACAATTTCAGAGCCACAAGCTTGAAGACAATTAGTTCAGCCAAGGCATAAGGGATGATATATGATCTTAACACAAATAATCAGGAGTTATGTTGGTGGTATTATAGTCCTACTGGGATAATTCACATATTCTGCTGCAGTAATCAGTAGCATTTTTGTTGGTATTGTGTCTAAATAAACGTAGGTTTTACAATCAGCACTTACTCTTAAGTACACTACATTTTTAGCTTTATACACAATTTAACAAAAGAAAAAGCTTATATGGAGGATAAACTGACAACAATCACCTAAATTAAAACAAATGATTGGCCAACTTTGGCAATCTGTAACCTTATATTAAAATTCACCACAAAAATATGAAATACTTTTTTTTTCCTCAAAGAAAAACAAAAGCAGACCTATTCTGCATACACACTTGCTCTGTATTTCAACCAAACCCTGAATATGTCTCTCCCTCTGTGTTGTTGGAGCGCTACGTTCCCCTAACCCTCAAGCGCTCACATCAATATGCCGAAGGTGCCACGGCAGGATTTAGGCACATCAGCAGGGCTGCTCAGATCTCAGTATTGATCCTACTGGGAAAAGGGTTGCAGGTTCAACTCCAGGTCACCCACGGGGTCACAGATGAGGTTGCGTAGATAGTGAACAACCCTTGGAAGTAGCGACATCTTTGGCATGGCAATGATAAAGGAGATTATGGGATGTTTCACTGGCTCAAAGAGAAGAAAAGGTGATCTATGCAGGCTGCTGATTGGTGGCAATGATTATATTCCTTAATATATGTGCAGATGTGTGCTACTATGACATGAAGCATCATCGAAGGAGAGACAGATGCAAAGTTTTCCCACGGTATTCAGCATACATGCCAGAAAAATAAGTCATTAAGGGAATAAAACTCACACATGTGATCAAAGCAATAGATGCTCATTAACCATACCAGAAAGCAACACTTTTATCCTGACAAACATTCGCCCACAGACTCAGAACAGGAAAATATCGGCTTTTTAAACCTTATGAAAATCATCGTAGGGAAGAAAATAATCAAAACGCTGCTCATCAACGTACAGGTTAATTTTCTCTGCACTTTACGCAGTCAAGGAAAAGAGGAGATAATTAGGTAAATTTAGACGATATCGAGGTTTGTAATCAGTCCCAACACACACACTCCATGTGCTGGTTCTGAAATATTAAATTCATCAAGTATGACATTAATATAGAAAAGGACTGAGCCAAGGACAGATTGCTTCAGGTCCTATTTATTGGATCTAGGTACTAAAAAGTCAGAACCATAAAGATAACATACATTAACATAGTTATTTTAACAACTTAGAATGATTTGGATATAAATCTTTGGTTTGTTGAGTGTTTTGGGATCTATGAATATGCAGATGAGACCTGCCTTCTCCTTTTGCTGATTGCCCAAAGTGCTCTTCACTCTCCCTGTGGGATGAGGAAACCTGATCTGCTGCTCTAATGAACATAACAGTCAACACCTGGAAATTGCCTTAGAAAAAAGCAGAAAAGGAGCACCTAGAGAGTAATTTTTAAATTAGGAGAACCTGAAACAAGCTAAGGTTGTACTTGAGAAGGGTAAAGCTTCTTAGTAATATCAAGTTACAATCTGTAGGCAAAAAGATCATGAGGATTTTTCTAAATAAATTAGGAATATTGAGCTATAAATAGATTAATGTAAAAAAAAAAAAGGTATTGATGGAAATGGTCATATCCTAGTGTCTCAAGGGCAGCAAAACCCTAAAAAGTTCCTGGGTTCTTTAAGTTACTCTCCATTGCATTTGAAGGGAGACTTGCAAAATATGGATATAAGCATTAATTAACCTTTTAGATACAATTAGAGCTACATTGGGACATTGGGCCAGATTTGAGCCCCAGTCAAAACTTAAATTCAGTCAAAGATCTATGGTTTTCTCTCCATTCCATCTGACGGAGCTTGACCTACAAGGTGAAGGAGAATGAGCGTCTCTAGATGTGCAATGCTGGCATAGATTAATCCTTGCAGCCGCTCCAGCCATTAAAGGCAATGTGAAACATTGCTACAAAGCCCAATTTCAAAGAATAAAAATCAAGAACTTGTTAATTCATGATTTTTAATTGCAACTCAATGTTGTGAAACGTCAATAACTTATGGGAAAAATTACAGCAAGAGGTCAGAGTGTGTTTAAGATTATGAAAGGTAAAGCAGTAGCAACAAATGTCTATTTTATTTTTGCTTTAAGGAGTATTAGAAACACACAACAATGAGCAAGTATTGTTTTACAATCTAAACATGTAATTGAATATTTTCAGCTCACTGAACTAAATCCAGACTTCACAAAAACAGTGTTACACCTAACGGCATAAACAGTGCATGATGATGAATGGTTGGCTAAATGTCAGCAGTGATAAGGACCCTTTCTGACTCATAATGAATGTAGGAAGAACTTGGTTTTCTCCCTTTTATTATGAGTGTTATTGTACTCGGCAGGGACACAGGTAATAGGTATGCATACTTATATGTGTATGCACATGCAAGAGTTCTTTCAGAATGAACAGAATAATGCTGTTGTTGAAAAAAGAAGTACCTAAGCCTGCTTTTCAGATTCAGAAACCTCACTTTGTGCGTTTTCCAGAAACACTAAGTGCCTAAATGAGCCCTCACAGTGAACTAATGCTGCTCAATTAGGTAGCTTTATGCTAAAATAGCTACTGTTCCATTACGCAGCTGTCTGCTTTAGACCGCAGATGCTCAGAACATATTTTAGGCTGATGAATTTAACCATCCTCTTCAGTAGTTCAATTTGCTGCTCTCTGTAACTCTTCTCGTCTCTCTATGTATTTCCATCACCTTTTTTTAGAACATTCTTACCTCTGCCACCATCTCTTATTTCCCTCTCATCACATTCATGCTGTTCTCTGCCTGCTTATCTTCCTCTCTCCCTTTCCTCTGCACCTTTTTATGGAAAACACAGCTCTGCCTGACCCAAGGTGTCACATTATAGACATAACATAGTCACGCAGCCAATTAGTAAAAGCGCTAACATTATTCAGTGTGAAACACAAGAACAGTCAAATGATAACTTGAAACTTTCTCTGAGGCATGAAAGTAGAACATCACATTTCTTTTGGCTTCAATGTGTAAGGATGTAAACAATACATCAGCTTGAACTTTTGCAGGGTTTTCAAAGTATGGGGCATGTCACCAAAGAGCAGTCGTGCAAGGTGCCTTCTGACAATGTTTACTTATTTATTAAGTTAAGTATGGTTGCAAAATAAAATGTAAGTATTTCCTGCACTCAGCAGTGGTCCAGTAACATAAATGAGAAGTTAGGAAAAAAGGGTTTCCTGATGTGAAAAGCCATTTCATCTGTAAGGACCAGTTGTTGTTCTTTTTTTTACTCAGAACTTATTTTCCCATAACCTTGCAGTTTACTTTCTTTATGTGTTTCCACTGTGGGATCAGAAACAGTGCCATTTGGGTAAAATATGTCCACTTATCCTAAGCAGGTCACTATTTCTGCAGAATGTTGTCCGGTGTTACTGAGCTGCTGAGTGTGGAAAAGGCTCCCATAAAAAAATGGGATTATCAGCAAAGCACTTAATGTTAACTTATAAAAAGTCCCCACAAACTCCACTGAAAGTTATACCTGTAACAGTTTTTAAGGGATTTTTGTGATACACACATTATGGGGGAAAGGAGACAAACATATTGATGGGATTTCAACCCGGTGCTGCAATAACTTGAGATCATTTTTCAAGCATCATTCTGAAACCAAAATTAAAAACACTTCATAGCATGAAGAAGTTTGTCTGTGAGTAGTTTTCTCATTACGTAATATCTGTTGATGCTCAAGGAGGTTTGTAATTGTAATATAAACTTTATACTTTAAGCATTAATTAAACTAAACCACCTTTCTTCAGCTGTAAACAAATGTCAATAATTAAAAATTATTGCAATTAATTATGAGCTGATATGACATAATTTGACAGGAGTAAACAATGGTTATGGGAAATAGGGATTCAGCTTGAAAGGCTTTGAGAACCACTGAATTTTTGACATTTTGTTCAGATGGAGGAAAATCTATGTTAGTTAAACTACAGCCCCTTCATCATTGACATTACTTTAATATCCACTCATATATTGCAATAACGTAATAACATTTGCAACCTACTGTTAATATTGTTCAAATAATCTGTATGTCTAAGTGTATCAGATTTTAGTCCATGTTTTTTAACCCATTTAGAGTAGATCCAAGGGCTAACATTGCACCATACAACCATTCACTTCTACGAGCAGTTTTCAATTCAGTTAACTTACATTTATTTGAACTGCGTGAAGAAAGTTTGCTATTGAGGATTTGATCATTAAACTACATGGGGCCACTGAGCCATCCAATTTTTACTTTAAGCCAACAGTGATGGTTTCTAAGACAAGTGAAGAGGCTGGAATCAATCAGCCAAATGAAGGATTTGAATCGACATGCTGTGCCTCAGCTATGCATATGATGAGAGAGAGGAGGGAAAAATGAGAAGGATGATATTAGATACTTACAGTTTTGCCAGCTCCAGTCAGTGGGAAAAAAAAAATCCTCAGCTACAGTTTCATCATAGAACAGAAATTAATGGGGCATAGAGTCAGGGTGAGAGGAAGAATGGGAAAAGGAGAGCATCCAGTGATGAAAGCACTTTCAAAAGCAGACATCTCCATGACAGGCTAGAAGTTTCAGAAAAATTAGCAGTGGTGTAAAGAAGTTTTAAAGAATCTTTAATTTTTTCAATCTAATCATAGATTTCAGTTCGGGAGTTTATTACATGTCTTTGAACGCCAAAATGTGACTGTTTTTATTTGCCAAAAATAAATAAATAATAAATAAATAATGGTTTAAAAAAAATAACAGGGTGTAAAAGAACATAAACACCCAAAGAGAAGTGAAGACTTAAATAGACCGAAAAAATATGACAAGCTTTCCGAGGAATAAAATCACAACATGCCAAATACTCAGAAAATTACTGGTTTTTAATGTCAAAGAGTTGTCCAACAAAATACTAAAATTATGTAGATTATCTTGTTTTTCTCTGCAAGAAATTAATAGTTAAAGATGAGATGTTGAGATTACTCGACACATTAATAACAAAGCAGCACAGTCTTACATGTGGAGAGTAATTGCACTGCATTAGACACAAGAGTCTTTTCTGAGATCAACAAAGACTGGATAAAACTCTCCGCTTATTAAGTTGTATTGTTTCATCTTTACCTTGTAACTTGTTAGCAAATTTCACCCACAAAACCAGGTTGTTATGTTATTGAGCCAAACTATTAAAAAAACAAGTATTGTTCACTTTAGAATAATAAAACTTTTCTTCAACGCAACATTTAACTTATGCAAGAAATTGCAATTTTTGTGTGTAAAAAGAATTCATTTTCAACTGTATGCCTATTCAAGTTAGGATGCAGTTTGCACTAGGGAAAGGAGAAAAAAATGCTCAGAAACTCTGTTGGAAACAGAGGGAACATGCAGAGAGAACAATCTGCAGACAGATCTGGTTTCTAAAGCTTCATACAGTGAGTGAACTTCCTGTGAACTGTGTGGCTGTGTACTGAAAACTGATCAAGTAGAATGGAGGGAAACTGTTAGCACTGGGGAAGCTTCTGAGGAGCCGAAATTTTTCCATCAACACACAAAAGGTGTTTTTGCAACAATTACGCTCATCAAATGAGTGAAAACTATCAAATGTAATGAATATGTTTCGTTTTTCATAAAATATGAATAAACAGGGATGTTTTTTTAATCCCTTCATCATGTATTATTGATGCCTTGTTTCCCCTTTTGTGTCTTACTATTTATGGTATTGTTGCAATCCAATGGGTCAGGAGAAGTTTGATGCCAGTAGCAACAACCAAATGCATCTTGTGTAAATGTGCTTGAATATAAACAAGAGTCCTTGCATATATTGACGTGATATTTAAAATAATGAGCGACAGATTTTCTTTTCTAGCCTTGGTACATTACTGTGATTCATTGGTGTATGTAGATACAGAATTGCCTTTATCCATATGAAACTTTACTGCAACTGTTGAAAACAAACACTTACATACATTGAAATGAATACAATTTACATTATAAAGTTAAATTTCACAACAATAAAAATTTATATTTATTTTCCAAATTTCCTCATCAATTGCTTTAATTTCCTCATCAGTGCTTTATCTCACTTTACGTTTTTTATTGTTTTATTACCAGTAACCACTTTATATGTGTTAATTTGATCATTTTGTGCTTTTAGTGATGTTTGTGTTTCTGTTTTTAACCTCTCTAAAACACTGACTTACACCTAAGCACAGTGCTTTATAAATACAGTTCTATTAGTTGAATTGTTTACATTTAGATATTTAAAAACTTTAAGGTCACTATGTCATGTGTTCTAAGCTTCTAAATCTGATATGGGATACTTCACAATGTTTTTGTTAACTACATGTACACATGCTGACATATTTTAAAGGCAACACCGTAAACATGCTGCTTCTTTGTGTAACAACACAGGAACAATCTGAAGAAATCAGACAAGATATCAAAAAGAGAAACGTGGGCCTCCACAAGTCAGAAATGACTGTAAAGTATCCATATCACTAACAGAACAACAACTAAAGACGATGTGAAAATGCTGGCTGAAGGTGGTAATGGTGTCCACAGTAAAATGAGAGGAGTTCACCCTGAGTCGGGATGAAAGGCCATTTAAATAGGAACAGGCCATTTTCTCCAAAAGCAACATGAAAAGCCAGATTACAGCTTCTAAAGGTACTCAGGGACAAAGACACAGGAAACATGTCCTATTGTCTTATCATGAAATTGAAGTGTTATGGTCTTACGGCCATTGTTACATTTGGAGGAAAACCGGCAAAGCTGGCAAGCCTGTAAACACCATCTCAAATGTGAAGTACAGAGGTGGCATCATTATATTATGGAGTCGTTTTACTGCAGAGTGAATAGCTGAACTTCATAAACATCCATCCTTCTGTCCATATGTGAGACACCTGTCTCATCCTGCCAATCTCCATTGTATTTCAATAGACAATGCATAAATACTGGAATTTTGACTATAAAAATGTCAAAATACTACATTAAACAAATTTATACAACAGTCAAGTGGACAGATTGATTTTCTTTCATCATTGTTAGTTTTTTACTTATGGCAAGTTAGACACTACCTCAGTGGTGACTGAACATCACTGCTTTAGACAGTGTATGTAAATATCTGATTTCTGCTGACCGTCTGTCTTGTATTTTGTTGCACTTGGGCCTTTCAAGGAAATCAATCAGTCAGGAAATGAGCTGGGGAAAAAAAAGAATGGTCAGGAGTAATAACAATGTTTACAAGAGGTGTCTGCTCCACCTTCATGCCACACACCGCCACTGCCTTAAATTGTTTTGACACCATAAAAGTTTTGACATGATTTCACTGCTCAGTATTTATTTTTGTTGTTACAGAATCTGTGCAGGGATACAATGAAATCATTCACTGTAGTCCTACGTAATGCAGACTCTCATGAAGATTCACTCACCTCAGCATGCTGAATACTTGAAGTGGCTCCAGTGGCAGGGGAGTTGACCCTTCTTTTTGATTAATTTGGAAAATAAGAATCAGGAACTCATATTCTGTGTATGGATTTTTGAACTTTCAGCCACACATCTTCAGGCAACTGTCAATTGTATGAAACTTGACAATAACATCAGAAAAAAAGTAACTTTCTTTTTCCTAATGCATTAGCACACTGTAAATCTTACTCCTTTCATAGAGTGAGTCATTAACAACATCTATTTTTTTTTACAGATATGATGGGCTTTCTCAATTTGATGTTTCAGAAAGCCTGCTTTATTTCTTTCCATTTAGGCCCTGGTGAAATATGTCTTCAGTTATACATTCATGTCATAAAAAACACTGTTTCAGGTTGCTAAAAGGTAAAAACTTCATAGGGTTTCCTAGAAAATGCCTGATTTAAATTATTAGCATATAAAACTAGATAATATGTTAAACAGCCATGTTTAACATATTAGTTATGTTCTCGGAGCATTAAATTTAAAAAGAGCATCCACACATCACTGCGTACATTACAGGTTGTTATGCATTATTTTACAATTCTGCAATCTCTTGCCATATGGCCGTTGTTACGGTTTAAGCACAAGGCCAAGTGTCATCCTGTCACTGCACACGGTGTGACCAAAAGAAAATAAAAGTCATCAACAAGAAAGGATGTGTAGTTTGACCCGTGACATAAAGTAGCATGTCATACCTCCAATGTTTCATCACACCAAGCTGCAGGGTGTCATCCTTTCAAAGTACATTGCATGCAGTGACACACAACACACCCAAAATTTGTTGTAATGACACGCAACAGGACTTGGCCCATTAATGCTGTTCCACAGGACCAGACTGGTTTACTCACACAAAATACATCTTGGAGAATGAAAGAAAACAGCTTGAGAAACAGACGGATTGTATTTTGAAAAAGAGAAGACAGAAAAAAGTTAAGATAAATCTTCACAGAGAACAAAGGCCGACTGGAAGACAGACGGACAAATCTGAAATACAAAGGCAAAGAGATCTGTAGTAATGTTGCACCCTGTGGACATTTATCGTGTTTTAATGTGCAAGAATGAATGAAACATCACTTCTTTTAATCATTTCCTATACTCATTACTGAAATCCAAACTTGGAATATCTTAAAAAAAAACCCAAAAAAAACGTAGAAATATTACAGATAATTAACCTTGAATGTAAATAAACAATTCTTTTTTTTTTTAAATTGGCTGGTTTTAATGCCCAATATCACAAAAAAGTGCATCCACATTTTCCAGTTTAATTTAACAGAGCAGGATAAAATTGAAATTACATTCTTCATAAAGAAATATATAAATAAACCCACCTAATTTAGGGTTGTGTTCCTCTTATCTAGATTGCCCATAAATACAGAAACATACTGCATCTGCCTACTATCTGTCTTTTTTTATTTTTTTACTTTTAATAGCAATTTATTGTGCACCACCCAGGGTCACAAAGATATGGCAGATTCTTTAAGGATTACATTGCAAGTGATGACAGTCTGTCTGTAAACTGCATGTTGTGCAGGCAACAAACACAGCAGTAAATATAATCTCTGTCAATAACAAACATAAATATTTAGGTACCTCAGGTGCATTCACACCAGCTCTGTTTAGTCCGCTCTAATCAAAGTATTTTGTTGGGAAGGACTTTGCAGGTTCAACGGTTCTCATGTCGTTTCCTTCAGTGGTTCTTGGTGCAGCACTACCACAGGCGAGGAGGTAAACAGGTTTTTCCAAAAGGTCTAGATCAGCGTTTCCCAATTCCGGTCCTCAGGCCTCCCTGCTCTGCATGTTTTAGATGTGCCTCTATTCCAGAGCAGCTGATTCAAATGATTGCATGACCATCAAGTGCTGCAGAAACCTGTTGATCACCCATATATTCAATCCAGGTATGTAGCAGAAGGGAAGCACCTAAAACATGCAGGGCAGGGAGGCCTGAGGACCGGAATTGGGAAACGCTGGTCTAGATCGTTTGACACAGTGCGGTAAGAAAGGGAACCGCACCAGATGAAAATGTAACAATTTTGGTCTCCAATCGAACCAATTCTACGGGACTATCATGTGTGATAAGACCCTTAGAAACACTCAAAAACACACTGCAAGAGCAATATGTCCCTTAGGAAACAACAGATATACTAGATTCTGAGAAAAAGTCAGAATGTAATTTATTCCAAGAAATATTAGGAATAAAATTCAAAATTTTATTATTTTTTCTTATTTCAAAAAACGACAAAACAGTTTTAGATTTGTGTGTTCAGGAGGAGTTGTAATCTCAAAGGAGATCTATGAACTTATAAGAGTTTATTTGTATGTTTTATTTTTAAGAGGGTTTATTTGCATGTTAGCTGCATCAGGCATCCATCCATTCTGTTCTTCTTATTCAACATCCAGCTGCAGCAGTAACTGGCCCAAGAGGGAAATCTAGGCATCAGGCATTCCAGTAACACTCTGCAGTTTATCATCTGGGAGCCCAACGTGTTCCCAGGCCAGAAGGGATATTATATAGTCCTTTCACAAAGTTGAGCGTCTACCCCAGGTCTCCTTACATTGCCTGGGAAAACCTCCAAGTTGAGACACTCCAGTGGCATTCTTCGCCAAGCTCACCTCGAATGATGGAGCTCCACCTTACACTTGAAGGCAGAGCCTAACCATCTTACAGCGTAAGCTCATTTCAGCCTCTTCTACCCAGGATCGTGTTCCTACAGTCTGTATCCATATTTCATGAACATAGGTGAGGGTTGGAATGTAAATGGCCCAGTAAATTGAGAGCCTCTCTTTGTGATTCAGCTCTTTTTTCAACACAGTTCAGCACTTTAGATAAAACCATAACTTAACTACAGTATCAATACCCTGCTCCATCCTTTACCTCATAAGTAAAGTTTCCAAGATAATTAAGCTCTTTTGTTTGAATCACAAAATCATAGTAAACTCATCTTTTTCCAGTTGATAACCATCTGCTCATATTAAGGCCAAACACCTTTTCTTCTCCTGTCCCTCAGTCGCAGCTCTTTTGTCTTGTTTATGTTTCTGATATGGAGGAAGTTTAAAGGAGCATGACTTATTACCTTTTAATACTGATCTTTTTCAGGGCCACTCTGGGACAGAAGTTATGCTTAGAAATACACTCAAAAATGAAAAAAACTCTCTCATTTAAAATAGTTTTAATAGTATAAGGGAATGTTTTCCAACCCTGGTCCTCAAGGCACGCTGTCCTGCATATTTTAGACGTTTCCCTGCTTCAATCCACCGGATTCAGATGATTGGAGTTCAGCAAAAGCCTGTTAATCAGCCATCAATTGAAATCATGTGTGCTGACGCGGGGAAATGCATAAAACATGCGGGGCAGTGTGGGCCAGGGTTGGGAAACACAAATGTCAGGATTGCTTTTAGGCTGAATTCTTAATACAGCTTAGTACGCCTTTCCCATTTATCTCAATAAGCCTAGGGGCAAACAAATATACTGTATATACATGGCTAAGTCCAACATGATTCATGCATCAGATGGTTTAAAATTGTGATTTTTCATTAAGACATTTTCATTTGTAGTTTAACACAGCTTTAGTGTGTGATTGAACCAAATTGCAGGGAATGGAAAAAAAAATAGATACATTTGGCATTCAATCTAAGAACTTGCATGACAAAAATTCCTGCTTTTCACCTGCTATGTTTTTCATAAGCAGGTGAACAGGGGTCAATATACAAACAGACGTTAAAAATACTGAAGATTATTGTTAATAAAAAACTGTTAACAAAAGCAGAATTGGTTTTTTTGTGAAAGGATAGACTTCTACAACGGAGAGAAATGAGCTAAATGAATAAGATAAGCCTAAAGGGTTTATGCATAGTAAAGACCTTTCTTTTAAACAACTCAAACTCCCAACTTCAAATTAGTTTCACAAGAAATATTTCAAATGGTTTGTTTGACCCCTGGGCTACGCATAACATTCTTTACAATTAAAATGATAATGCTGGAATTAAGAGAATTAATTCAGGAGTGGTCAAAAAGGTAATAATGTTTAAAACCTTCATTATATGCTTGTCTTACCCCAAACATTTTAATTTGCAGCCTGTGATTGTACAGACAGAGGAGGATTTCTAAACAGATACCATAACTAAATCAGAATCTGCATATTGAAAACACCTTGAGCGAGCAAGCGCTGCTAATGTCACGGACCATTATGAGTGATGCAGTCATTTATTTGCACATGTGTGGTTTAAAAATATCAAACAGTTAAATGTTCTTACCATTATGAGAAATGGTATCGCAAGGGACCCAGCATGATGAGAAATATAATGTTCCTTAATGTTCCATACTCTGCAGGCCTATTTATAAATGCAAATTCAATAATGGGCTGAAAAAGTGTGTATGGGTTTGTTTATAAGAGGCCATATGCTTGTGTATGTGAGGGAATATAATTGTTTGGGGTGTGCAGGCGTGTGTATGTGTGTGTGTGTTTGTTTGAATGAAGAAGAAACACTTCTGCAAAGAGTCCAAATCTATTTATATGCAAATTGGATTTTGGTTAAACGGTTAGGGATGCCACATGGGTTGAGTCCCCTCGATGAAATGGGGCTGGTCATAAATTATCCAAATAAGTCACGAATCTGTCAATTTTGGAAACATTTTTCATTGGGAGTCTAGCTGAAGTAAATATTAGGTTAGAGGCCCACAGTGATGGCGCTCTGAAAAGATGAAGCTAATTGGACAACATACTGGTGAAAGGTTTAGTTTGTACCATTTCCACTGAAGAGGAAGGAAAAAATTGACTGACAAAGAAAACATGAGCCTTGGTCTATGAGGTTGTATCTGAGTTTTTTGGTATGTTGGCATCACATCCCTGAAAGGATTTACCCCATGACCCAGCAGACAAGAATCAGGTCTGTAGTTTCACTTCAAACCCTCTATAAGAGCAGCCTTTGCTTTTCTGAAATGTCTGGCTAACAGCACACTTTGCATGACAGGGAATTGTACAAATAGAGAAGGTAACCCATTTCAGTGGAAAGGTAATCACGATACTTTCGTGGTTTCTTGCGCAATTGTTTTTAAATGCTCATTTCCCAGCTGTCCCATATTACTACCACCATGTGTAGCACATCTTCACCAGAGCTTCTCTTCACAATCTGTTGAATATGACGGTATATGCAAAGCTTCTGTACTTCCACCGTCTATTTCAGACCTGCTGTGTGGGAGGAATAGCATCAAGACTTTAATAAGTTGCTTAGCAGCATGAGACAATGCAGATGAGAAGGGCTTCTGTACAAGTTGCTGTGCACTTCTAAGCATGCTATTTGGCACAATAATTTGATTCCAGGGGATTCCTCAGCAAGCAGGATGGAGGAATTCTGCAAATCAAATTCAAAATCTGTGTGTTTTACTCTTAGAGCTGTAGGTTGATCAAACTGAGTCTTTTAAGCTGTAGTTTGTAATGTCACACTTTGCATATGAATGTAAAATTACAGCATGAACCCTATGAATTGCATTTTGTATATGAACTCCAGCCTGAAAAACATACAATTTTAGTTGTTCAACTAGCTTCTGCACAATGTGGAGGTGTGTGTCCTCCACAGACAGAGATCTGTGAAGGACACCATGTAAAGTCTCCTGATTATGGCACTAAATTTATGCCAGGGAATGATGGTATCGTTCACAGCCCACTGATTTGCTAGATCTGTTTAGATGCAGCTGCAGAAAAGGCAGCACAGGGTGCATGTAGCAGTTGTGCCATCAGAAGTGTTACAATAAATGACTTGAAGTGTTGCCAGCCTCGTTCATTCATGGTGAGGTTGTTCTTTAGGCGTCCGGCCAGTATAGCCAGCAATCAGTAAACACAGGTTCATAGGAATCGGTTTCCATCAATAAGACACTTCCAAACTGCTTCCAAGATCCAGATGTTACGATCATACTGAGCCCCCATCATCTCTCCACAGAGGTTGTGGGCTATCTCAGAACAGCTGGGGAACTCTCACACTATATTACATTGATGATGTTCCTCATGCACCCCAAAATATCTACAAAAGCTCCACTACAGATGATTCTTGTTCTGCTGGGATTTTCTATATCATTGTGTAGCCTTTTGGTATTACCTAGTTATGGTGTTTAAACACAGATGCCTGAAATGATGCTGGATTCTTGGAGAACTTTGGATATTTTGCTCAGTCGGTGCACTTAACAAGCTAGATATCAAAGCCATAGGTAAGGTACACTCACATTTTTGCACGTCTTTAACAAATTACACAGTTAAAATGTGGCACACGACCCTTATTATGTTAGATAACCGACGGGTTCGCATTAAAGCAGACAGACACTTATTATTAGTGACAAAAGACCCCTTTTGCTCATCTGTCATCAGCTCGCACTCAAGCTGGTCAGACATGTTACAATCATCCACTCTTCCATGCATGAATATCAGCGCACAAATACAAGGACATCCAGTCCATGTCACATCCTCTACATGCAAATTGCAGCAGGAAATGCTCACACACATAAAAGCACCCCCCCCCCCACACACACACACACAGTATGTCTTCCTATCTTCACAAGGACATTGCTTTGACTTCTATTCATTTGTGTATTAATTTCTAAAGCCTAAATATGACCCTTATCCTAAACCTAACCATTACCAGTAAATGCCTAATCCAAAACCTAAACCTAACCCCCAACCCAAAAACAGCACGTCTGTTGATAGGGTCCCATAAAGAGCAGTGGATACTCACAACATGAATATGTGTTGGGGGGGGGGAAAAAAATACCTACATATTTTTGTTTATATGTGGCCTTATATCAAATACAGGGGACACACACACTTGGATAAAATGATGTCTTCCATGTGTCACCATGCTTAGTCCCTGCAGAGGACAGATACACAGGTGACCTTTTCTAACATACCCTAGATCAGTTCACACAACTGTAATCTAGTTTTTAAAAAAGCTTTGCTTTCGATTATCACCAATAATTGAAATAAAATTATTGGAAAAATTATAACAGAAAAGCAAGCAAACTGTTTCAGCTTCCCCTGAAATTTGTGAGCTATATAGCTGTAAACCTGCTGCAGAGAAATGTCAGTTCCTGCAGATTTGTCTTATTGGTGGCTCTTTGAATAATTGATGCTGGTGGCTGAATATAGCTGTACGATCCATTTATCCTAAACATAGCAGAGTTGTCATTTACCTCAAACTGTCATTTATTGTCCAATGTGTTTTTCCCCCACTTTTCTTCCCAGGTAGCCGTCCATCTTTAATCATTGCTCACGCAGGCCATTTAGCTTTTCATTATAGACGCAGCAGGAGGAAAATGACAAGGAAACAGTATGTGCACTGTACAACACAGTCTCACTGGCACGCACATGCACACCCCCACTACAGTATATATACACACACACAGTACATTTACAGGCATGCACAGAAAAAAAGCCATGTTGTTGAATGATTAGGAGCTTAAATAAATAGAATAATAGTAAAGAAAATGTGCATCTTGAGTTAATATTCACCCAGGTTTGGCCTGGTGTGTATCTCCTAATGGATTTAATACAGCACACACCTGTAGGCACCCATCAGTGGGATCCTATGGTCTATAATTACACCTGTTCCCAATAGCAGTCATCAGCTATTGACAGCACTCGGGCTGATGTTAATTGCACACCCTTGACATTTAGACAGCTCAGTACTTCTTCTCTACAGACACAGAGATCCACACACAAGCATTCCTTTTCACAACAAGTCTTTCACATTGCCCTGAGTTGTCTCAAAAATGTCTAGGAGGGAATATGCTGTAGGTGACAGACAGACATTTGAGACAGGCATTCAGCCAGTGACCTAGAATAGAAAAAATTTAATATTGATGTGCAGCCAAAGCCAAAGATATCAGACGTGATTTTCTTTATGAAATAATTTACTAGATATGGGTTTTTTCAGTTTATAACTGTTTACAGACTGTCATTTAAACAACTCTATAGCAAATAGCAGTCATGTAAAATAATGTTTGTTGCAACAAATTTGGGCATAGCAGTGAACTACATATATAGCAAATTGAACTTAGCTATCAAACAATGCAGTTACATCAATTTATTGTTCTAGTTGGTTAAAAAGTTTTTTTTCTAAGGAAACCCATCAGATTGCACTGAGTTACTGCATCACATTTAGTTTTGTTTACTCCTGGCTGTTGAAGTCAGAGTGGCCACCAAGGTAAGATCCGAAGAGATGTTAATACAATTGCACAGCACACTTCTGATTTTTATTTATATTTAAAAAAAATTATTGAGTAAAATAAAGTCAAAGTTGCATTTGTAATGGGATAAAACGTGAAAATGATAAAAATGATGGGCATTTACTGTATACTCAGATTTTGAGTTTTATGTACTATAGAATATACGGTACCATGAAGATGAGAGACAAAGCAGATGAACTAAGATAAATTGAATAATCCACCAAGCAGTGCTAATGACCAATAACAGACACATTTCGTTCAGAAAGAGGAAACTTTCAGCAGTAAATAGTTTTTATTTTAATAAAGCACAGAATGTTTATAGCTACCAAATTTCATTTTATGACTTAGGAGACATGTTAAGGAAAGAAGCTAATGATGACCAATATAGTATCATATCCAACATGTTCAGCTCATCCTGCAGCTCTTTTCATCCAGTTACTACAACTATTTTTCTTGACATCAACACAACCCTGTTTTATTCGGATCAACTTGATTGATATGATATATATATACACCGCTCTCCTTCTGGGTCCAAGCAGGACATCAGCATCCAGCCGGGCATAAGCTAGGCTGGTAATGATGGAGGCCCAGAGGTTAGCAAAGAGGAATGCTGTTGGGAAATAAAAGGCCTCCAGTTTATCCCTAAATGCATCTCAGGCTGACTTGTTAACTTTTGGTGCTATAATATAGGCTGAACTCTGGCTGATAAATGTTGTTCATATTTTCCAACAGCATATGAAGCCACAGTGTGAAATGCAACCCAATCTGATCAACATAAAATCCACATTTATATTAGTAAATAAACATACTGAATAAATGGACAAAACATAACATTAGTGATGAGATTAAATTACTGCATCTTCCTATACCATGAATACTTTTAGAAGCATAAATCAGAGAAATAATTTAAAAGCAGTAAAGATAGAACTGAATATTCAAAGCAACAACTCCATTAGTTTTTTTTTTCATTTTGAAGTTATTGTGTTTCTTCAGTTCCAGATGTAAATAGCCTCTTTGCAACACTTAACTTTTAAAAAGATTGAGAAAGTTTAGTTATTTTATTTATCATAAAACATGCTGTAAAGTTAAATGTATAAGTTCAAAGCATATGAATTTTTTTTTCTCATCACTGAGTCGGTTGGGCTGGTACCAAAGTTGCTGCTACAACTGAGCTTATGGTGAAGGTATTTTAAAAGTAAAATGTAGTAAAATAACCTTGAGTCTTGGCTGTTTTAAAGTAGATTTCATCTTCTAAGGTCATTTAACAAAAGATCCAATCATTACTATACTGATGACAACTAGCTGTTCTTACATTAAAACCACAATGAAAAGTTTCTATCCAAACTGTTTGAAACATGGAAAATCATGTCTTAAATAGTTTCCCTGCTGGAACAGGAACAAAACTGGGCTCCTGTGCTCCAATCAGCCAATCTGGATTTATTATCTATCCCTGAAACGGGTCTAAAAACTAAAGTAATGAAAGCTTTGCAGTTGTTGCCTGTATTCTTTGGAGCTATTTCTCCTAATATGTGTAGTTGTGTGATACTAACAGATTATTATTATTTCTGATGCTTGCTGCAAACCAACTTCTTTGGGATATGAATAAAAACTGAACTGAACCTTTATTACATTATGTGGACTAGATTTGTTCATTCAGATAATATAAATCTAAACAGCGCTCATCTAATATAAGTTATCTATAGATGACTTATATTAGACTAGCATTGAGGTAATAGTTTAAGTTTCTTTTTTTGAAAGTGGTTTTGCTCTATAAATTTTAAACTTTGCTTTTTAATGTTGTTTTATAGTATGTTAATCTTAAAATTTGCTAAATGAATAAAACATATCTACCAATTGTTTTTTTTATTTTTGCCTTTTGCAGTATCACACCTACAGCCCCGGTTTTCTGCACCACTGGTGAAATACTAAACTTGTAGTCACTCACATGATATGCTTCAAAGATTAAATGAGAGAAAATGCAGCACAAAATGAGATGCATTATGCAATAGTGCTTTGTTGCAGAATTATCTGTTTATTTCATGTTTTCTACCATCTTTTTAGAAATCCATGTGAAAGCAGCAGTGCTAACAGCGTGTCAGGATTGAAGCCCGGCTTTGACAAATGAACTGGCACAGCAAAGTATTTCTCTGTAGGTATGTATGTATATATGTGTGTATCTGTGGCATCCCATTCTTCATCTTCCTATAACTCCTAGATACTTTCATTTTTCCTTAGAGTAGAATTCTATTTTCAGATTCCGTATTTCCATATTTCAGATCTTTGCATCAGGATAACGCTTAGTTTGACTTTGCACACGTGCTAGCGTGTTTGTGTGTGCTTGTGCACGCATGCGTACTCAACACCTGTGACATTCAGTTTCATTAAAAACAGTCATCACTGCAGTGGTCTCTGTGATTCATGTGAGATTCGCATATTCTTAGGTTAAAAACAAATGCAGTCGTTGGTTGTGGGTAATTGGCTTTGGCTTTTTGAAGCTGAAGCTTTAGAAACTAAGCGTAGCAGTGGGTTTCTGAACTTCAACTGTGAAAAGAGGCAAACAAATGTACAGGTAGCTTGTACAGAACAGAAGACAACAACTACCTTTCTTTTTTCACAACCCAGATAGTTTTAATAGTGCAAGGAATGAAAAAAGCTGAAAATCCCTTTATTTTTTTTTACAACTTTGTGGGTTAATATTTTATTAACAGCATGTTGTTCCAATGAGGCTTTTGATCAACTAATGTTGCAGCATAGTTCTGAACCCAGAAAACATTTTCACATTACTTGAGTTTACCCCACATGCTTGGCTGATTCAAGTTGTTTCTGTCATACATGATCACTCTAAGACATAGCTTAGATTCTCAAAGCATCATCCATAAACACTTAAGAAATTGTGGTGTTATATGATTGCACTGTGTGCTATATGGATGTTGTGGTGTACTATTATTGTCATTTTCTTAATGTATTTATCTGCAATTGTTCTTGCTGTCTGCAAAGCAAGTTGCCCATTGGGGACAATAAAGTTTATCTAATCTAACTTAAGATGTTTCAGCTATTTATTGCTGCTAAAATAAATGCATGAGACTAGCTTGAACAGCACTCGGGATCCATTTGAACAGTTAGTCATATGTCCCCCCCCTGCTCTGCAAGGCTGTAACTGAGAATGCTAATTCTTCCAGATTTGCAAATGCCATCTGTGTCTATTTTTGGTGAACACAGGAGTTTAGCTGCTCAACAGCCTGTGGCTGTTATTTTCTGGTTCTCCTGCTTGTTGTGGGAATATTTTCCATTGGACTTAGACCTGGACTCTGGGGAAGCCAGTCATACAGATGTGATCTGTCCTTACGAAACCACACTGTTGGAAGCTGTGCAAAGTATTCTAAAAAGTACAAAATATTCTAAAAGTGTTGCATCTAAATGTAATTGAATGTAGTGTGCCGAAAAGATTTTCTTTCATCAGTAGCATTTTTAAATATGCGAGTCACCAGAGCCATCAGCCTTGATATTCTACCAAACTATTACACACTCTGATTAATGCACCTGTAGCTTATAACAGCTTGGATCATATTTTTTCAACATTTAGTCAAGTGACTTGTCTTTTTTTCAAGCAATCAAGTTACAAATGTGGACTGCTGGTGTAATAACTGTAACATTGCCCATCAAATGAAATATTGATTCGTGAGTAGTCAACACTTCTGAACAAATTTTATATTTGGCTCTCTTCACTACAGTTCAGCTTGTATTACTTCTTTCAGATCATTGTGTGACAGACACTGAATTAACAATCCTCTGTGTGCATTAGTTACAAAGTGCTTAGCAACCTCTGCTTGTGTGGAAGATCTATTTAAGACATTTTCCCAATCCTAAGACCCAAACTGTCACAAGTTTGTTTGCTTATTGTCTTTCTAAACTTTGAGTTTGTTGTTGTTGTCATAAAAGTACAAGGAAATTTTACTTTTTCAGTGAACATAGAATTATTTCTAATCTGGTTTTCTAACAGGGTTTGTCCAAAGAAGGTTTCTTGACATTTTCAACCTCTATTAAGTAATTATGCTGCACTTATATTGTTCTACTTCTTGAACAGATTAAATATATGAATTATGTTGTAATCACCTTTTGAAAAGATAAAAAATAATGTCCCCTTCTTTTTCAGCAAAGTAGTTATTTATGTTTTTCTTGCTTATTGTGAATATTGTATATTGAAATTATATATTTGTCCATCTAACCATTTTACTGCTGTTAAAAGCAGTAGTTCCTTGTGGAGGTTTGACAATTTTCAAAATAATCTATTAGTAAATAGGGAAAACAAAACCTTTTTTTACTTACTTTTTCTAACCAGTAGCTCTTATGTATCAACGCTTTGCAGATAACTTTAACACTTCCAGGTGATTAGAGGAACTGCTTATTAACCAAAACAAAATTACCTTGACAAATTCGATTACCTTTGTGCAAGTGTGTTAGTACAGTTTATCTAAAAAGTGCATTTAAATGTGTGTAAACATTTTAATGCCTTTTAAAGCAAACACAACATTTGCTTCCTTGTTTTTCTCCCAGTATTTGACACAGTGTTTGCATGTCATAAGCACAGCTGCTCCACCATCATAGAGCTTGATAGCCATCTGTCTAGTTTTAGTAGTGGAGGTATGGCTGGTGTCATAAGGGCTTAATGAGGTTTTTAGACAGGTCTTCAATATAGATGGAATGACAGAGGGAAGCCATATGGGTCCCATTTACTTCCCACTCACTCTTTATAGGCAGCAGTTAGTCTAACAGTTTGCTGACAGCTACAGATTTGTGCTCCGTTTTGTTGTCTTGTACATCACTTTTTTCTTTCGGTTGTTTTCTATCTGTCCGCATCCTTACATATTGCTTATTTGTCAAGCTGTCTTTTTGAAGTTACGCTTTCTTCGGCGTCTTTTTGTAAACTAAGTTGTGATTCTAACATAATCATAGCTCAATTCTCCACCAGAAATGGCTCTAACAACCTTTCTTACTGAATACCATTTCAGGTTTGCATTTCCATACACAGTACATGGTCAATTTGAATTTAAGGAACATCAGTGTGGAAGGATAAGATGTAAGTATCATAATGTACGGACAAACTTGTTTATAAACCAAAAGTAACCAATTTCCCTCTGACTGGTTTATGTACAGAGCCTTGTAAATGTATGAGTACCCCATTAATACGACCACAGACAGACCACAGTTTGCATTTATTTTCACCCCATCACTCTGATCCCCCTAGCTAAGAGGTAGTCAGAGTATTACTGGTCTGGCAGAGAAGTCAGAGTTGATAGTTACTGTAGATGGATAATTAAACTGGCAATCCTGGAAGACAACTTGTTTGAGGCTGCAGAGTACTCACAACTGGGTGGAGGTTCACCTTCCTGCCTGTCTGGGCCAACAACCCCGACCATAAAGACAGAGATGCTGTGGAATTGTTTTCATTAAAGCACATTTATGTGTCCGAATGATACGATCACAGTCCAAATCTAAATCCAATTCAGAAAACACAAGAATTTATTTTTACAGGTGTTCTCCATCCGATCCAACTGGGTTGAGCTAGTAAAGAGGAAGAATATGAAGAATGTTGCACATGCATCAAAATGCTGCTGTGATTGAATCAAGGGAGCTAAATAAAGGTGCACAAGGTACCTTTAAGATTTTTACTTGTAAGAAAAAATTAAAACCCTGTATTGTTTCCTTCCTCTAGTCAGCTATGCACTTCTTTTTGTATGTCTATCATTTAAAATCCCAATAAATTACATTGAATATTGAGGTTGTAACTTATATAAATACTTTGAAAATGCAATTTAGTGACCAATGGAGAATGAATGGTTTAAAATCCATATCTAACTGATCAAGCGTTCATCTAGCAGGAGACGTCATAGCTGAATAAAGACCCAACCATCATGCCTCTGGCCTCCTGCCTGGTTGACTGTCTGCTTGGCTCCTAAAATTATCACCTGGTACTAAACAGCTGTCTTTAACCAAACACACTCATAACATACAGCTGTTGTGTACAGCGGATGCATGCGCACATCTGCATACGGCTAAACACACACACAATGCAGTACACACACAGCTGCTGGCCACAGCTGGTGAATATACTTTGGGCAGAGAAGGCAGAAGCGCAGACTGGACACAGCTGGTTAACACATGTGCCCGCTTCATTAACATGAGGTGTAGGACACCAAAAGAAAAAGCAAGAGATGGAGATACAAATATTAGCCAGAGAGAGACAGACATTTTGAGGACAGGGATAAACAAAGGAGAAGAATTGAACTACCAAAAATCTGAAAGCCAAGAATCACAGACAAACCGAGCCTGAGAACAAAGTCTAGTCTCACCCAACTTGCCTTTAAAGACATTAACATGATAAATATGCTTTTGATTTGTTTGAATACTTGGGGAGTGTTGCAAGTATACAGGTACGGCATAATAATTCCACTATTCTCAGACAATAATAGAAATGAGATCCATTTTTTCACATGCAGCATTCAAAGAATGTCAATTCAAATTATATTTGGCATCTTTTTAATGTTTTCTACAACAGGCCCACAAAACTGTGGTCGTTTATATCAATTTCACTATTCTGCTGAGTTAAGAAGAGAAATAAACAAACACCATATGAACAAATGTATTATCTTTATTATGCATGCAGCTTTTTAAAGTTAGGGAAAAGACCAGTGTATTGAAAGCCCACTAAAATACAAGTAACACAGAAGCCAAATTAGTTTTGGATCGAGGGTTGTGAGCTCAAATATTCCTGACTATAAATCAGTTTTCACAAAAGTTAAAAAAAAAATAAAATCTTTCTACACCATAACAAATTGCATAAAGTTTACCTTCAGTGCCATTCCTTTTCATAACTATGATCACCATGATCTTAATTTTATGAGTATTTTTATGATTGGAATTTAAATTTGCTGGTGTGTGATTTCTTTCCTTGCCATTTATGCTGCTGTCTTGAAAAACTATGCTATGTGGATTAAAAGGATGAAGAAATTAATCACAGTTTATGGAACTATGAGCCCTGCCATATCTATGAAGTATGATATGGAATAGAGATTGTGTATTGGAATCAGTGGAATTCAGTTTGCTGCTTATATTGCAATACCTAATGCATTGCAACATACATAAGGTATATTGCTTTTGCAATAATGTTACCATCAAGTTGCACTTTCTTCGTACTTAAAGATTAATTGACCAGCAGTCAGTTTGACTTTAACTTTCAAGCATCCTGCATATTTTAGTGATGTGAAGACTCTTGGTGGAGCAGCTTGAGTAAATACTGTTATTGGGTCACTTTTGCAATACTTCAGTTACAGGCACATTGATTCTCCTCTACATGTGCTGTACATATGATATTGATGAGCTGTGATGCTGATGCAACAGAATTTTTCCAACAAGTCTAATTAAATATGTAGCAGCCTGCATTGTCTGCATTATCTTGTTGTGTCTTCCTGTGCCACTGAAACAAAACCCAGATAAGTAGTGTTGAAAAGGTCTCTCGGTGAAGAGTTTTTTCATATTGAGTTTCTAGTTAAGGCATATTTTGATGTGGGTGGTGTTTAAAATGTAAGTGATTACATTTTATCTTTTATTAAATGTTAGCTAAACTTGCTAATGGATTGCTTCTACCTGTGCTCTGTTCCCTGTGTTTCATTTCATGTATTTTCTGCATAGATGTGCGAATCCCCTTTTCAGAAAACATTAACTAAATGCACAAGAAAGACAGTTTTTCTGCTTTTCACCTTATAAATGTTTTTGCAAAGCAGCATTAAGGAGGGGCTGTCTTTTAGCTGAACCAAGCCTTTTTTTTTGTTTCCCATCATGAAGATAACAATGTAATAACAAATAAAAGCTTACAGCATGAATAAATGGACAGAGAATAAAAATAATTCACTCAGCATATGTGATCTTTTCCCTTCCAGCATAACTTGGAGAGTTAATACACTTTATAAAAAGTGTAACACAAGTTTCCCATCTGTCACCTATCAAACAGTTTAAGGCTAACATGTTTTCCTCTCTTGCTCTACTTTTTCTTCTTTTGCTGATGCCTGCAACATAATTTTATGCATTTATTCCCAAACCTCTGAGTGTTTGCTTTGCCTTCTCCACTGTATGCATGTTATGTTATTTTTCACTTTACAATGCATCCTCCACCTTTAAGCACTTTCTTACTTAAGCATCAAAACAGAGCAGCATAGCAGAAACTATGCTCTGTTGAAATTAAAGACTGTATTTGCATTATTCATGAATGTAGGTCATTTTGCTGACATTTTAACCTTTATTTCAACTGGGTGAAGTTTATATTCACTCATCATGAATATAAGGTTTGCTCTGAAGTTGGTTTTGAATGTGGACAAGACAAAAGCAATGATTTTCTCACATGCTAGAAAAATACCAGAAACTTCCCTATTGCTTACCACTGCCGTAGGAGCACAAATCGAGTTTGTCAGTAATTATAAATATCTTGGTTTTATTCTAGATAATGAACTCTCTTTTAAAAATCACATAGCAAATCTACTACGGACATTGAAAATGAAAATTGGGTTTTATTATCGAAATGGATCTTGTTTTACACTCAAAGCTAGAAGAAAATTGGTAGCAGCGACATTCCTGCCACTTTTGGATTATGGAGATGTTTTATATATGAATGCTTCGACCAAATGTCTTCAATCATTAAATACTGTGTATCATTGCGCTTTAAGATTTATAACCGGTAGTAGACATCTGACACATCATTGTGATTTGTACGCAAAAGCTGAATGGCCTCCTTTAAGTGTACGGAGAAACAATCATTTAATGATCCTGATGTATAAATCTTTACTCGGTCTAACCCCAGCATATTTATCCACTCTCCTACATAGAACTGTCAGTTCTCGTTCTCTTCGCTCCAATAACATTATTCTTCTGCATGTCCCACACTTTTGAACTGAAAAAGGGAAGCAGGCATTCAGTGTGTTGGCCCCCACAGCGTGGAATCAGTCTGAACTTAAGACGTCGGAAATGATTTCACTGGACTTTGTTCGAGCAGTTCTTAAAGATAGGCAACAAGATTCTATGAAACAGTGTCATTGTTTTTAAATTGTTTTTATTGTTTTATACTTGTGCATATGTATTAATTGTTTTTATCTTGTAACCAGGTTGCTATGTATTGCAAATTTTTTGCTCAGGTCCCTCTTGAAAATGAGATCTAGATCTCAATGGGGTTTACCTGATTAAATAAAGGAATATATATATATGAGTGTCTTTTTATATTTTTGCTTTTGAATTTATCATCTTTAATCTGCACAGGGTCAAAATTAGGCATGCAAGCCATACTTAATTGTAACTATACCGTTGTGTTTTTTTTGTTGTTCTTTTTTTATTGTGTGTAATGCTGGGACAAACTAAATTTCCCCCCCTTGAAGGGATCAATAAACTATTATTATTATTATTATTAATAAAATATACAATGTACAATCAGCCAGTTATTAGCTATTCTTGGCCTTGTCAAGATAAATTAACATCTTGCATTAAAATATTTTGCTTAATGTATATTTATATTAGAGTCTTTATGTCTGAATTGAAGAAAAACCACCATAATTTCAGATATGTGCATCCAATTTCTGTTGCTAAAAATCAGTGAAGTTGTGCACTGTAAAGTCAATCATCGACCTCTGAAAATCAGTCATTAAACCCCCATAATTAATATGACATTATGATGAGTCCATAAACTGTAAATCATTTCTTTTAGCCTTCATAAAAATATAAAGGATGTGTTTAAAACTTATTGGCCTTACCAAACATTCTACATATAAGATGTAAAAACTTTCCTCCTAACTTCCTTTCCTCATAATTGTTTTCTATGGATACCATCGGATAGATGCTCTGTTGGGTCACGGTAAATGTTAGGTACTCTTATAAAAGGTGTAGTGAAATTAATAGAGCTCAACCAATAAGCAAACCCCTCCAGATTCAATTAAACAGAAACACAAAGAAGTGTTGTCTGATCTGAAACGTCAGCCAGATAACATCGTTTGGCTGTGCCATGCAGAATTATTAAAGTACAAAAGGTTATTTACTTCAACGGGTGACTTCTGAAGGTAATTATTATTTGTAAAAAAAAAAAAAAAAGGAAAAAATTGTAAACACCACATATCATTAACCTCATACTTCAGGTATGTGTTACTTTATTGGTCTGCCAATAAAATCCCAATAAAACACATACAAGACAAAAAAGAAAATTAATCCATGGGGTGAAAGTACTTCTGCAGTGAACAATAAACATGTTTCTGGTATAAACAAAATTTCATCTGTGCCATGTTTGAATGACCAGATAACTTTTTATTAATTTCAATAGGATCACCCCTCCGCAAACTAATTATATACTTCCACTGTTTTCTGTCTGTATGTTTATTCTGTCCTCATTATTGGTTCTGTTGATCTATTTCTCCATAGTCCTTTATGTCATTATTTATAGCCCTTACCTTTACCAATGCCACTTTTTTTTCATTTTCTTGTGTTGCCATGTGTAACTTGACAGACTCAACTCCTGTTTTCTTGCAATAAGCTTTATTAAACTATGTTTGCTCTGCCTGATGTGACATTCCTCTTTTGCCTTCATGTAGCAGAATCAAGACCAAGTTAAAATAACACAGAAAATATGTTTTGTTTGTGTAATAAATTTTGTTTGCCTGGGTCATGAGTGCTAAAAACAGAATGAATGCTGGAACCTGAAGTGTCATTTAAGCCTATACAATCTGTTCTTATTGTACTATAACTCCTACCGTATGTTTGTGTTAAAAATCTTACAAAAAATAAAATAAAACTGCAAAGATGAATACCCCGCTAGTGGATAAGGAGTTTTTTCCTTAAAAGCTTAAAGCTTTTACATAACCATATTTATTGGTTTTTTGCCTGTCGAACATAGTTTTGCACAGGCTTTATGCTGGAAAATCTTCAGCTTACAAATGGATGAAAGAAAATAAGGAAGGTGGCTAGATCAGCAGATACAAAATACCTAACCACAGTTGCACATTGGCAAACTGACTGACTCACAAGATCAATATAACTTCTTGTCATTTCTGTTTTTGTTTCCTTTAAAGCTGCAAGCAAACACAAGGCTTGGGAGAGGGATAGAGTGACAGAAGAAGAAAAGCAGAAAACATGTCTGTTGAATGTGACAACACCACTAATCTGCCCTTCAGTTTCTCTTCAAGCCTCACTTTTCCTCCGATCACATTACATGTCTGAATTGTTCTCCAGGGCATGGTAGGAGTGATATTGTCTCAAGGTTGGAGGTGGAAGTGTCACTAAGCTCATCTTCTCATTCAGGTACTTAATTGTGCATGAATGCATGCACACAGATGGTTCTGGATTCGTGAATACACACAAACGAATCAAGGACATATGCTAAATACAAATTCTGTGACAATAAATTGCTGCACGTGTTAGTAATTGATGCAGCTGGATGGAGTTTCTTTCAGTTTTAAAGACGTATACAGTGTGTGCCTGTGTGAGACTGAGCCTGAATCCTCACAGGCCCTCACATCATCATCATTACCCTGACAGCTGACAGCAAAATCCATATCAAATCTATAAGTCCATTTTCCTGTTTTTGTTCCTCTCTTTCGTCGCCCTGCTCCCTTCTCTCCAATAAATAGAGGCCGCGCCATGACATGCTATTAGCCGTCCATAGATATATCATAAAAATGCAATGCAACACAGAGAGGAAAAGTCAATAAGTGACAAACCCGTGGGCTGCTGCCAATTTTGCTACGGCACTTACTTGGACAGTATTCTGCCTCTGGCATTACCTCCTGTGCAACTGTTGGACTCTGTGACTTACTGGTTTTTTTTTTTCTTTTACCATCTTTTTACCATCTTACTCTGGTTCTTTCTTCTTGTCAGTTTCTCCTCCTTTTCTTTGCCCTTTCGGTTCTACTTTTGGACCAACTTGCCTTGCTCTTTGTCTGTGTGTCTCACATTCTTCTGTCAATTCTGGGTCTATTATTGTTCAACTTGAGTTTGACTCCAGCTTTGATTTTTGTCCATTCTGCTCATTGGAGCTACACTTAGCAAACTCTCTAATTATCTAACGGGAGCTAATAGGATGAAAAACTATTAATATACTTTAGTGGTGTCCAAAGTGTTTAAATTCAATGCTGGAAAAATCTTAATTTGGCCTGCAAGCACAGGCAATTGATTCAAATACTGTTTTTTTTTTGTTTTGTTTTTGCTTGAAATTTTTGCTGATGTGAGAAAATATAATTTATTGCCATATGCACAGATAGATTCTATGTAGTATCTCTATTCATTTTATAATTAGTCTATAATAGACTTCATAGAACATTTTTGTGTTCATCCTACATATATATAGAGTATATATATATATAAAACTTTCAATTTTAAAAGTTTGAACTACACTTGTATACAGATACTCTACTTCTCAATCAATTGTCTTCATTTCTTCTTTAATTCAGTTTCAACTCACTTTCCATGATCCGCCTTTTTAGAGAAATTATTATAAATTAGGACATTTTTGTTCCTTTTGTTTTCAACGTTATTGAGGCTTTGCTTGCCTGTGATATTCATCCAGAAACACACAGAAATGAGAACACAATTCCAAACAAAGGGATTTTTCTTTACTGTCCATACATCAGGCTGGTGTCCATCTCCAGAAGTCATTGGGTGAGAGGCAGGGTACACCCTGAACAAGTCACCTGTCTCTCACAGGTTAACACAGACACACAGTATAATTAACCCTGCACACACTCTGAAACCTGAGGAAACGTAAGGATAACCAGTTAACTTAAGAGTCATGTTTCAGACTGCAGGATACCCACACATGCATAGGGAGAAGATTCAAATTTTATACAGAAACGCCCCAGGCTAGGATTTAAACCCAGGATCAGCTTGATTCAAGGCAACAGTGCAACCAACATCTGGTGAACATAAAACTAAAAGGCTCCAGGAGGGTTCGGTGTAAAACTTCTTCATAAATTTCTACTGCCAATAAATGTGGAAGGTAGTCTTTTTCTGTTGAATGACAACGCTACGATATCGTAGTTGCTTCGGTTACTTCAGAAACTGTAAAAAAGTCCATTTAACCATAAAACATTTTGTAGGACCAGGCCACAAACATTATATTCCATAAACATAAAGGTCTGACAATGAAACAACAGCAAGACATTTTGTGTTTGTCTTTTGCTGCAGGGAGAGGGATTGTTTTTTTGGTTTTTTTGTGAATGCTGAGCATCAAAACCGTAGGTTTATTGCACGTTATGACCAAATGATGTTAATCCCACCAGACTAAACATGGTTTCTATCAGTTTTAACTCCTTTAACCGTGAATCAACTCTGCTTATGACTTTAACAAACAGCAACAAGTTGCCATGTTAATGACAAAATAGTGTCCAACAACAAACCGTCTCTCTTTGCTGTTGATGTTTAATCTTATTTTGCCTCTGCTGGCATAAAGAAAAAATCCAGCTTCCAATCACTGTGGGTGGCACATGTAATAAAAGCCAAGTTTAATATTGTCTGCCTCATTCTATCAAGCCAGTTACACAGAAGAAGTGCTATTTATTGTCAGTGTACCAGATATTAGTGCAGATAAATTGAAATTTGTTTGACTGGCAGAGACATTATTGCTTGGTTACATCAGTTTCATAAGTCTCACACAGAGCCAACTGCCTTGCTCAAGCAACAATCTCATAATGTCAAATATTTAACTTCTGTATTAGAATAAAACTAAAAATACATTTTTATTTACTGATGTGCTGATGATATATAGTGTTATGAAAAATTTCATAAAGTATTATTACACTTTTATTAAAACTTTGCGTTTTTGATTGCTGCTGTCAGAAAGTGAGGAGAGTGGAGAATACATTAGTTATCTGTAAAAGAAACCATGCATGAGGAGAAAACCGACACTTTTAAAAGTGTTTATTGTCCTTCCCAGAAGGTTTTGACAAACCGTTTTTATCTACAGTTCTCCTGAACTGGTCCAGTCGTCAAGTCTTCGTCGTCTCATTCAGATCCTAGCTCTACGGTGGCCCTGAGGTGCCAACCACTTCAGCAAATTGAAAGCACAATTACAAATTACAAAAGCACTACAACATTAACAAAAGCACTACAACATTAACGAAATGGAAGAGGTATGTCCCAGTGGGAGACCTAAGAAATGGCTGGTTGGACTACAGCTCGTTTTTACTTTTGAACCGGACGTTATTCTGG
Organism: Xiphophorus hellerii; assembly: GCF_003331165.1. Lineage (NCBI taxonomy): Eukaryota > Metazoa > Chordata > Actinopteri > Cyprinodontiformes > Poeciliidae > Xiphophorus > Xiphophorus hellerii. The sequence continues at coordinate 15,584,213 of NC_045683.1, forward strand.
CTTTAACGTGTTTCTTAAAAACATTTATGTTCTTGGTGATCCAAAGCCTCTTGCCACAACTGCTACAAAAGTTTGGTGACGGCTCAACCAGCTCTTTTCCACAGTTTGGGCAATACATGGCGACGTGACCGTCTTCCTGCTTGCTTTGCTTCCCATTAAAACGAAGCAAACCAGAGTAACTTCCGGTTCAAGATTAAAACAAGCTTTAGTCCAATCAGCGATGTCTTAGGTCTCCCACTGGGGACATACCACTTCCGTTTTGTTAATGTTGTAGTGCTTTTGTCATTTGTAATTGTGCTTTCAATTTGCTGAAGTGGTTTGCACCTCAGGGCCACCGGATAGCTCAGATTCTTCTTCTAGGGAATATTTAGATTCACCCAATCAATTTTGTTTGTCTTCCTTTAAACAAGATGATTTGTTATTTTACTGCAAAAGCTTTAGGGTGAGTCTTCTCTTTTTGCATGCTTCCAGATGCAACTCTAATCATTTATTTTCTTCTGATCTTTAGGATAACCCATGTTGTTTTCACATATTGTTTATAAATTAATGTGACAATGTTCCAAGGCAATGGACAGCAGGGGTTTTAGTCAAAAGCAAAGGCCAGCACCAGTTTAGTAGAGGAAGCAATTTATGTAGTAAAGAAAACACAATGTTTGGTCTTTCACAACGTCTTTCTGTTTTGTTGTTTGCTTTATTTCCGATTTGAAACTATATAAACTTTTTTCATTGTTGTTTCTTGTTTTTTTGTGTGTGTATTTTTATATTGTTTTCATCTTGTAAAGTGTCTTGAAAGGCGCCAACAAATGAAATGCATTGAATATTATTATTAAAGATGGTCCACAGCAAACCAGCTTCCTCTAGAAGTAAAATTTCACAGAAAATTGTCATTCAGCAGATAGTCAAACATTTGCAAAGAACAATTAAGAAAGTGTGATATCTTGTCATTTTAAGAGACATGTCAGTTCCTGCCTAACATATTGATAAGTGATAAATGAGAAGCTGCTGCTGAAGGTTAGTAATATGTCCAAATTTCATTTTGTTCTTATTCTTTCTGTGATTAGCCTGAGGGTATACCTTCACCTTGGAACAAGAGGCCAGAACAGGTCTGGTCAGCGGGAAACCTTTATTGTAAGTAAAAATTAATGAGAATGAAAGTAAAAGAAGGACATAAAGAACTCATAGATAAAAATCAGGAAAGAAGGCTTCAAGATCTGGAGATAAAAGATAAAAGCTCACTTGAAAAAAGTGGGAGGTAAACCCAGTATGCCCCATTCATAATCATGTCTCCTTTCATATTTGCCACTTGCCAACAAGACAGCATATCTTTTTTTGCTCCAGACAAATAATCAACTCCTGTCAGGCTCAGACCTCCAGTTAAAGGACACATCTAACATCTATTTGAGCTACTTCATGAGCAGTTTGATTTAACTGTCAAGACAGACATCACAAGGTACTGCAAAATGTGTCAAAATAATTTACCCAGTACCTAATATTCAGTAACATTTTGGACCCTCTGGTGGGTTTTGGGATGTACAGATTTGAAATTCACTCAATGAATATTCAGAAACAGCAAATGAATGTACTGAACTTCAATACAAAACATCAGTGAAAACCAGATTATTTGGAAAATAGAAGCAGTGCAGATAAAAGCAGAAATACAAAGGAATAAAAAGAAATCAAATAAACATACTTCAGAAGTCAGATAACAGGTCTTTCTCTGGTGTATAAAGACTAATTCAATCCCTGCAGCTGAAATGCTGTTTTTAATTTCCCTGATTTCAAAAGCAGTGAAATATGAATATGTTCCTCAACAAAATGCTGACCTTTAGCTGCTACATGAAGCTTTTAAGTCAAAGTACAGAAGAAAACCCCCCCTGCATAAAAAAAGCTAGTAAACATAGATTTCCCCTCACTTTATTCTCTTCTCTCTGGTCCCTACTGGCGCTCCTTGCTCATGATAAGACTCTTTTAATATCCGTCCCTGTGGAGGATGGAGGGGGGACGTTACCAGGGCTACAGCACCACAGGTATCTAACTGTAACTGGTAAGTTGTCCCTGGGTGATTTTTCATTAACTGGTCATAAAAGGGGCTCAGTGTGGAACCACTGAATATGGCCTTAGATCTTCTCGACAGAGTACTCAAAGCTAGGGCCCGGAAGCCAACTTTTAATGAAATTTGATACAAGAATAACTGAAAACAAAGCAATGAAAATGTTTTCCTTTTGCTTTTTGTAATTCAGAGTTGTGAAACATCTGCTTGGTTAAATAATGCATGTTATTGGCTGTTTTTTCTGTCCATTACATTGATGTATTCCATCTTTAGTCTCCGAGCTGATCTACAGAAAAGGGTGCATCGTGTCAACAGTGGCCAACCCTGCGAGCCAATTCATTTCACTTTCGCCTCTCTGGTTCGCCACCGGGTTAGTTATTCTGCAATTTTCTGCAGAGAGAAATTTCCTGACCACTGGCATGAGGATGGAGAAGTGAGAAGATGAATGGGAACAGTAAAGGAAAAATTAGATTAACCTTACAGCAAGTACATTCTACTGTACATTCTATTCTACTGTCAGACTTCTGCTATGAAAGTAATGATGTCTTTGTGATGTCTCTATGATGATGATCTCTACCACTATTATGTTCTGCAAACGCACTCATGAGCCACTTTATTAGGCACACTTTCTGTGTTGCCACAAGGTTAATTTCTCAGATTTCACTCGTGTGTTTGAAGAGGAAAAGTAAAAACTTCCACTGCAGCTCCGATGTAAAGATGCAAAACAAACATTTATTCCACAGATTTTGCGTTATCCTTTACAAAAGCAATTGGATCTTAGATAACCTCCACAAAACAAACTATGGTTGAAAAACCGTGTGGCTCTGTCTGTCTACTTTACAGCGCCTTCCCTCCTCTACTATCTATCCTTCGATCTCGCTCCAGTGCGGCGCATCTCATTTGCATAAATTGCGAAGTGGCCAATTAAGCTGTAAAACATACAAACTTCTAATAAAACGCTTATTCCCAATAAAACATCATGAAATTACCTACATGTAATATAATAATTCTACCTAACCCTCAACTACAAATGCATTTGATAAATTACTAATTAAACAAATAAGTTTTAACAGTAACTGAATATTTTATACATTAACTTGGCTTCCACACCTTGCTGTTGACACATTGGATCCCCTTTTTCCTTTAGAGCTGCCAGCATCTCCATGGCTTACACTCAATAATGTGTCCAAAATATTCCTAGATTTTGTTCCATATTCACAAGAATACATCAACAAAGTTCTTACGAATTTTTCAGGCTGCAAATCAATTATTCTACTCATCTTCTTCAGGTGCTCTATTTGACTCAGTTATGGTGACTGTGGAGGGACTACGGTGCAGGTAGCTCAGTGTCCTGTACAGGAAACCAAGAAGAAATCTATTTTTCTTCTGTGGTTTATACTATTCTCAGTTTATACCAAGACACCAACACCACCAACCTGAACCACTGATAGAAGACAGGATGGATCCATTCGTTCACCTTCTGACCCCAGACCATCTTAATGTCACAGCTAAGATCATGGTACAAAAGCAACATAAAACATTGCTTGGTGTCACACTTCTTCTTGTCCAATTTAAGTGAGCCTGTGTGAATCATAGCCTCCTGTTCTTAGCTGACAGTGGCACCCGGTGTCTTTCATCTTGAACCAGTCTGCCCATTCTCCTCTGATCTCTGACATCAATAAGCCATTTTCATCCACACATCTGCAGCACACAACATTTTGTTTTCTCTTTTTTGGACCATTCTCTGAAAACCTGAAAGTTCAACTTGTTTACTGGAGTCAACGATGCTGTAGCATAAAATATGCTACAAAGTGTCCATTTCCTAAGTGTCCATATTTTTTCAAATGTGCAATTATAATACTTGTTGGTAACTAGAGTGCATTATAATTATGGCTTTACATTAAGATCCGTCTTAAGAAAGCCGTGCCAGAGTTGTCACTTTGGAGCTACACAGTATTCATAATAAATTGTCTGGTGACAATAACCACGCCACATTCTGATGCTTGATTTGAACTTCAGCAAGTCATCCAGAGTCGACATCAGAGTTAGGCCTGGGGGGCAAATTTGACTAGCAGTGTAATTACATTTGACCTGTGAGATAATTCAAAGTATCTCCTGGAGCTTGCCCATAGGTAGATAGCACATGCACTTCTAATCCCAGAATACTCTGCATGTACCTCAGATGTGCCATTTCAAGTTCAATTTTTAAGCAAAAATTCTAAATTTATCATAATTGAAGAGAAAAGACTTTCTCTACTTTAAATACTTTTCAATAAATATCAGTCTAGCCCATAACATTTTGATGCTATGTGAATTAGAGTTTAACTGGTCTAGACTCTAGTGGCCCAAATGCATTGAATTAGTATGCTCTAAAGTGATTTATGTGAGTGGAGTCTGAATTTTGACAATGTGCGTGTCTGCACCTTTCTACAAGAGTCTCAAGAATGGATCTTAGATTAGGATGATGATTCATAGTAATGAGTTTAATTGATTGGTTGTTTGTCTTTGTAGTTCAGTCATGCCATAGATGATCCCAATGATTCATGTGTTTTGTTCTTTTCTCATTATGTGAACAATGCACGGCTTTGAAAGGTAATATAGAAAATAGATGATGAATTCGTGTTTGTTTTGACTTATATTTTTAAGCAAATTAGAAAGAAAAGAAAGTTGTTACATAACCATGCAGTACAGCTACTGAGCATGAAAACCTATATTGCCTAATGAGCAGATTCTTGGGGAACCTTTTTGCCTAAAAGCATTAGGTAAAAAGGTTACTTACAATTTTCTAGAAGACTTTTCAAGTAAACAACAGCTAGAACAGTAATAGCATCCATATTCCTGCTGCTTTTCTGTCAGATATTTAATTGCTTTTGCTTGATGGTCAAAGGTGCAAAACATTTCCTTAGTAACTAGCAGAAAAAGGAACACGGCTTGCTTCACTGTTCTGCCGTTCTCTATAAAATGAAAACGTTATCCATTCAAAAGTTAAATAAGGGTATTATTCTTATCATTAGCTGTAGTAGTCGTACAATAAAAACTGGTGTTAAAACAATTGTGCAAAAATCTCCAAAAGTTTTGAAGATAAAAGTGTTTTTAAACTCAACATTGCTGTAAGTGATTGAAGGGATAATTAAGGCAATAGTATGTTATTAAGCAACACAACGCGTTCCTATGAGGGGCCGTTTAGGACAAAATTTACGTTTTGTCTCTCACACACTACCAAAAACTCTCGCATACTCCAAAAAAGTAGCCACGCACACTCCAAAAAATTACGTTTTGTCTCTCACACACTACCAAAAACTCTCGCATACTCCAAAAAAGTAGCCACGCACACTCCAAAAAATTACGTTTTGTCTCTCACACACTACCAAAAACTCTCGCATACTCCAAAAAAGTAGCCACGCACACTCCAAAAAATTACGTTTTGTCTCTCACACACTACCAAAAACTCTCGCATACTCCAAAAAAATAGCCTCGCACACTCCAAAAAATTACGTTTTGTCCCTCACACACTACCAAAAACTCACGCATACTCCAAAAAAATAGCCTCGCATACTCAAAAAATTACGTTTTGTCTCTCACACACTACCAAAAACTCTCGCATACTCAAAAAAATTACATTTTGTCTCTCACACACTACCAAAAACTCACGCATACTCAAAAAAATAGCCACGCACACTCAAAAATTACTCACGCACATTCAAAAAATACTCAAATTGCGTATACACACACTACTAAAATGTCACACACACACACACAAACGTTAACTTTCTCGCTCACATACACTACTATCAGCTCGCTCACATACACTGTACTAACAGCTCGCACATTCACAAACGTTAACTTTCTCGCTCACATACACTACTACCAGCTCGCGCACATACACACAAACGTTAACTTTCTCGCTCACATACACTGCTAACAGCTCGCACACACACAGACGTTTATCTCTCACATACACAAGACTAAAGTTGAACACACACACAGTACTAAGACTCGTTTTATGTATGTGTGAGAGCGAGACTTTTTATGAATGTGTGAGAGCGACACTCTTTATGAATGTGTGAGAGCGAGAATCTTTTTGAATGTGTGAGAGTTGTCACGGAAGAGGCGGGGCATAATTTTTGGATCAAACTGCGCATGCGTAGATCCTAAACTATAAGTTTCGATTGTTGACTCACTGTATGTTCTATTACTTAGTATATTTGTGCTTTTAAATATATATAGAACGTTTAACTTTCTTGTAGATTAAATGTGCTATAGAAATAAATGAATCTGATTGATTGATTAAAAATAGCAAAATTGCTGTAGTACAATCTGTCCACTGGGAATTTTGCTATTTTTAATCAATCAATCAGATTCATTTATTTCTATAGCACATTTAATCTACAAGAAAGTTAAACGTTCTATATATATTTAAAAGCACAAATATACTAAGTAATAGAACATACAGTGAGTCAACAATCGAAACTTATAGTTTAGGATCTACGCATGCGCAGTTTGATCCAAAAATTATGCCCCGCCTCTTCCGTGACAACTCTCACACATTCAAAAAGAGTGTCGCTCTCACACATTCAAAAAGATTCTCGCTCTCACACATTCATAAAGAGTGTCGCTCTCACACATTCATAAAAAGTCTCGCTCTCACACATACATAAAACGAGTCTTAGTACTGTGTGTGTGTTCAACTTTAGTCTTGTGTATGTGAGAGATAAACGTCTGTGTGTGTGCGAGCTGTTAGCAGTGTATGTGTGCGAGAAAGTTAACGTTTGTGAATGTGCGAGCTGTTAGTAGTGTATGTGTGCGAGAAAGTTAACGTTTGTGTGTATGTGAGCGAGCTGATAGTAGTGTATGTGAGCGAGAAAGTTAACGTTTGTGTGTGTGTGTGTGACATTTTAGTAGTGTGTGTATACGCAATTTGAGTATTTTTTGAATGTGCGTGAGTAATTTTTGAGTGTGCGTGGCTATTTTTTTGAGTATGCGTGAGTTTTTGGTAGTGTGTGAGAGACAAAATGTAATTTTTTTGAGTATGCGTGAGTTTTTGGTAGTGTGTGAGGGACAAAACGTAATTTTTTGGAGTGTGCGTGGCTACTTTTTTGGAGTATGCGAGAGTTTTTGGTAGTGTGTGAGAGACAAAACGTAATTTTTTGGAGTGTGCGTGGCTACTTTTTTGGAGTATGCGAGAGTTTTTGGTAGTGTGTGAGAGACAAAACGTAATTTTTTGGAGTGTGCGTGGCTACTTTTTTGGAGTATGCGAGAGTTTTTGGTAGTGTGTGAGAGACAAAACGTAATTTTTTGGAGTGTGCGTGGCTACTTTTTTGGAGTATGCGAGAGTTTTTGGTAGTGTGTGAGAGACAAAACGTAAATTTTGTCCTAAACGGCCCCTCATACGTTCCCACAAGGGTTAACTGATCAAGCCAATCAAATGGCCCACATAAGATTGAGGGAAAAAGTCTATGAAACCACAAGCAATTATAAAAACAGCAATACTTAGTGAAGGAATGTTTTCCATGATGAAGATACCCTTTAGACTTAACAGAGTTCAATCACATCCAGAGACCGTTTCCTGGAGATGTTCATAATATCTTTAACCTTTCAAGTTAATTAGAGAAACCAGGTGCAAGTTCTGGGTCCCAAATTTGGGAAAACTACTGCACACCTTTTTTTTCTCTTCTTTATAAAATATTACCTCAGTGTGAAGATAATGGTTGTTGTTGACCAACCACAAATCTGCAGAGCCTTCAGATTTGTGGTTGAAGAAATGCATGAAACTTCCCTGTACATCAATAACATGATATGTTCTATGGAGGAAAAGCTTAAAAAGGACCAATTTTGTGCTCTACTGTGTGAAATGAAATCACTGTGATAGGGCCTACTTTTAGAAAAAGTCTTCAGTTTGAAACAGATGAAGTGTCAACTAAAACAGGCACTTCCTGTCACAGCTCTGTCAAACCTGCTCCTAGTATTTGTGGCCACTCTGCTGGACTTGGTGTTAGCGCTGAGCTCCACTTGCTTGTAAGAAGTTTTATATACTCTGCTAAAAACAATACAGAGTACTTTATCCCTCGTCACCCATATTGTGACAAATGAACATAGTTAGTGGAATATTTTCACTGTCAGCTGGAATGATTTGTGGGCTACAGTTTTCATGATGGCTTCACTCGAAGCAGAAATAAAATCTGATTGTATTTATAAGCTCGTAAAAAGGTTAACTTGGACTGCAATCCACACATGTTCTTACAATTATGTTCATTTATGAAAAATGAATGTTTCAAGGCAATAATTTTAAATAATTTAGTATAAAAATTATTTAAGATTATATTTAAAGGAGGTGTAAAGGTATTGTCGCCTGATTTCTTCTTTTCCGTTTAAAGAAACATTTGGAAAAAATAATAGGAAATTGAAGAGCCTTTCACATGTATAAAAATCTTTCAGATTTATTATAGTCAGTTTGAAAGGACTGAGATAAAAAAAAAAGTTTGTAAGAACAGCTTTTGGAACATCACGTTAAATGTAAAGAAAGGGGGACAAGAAGCTAATTATAATGATTTGACATATTTTCTCTGCAGCCATTGCAAGGGACAGTATCACTAAAATAATAAAAAAATCCACACCTATTAGTCTTGATATTATTGTCAATAATATCAGTAGTATTAGCAGCAGTAGGAGTTATAGCAGAAGTAGAAGTACTGTTTGTTTTACTCAGTCAAATATAGGAATATTTTCTTGGTTTCCACACTTTATGTATGCTAATTTGTTTTCATTAACATAAATTAATGTTAATTACTTATTAATTAACATAATTACAAAGCAACAAAACCAAAGGTCTGTAAGTAGCGATAAATTGTTCCTGTAAGTGTACAAGATTTGATGTTTTTATTGTTTGAGAGCCGAAGCCAGAAATTTAACAACTGCTTTATATTTAATGAACATGCAGTTTGATTGTCATGCCTGCAGTTCTCCTAGATTTAAGAACATTTATTGTGATTTCGTATCAGTAGTAGATATATTAGTGCCTTGAGTTACAATTTAACAACAATCATTTATTAGAAGAAAAGAAGACATATCAGAGAACAATTGGTAGCACAGACACACAATACACATCTCATTAGGACAGTAGATGAGCAGAGATGATACTATCAGCTATTTTAATTAGCTTCAAACCTTTCATTTGAAGTTTGCTGCTCATATTGGGAAGCGGTTTGAAGAAAATGGCATCTTAGTTCCTTTGAAAAGAGACAATCAAACCCTCTGATATTCAAAATGCAGTCATAACGATCATATGGTAGAACTGAGCAAAATACTGCATTCATTTTAGCTGTTCTGTTTAAATTTCTCTCTGTCTTTCTGTCTGTCTTGAACTTTTCAAATACACTGCAAGGCAAAGTGCATTACAGATTGTTGTGACATTGTTGCCTTGCCTTTAAGTTTTTGTACCTTATCAAATTCTCCTTCTAACACATCAAGTATGAGGACAAGATGTTCACTTGCTGCTAACATGACGCACCCATTAACATGTAAAATATTGTAGCGTGGTTTCTGTAGTTATGCTCAGGGTTCTGTAGGACAAACTGACCACTTTTTCTCACTCTGCTGTCCAGCTTTCTATTATTTGATGTTATTTAACTTTTAACTTTATGTTCTCTCTGCTTTTTTTGGTGAATGACGAAGTCATCGGTCATATTCACGTCGGTGGGCATTTATATTGTGTCTAAGTGATGTACAATTGACAGTCCCAAAACATGTGCACATCTGAGGTTGTGCGGTTCTTTCCTGGTGCAGGATGAAAAATGAACAGCAGTGATGTTGTCAGAGCTGCCTTGATAATCAGTGACTACATTAACAACAATCCATCCATATCAACATTTTTAGTTGGCACATAATTCTTATGAGTTCATCTAATTTTCCCCCCCAAAAAAATTTTTTTAAGTTACAAATAGGGGTGCAATGGTGGCCCAGTGGAAAAGTATGACCAATATATGGAGGTCTTGGTCCAGGTTTGAGTCCCAGCCCAGTGACCTTTGCCGCATGTCTTCCCCCTTTCTCATAACACACTTTCCTGTCTGATAACTGTTAAATAAAGGCCAGTAGAGCTGACAAAACCTTTATAAGAAATTAAAATATTTAAAATATTATTTTTGTGTGTCCACTCCCTTCAGTCCACAGCAGTGTGTGTGGGGTACTTCTGCATGTTTGTGCTCAAGTCATTGTCTGGTTCTGTTTCCCATTTGATTAAGTAAACTTGGTGGACAGACTGTCTGATTAGGTTCTAAAGACAGGAGCTCTAAAACTGTTTCAGTGTTTTTATCAGACAATGTGACCTAAGTTACATGACATTAAATGAAGGTTAGGACACTCAGCAAGTTTTGTTGCAAATACTGTAGCAGCAGCACAAGTACCTTGAACAACTAAAGAGACAGACCAATAACTGCTAATGAGTCTGAAAAAAATACTTAGATTTCTTTTAAGCTGATAAATTATCTTTCAGTTCCTAATAACTCACCCATTCAGAAGGTTATTAACAAGAGCAATCGAAAGAAAAAAGAATCTAACTTCCTAAAACGCCAGCGAGGCCAGATTTACAAGATAAGTCTTCACACACACACACACGCGTGCGCCTGCTTCACACACGAGCACACCCCCACTGCACACCCCCACACACACACAGTCCCTGAGGAAAGACTTGGTTCCCCAGATGACCCTCGACTCTAAATACAATGTATGAGTTGGAATCATGCCAATCATTGATTTGCACTTTTCATTTAAGCATGATGCAGCCTGTGGAAAATTAGTGGTGGGATAATGAAAATTCAGTTAGTAATGCACAGTTGAATCGTCGAGCTTTTAGGTGAATAAAAAGGCACTAGTGTGAAAGAGACCCAGAGTGAAAGAGGGGAGAATTGACATAGAGGGGAATGGTTTGGGGTTAGAAATTGAGAATTTCAAAAGACGAAAGAAGATGAGTTGTTCCAAGGCCAAACTAAACTGCATCCATGTGAAGATGGTTGCAAAGATGGGGTTTGTGGCCATCTGTCAAAACTGCTCTGCCCCACTGGTTTTGCTAACATCTTATTAATGGGCGCATTGTCTTTCTTCCGCTGACACACTGTGCTTTGATGGCACTTCACATGGATATTGAAAGGAAGATTTCTTTCCTTCTCTTTCTGCATCCTGTTGTTTAGTATTCAAACACCTATAATAAGATATGCTTGAAGAATTCTTAAGATGATTAAAGTCAAATTCAAATTGTTCTCAATGCAGTTTGACACCAGACAAAATGTCCAAATGGCTGCAAGCATAAAATAATAAGACCACAGACTGGGACAACAATGGCAGAAGTACAATCACTCTTTCACACCCTTCTTTCATCAGATAAATGCTTTTTCTACATCAAAATGACAATAAGAAAACTATTTCATGTTAAGATTGACTGCTGTCTTGCAGCTAAGTGGATCTTGGTGTTGGATCCTAGCGGTGGCCTTTCTGTGGAAACAGCCCCTTGGCCACTGACCACTGGGGATCGGCACCAGCCTCCCCACAACAATGACAGATAAATAGATCCCTTCTATGTCAAAATAGAGGAGCTTGGATACCTCCATTATCCTGTGGACTATGTTGTTAGGATTTTGTCCATGGAAAGTTGGACTAAGAGGAGCAATCTAAAACTCTTCAGTGCACCAAGACTACATAAACAGCCTGGTAAAAACCAGCCCCCTGTCTTATGTTATTTGCTTCATATGGAGGGTCTGAGATCTTGGCTATTGAGAAACAATTGCTTGCTGGAGTGGAGGACACTTTGGAGGTTTTAAATTTTACCCAATCGCTAATGTTTGCCCGTGACGCATGTAGTGCACTACTTTAATGCTATGAAGTTTACCGGAAATTGCCCGTGCTACAAACAATCATCCTCCATTGCAAAAAGAGAAGTGCCGCTCCAAATGAGATGGCTGTTAATGTTAATTCAATATTAGGAAGCATGTCCAAAATGGACTAAACAGCTTTGTTCACTTCCTCCGTTGCCATTGCTGAAATTACAGGCAGACTACAATTATAAAACAAGCGCTGAAATTCATTGTCATTGTTCACAACTTCTCCTTCTCTTCGCTGATTGGCCCAGTAGAAAGTCTACCTGGAGACGAACTAAGTGAAGGGGAGGAAGCCCAGACTGTCCTGAAAGCTTTTTTTTTGCAGCAGAATTACACAAGAAGCCAATGGCCAGGATACAAAAACAATATTACATGCCGTAAAAGCTATGCTCCTTAAGGACCTTAAGGAAAGATTGGTCACAGGCAAAGGCCCTGGGTTCCAGCATCATAATCTGGCTTTAGGGGTATGGGATATCACCCCAGTGACAGTAAAGGAGCCAGACTTGGAGAAGTAGTTATCCAAAAATAGCCTGAGATCTGACCTGAAACGAAATCTGGACTGTCTTCTGCTCTATAGCTAAAGAGGTGTGTGGTAAATTTGAAGAAACCCCCAATCCTGAGGCCCCACTGTTGTAATTTTCTTACCTAATGGTTGAGAGGGTTTTCTTTCTACCACTTCATGCAGTTAGAGTGAATATTCTGCCTGTTGTTAGCTCCTGTTGTCCCAGCAACCAGGTACTCTGACTTTCTCCCATGGCCCAAAACCAAGACTGTTCAGTTAATTGGTCTCTCTAAATTGTTCATCTAATTGGTCTCTCTAAATTACCCTATGGCATATGTGTGTATGGTTGTTTGTCCTGTGTGTGTCTGTCTTTTCTTGAGATGCACTTTTGACCAGTTCTGAGTGTTCTCCGCCTCTCGCCCGATGACTCCCAGATTGGCATCGGGTATGGACAATGGAGGGATGTTGTTTCTCTGAAGGTCATGGAAATGCACTATTGCTCAGAATGAGATTGAACGGTAGAAACAAGCTAAATATTACTACATAGACTGGCAGACTGTACTACAAGAAGAAAATGAAATAGTTGTCTGCAGTACAAGAGGATAAAAACAACAATAAATGGAATAAATGGAGAAAAGGGGACGAAGAAAATTTGAGAAAAATCCATTTTCTACAAAGAGCCAGAGTGGTGCTTTGATACTGGGATATTAGGATTTCAAAAGAGCAGGAGAGGAGAGATTTTAAGGGATTCCAACTGTTCCTCATAGCCTTCCCTCCCTCCTTTCTTCACTCCCTTCTTCCCTCATTTCCTCTCCATCTCCACGCAAGATAAAAATGTCAGATGGAGCCGGACTCATAGGGAGACGGAGATCTGAGAAAACTGTAGCACTTAATTGTGCAGTGCAGATGACTTGTGTACAAACACCTACACACGAACGCATTCCTCTTGGTGGGAGTCACTGAAGACATCAGAAGGTCGACTACATTTACTCAGCATGTGGCGGAGGAAATTAGGTCAAAGCCAACTCTGGCACACACAAATATGTTTAAGGACACATTTAATCTTTCATCCCTTCCTTTTCATCAGGATACTGAATCAGACTTTAAAAAATATAATAAGGAACTTGAGCATGGCTGTGTGTGGTCATGTGCATACAGAAAGACCTTGGTGTACCCATGAAACTGAGAATTAAATTTATAATGAGAAGCATCAGAGAGCTTCACAGGACTGAATCTCTAAACACTCAGAGGAGAAGAGCGATTTTCCTGAAACGTCAAAGCACACGTTTCCAAGTACTTTCCTCCTCTGGATTTCTTAATAAACTCATCTTCACCACTTTCCGAGGAAATCGCAGCACACAAGTTAAACTATGTGTCGTCAGTCCATAACTGATCTTAAATCTTCCCTATTAAATATTCAAACTTTGAGAGATTTTGACTCCCAAATCATTAGTATTTCATTGTTTTAAGGAAATATTATGTTAGAGGGGGGGAGAGGTTACCCCTAATAAAATGGATTGTAAGCAAAAAAAAAAAAAGACCACAGATAATCTAAGAAGACATTTTCATTTCTCTGCAGAATGTCACAAAAGTAAGAATGTCAGCAAATACTTAAGGAAGTACAAGGCTTCTCATATAGGGAACATTAAATGAAAAATAATTTACCATATGAAACATTCCAGTTTGCCAAGCTATGTTATTATATGGGACTGCACATGATAATAAACTAAGAGCTCTTTGGGAGCTGAAAGAGCCCTCTCTTCTTTGGGAGCCGAGCCACAAGAACCGGCTCTCCGAAAGGAGCCAAAATTCCCGTCAAAGAAGTGATTCTGATTCTGAAATAATTGTTTACAATACTGCAATATGCAGGTACAAGTTAACACATATTCCAAAAGTTGCAGTTTTAAATTTATGACTAAACTGTAAATATCAGTGTCACTGTCTATGTAAATTTAGATTGTATTAAATGATTTATTTTGGTGGATCACATCGTGCAGTCTGATTTGGGGCAGAAAGATTATGATTATTTAAAAAAGGAGCATAAGTTTCACAAACTGGAGGTAAAAATACAAATGAATGTAAAAAGGCTGGAAGTCAATTTAATATCAAACCTCAAATAAAAACATATTTTAATTATCACTGGTGGACACAGATATTTGTGTATAACTTATTTAATTCATTCTGATTTGCCTGAAAGCGCAGCAGAAACTAGAGGTGAAGCTGTTTGGTTCCTCACTCGGTCACGCCGGAGAAAGAAAACGTAATCTTTGGATGCTTGTAGCTGGACCTGGCAGGTTTGTCAACTAGACCTCTGTTGTTGTACTTGCCTGGGCAGGGAACTCCCTGACTGGAAGCAGAGCATACAATAAGCCAAACGTGTAAGGAGTGTTATTACATGCTTTAATAATGTCACTTTGGGGGTTTTGTGGCTCCTTCATTACGAGGAAATAGGAAATGGGTCTGAGGAGGTGAAGAAGTCAGGCAAGAAGAGAGAAGAGTGGGCCTGGGAGCTGCTTAGACTTTTTTCCTTTTTGTGTTAAATGAAAGGCTGGCAGGGCTGAGCAGGAGAGATTTTGGTAATATGAAGACAAACTCAATGAAAGATGAGGCAGAGAAAATGAGGCAACTGATGCATAACTTGGAAATCCTGAAACAGAAAGAAGAAAATCCCCTTTCTCTATCTGGTTTTTGGTTCTTGCATCCATTTATTCAGTTCATTCACTCATTTGGCAACATCTTTTCCTGTGCAGCAATTACCATAACAGTGAATAGACTTCACTCTCCTGGGTGTGCTGTCAGCAGTAAGACAGTGGAACACTTTGTCACTCTCACTCCGATGCACATGTCCATTTACACTGACTCGGAGCCAGGACACATTCTTATTTGTGATAAAAGCACAGCAGGGTTTTTGGGTCTGAGTGGTTAGATCTGAATATTGACTACAGCAATGTTTCTACAGGAAGCTTGTTTTGTGTTCAGAGTGCTAAGGCTTTTACTCAGAAGAAAATATAGTTCTGTTCTAAGAGTAAAACACTTAAAACAGAGTGTGAGTCCATTTATTGTATACTTAGTCCTCACTGGAATTGCTGGAAGTCTAAACAAATATTTTTCACTTGTACAACATTTTTAAAGGAACCTGTGGTGCACTTTAACTTTTTAATCCGAGCTGCTAAGTTTCTATCTTTGCTAAGTAATCTTCTAAAATTATTTGTTCGATCTTGTGTGTCAGTTGTGAATATTAAGGCATTTGGGTGAGACGGCATAAATTAATTGTGAGAAACACCTCTGAAAGTTCTCACATTTCAAAAATAACACAAAGCACACACTTCTAAATAACAGGTGTGCTCTGTGAATTTTTTTTTTCACTCATCAGACTTTTGTTTCACACTTTTCCCACTGCTTCCTGACAAAAGATGTCACATGCAGAAGCTAGATTTTGTTTGTTTGTAGGTAATTCTGTATCTTTAGTGGGTGAAAAGCTGATTTCAGTAATTCAGCTAAAAAAAAAAAATGAAACTCGGATATTGTACAGATATGCAAGTGATGTATGAAGTGTTTATTTCAGTTACATATTTAAATGTCATGGCAGTGTTTCGTACAAGACCGGTGATTAAAAAATTTTATGCTTTGGCCTACAAGACGCTTTTGGAGAATAAATGCTTCCCTTTGCTGACTCATATATTTATGAGGGAATCATAAAAAAATATCTAAAATAAGTGTTTGGAATTTATGAATCTGTGTGTGAATATATATATAATATAGGGCTTTCAGTTTTCAAACTGAAATGTAAAAAAATAAATAAATAAATAATTCAATGATAAAGGACTGATATAATACCAACTTCTTTCTGTTAAGAAAATCAGAATAAGCCTAAAATCTCAATTAGTTTTCCATATTAGACCATGTTCTATTTTAAATAGCTTTACTGCATGTTTTCCTTTCTCATGTTTCCTCTCTCAGGAGCTGGGCTTCTTCCCTGTTTCTAAAAATAACAATCTTCATAAGAACATAAACAAGGAATTCACAACTCTATACAGGTGAACTAAGTTTGAACCGTCCTTACAGGAGAAAAAAAAAATCCAACACTGCTACTCTTCCATCTGTTTTGGTTGAGTTTGCAGTGTTGCATTGGCTCATTGTTTGCTATAGGCAAACCCTTCCACATCAGAATGTTTTTAATGTGAATAACATGCACACAAACTGCATAGTCACGCCGTCTGTGATCTGTAGAGAGTAAAGGTGTTTGTCCTGAGTGTCCCCTCTGTGGGAAACGACCCATCTGGTCAGTGTGTGCACATGTAGGAGAGTGTGTGAGCTGAGCTGCCAGCTACTAATGAAGATGGATGGAGGTACATCCATCGCGGTGAAGGTGGGGGTCTGAGGTATTACATACTAAGAAAAAAAGACATAAAGGGAGAATTTCTTGATTCAAAGTCACAGGGTAAATTCATCTTGTCAAAAAATAGTTTGGTAATTTCACTGGCCGCATATTTTAAACAGAGAGATAGCTCACAGGTATTAAAACGTCATGTTTAATGACTCCTGCAGAGGAAAAAAAAAAAGATCAGCACTAAAACAAAAAGAAGCAAAGAACAAATTCACCTCTGCTCATCAACTCCAGCCGTATATCTTTGAGACTCTGCCTCACCCGTTCCAACCCTCAACCTCTCTTTGAAATAAGGCATCATGAGGCATTAGTCTGCCAGTACAGGCAAGTTCATATGCAGGTGAGTAATTCCCCTCAACTCCTGCTGCTCTTCCAGTCCAGCTACGGCTTATGTTTTACTGCCCTCTGTAGGCAACAAGGTAAACTGATGAATCATGATTACAGAGAACATGAGGCTGAATGATTTGATCTCTGATTGAATGTGCTTGAGTGAACCCAGAATAGACCCAACATGCAACCCCTCACTGTGTGCTCACTGTAAATAATAGAGTGGGTCTGAAATAGACTCACTCTAAATCTGTGTTGTAATGAGGGTGAGTTGCTTGATGTGTTTTCAATTTTTATTTTCTATAGATAGGTATGAAAAAAGAAAACGTAAGTGTGGTGTGTTTTATAAAACTGCTTTTAGCTGTAATAACTACTGTAATCACTTTGGGGCACTAGCTAACAGTATAGTGTAGCATGATATAATATAAGTCTACATATATAGGTTATATATATATATATATAGGTTCCAAGTTACTTTATTTTAAACATGATGATGACAGAAGTACTTTCAGACTTAAAATGCAACAAAAGATACATCTACTTAAATAGATAACAGCAATATATTAGCTGCTGATGCTAACATATTAGCATCAATTTAATAATTAAAAGATTAAGTATTAGAACCAAAGACAAAGCACACTTTTGTGTGCAGAAGTAAATTAGCTACAACATGAGAGCTTCTCCTTCAGTTATATGATGCGAATCTGGAGCTTTTATCCCACAGTAATAAACCTATATAAAATACCCAAATTACAAAGTTTTTGTTAAAACAGTTACTATAAAATAAACTCAAGTGGGTGGGTGCTTGTTTGATGTTCATTTTCAGTCCGCTGACTGACAGCGTGCAGCAACAGGTGGAGTGCTGAGTTACTCTATAATCTGCATAAAACTGGAGAAACCTCTCTCTTCTATCTTATTAAGAGCAATTTAGACCACAGGAATGACGGGGGAACATTTCAGGGGAATGAATAGACAAAATTTAAAAAGAAAAACAAAATAATTCAAATACCAAGATACAGCATTAATGTCTGGGATAGCAATTGCTAATTGGTATGTAGTGATAATGTTCATGAAGTAAATTAATTACTATTCACCGAAGCCTTATTAGCTACCGAGTTATTTTTGCTCGCCCTCTTTATCAGTTGCTAGTGCGCCAGTTTTTGGGATGGAGGGAGGAAAAGCTCAGGTCTGCCTTTCAGTCGTTTTAAAAGATTCACATTCTCATAATATGCTTCTGAGATTCTGTAGAAGTAAGAAGAAACATTAAAGACAAAACAGAACAAAGTCAAGGAAATTCATTTTGACTAACAACAAATGGAGCAGAAGAACGGAGCAGTGGGGAAAAATAAAATATACAGAAGGAAAGCTTAGAGAGATCAGCAAAGGAGAATAAATTAAAGAGTTAAACACAGAGAGAACAAATGAAAGTAGAAGACAGAAGGCAGGGAGATTAAAGTAGTGAAAAAATGGAGCTCCACATTATAAATTAATACACACCTATAAAAGGAGGAAACGCTAAATTTATAGTCATTTTCAAGTTAGTCAAAAGAATCTCATGCAAACAAATCAATACCCTGCAAAGTGCTACATCACAGTCCAAAAAACTGATGAAAATGTATGCACAAATGGTCAAAAGATGTCCTTGTGGATAGCTAATTAAGCATAAGGAAGTAAAGAAAGAACCAGTTAAAATGTATCTACAGTTCATCTATTACATTTTGTTTTCAACCAGAGGCATATTATATTAATTAACTCCAGTGACAGCTATATGCGAACAGGTGATCCAGTGTCCGTAACTTGAGCTGAACCGACAAACAAGCGCTCCCTGCGCCCCAGCCTCCATGGCCATCAGCAGATGAACTAAGTGAAAAATGTCAAACATAATGTGTTGGCTGTAGCTGCAGAGTAATATTTCAGGATGGTGGGAGAGCTTCTCCATTCAGAGCACATCTTAATGAGAGCTCCAGAGCAATAAACCCTGGAGATTAGATGCCCCGGAGCAGCTCACCTAACTATCTCTTGGCACTTATGGTAGGCTTCAAATATGAATATAGGAGAGTGATATTTCAAGGACATGCAGTGTGTATCTGCATGGATTTAAAAACCTGTTTTAAAATAAGACAGCATAATGAGACACACAGACAACTACATTTTTAGCATTCCTGCAAAAGATGTAAAAGAGTCCTAAAGAATTCAGTTTTATAACATCATCTCACGATGAAAATGTTGGAGAAGTCCAACATTTAATTTGAGAACCTCTATAGAATGTGAAACAGATCCCCATTTCAAATAGTAGTTGCCTTTGACAAAATCACAAATCGACACTTTGCACAAGCCCTTTATGCTTGGCTGACTCCTGGCTCCAGTTATTTCCAGTTCAAACCTCATGTTTTCATAAAAGAAGGTTATTTAGGAGTTTTGTGAACCATTTCGGTGTTGATTTGCACCCATCTTCTACATTATTATTCTGCTGAAAGACTCAGTGACAACTCAAATCCAGTGTATTTGTTGATTCCACAAAATGTTTACAATCTTTTGATATATAAAATGTTTCATGACACCACGCCCTCTCACAAGGTTCCCGATGTTTTTAGACGTAAAATGGGTCCACAGCATCACACATCCCCCACTCTGCTTAACAGTGAGAATAAAATGCCTTTTTTATTTTTGCTTCCTTCATCCAAACCTAGAGATTGATGACCAATAACTCTTTTAGTTTCATTTGAGCACAGCAGACCTCCAGTTTCTCCAGAGTCCATCCTGCCTTTCTTCTCCTCTCTCTCTCAGGCCTTTACTTCAGATTAACAACAGCTAAAACTCAAAAGTAGGTCATGGGTCCTTTCTTCAGACTCCAGGGCGAGAAAAAGAACTTCTAATTAGAAGTTACATCTTTAATACTCTTGTAATTATTTAAATATGTATTCTGTATTTTTTACTGAATACAAAATCTCTTATCTATCATTTATTATAGAATATGCAAAAATATATGTCTCTAATAAGAAAAGTTAGGAGATTGCTTAATTTATATAAATCTGATAAATTATTGATACATTACCATTTAAGATGGTAATGTATCAATAATATTATACAAAATACAGCTTTTGTATAGATAGTATCTGTTGTTTGACTTGCAGATCCTCCAACCAGATGGTCTTTTGTGCGTTTCTCTGACAGTGAGCTATAAAGTTTTTTTCTTTTCCTGCTTGCCATCCATGGTGGGATGATAAATATGGGTTCTCATCCAGCCTATAGGCCCCAATGAATAAAAGAAATGAACCTCTGTTATATTTATGCTCCAGGGATACAGAAAATTATGAGTGACTAATCAAAAGTTCTTCAAAATTCAAATAAACTAAATAGAAGCAAAACAGAGATGTATAAAAATATTAAATACATATAATTTAAGAGGGATTTGGGTTATTTGTGTTATTGATTAAATGTACTCAAATAAAAATTAGGGTATTTTTAGGTTTAGGTTGAGACTATGATGCAGTACAAGATTATTTTAAAACTTTTTCCACCTCCTGACAAGAACAAATTTGCCCTCCTCTGTGATTGTTCTGGAGCTTTTGTCTGCGATCAACTTGTAAAAACCAAACAATATGCTGGACTCTGTGTTTCACACATTATGATTCTATAATATCCCTGTTTCTCTTTCAATTGTGTCAGAATTATTTTAAGCAGGATGAGTAATAGCAGCAATCTGGTAAATGACAACATTTGTCACATATTTAATTCTGTGAACTTAAACGGATTCATACCTTGAGGTAACCCTGTTATGGATCAGGTCCTGTCTCTGTTCTCAAATTACCTCTCTGCCCTGTCTTGTTCCCAAAGTGGACCCTTTGTTCTGGAGAAAACTCAGCTCTGACTGGAGACAGAGAGCTCACTTAAAAAAAGGAGGCTGAGAAGAGCACAAGAAGATCACTGAAGGAAGACAGAATTAGAGAAAAGAAACGACTAATTTACACTTATCAGAGTTTTTCCAGCTCAGCTCGTGGAGCTGGGGCTAAGTGAAATGTGAAGTTCAGCCAAATGCCACAGTATATCAGAGATCTAGGAGAGCGCTTTCATCCTGTTACATCTCTCTGAGTTTTACAGCCTGCCTTTGCTCCCTCTGGCCCTCCAGATAGGGATGGTCCATTTCAGGTTTAAGAGCAGCTACTCTGGGATGAGCTTCAAGTGTCACCAGTCACACAGGATGTTCTGAAATGGCACAAATAGAGCGTCAGGTACTTCTGCTGATCTGAACTGTTTTCAAGCCGAATCTCTACTACAGGTACATAATAACTCAAGAAAGGTAAAGAAATAGAAAAAAAGAGAAAAATGTTTTGCTTAAACCCCATCCATTTTTTTCAACAACAGCAGGACAAGGTTAATGTTTTATTCCATCTGATCTCCCAGTCATGCTTTGGAGAGGAGTTATGGGGGGGACGAGGAAGTTTGTTTTATTAACAATAAAGTGAAATCCTACCAGTTCCACATTATGTGCAGCAACCTTCAAGACAGAAATTATTTCATGAAGTGTTTTCAAATATAAAAGTAAAATAAAAATATTCACAAATAGCATCTAGAGAGTGTTAACTTATTTACTCTAAATGTAATAACATTCGAAAAGATCCAAAAGAAAAATAAATGTGTATTTGGTTTCACTTCATATTACCTCACCGTTTTTTTAATTTGCAAACTGACGAGTAAGAAAAGATCGTCACCCTCATGGGCTTGTCGTAAGAGCTCATGGGAGTTTAGTGGTCTGGTCTAAATGTGTTTTGTGGATTTGGAGAAGCCTTCCAGCCATGTCCCTTTAGATATTTTGGGAAGAGAGCGTATGAGCAATATTGATGGGGCTTTTCAGTCAATAGTCGTGTCTGCATTCTCAGCACAAGGTCAGTTTTGGTCCCAGTGTCAGTGGGACAACCACCACTGATGCCTTTTGTCACTGATCCTGTTTGTAGTGATTCAGGATCTTAAGATGTAGTTATTTAAAGGAGGTGTCTGCTTTGTGAACCTCTGTCTCTCATTTTGTTTGTTTGTTTTGGTGTTTCAAGTCAGCCCCAGTATTGGATGTGAGCAGTGTGGCTCACCTCCCTGGTGCCATTCCTTCTGGGGACAACATAAGAAGCAAAGTTTCCTTTGCTTAGTGTGAAGTCCAATTAATGTGGATTGAGAAGTGTAATGAAATGAAATGTAATGATTTTGTAACATTAGTATCTGTTTTAAAAGTCAAGTTTGGCAATAAATTATTTGTATCTGGTTTTAGTTTGATGGGGTTTTTTAAAGGCATCAAAAAGCTGGTAAGCTGTGTGAATTTACAATTATGTGTCAAATATTTCTTTCATTTCTTGAAAAGCAACATTCATGGACATTTTTTTCACTGGTGTTTTTGTGCTGCAATAATTGCAAATCTAAAAAGAAGTCGACATACACATTTCTGAAAGTATGTTATGCCTGATGAAACAATTCAACAATGTAGGTAACATCCATCCATCTACTGTCATCCACTCCTCAGCAATACATCCTGGTGAGATACCAAGATGACCATCTCCACTGAGACTGGGGACTACAGGGAGGCCCAGAGGCATTCCCAGGCCAGAAGGGAAATGTAGTCCCTCTATGGTGTACTGTGCCTGCCTTCAGGTCTCCCCACAGTGAGATGTGACAGAAAAACTACTAAACGAGGTGCTAAAAGCCATCTGGGTGAGATCCCTGAACGACCTCAACTGTCTCTGGTTAAAAAAGAGGAGCAGCAGCTCTGAAACAAGCAACCAAAAGATGGTAAAGCTTTTGACTCTATCTGACCCGGAGGATGGGAATATTACACGGGAAATGAAGAATATTGATATTACTGTCATGATCCATATCACTTGACCAAAGATGAGGGTCAAAATGTAGCCACTTATGTAAACAATAGCTTAGCTTTTTAGCTCAGATCAAATCTATATCTTCAATATTTCAACCCCAAAACAGATATTTTTATAGTTAGACTCCTCCACTTGGGGAAAAGACTGTTCCCCAACTGAATCTGCCATTTCCTGATTCTTCCTGTAAGTATGGGAAATCAGTTCTGTTATCAATAA
This sequence comes from Xiphophorus hellerii, assembly GCF_003331165.1. Classification (NCBI taxonomy): domain Eukaryota; kingdom Metazoa; phylum Chordata; class Actinopteri; order Cyprinodontiformes; family Poeciliidae; genus Xiphophorus; species Xiphophorus hellerii. The sequence goes on from NC_045683.1 coordinate 15,607,422, forward strand.
AGATCCCTGAAAGCCATAAGTTTAAGGTCAGCAGATAAAACAGATCAGGATGCTTTTGCATTCACCAGTAACAGGCAGATTGAAATCACAGTTGTGTTCATTTGACTCCCTTCTTAACTCTTATCATTCAAAGCTTGTTCCCGGCTACTTTGAAGACGCATCCTTAGACAGCCACTTAATTCCGCCTCTCCACACTTTTGAACTCAGCCAGGAGCATGGGATGGGGGAAAGCATTCGAGTTTAAAGAAAAGAGCGCGTCAGACACACGATCATGGGGAAGGAGACAGATGGAAACAAAGGTTGAGCTTTCAAATGGAGAGCAACAGAAGTTAAGATGTAAAAAAAAAAGGCCATGGATGGATGCACTGTTGATAGCACTAAATCACAGCACGCCTCTACACCCTCGCCGGGGTGTTTATTCAGCCTCGGCCAACGCTCAAGGACGCTGTTGACTTCCCAAACTCATTAACAGATGAATAATTACTTAATTGAGAGCCAGACAAGCAGGCATGTGCATTATTTTAAGTGAAAATTGTAATATAGCTTGAAGAATAACCGCTAATGGCTCTCTTTGTTGGCATGTAAAATAGATAAGCAGAGGGCGAGCTGTGGCTTGTTTTTTTAAGTGGAGCTGCAATCATTAACTATGAAAATGGGTTTTGGGCCAACTGAAGGAGGTGAGGTGGAGGTTGGGTGGTACATTAGATCTGGACACTAATGGACCCGCCTCATGGCTTGCACACACTCATGCAGATTAATGAAAACACACAAGTGAACAAACAAGCTTTCCACACTTTCGCGGAAGTCAGCAGGACTTTGCATGCACGTGTGTGTCTGTTCTCACCACTGGTGGATTGTTTTAGTCTGGCCCTGGGATTTGGTCTATGGGAGAAGGCCAGTCACTTGTGGAGCATACCCAAGGCAGCCTTCTCATCGCCTCAGGCTTGGCCTGGGGAAGGAATGGATGAGATATATGGTCACGACTGATGAACTAGCTGGAGAATTTTAGCCTGCAGCCAGAGAAAAAAGACAGGAGGAAGGCAAGAGAGACCGAGTTAAAAAGTCAGGGTTGCTAATGGTAAAACGTCCCATGGCTTACAAAAGAGCATGCAATGCCTTGGGCCAGAATAGTGGGAGACAAAGGAAGGCACAAAGATGGGCATAGAAGAAATCAGGAGAGTTTGGGGGAGAGTTCTAAAGGGTAGAAACATAAGAAAAATAGTCATTACCTACTTATGGAACATCATCAAATATCTCAGTAAAAATCTCCCCCCAGTTTACTCTATGCAGCTCACCATAATGTCTCGGAGTAGCCGTGCTTTCCAAATTGATACGGCAATAGAAACAAAGTTACTCTTTTGTCACAATGCAAAGGTCAAAGCCACCAGCTAAATTCACTGCAGGAGTACCTTGAAATGAAATACTACTGAGAAGCACTGGGGCGTGGCTGGAGCAGATTTTCAGTCAAGGAGACAAGAGTTGATGAAAAAGCAGTTCCTGTGTCCTTTGCTCCTTGACAGCTGTGATGATGTGAAAGCATTTAGAATTGTTGATTTTTTTATGATAAGCAAGTGCAAATGAATACAGGTCAGCAGACTGTACACTCAATCATTTGCTTACCTCATGGTGCTGTATCCCTCAAGGTTGTAAAATCTGTAACCTTCATATCCATGTTGCTAAGTCTAACATTTAGGGGACGTTCCTCAAAGCTTTTGGCATAGTTTGTATTTGCTAGGTCACTCATCTGCCCTCTGTCAGCTGGCCATTAATCAGCCAGGCATTTCAACACAAATAAACGCAATCAAAATGCATTCACACTCCTTTTTAACTTTTTAATATTTTGTCATGTTACAAGCCTTTTTGAAACAGACCGACACAAAGGGGCACATAACTGATGAGTGGTGGAAACCTAACACTGCACATCATCATGAATGCGGCATCCCCAAAGTAAAATATAATGGTGGCAGAATCATGCTATTTGAATACTTCTTCTTAGCAGGAGGAGGGAAGTTGGTCTTAGTTGATGCTAAATAGCAACTATACCTCCAAAGATAAGCGACCATAATTGCAACCCAAGGTGGATGAACATAGTATTGACTCAGGGGCTGAAACAACTGTATGTTGAACTTTTCAGAATTGATCAAGTACTTCCACTTCACAATTATGATTATTTTGTGTTGGCAAAAATAGTGAGGAAGCCATTTTATTTATTGCTGCTGATAAATAAAACTTGTCAATGTGAAACCTATTTGTCACTAGGCTCAAAAACCATAGAATTGTAAATGACGTTAGCTCTATTTTAGTACAAATAAAACATTTTGGATTAATTGAAAGAAACCCCTTTCTTGAAAAGAAAAAGTACATTTCCTTGGAGTCCTCTCCAGATCTATGGAAAAATTAGAGGTGATACTTTTAATTAAAAATCTCAGATTTCGGTTTGGGTTTTTTTTATTGTTTGTTTTTTTCATTTCTCTTTCTCTAGTTTTATCTTTTTAGTTTGAGCCACCTGAAACATTTGAGTCAGACATCGCAGATCCAGATTTTGTCACATAAAATTTTACAAAAATACATCGCGATTTGTTGTCATGTGACACGTTGGGGGGGGAAACTAGCAGTTGCTGCTCCTGAAGTCCAGGAGAATATGAATACTTTTGCCTGGCAAAAGGACTTTTTCACCTTTATCTTGTAAATATTTTACCTCATTTAAAATGCTTCTGCAGAAAAATACTAAATGGCTGTATACCTATCAATAAACAGTTTGTAGTTTCATAATGGAGGACATACTGTATCTATAATTTCGACATGTACTATTGAATAGCACTACTAGAAGTATCCCTCATTGACCAGCAGAGAGCAGCAGCAAACTGTAGTTAATCTCAATCTACCTCACTTTGAGGAAGAGAGTTGTTGCATAAATAATATAGGAAATATAATATCTCCAGGAATAACTTTTTTCTATGTGCACATATTTGCTTTTAGAAAATAGCATATTTTTCAAAAATATCTAATTAAAGCATGTTTATAATTTTAAGAGTACATCACAAAACTGTTTTTACAAAATGTCTATGATGACATTACACAAGTGTATAACATTACTTATTATACATGTTTACATGTGTTATATGCATGTTGTAAAACTTGTAAATTTATATAAAAGAACATTTGTTTTTGACAAACAGAAGTAGCATTACATTTGCGCTCTTAACTGTACTTTTCCCTTCTGGATTTGGAGCACAACACCTTTGTCCGAGGCACCCTGAATGTAGCAGCGCTATCACCGCCATCACAGCCAGCGTCTCCCTGGCGAGGTGTCCACTTTCGGCAGCTAGCTGTTTTTACCTCGGCTTTTAATTGAAACATTTTGATACCAACTTGTACTTAACACCGCCGAGCGCTTGCTGCCATGAAGGAGGGCAGGATTTTTGTGATTTTCTTGGTGCTTTCCGCCTCTCTTCTGTGCACAGCCGAAGCGGGCAGGGGCAGGAGCGGCAGCAGCAACCAGAACAGCTTCAGACGGGCAGCTAACGGGATCTACCAGACTCTGAGCAGCGTGTTCGGAGAGGATAACATCAGAGCCCTGTACAAGGTGAGCGGAGGACGCTGACGGGGAGCATAGACTGGTCCTCATTAAATTATGAGCTGACCAGCTGCTTGCAGTCCACACATGATGAACAGGAAATAAGAAAAAAAGCGGGCTCGGCCTGGTCAATTTATCATGGATGCCATTTTGAAATATTAGTATTAATACAATCAATTTTTCGTCTGTTGACAACCCCAGTCTAAATGCTTTGTTATATATATATAGAAGTGATGTATGTGTGTCATTGCAGTTTTGTTTCAAGGTTGCAGGATCATCTGTAAACTGCGAATTCATTCATTACATCGAAGGCCTTTAACGGTATCGGTCTTTGAAAGCGTGCTCTATCGTTTCATAGATAACTCCTCGTGTGAAGGACATTCCGAGCTTTCCTGTGTGCTCTCATTGGTCCAACTGCACTTCCTGCATTTTGAAAGGCTGCACATTTCCTGCGTTTAGCCGCCAAAGCAAAATACCTGTTTGCTTCCTATGTTGCGGTGGTCACGTGATGATCATCAACACAAATGAACGCAATCAAAACGTTATTATTTTACATTTGTGGACATTCGCCTGTGTGGTATTCCTTACCATAGGATAGCATTGCGAGAATGTTTCACAGTATCACAGCAGTGTCACAAAAATGTTAACAAAACATTCCATAGCATGTGATATACCTGTTTTTATTCAAGATAGAAAAATTGCTATGGACCCAGTCTACAGAAGGAAAAATGGCACATATAACGAATGACGTCAAAATGCTAAATTTAGTACAGAGTACGCTTATGAATATTAATGAGGGAAGTGTGACGTCATTTGCGATCTGTGCAGTTTTTTCCGTACTCTAGGCGGGTTGTAACACCATCAATTCAACCAATCAGGAATAAGATAGAAGTCATGTGACAGCTACAGTATTCTCCCACTTGCTACACGATACCACGTGGTGATTGTTCAGCCAGTGTGAATGTCTTTACAAGATTAGTTTTTTTGTCAGAAAACTAATTTTGAGGTAAAGTAAGATTGTATTTTAGAAGACTGTTGCAAATAAAATTGTGCAAAAGACATATATTTGGTTGAAGTTAATTTAATATAACATGGGGAATCATTTTAAAGAACATTGCTAGTAAAGAGTTTGGTATATTGTCTTGAAAGTGTTAAACCCATCCCCGTCAGTACAACTGAGAACATTTTCTTGATTTAAACTATTTTACAGCATGAATATGCTCCAGACAAGGCATACATATATAAAACTCATAGAAATGTAACCGGTTGAATGCATTTGCTGCGTCCAACAAGAGTTCTTGACTCTACCCCACTTTCATGGGCTTTTTCTTCTCATTTAAAGCGCTTTTCATCTTAGAAATAGTTGTAACATAGAATTTTAGTAATTTTCACATTGTCACTTTCAAAAGCCTTGTGTTCCTGTGTGGCAGCCTGCAGGCCAATACCTTTCTTTTTGCATATGTCAATTTTACAGTTCATCACAATAAAAGCTCAGTGTCAGGTTTTCTGGCGCTTCCTTGATACTAGGCAAATGAAGAAACAAAAAAAGAGAAGGTTTTAATAGCAATGTAACTATCAATCAGTCAGAGGCTAGAATTTGTCAAGTATTCATTTTCACGATACTGAAAAATATGAACGCATTGCCAAAACACTTGCTTGTGTTTTCTTAAGCAGTTGGGCTGTTTTTAGAAGCAGTTGAGACCCAAATGGAAGAATAACGACGTGCAAAAAGTGAATTTTGTATAGTAGGTCTCCTTTAAAACACTGGGTCTAAGATATGGGTGTATTGGGTCTGAAGAGGTTACCTAGTTAAGGTGAGTTAATCTCATGATTAATACTGGCTTTATTTTTATAAAAGCCTAACTTTAAATTGTTCACTCAATTAAGGCTTTTCAAAGAGAGACTGGCTGTCTTTGAAGCCATTTCAAGGAAACATTTCGTGATGAGTTTAAATGACTAGATCACCATAAGTTACATGCTGTCGTAAGATCACTTACATGGCCGATACATCTGCCCTCTGATATCAGTTTTTGTAGAATGAACCTGCCCTAACCTTCACTGTCTTTCTGCTCAGTTTTTTTCCAAAGCAACAGAGCGATTTGTCCATGGAGTGGACTCTTTTATGGATACCATCTGGAAGATCTGGTCAGATCTGCTTGATGTGATGGGAATTGATTGTAGGTCATGAACTTGCAGCACATTTTTTCTTTATTTGACACTAAAACATGTTAATAATGACATACTTCCTGTGTCTCTCCCTCTCTGGTTTGTGAAGCGTCAAACCTCAGCCACTACTTCAGCCTCACGTCTCTAAGCAACTCCCCAGCACGCGCCTTGCTCCTGATCGCTGCCGTACTGTTGGCCTACTGGTTCCTATCCATGTTCCTGGGAGGAGTGTTTTATCTGCTCCATGCAGTTTTTGGACGCTTCTTCTGGCTGGCGAGGGTCATACTTTTTGCCCTGTCCTGCCTCTACATCCTGCAGAAGTTCGAGGGCGACCCAGAGCGAGCCGTGCTGCCTCTGTGCTTCATCATGGCTGTCTACTTCATGACAGGACCCGTTGGCGCGTACTGGCGTCGAGGAGGCGGGGCGGGCACGCTGGAGGAGAAAATCGACCACCTGGACACTCAGATCAGGCTGCTCAACATCAGGCTGAGCCGCGTCATAGACAGCCTCGAGCACAGCGGGGAGCAGTAGACCCGCAGCAAGGAGAAGGGTCAGGGTTGACCACAAGTATTTAACTCACTTTCCTGATAACATCTGCAGGAGAACAACTACCAGGTATTTACAACTCAACTGTCGGGTGGGATAAACAAAGATTTGAACACAGGGTTTTAAAGGCATGAGTTGATTATTGGACCATAATTGTAAAATTTCTCTAAGATTTAGACACGTCGACCAAACCAAACATTTTTGCTTGATTATGGTAAACAGAAAAAAATTGGGAAATTTTTTGTACATCTGTGAAGAACTTTAGCTGTGAGCTCTCTTTCTCTTTTACACATCTTAGCAACTTATAACAAGCTGTCAAATGATAGATTTATTTTTCTTTTGTTGAAGTACATAGAGTGCTCATGCTAAGAAAATAAACATTTTATATTTAGATTTTTGCCCTTTTGAAACCCCTTGAAATCTGTTTGAAACTACTGTAAAAAAAAATAATGTGAGCATGAATGCCTGACTCGAATTGAGACATTGTTATGTCTGATATGTAAAGATGTTGTATAGCTGTCCACATTGAGATTTATTTATTTCATCCAAACATATTGAAATTTCTTCTGATTAATGACCATCTTGTGGTGAATGTGATGTCCAGACCTTTTTTTGTGTGTGTTTGGGTACATGAGTCAATGCCGCAGTGACCTGCTCCAGTGTGTGTTTGTGGTCAGGCATGGGAATTGGAAAAACACTGCATCTAAAGTCACATTCTGATGTGGAAACCATACAGAGAGCCAGCAATATCTCAGGGACTCACTCAACACATAATAGTTTTATTATAAGTCACGTTTTTGTCGCTTGAAATCTGTGTGAGGTTTAATTTATGCATACGTCCACAAAAATCCTACTATTTGTGTTGTAATTGTTGTGGTGACTCAAATCAGGTCACGTTTTTATCATATCCATGCTCTAATACTTTGAGTCACAGGAAACTGGCTAATTGGTCTTAGAAAAATCACCTTTGTCAGAACACAGTTTATATTGTATATCATTAAAAAAACTGAAGGATAAATGGCGTTGCACAATTCTGGATAGTTGGAAACTTTCAATGGGAATCATTAGGAGTTTTTGGGAAGTAACTATTAACAGTAATATTTAAAAATGTTTATCATTTGCACTTGCCAGGGATTTCAAATAGGGGTTATTTTAGCATAGTTTTGAATACATTTGAGTGCATCTATGCAGTTCCTCCATCACATGTACAGGGGGTTTCTGGAAATCCAGTCGTTCCCCATTCATTCCCCAAATTCCCAATTAAAGTTTTGAAATTACTCCAAAGTGGAAATTGCTGAACTTGGTTGAAAACAAGTTTGTGATATTTCCTTCCATCTATGTTTTATAGCTTTGGAGGAGTCATTCAAACATTGATGGCATAAGACCCATAATGAAAGGCAGCAAACATCCCTGGCTGAAAGAAAATAAATTTAGCTTTATTTAGGAAATTAAAATCAAAATGTTCTTGTTACTTTAATCACTAGCAACTTCTTTCCTGACATGGGAGCATGCCATTTTAATGAAGCTCGGTTTGAAAGCAGGGATTTTGTTAGTTTGCTTAAATCAGCCAGTAGTTACAGTAATGAAGGTGATGAAGCTGACCTAGATGCTCAAGCAATGGACTTACAAAACACAAACTGTTCTATTCAACCTTATAATGTTTTTAATGTTTTTTCTACATTTAGTTTTAGTTCTAAATCATCATGGACTTTAAAGTCTTAAGTTTGAAGTGCCTTACAAAAGTAATGATACCCCTTGAACTTCTCTACATATACTTGTTACAACCACAAATTTAATGTTGTTTTGCAGTTTTGTGAAACAAAGTTGTGCGTAATTGTGAAGTGGAATTGGAAAGAAAAAAATTCAAAACTAGCTTAAGTTCAGCCAGATTGGATAGGAGAGCTTTCAAGTTTTGCCACAGAGTTTTAGATTTGGGCTCTGATTGGGTTATTCTCAGACATGAATCTGCTTTGATCTGAACTATTTTGTTGCGGCTTCGCCTGTATGTTTAATGTTGTTATCGTGCTGAAAGGTAAACATTTTCCTCCAGCTCCTCTATCCATTATGAAGAAACGCATCCTTACAGCATGATGGATCACCATCATGTTTGTAGTTGAAATGGGACAAAGTGTGAATAAGTTCAACAGGGGTGAATATTTTTGTAGGCATTATACCTTACAGAAATCTGCAGAAGAAACCGTACAAGTGACCATTCCTGTTGCCAGTCCGTCAGCTTGCAATTTAGTGCAAGTCTACTGGATCCATAGATGATGAGCTAATATTAAAAATATCACTTTGCTCTGTATCCTTGATTTTGAAAGTCCAGGGTTGATCTGAGCAGGTTTGGTAGTGCTGCACAATTTTTACAAACCATAAGATGACAACGTGATGTGGTATAGAGCCACATTTTCCTCACTGCATTTTTCTCTGTCATTAAGATGATTCCAGGTCCCTCTGTTAACTTTAGCATCTCAGGCAGAGAAACTCCATCCGACAGGCTGGATTTATTATTGCCATGCATGAAGTCAGGAAACTCGTAATATAGCAACCTAGAAATATTGCAAGCCAGAGTCCTTTTGTATTCCCTAATTAAAAGTTTTAACATTTTGTAGCACCACTGGCATTCATTCAGTAGTAGTTTAAAAGCAAGACATGCAGAAAAGGAGGGCATGCAGTGTTTTGCCTCCGTACCTACATCCCTAACATATTCTAATAGTTTTGTAATTATTTATTATATTTTTTTTCATTAATATTTCTTTGGTTGGTTGGTTTTTTGGCTTAAAAGTGGTGTCCACTGCTGGCAAGCAATCATTTACATCAAAATTTTAGATTTTTCTTGTTTTGCCAAAACATTCCCAGCCTGCTTGCTACATAAAAAATAAAAAAAAAACACCTAAGTGATTGAACCGTTCATTGTCATGTGAGATTTTGTTGCATGCTGCCTTTGTCTCTGCAGATTTCAGTTTTGCTTCCTGCATCAAGATTTTAACGAGTGTCATGAGATCAGCCAGAAATCGATTATGTCTTTGGGTTATGTTACTTTATAATGCGGCTTGTGTTTCTGCAATACTTATTTACACTGGAGACTGGGATTTATTGACCAAATGATCACTCTTGTTTTGTTTTTTTAAAAGACTGGATACAATCACTGTTTTCTCTTTTGATAATCACTGTAGAGTCCCTGAAATGAAGGTACATATTGAACTATGTGAGAATCAGACACTTCTTTTCTCTTTAGGCAACTGACTGGAGAGATGGGCTTATGATGTATTGATAACCTACAGATTAATCTGTATTTATATTTCTGAAGAAACGGAGCTAAATGTGTGCTTTATCAAGGTACTTGACTGATAACTATTGTTGGCTGGTGTTACCCAAATATACTGTGGAGTATTGCAATAATCTGTTTAAATTCACACCTAAACATGTATAATACTACTACAGCAGGGTGAGGATTTGAAGCTCTTTCACATCTTTAAAACACTTGAGAGCTTGTAAGGTATTGTGTGGAACATCATGCCACTAATTATAAATGTTATCATGAGCCACTTACTGTAGATGCTGGTGGAAGCCAAACAGATTCCAGTGTTAGCATCTGTCAGCATTAGATTCATTACTTCACCCAGATGTTTATTCTCTTGTTTAGGGTGTATAATGGATGGCTTCTAAGTCCATTAACTTACTGTAACCCAACTGTGTTTATTATTTCAAATGGTCTTTATATCTTGTGCCAATTTTTATTACTGTAAGGAAATTTGATCTTAGGCTTTTTATTATTTACGTTTTTTATGTTTTTTTGTTTTTTTTTTTTCTTTATCATTTTAAGTCTTCTGTACTTGACTCCTGATTTCTTCTTTGTGTTTGGGTGTGTATTTATGAAAAACTTTGTGGAAAAATTGCTTTTTGAGCAAAGATGAGGTTCAGACTTGAATAAACACATGTATAACTAAAAACTAATGTTTTGATTTATTACTATTTTCAAGAGAATGAGATATTCCTATTTTCTGTGATGTATATTCTGTCAATACCTTCTCTAAGCAGTCAGAAACTTGGCCTGTACTGTCATCCTGCAGTGTCTTCTTTTAAGTCTGCCTTCCATTTTGCATTTTCTTTTAATTGAGATAAATATGCTGCAGGTCCCTCTCTGTAAGAGAGTAAGCTGCAAACAATATTGCTAAAATCTCTGGCTGTTCATAGATACCTGTATCCATGCATACTGATGAAAAGTTGAGTGGAAGGAAAAAGTGTGGATACAAAAAGTTGCAAAAGCTAGTCACAGCTTTGAAAGAATTAAAAACCAAAACACGTCCTAGAGTTTGGGAAAAAGTCACGAGCTCAGGCCCACAGCTGGAGTCAGAGCTTTGAATCCACCTCACACAGGTGTATCTCAGACATGGGATGCAACTGTTTGATTTTTGGCATAAAACCTTTTCTGAACCAGAGACTACATAAAAAGCATTTTATGTAGGCTAAGGAGAAAAATTACAATAAATGTTCAATTTTATATAGAAACCTGGGCTTCCAGTACACCTCAGCAGAACCACAGGGCTGATTGTCTTCATGCCATGCTGCATTGATGCAGTCACTTATGCAGAGGCCTGACCAAGTACTGAGTTGATTGTGATATTCTGAAGAATATTACTGAAATTTCTGTATTTCAGGACCTAGATTCACAAAGCAAAAAAAAATTATACAGATCAATTCTACACAGACAGCATTCTAACCTTCATTATAGTGATTTTCTGCATACAGCTAATGAAGACATGTTCATAAAGCATGTCTTAATTAATTGAAAACGACTACTGTACCAGGATATGTTTTCCGTACTCTGACATTTCTGTATCAAAAATCTTGTTTCATGGGATACATTCAACTCTTCTGAGAAAATGAATGTTGGGTCTTCATTGGGTTTAACCAAATTAAAAGAAAACACTTGAAAATGTAACTGTGTATTGAACTTGTTTATGTTTCACTCCTACTTGAATTACTTAAGTCAATTTAGCTGTTTAAGAAATTCTATTTATTAAGATGCTACTACATAGTTATAATATCAAAGGTGGTTTTAAGATATTTCTTTTTTTTTGACACTAGGTGGAGCTAATAAATGTGTTAGTGCCACAAAATTTATATTTGTGTTGAAACTGTTCCATAAATTGAAGAAAATGTGGTTATTGTGACTGACGTATTACATGAAGTCAGGTGCTCAAAGAAAAGTGAAACCAAAAATCAAAATAATTAGATAATTGAAAGTTTCTAGCAGGTGTCTACAGAACATTTATTGAAAAATTGTTGTAATAAAAGTAAAATTACAATAGCAAAAAAAAAAACAACGTTGTGACATGAAATACATTTTACAAATAAATATCTTTATAAGTTGATTTTTTTTTTTTGCCAGGTGGCATCAAACACAAAATTAGTGAGTGATTTAAGAATTCGTACAAACAAAATCAATGTGATGCTTAAACTGGCAAGTGAGCAAACTAACATAAAAATCAGTCAATTCTGATATGGTTTGGTTCTAACATGTGTTCCCTAAATCCCTGAGAAATAATTAGAAGTCGAAAGCTTCTCTGATTGATGCAGCTTTAGACAAAACCATGCAGTTTTCTTTCTGCTTCCTCAGTTTCTCCACCTGGTTATGTTGGTGCAACATGTTTGTTTCACCTGTTTAAGATGGCATCAGTAGGAGGATTAGGCGTACAGTTCAAACATGAGAGCAGTTTAAATTAATGTACTGTATGCCTGGACTCATAGACTTTAGATTTCTAACAATGAATACATGAAGCAAGCATCTGGAAGACTGCACAACATCTTCATTTTTATACTTGCACATTTTCCCTTCATGTTCAGTTGATCAAAAAAGTCAGCTACTGGTATTTTGCAATGCTGCTTGAAAATTCCAATCTTATGGCTAACAACACAAAATATCAACTGTGTATCTTAAAGAAAAATATAAGAATCTGTATTAACAGGAAACTTTTCTATACAAGAACAAAATAAGTTCATATGAGCTGGCATTTTCGATATTCTTTAGTTCTAACATTTCGACACAAAAAAACAATACAAACATAATGAAAATATTTTTCTAAAATAAACTGAAATGAAATGACTAACTTTGCTCCATCTCATTTAAGAAAAACTTTTAGAGGTGCTGTCAGACGGTAAAACAAGCTTGACCTTGCAAAATCACAAATCCTCAAGTTCAGAGATACTGGGCCGACTGATTCTACAAGCCCATTTAGAGTGACAGTTCTGGACATTATACAGTACTTAGCTAACGTGTGTGCTTTGCTACACAGCTTATGGTTTAGTGTCATCACAGCTTGTTTATAAACTAAACAAAATGTCTGACAGTACCAACAAAGAAGTAGGAATGGCTGATGATATACTAATGTGTTAGTTTCTGATAGTTTTCAGCACTGCTGTACTTTTTGTGATCCAGCATTCAGTAAAAATAGCCTTAGAACGTCAATATATTCTAAAAAGCTCCACTTGCCACAAGTACTGTATTGTTAATCGTACAACTTTTGTTTGTTTGGGAAGGCAAAACACCAAGAGAAACTGTTTCTCCAACAAACCTCAAACTTCTCAGATTAAGCCAGTGCTTCTCATTTCCGGTCCTCAGGCCCCCCTGCCCTGCATGTTTTAGGTGCTTCCCTGCTGCCACACACCTGGATTGAATCTATGAGTGATTAACAGGCTTCTGCAGTACTTGATGGCTGTAGAACAGGTAATGCAATCATTTGGATCAGCTGTTCTGAGATAGGGGTACAGCTAAAACATGCAGAGCAGGGGGGCCTGAGGACTGGAATTGAGAAGCACTGGATTAAGCAAAGTCATTTAAAAGTTGTACATCAATTGGAGTTGGGGCACATTTAACTCAAGTTCGGATGAGTGTGATATTTTAGGTAATCTTTGGCTCCTCAAGATCCACAGTGCTAAATAAGGAAGAATTAATTCCAGTTACCATATTATGAGGTCAAGTTAATCCAGTAAAGACTAAAGTAGTATCTGTTAAGTAGTTTTACTTAACAGTACCCCTCAGGCACAAGTCCTTGCAAGAGTATTCATATATACTTTACTTTTTCACATTTTGTTTCATTACAACCACAAATGTCATTGCATTTTATTGTGTGATGGACCAACATCAAGTAATACCACTTCTAAATAGAAAGGAAAGTGTTACATGGTTTTTAAATCTGTTTAGGAATGTAAATTTACAAGTGCATTTTCAACCTTCTTCACTCTAATTCCCCAAAATAAAGTCCAATTTAACAAACTGCTTTCAAAACGCATCAAAACAATGAAGAGAGTCCACTTGTGTGTAATTTAATTTAATCTTAGCATAAAATTAGAGGTCAAGCTAATTAAATGTAATTTAATCTGTCATAATTTGGAAATTTATGTTAAAAAAATGATCTGTGTGCAATTTAAGACTGAACTGAATATCTTGCAAAAAATAAGTAAAAACAATCATTTCTAGATGAGTAAAGCTGGTAGAAAAAACCTTCAGAAGACTGTGAAAGCTAACAAAAGCTGGTTCAGCAGAGTATTGATCATTAGGGTTTGAATACAAATGCTTGCCACACGTATCACATTTTTATTTGTAAAACTATGTTGATTATGCACTTTGTTGCGTCACCTTATTAAATAAAATCCCAATAAAACATACTAAGGTTTGTAGTTGTAAAGTGAAAACTTTACAACTACTAGCTGTTGTGAAGCAGTTGATCATAAGGGGGTATGATCATTTTTGCACTGCACTGTGGATTTAAGCTACAAACTTCACACATCACTTGCTCACCTTTCCCATCCATTGCTCTTCTGGCATTTTCTTGGTATGGCAGGTTGGTAAAGCAAAAATGCCGGTAAAATCATTAAATGATGACATAAAAAAGGTTTTTAAAAAGGAAGTATGTCGTTACTGCTCACTGAACGCCTTGATGTCCATATAAGTTCCATTATATGCTTTGGTGCTGTCAGAATCGTGCCACAACTCTCATATCCAGACTTCCAGCACCACCTGAACCAGCACCAGAACCCTGTGCCTGGAGGGACCCCTGGTCCAGCTGGATATGTTGGAGACCGGCGTTGAAGCTGGCACACAGCAAACTATTGGTATCGGTGGGAGCCAAAGAAACCAGAGGACCAGCACCATCCAGGCACAATGTCCCTAAACAGACTGAAATCAGCAGAGGGTAGAGTGTTATAGGTGTCAGAAACTGACACTATACTCTTCAGGAAGGGTTTTTCTTTACTCAGGATCTAGGCTCCTACCTGCAGTATTCTGATCCCAGATTTTGACCGAACAGTCGTGGGAGGATGTTGCTATCTGAGCCGAGCCACCAGAAAACACAGGTAGAAATGTGCAGCAGGCTGTGGTCTGCAGGTGACCTCTGTACTCCACAACTTTACAGCCAGGCTGACGCAAGTCCCAGAGCTGACAACACACAAACACTTCACTGCATGCGGCAATCAACAGTTTCAGGAATATAGCACAGTAACAGAGAACAACTGAAACATCTCACCACACATGGGATAAAATCATCATCCTAAGCCATATGGATTGTTTCGAACTCATATCTAATCCATAAAATCTAGAAAGTGCCTCTCTTGATCTCACCGTGGCTTCACAACCCTGGCCTCCAAAGCCGTTGCTGCTGGACACCAAGTAGTTGCCGTTTGGAGAGACATCACAGTGAGTTTGTATATACTGCTTAGCTGGAAAGGTATTGGTCACCTGCCACGAACGGCTATCCCACACCCTACAAGCAAAACATGTAAAAAGACAAGCAAACACACAGTTTTTAGTTAATGTACAATAAATATTTAGACCAAGGCTAAAATATTTAACGGTTGTTTGACTTTGTAATATAACTGACTGAATTGTGCCACAACTATCCCATGAGACGGGATTCTGCATTTTTGGCAGGGGCTGTAGATGAATTTCACTAAATTAGAACCAGTGATCTAAAAAGATGCATCCCAACAAACACAGCTTAGCTGTACCTTATAGTTTTATCCTCTGAGGTCTGGACTACAGAAAAGCTAGCTGGCACCCAACATACATGAGTCACCTGGAAACAAATAAATATGTTAGAAAAGCTGAAACCTTACAGAAATCAAAATATAAATATATGGTCTAAATGAGTTAATAGTAGATCATATTTTCTATTAGGTGCATCACTAGGTACAAAAGCATGAATTAATGCTCTTACCAGGTTTCTCGAGATGTTATGTCTGTGTTCACATTTTGCAGATTCTATATCCCACAGGCACATCCAGTTGTCCCGAGAGCCAGTGCAAAGCTTTCTTCCATCTACGAGGAATTTAAAATACCAGCATCGGATATGCAGTGCACTTTACTATCCCCCCAAAACTAAGTTTAGATAACCATATTAGGCAGGAAATACATAATGCAAATTCTTTCTGCAAATAATACAGACAAACACAAAAACTACTTAGTACAGTATATACTTGTTCTTATTTTACTCCATGCATATGATCAGTTTGTAATTTCCAATCCAATCTTTGCAGGTTAGAGAAACATCCTCACAGAGTTGAACTGCTAAAATCTAAAATTTACCTTTTATATAATATATTTAATTCGACTTAACAAATGCTACCAGAAGTACAAAAATGTGTAACCTAAGTTGCAGTTTCCTCAGGACAACAGCAGTGGGAATAATTATTATTTGCCATTTCATTTAAAATATGCCCCATCAGTTGAAATAATGTTCCTATGATTATACATTTCTATAATAAATTGCTGTTTTGACCAAAAACAATTGCAGCCTGATAACTTGTTGTTGACATAAATACAAAAGTTAAATATTGTTTAATGATGGAGGAAACTGAGTGTGTTCTTAAAGTTGGTACCAGGGCTGATAGCGATTCCATTGACAACCAGCTCATGTCCACAAAACTCCTGAATCGATTCGTCTCCCTGGTTCAGGTCCCACATGAGAACGGTTTTGTCCCGCGAGGCACTAAAGATCCATGTACTGCCGGGATAACAAAGCACCTGGTGGAAATATGAAGACTGTCAATCAGTGTGTGAAAAATGTAACAGCTATTAATTGCATTAAAGCTGTTCTCTTCCCACTGACTTTACCTTGGTAACCTCTCTGTTGTGACCCTGGAAGGACTGACACATCTGGCCTTGTTTCCAGTCATACACTACAACGGCCTACAGGAGAGGAGGCAGGCATTTTACGCTATTAGCTCCAGGTATTATCAAAGCATTACACAACATTTATAACTCCCACACTCGGTGCTGCCACTTAAATTTTGATCAATGCTGTAAAACCAAGACAATAAACATCTGTTGCTCTACCTGGTCACTGCCACCAGAAACACACAGGTCTGGGCTGAGACTGGTCACAGTGTTGATGGATCCGTAGTGGGCAGGTTCATACTGTAACACCTGACTGTCAAAGGTGTTCTCAGCCTTCTCCCCTTGAGGTGATCTGCACAAAATATGTATGTATATAAGTATGATAATTATTTTGAGAGACTTTCTGATTAAATGCTGGAAAAATATGTGATTTTAGCCATTACTATAGTTTACCTAGAATATTTCAAAATTATGGTAACTTCAAAACAGCAGCTGTAAGGTTATCATAAACTTCATAAACCTATTCAGACCTCTTAGGTCCATCTCTGATGATTTTGTTGTTTCAATTTTCATTTTAGGAAAATAATGTAATGAATATTAAAAAATCATTTGTTTTAAATGCCAGACACTTTTTATTGTCTGGTTCTGTAGCGGTGAAGCTACTGCAAGTTTTTAAGTCAAGACTCCAGCTGGTTCAGAACGCTGCTGCTCACCTTCCCAAAATACATTAAAGATCTGTTGTTGTTTCAGCCTTTCAATTGTTTTATAAATGGTAACTATAATATGTCTTTATGGTGTAAAGCAATTTGAACTGCCTTGTTGCTGAAATGTGCTATACAAATAACCATGATTTGTCTGACATCCCTGCCAGGTTTCTGGTGGATGACTCACACACTGACGCAAAAACACTATCTGATATAGTTCTTGCAGATGATCTAAACATTTGAAAATTAATTCTGCTCCTTTACAAGACTGCTAGGACTACGTCCCTAAAGATCCCATTTGATTTGTCTCTGCTCAGTTAGTTGTTGTGTTTGTAAATAATGCAAGTTTATCCTCTGAGCTTAGGAGCTTTTGTTTTGCCTAAATGATTAAGTGGATTAAGATGCGGAAAACCTCGGGTTCTATTGAGGCAAAACCTAGAGATTAGCAGCTCCAGGATCTCGAAGATCAAAAAAAGTGATCCTTTAGAGTTTTCTGTAGAAAGAGAAAAACAGAGCCTTGCGTCCCTATAGAACTGCACTCCTTCAGCTAAAAGATTGGAAACTGATTAGGTCAACTACTACTACTGTTTTTAGATAGAATAAGTGTTTCCATTTTTGCATAGACCATATTTGTGTTTATTGTCTGCTACAATTACGCTGAGAAAACACACCACAGTTCCCAGTAAAACAGTATTTACACCAACATATACAACAAAAATGCATAACATGACCTTCTCTTTTTTTTAAAGAATAAAGCAGCAATTGTTCTCACTGCTTCTAAAAACATACATATTACTATAGTTGTGATAATGTTACATAACATTTTAAAAATATTTTTATTTTGATAAACAAAAGCTCTGAATAAACACCTTGTAAACTGCTTATTACACATTATATTCATTTTTGTCCAAATGTAAAGACTATTAACTAATTAGTCTGTCTATCTGCTCAGCTAGCTTAGCAGGTATGTCAGCCTGTGTCATAACAGGGTTAATTTAACAAAACTGATAAGTTGCCCCCATTTAGTTACAACACTATGACTGTCCTTGTTTTTCACCACCAGTAATATTTCCTCTGACACTTTCTCTGTAATGTCATTATATGGATACTACACTGTGGGAACAGGAGGATGGAAAAATATGTGGTCTTCAAACAAAAAACTTGGGCATACCTTGAAACTGGTAAGCCACCCAGGCCTACTAAGGAGCAAGGAAACTTTCTTGTAATAATAGTTTTAAGAACTACATAAAGCAAGAAGGAGCAGACTGTAAACAGTCCAACAAAACCCACCTGTACAGCTCAGACCTCTTGCGAAACTTGCTCTGCAGCTTCCCCATGTTTGCTCAGAAACCTGCAGCCACACTTAATTGCAGAGACAAAAAATCCAACTGAGGTTAAAAAGAAAAAAGAAAAACAAATCATTCCACTAATTGAAGGATAACTATTGCTTGACTTCAATATGTAAATTGTGATGTCAGTTTTTTCTTGTTTGTTTTTCAGGCTTTCCTACATCAATGTAGCAAAATGAAGCCCAATTAAGAGGTGTGATTATACCACGCAGATACATCAAACACTTGCAAAACATGCACACATGAATGCATGGTCATTATATCACTGCCACTGCACAACCTGTGAGAGATTAACCCCACACACATCACTTTCCCACGCACGCACGGCTAAGCTCCACCCCCATTATCCCCACGAATTTCTCAAACAAGCGGCAGGAAGGAGAGAGCTCCAATCCTATTAGCGCCACATCATTACCGCCGCAAGGAATTAGTCAGTCGAAAACACCTCGCTATGAACTGTGCTGGCGGTCATTATGCAACATCTCCAGCGGGAATTTAACTGAAGTTATTTGAAATAATAGTAATGTTATAACTTCTTGTTTTCGAACCCACTTCTGAAGACTCGCTCTACTCACCTGTCACCAGGAGGCGTGGTCACTGGGGTGATGCTGAGGCTAACTAATCCTTATCGTCCATGCTAAGAAAGAGCAGCAGAGCGGCGCGGCTAAAACGTAAGATTTGAGGTATTAAAAGTTGATAAAGTTGTTGTTGGGACGACAGCGACGCTTCCCCGACAAATGGCCATGATAGTTTGACGTTCTAACTGCAGAAAACACCGCCCTGAAACATCCCTTGAACTACTACACATCCATCCTTTCCTCCGTGGAGACCGCAGCTCGACGCGTTCCCGTATCCAGGGGAAGCTGGAGTCACGTGACACGTGGAACAAGCGGAAGTTGTAACTGCTCACAAAATAAAAGTGTGGGGTAAAAACAAATTAATTATTTTATATCAGCGGTCTCCAACTAAATATTTCAATGAAACAAATTACTACAAGGTATTTTTTTATGCCAAAAATAGTATGTTAAAACTTTTAGGAAACAGACTTCACTGAACTATTTTTGTTCTCTGAAGGCTCATTTTTAACAAATAAAACTTAAAAAGTGTAGCATTTATTTATGATCTACAAGCTTCTGTTGCTCCTAAAGCTGTTTCTTAACTATAACATTAATGGTGCCTTCTCAGATGTAATTCATCTTCATCTCATCCAGTGTAGTGTCATTTTAACTATGGGTTCATAATAAGCCAGACGACCTGTTCCTCTTTAGCCTGAGAGATGTGGCAGGTATAATTTGCAAGAAGAATTTGAAATCTTCATGTTTTAGGCCACTGGTCATTTTGTGATTTAATGTCTATTTCTGTTTATACTTGCTGTGCTTAGTACTTTGTTACTAAGCACAGGAATTAGCATGTCCTGCTCTTTTTCCAATTTGCAACTGGGACACAGTTAAGTTGGTTTAAATGTTTATCCCACATTCATGTCCTGACTTTTGGGATAAATGAATGATCACAAGCACCTCTTCTTCCTGATTTACTGTTGTCTTCTTCAGTTAACTTGAAGTTATTCACTGTTCTCCTTTGGATCAAATCTTGTTTAAGACAAAGATTGTTCTGAGTTTCCAGAACTCTTTTAGTGTTTGCTGATGGCTTATAAGCTCTACATCACATTTAATTAGCTTTGTATTTTTCTTGCAGGTTGATACCAGTTCTTTAGTACAACTAAAAATAAGATGAAATAAGTTAAAAACTTTACTGTCCATAGAAATAAAAATTTGGTTTACATAATTTGTCAGATGCCTCTGACAAGGTGGCCCAAGTGCCATTAGTGGTAGACTACAAAACATTTAGCATAGTGTAAATCATAAATTTGTATTGTGAGGACCTACTTATTATCTTAAACAGACCCACGGTGATAGACTACAAATCAGTGACTGCTCCACTGGCTGTGGAGCTGAATGAACACTGCACCATCTCAACAGAAATAGAACATAATGGCCTTCACAGCTTACTGCAGAGCTACTTGGTTGAATACTGGTGCAACTATTATTGTTTCCACTGTAGAGATAGTTAATGGTTAACCTCTACCAGGCCATTACCAAGTAATCCCTAAAAATAAAAAAAAATCTGTTCTAACCAGTAAGCAAAATGTAGTTTTCTTCTTCAAGCATTTAGTCTCTTGATGTTCAGCAAGGCTTTATGCAGGCTATCTTTACTTTTTTTCCTCATACTGATATTCCTCCATTTGAATAGACATTAAGTTCAGTATCGGTCTACTCCTTAAGCCATCTTAACTTTAATAGTTTTGAACATAAGAACATAAACCGTTTGATTAAACCTCAACTTGTTTGTATATAGAATATGTGCCTTCATTGTAAGGCATTTACAAAGTAAATAGGTCCAGGTTCTATTTACATTGTAAAATACCTTAAAATTACCATATTTGATTAATTTGATAGTTCTGAGAGACATCTTACAAAAAGCCACATTTTATGTTTACAAAAATTAAAATGTTATTATATATAACCAGTAAAGGTTTATTGGAAGGACAAAGTTTAATAGAAAAAAATTGAAACCAACAGAGATAACATCAGCCTTGAGAGGTTAATCAAAGTCCATTTAAATTAGGAAGTCTTTCATAAGGCATTCATAAGGTTTTCGAATCTTTTCTGATTCAAAAACATGTTCTATTTTATTTGGAAATCAAAGTCTTGGAATATGGAGAAAAGAGGGAACGATTCAAATTTCATCTTCTGGTGTTGGTCCAGTGTGTTCATTAAGTCCAAAGTCAGCACCACCATCTAGGAAATTTTACACTTCATGTTTCCATCTGCCCCTGGCCCCAACATACATAAACCGGGTATGAACTGATGTTGGTCGATTTAATGTTCCTTAGCGCGTAGCTCCATATTGTTCCAAAAAAAAAAGATTGCTATAACTTCATTTTTTAAAAATACCTGAGTATGCAAGTTTTACATTTTGGGCTGAATAAGCTAAATAAAAAAAAATTAATCAGATTATTTATACATTTATTTTAACTTGTTGAGAATCACCTTTAAGCAAAACTCCGGGAAATGATTTCCTGTTTTGTATTAGTATGGTGTAAGATTACTAGCGTTCCCCTCCGCAGCAAGCCCCGTGCAAAACATTCTAGAAACGGCCCTGGAAACAGGATTTAAGTGGCTCACGGAACTCGGAGGGCTTCAAACGTGTAGATTCACATGCTTCTTCTACTCCACAGGTCGGGTGGTTTTAATACATAGTGGCGTTTGCTTGACGGCGACACTCCCCCCAGGTCGACGGGGGCCAGACGCAGCCCGCGGAGGAGTGGATGGCTTCTGTAATAAAAATACGCGAAGAGAATTGAGGAGAAGAAGATTGGTCGGGGGCAAAGCCAGCAACACGGCGTCCTGTTCCTTTCGCCTCTTCCCCGGTGCGGAGCAACGGACCCGTGCGCCGCTTTTTTTGGGAGGGGAGGTCACACTCGGACATAATTTCGCTGCGACTAGAGAGAGCTCCGTGTGAAATTCCGTTTTCTGCGTGGCTTCCCTGGTTTACCGAGCTGACACGGAGATATAACTACTGTATCCCAGCCTAGCGAATCGGAGTGAAAGTCCGCCATATTCTGCCTTACCACGCCCGGGAGTGGAGCCATTGGAAAATAAACGGACAACCTCGCTCATGTGTTTTTCTCGCCAACGCAGACTGCGAGTTGGAAAACAAACAAGGTATTTCAGCGTTTTAAAATACCGTCAGCGTTGAGGACTTTGGAAAGAGCCTGGCCGGAGTACTGATGACAATACCTGTCCAGATCAGTGCGGATGTTGTGTTTTAAAAAGATCTGTTGATCATACGGAGACAGAATATCAGATTATACCCATCGACCGAGCAACAATATTCAACTGAACCCGCTTTCTACTCTGTTTGAAGCTTTCAGCAGGCCCAGAAAGCGAACCGAAACACAGGGAAAAGGGTGGGAGGAGGTGGGGGACTCCAATAATTCCTCTCAAATATCTTATTTTCCGTCTCCACTCCAGTCTGAACACCCAGACTCATTACAGCATCACCTAAAGCCGGCCTGTATGAGGACGTTATTTGACATTCACAGGCCTCCGGTTTTCCCTCCGCGACAAATGTGAAATCTGGATGACTCAATACAGAGGGGGGGAACAAGCGGAGTTATAGTGCGTGTTTGAAAAAGGAAAAGGACCGAGAATGACCCTGGAATCCATAATGGCGTGCTGCCTCAGCGAGGAGGCGAAGGAAGCCAGGCGGATCAACGACGAGATCGAAAGGCAGCTCCGCCGGGATAAGAGGGACGCACGCCGGGAGCTGAAACTGTTGCTTCTCGGTAAGCTTGGCTGGGGGAGGGCAGCGGGATGTGGAGCCCGCATTCCTCCTTCATCAGAAATACCTCTGTGGGGAGGAGGCGGTGGTCTGGTACCGGGGCTTCCCACCTGGGTGAAGCTGGAGGGGAGAAGTGGTTGAAGTGACTCTCTCTGTTTTAGGAGTCGAGTGCAGAGATTGGCAGCAGGGAGAAGGCCTAGGTGGCTTCCTATGTTTAAAACCACCTGATTTGAATAACTGTGACCTGTTCGTGTCGAGGAAACAAAACCACTTGCCGCCTGCGCTAGTAAGACGGGAACCAACCCCTAAAGCACAGCAGGCCCAAGGCAAACACGAACTTAGTAGCTGATTTGGTCACTCAAGTCAAGTTTCATAAATGTTTTTATACGTTCACAGCTTGGTAAAAGCGTTTTTGTCCTGGTAAAGTTGTACTTATTAAATTACAGTCAAGGCCAGCTGGTTTTGTGCTCCACCTTTCTAAATAGTACATGTATTGAGCAACAAACCTGATTTCAGGGTTAAAGCTACATGCAGACCTCAAGCTGTGGCAGTGTTAATGAGTAAAAGGAGCTTGTAAACACAGGAGGACAGTGAATCCAATAACCATTTACCGACTGAAAATATGCACTCTGTAGTTAGGCCATTGACATTTTAATGAAAGATCAGAATGAGCCATATCAGGTTCAGATGTGCGTTAAATGTCTAAATGCAGGTCTGTCTTCATCTGACCGGAGTAAACAGAAAAAGGAATTAGCAGGGCTCAAGCACAACGCAAACTTGACTTCATATCCGGTGATATCCATAAAGCGGCTTGATGCCAGTCACCACTTGTCTGACAGTTGAAATGTTATTGACACTTAAAATGTCTTGAACTATTAATTATATGTTAATATTAGGAGTTTAATATCACATATGAAACAAGGATGAAATCAGTTCCTTCATACCAACTCAAATGAAGCTGTCTTTTGAGTATCTCGCATAGTTGTTTGAATTGCTGAACCTGAATATTCTTCCTATAAGAAAAACAACTTCTGACATCTTGACCCGTTTCTTCCGCTTTTTTTCCCCAATGATTTCACACAAGAAATCAGAGTCTTGATTTGTTTTCTTAAAGAACATCTACAGGTTTGCTTCCTTTTAACTCATGTTGTGAATTGACCCATCATAAATCCATATAGTGAAGGTTATCCTTACTGTCCTAAAATGATTCAACGTGAAACTAGTTGATTAATGTCTGGCGTTAGCTATAAAAATTTTATCTACAACATTTGGATCAATTTTTCCCTTATGAGTTTAAGCATCCCACGTAATTGGCTAAAGTTAATAATAGTAAAACAGTTTGTTAAACACACAGAAATGGTTGGAAGGAAGAATGAAAACTATCATATATTCATACGGTTTTAGAGACGACAAATTTTCTGGACACCATTTAACATGGTGTAGAGTTTGTTTGAGTTTGTGACTTATTTAGTGTGGCCTGTTGTTTCCGACCATAACTACTGTACACTCATACAGTAAAACTTTAAACTTAGAAGTTAGAAATTTCATCCATGTCACACAGAGGTGACTCACTGTTGGAAGAATCTTACAAAGCCAGATGAGGAATAATGTTTGAATGTTTTAGTTGAATATGTTTTGAAATTGTACAGGAATGACACCAAAACACCAGGAACAGGGGTGGAAATTTTTAGGCTGTTAGCATATCGATAGATTACAATTCAGAAAGCCAAGATACGATGATAAATCAGGTTACGTAACGTTGACCTCACACACTATGCATACAGATGTTTTTACTTGTGCTCTTGTTTGGAGTGCCACAGCGTGCTAGCTGCTACTCATCAGAAGATGTACAGAAGAAATTCTTCCCATGCATCCCATGTTGGAGCTATTTCACCTGCTTGTGATCCCATACAGCTTTTGGCCATCTCTGCCTCAAAGGCCCTTCCAGGTGGTGTGCTTATGTGTGAGTGTGACAAATGTTAGCTGGGCCAAAGTCTGCCCTTTATTGGGTGTAATCAAAACAATTTTGCAGTTTAAAGCCAAACCCTGGCAATGATTATATCACAGGGCTGCAGGAGAAGCTTTGGAGCCCTGCTGCCCTTCATTTAAAAACATTTGTGTTTAACCACTCAACCATTATTGTGCGCAGTATGAATTCTTTAAGTCAAGTATAAAAAGATGGCCCATGTTTACTAGACCTGGGCCGGATACTGGCATGAAGGTATATCAAGATGTAAACAATAAGGGGTTTCAAAACCATTAAAATTTTCATCATACAGTTTTTATGGTTAAAGGTTTGATTAACCCCAGTTTTTTCTAGTTGTATGGAGCATATTCTAACTGGCTAAAAGGACAAAATAAGGCTTCAATACTTTCCATTAGTTATAATCGTTAATATCACTGTTTTCACATATTTTCTGTCAGGAACAACAGTCAATTTGTCATATTGACCAGCAAATTTCAACTTGTTACCTTGTAAAGAACCAACCAACAAAATGGCAAAATATTCTGAGCAATTAACATTTACTTGGAAACTGACTGTGTTTAGCATTTGTTAGTAAACTGTAATAACACGCATAATAGATTATTGTTGAAGCTACAGGTGTATTTTTAAAAAAAGGGAAAAGAATCATTTTACAAATTTTTTTGTTTTTAAGTTTTAAATTGATTTGTTGATACTGTGAAGCCTTGGTATTTTTACTCAAGGTTTTCATACTGTGACATTGTCTTGTCGGCCCACACCTGGCTTTTATATTTCAACCTGTTTTGTTACAAATGGAAAGTCAGGGAAAAGGAGGGTGGTTGACATTTCCTGTAATTGTCACACTTGAGTAATACAAGTTCTTTAGTAGTCATCTGCTTTTTAATTAAACTGAGCATAAAGCACGTTAGATGTGATAACGAGCTGTGGAGAGTAGTGCCTGGTACCCCGGTTCTTTAGGAAAGGCACCCAGAAAATCATGCAAAGGAAGCCGCTGGACCATCACATCCTAGTTTCTATTTCATGATGGATGCGTAAAAGTGATGGATCAGCAGATGTTAATGGGCTTTACTCTCCTGTAACATCAAATCGATGTGATGAGTGTCCAGTAAAAGGGTTTGAATGAGCTGACTGCCATCATTCTTAAATATGGATATTATCCTTGTTGCCCCATAAGCTTTCATTATTCCCAGCTTGTTATTCAAACACTCGAATTGCCAGTAACAGAGAATGCTTAAAGGAAGTTAAATCATTGCTAATGCTTGCTGAGTTCCAGTTTTGTTTTTTGGGTTTTTTTTTTCTTTTTGTCATTGCCACTGCTAGAAATTCTGGTTAGACTTCTAGCACTAATAAGCTGCTTCTATGAAGAGTCCAAATTTCAGCTAGACCAGAGAAAAAAGGGAATTTCTCCAGGAGCTCGAGACAGGCTCAGAGGGCAACAACCAATCAAAATATTATAAGCGCCATATTTAAAGTCCTGGAGTTAGTATTGTTTTTGATCTTCTTCATTTAATTCAAAAACACAGTAAAAGTAAAGTATGTCAACATTAATTTATGACCACTTCACTATCTCACTATCTCTCATCCTACTGCTGTTTATCTTTAAATCAACCATCACAGAGTTTAAGTAGTTCATTATGTATAGCTGTGGTTCCACAAAATCATCCAATATAATTAACAAATGCTGAGTGTGACTCTAGTTTTCCAGCGCTGCTGGTACCGATCAGATCGGCTGAATTGTGAAGCAGCAAGTTGTCTAAAATATTATCAAATGAAGCTGGTTGTCTTTAGGCATTTGTTTGCAGGGATCTTGGGATAAATTATATGATTTGTGTAGTTAATCTGCCTGCTGACATTGCTATCCTCCACACAGCATCAGTTTGAAGTAGAGGGAGGGTGGAACATTTCCTGAATGAGACTGTTAGTGGTATCATGACGTGGCACTGACATGGTTCTTTGGTTGTGGAAAACTATACCACTTCTGACTCTGGTTAAATACAGAAACGGCTTTGGTTGAAAACCCATTTCTTTATGTTTTGAAATCGGTTTAGTCTGATTTTTGTATTTTATCTGTCTGTCTTCTTGTGGCTCACTCTAGTAGTATGTGTGTAGTGACATAATGTTTACAGAAAATGGGTTTAAAGATGTGGTCTTATAAAACAAACAAAACATTTTGAAGCTGAGCTAAATATGTTTTGCAGCCATGAACCACATGTTTTGTTTGTCTCCAGAGAAAAAAATCTTATTTTAACATAAAATATATATATCTGTCCAGCTCTCATATTTACAGATTTAGATATATAGGCTATTCCAGAACAATAGACCTTACAAGCTCCTGTACAAAGCAGAGATGCTTGTTCGTGTTGCAAGAAGAAACGTACAGCTGCTAAAGCAATCTGGGCCGACTACCATTGTTGTTTTAAAGCTCACTTAATGTAACTGCTAATCTTCTCCACTTCATAGAAGCATTATGTGTCTCTGTGTTGTGTCTTATTACACCCCAGCACTTCAAGTGGTCGACTTATTCAAAAGAAGTTGTATGTGTGGTTCGATAACCCATATTCTGTAAGTGCATTGTGGGTTTTTAAACTCCCTAATTGCCTCGTTTCCTGTGGGACTGGATTGGAAAAGTTTTACTTTAGACTGTCCCTAGCATTGAGACTATTTTTTTATCTCTCAAGTTATTGTGTAGATTTTTTTGTGTGTGTGTGCGTTTCAAACCACTAATGTCCTTATGTTTGCATAGTCTTATCTATGCAACCTGTGTATGTCGAAACCTTCGGACAGCACAATTAATTTGGGAATTACAATGATTATCTTACTATATCAGTTGTAAGTAGCTCTATACCAACCGCTTGGCCCAACCTACTTTCATTTAATACAAACAATTGCATATTGCCTAATTTCTCATTTTGACGTAGCATTTTTGATTGTCGTGAATTATAAACAGCAACAATTGCAATTCAATTTTTAATCCTAGTGTTTAATACACATAATTTCACATTATACATTTAATAGATACCTGCATGGCACAGCAAACATAGTTTCACTAACACAAATACTGCTCTTGAAAAAAATCGCAATGCACTTCTCTGGGACACCGGTATTATAAAGAAGTGTAATAGCACTAAACTGCACACACAAACTGCATTTAGTAACATTTTCATGTTTATCGATACACTCAATGAAAAATAGGTTAATGGATTTATTTAACTGAATACCCCCAATTGTGAGCATCAAAGTTACTTTGTTGTCTTGAGATCTGGTGACTGTGGCCATCGGAGGATGGTGAACTTGATGACATGTTCAAGAAAGGAGTTTGAGATGATTTAAGCTTTATGGCATGGTGCATTATTTTGCTGTAAGTAGGCATCAGACGGTGGATACACTTTGTGGTTTTAAAGGCGTAGATATGGTCAGCAACAAAAATCTTGGTAGTTTGTGGTGTTTTAACAATCAGTTGGCATGCTTGTTATGGATGAATGACTTTACGTTTGAGTCTGTGTGAATTGCATTGTCTCAGTTTTTGGTATTAATTGACACAAGTGGCACCCAGTGGGGTCTGCTTTAGACTATCTACGTCAAGGTTCAGCCCATCCATCCATTATCTTACGTACTTATCGTCTATTACGTCTATTTCCAGCAGTCAAAGGGCGAGAGGCAGGGTACACCCTGGACAGGTTGCCAGTCCATCGCAAGGCAACACAGAGACAAATAACCAATCACGCACACCCCCACACCTAGGGAGAATTTAGAGAGACCAATCAACCTGACAGTCATGTTTCTGGACTGTGGTAGGAAGCCAGAGTACCCGGAGAGAACCCGTGCATACACAGGGAGAATGTGCAAACTCCATTCAGAAAGACCCTGGGCCGGGATTGGAGCCCAGGACCTTCTTGCTGCAAGGCAAGTTGCAAGCTACACCACTATGCAGCCCTCAAGGTTCAAGTTGTTGTTCATTCATGGATATTATTCCTTATACCTTGGTTATAATGAGTAATCTTTTACTGTAATGGTTTTTTAACCATCTCTGACCATTTTCTTCAGACCTTTAGCATTAACACAAGCATTTTTATCCATGCACTGCCGCCACTGCTCACCACAGTGAGCACTTTAATCCCATGTCTTCCCATTTTTGAAGCTCAATTGAATCTCATTTGATGTTCACTTTGAACATCAGAAATTTGTCTTCACCATCTTTAAATGCACCGAGTTTAGTTGCCATGTGATTGACTTGTCCCTCATTCAGGTCATCTTATTGATTATTGCGCCTGTTGATCACCTGATGAAGGCCCATCAATATTACGATCTTAATCCTTCTTGGAACGTCAAAATAAGTAGGTGCTCAACAATGTGGCTTGTATTTGAACCACTTTAGGCATTTAGACTGTGTGCTTTATCGTTGCTACATAAAGCTCAACGCTGGAGAAATTCTCCACAGGTTTAGGTTTCAAGTTGTAAGCCACACCTCTTTGAAAAAGAGCCCAGAAGCCCTATATGTTAACAGTTTGCTTTGTATAATGTGAAAGGACAGGTATATTGTGAAACCGGGAGTTTACACAATATGCAACTTAAGCCCCGATTAAAATGGGACTTGAGTTGCCAATTATGTTTAAAAGACAATAGGAAAAAAAAAACCTAATAAAGTGGATGTTGAGTGTGAAATACGTTGACTCTTACACACCAGACTCAAACATTCGACTTATTAGGCTTTGACAAATTAGTGGCTCAATTACAAAAGTGGCACAGCCCAATTTACATTCCTTGGAGACCATTGGACCTACATTTGAATGGCTGTCTTTTTAACACATGTACTCTTTTACTGTATTTAACTACTGTATATACGCAGACTAAATCAGTGTCAGAAACATCAGATGCCACTGGAACATTTCATGTTTTATAATTACTTTCACAATGACTAAGCTGTGTTTATATCACAACGCTGAACTGCTTTTCAGTTTTCCTGCATGTTTATGGCACTGCTTTATTTGGGCACAAATTATATGTTTTTTTTTTTTTTTTTGGTTTTCAGAAACATTTTGGTACAGGTTTATCTGCACAATCACTGTCAGCTGCTTTTAGAAGCCAGATGAAAGCCGCTGTGGGAACTTTGTCAAGGCCATCGCTGAACAAAGTCTACAACGGTGTGTAACCAGCCTTTAACAAACACGTTTGTCACTGAGAGAGGAAGAACGCCAAATGTCACATGATTCCTGCATGAAAGCGGCTGGATCAGCAGGGCAACAGAAAGCCTCTAAAAGTAATAAAAATGTGTGTTAAATTAAATGTGTCACATGTCTAAAAGTTCTGATAGTCTTCCTAGCGATAGTTTAAAACTGAGTCTTGAGTAGATTTCAGTCCCAGGAGAGACTTTCTGAAAGTGAAAATTAAAACAACCCAACAGTCTGCTTAATAAAAGATGAAGTTCATATGTTAC
This sequence comes from Xiphophorus hellerii, assembly GCF_003331165.1. Classification (NCBI taxonomy): domain Eukaryota; kingdom Metazoa; phylum Chordata; class Actinopteri; order Cyprinodontiformes; family Poeciliidae; genus Xiphophorus; species Xiphophorus hellerii. The sequence goes on from NC_045683.1 coordinate 15,637,643, forward strand.
CATTTCCTATTATTGAGTTGAAGCTGCTCTGTGTTGTCAGATTCCTGGGAGGGGAAAGTAAAACTAGATTTTTAGCTGACATTTTATTTTGTGTTGAAATACTTAAATCAGTCTTCTGATGTTTAGATTTTTAGAATCAGGGCAACAATTATTTAAATTGTGAGTTTAGCCAGATTATGTAGGAGGGGAAAAAAATGTACTTGCAATTTTTAATTCTTCAGAAAAGGGCTTTTCTCATCAGATGTGAACTTTGCAGGTTTTGCTAAACTTTTGGCAGGATTGCTGCTGAAAACCGAGTGCTTGTACAAAGGAAACACAGAGTATTACAGTTAAAAGCTGAGGGTAGAATGATATTCTTAGGTTAACTCTGCTTGAGGCGATGCAGCGAATTTATTCTGTTTTCACACATGAATTTGAGTTTGCTGCATTGAACAAACACTGATGCTGTGGACACACAAACCCACACAGTTTGTTCATTTTCTTTCTCCCCATCTGAATGAGTTAAATTCTTGAATCTTGTGGCTTTGTCATCATAGCTGCTGAATGTGAAAAATGGCTGCATGATGCTAGAAAATCTTTTGATGGCGATATTTGTAAATATTCTAATGAATGATATCAGTTCCAATACAGACCTATTCTCTTCTTTCCCCTCTTTCTCATCTCTGCTTCCTACATAATGTGACCTTTAGCATTTTTAGGCTTTATCATTTTTGTCCAGCAGAAGCATCTGCTTCACTGGCTAAATAATCTCAGACTTTAGCTCCTCTTGGTTATGGTTAATGGATCTTTTAAGACCCCACAGTCCTGAATTATTTTGAGGAATTCTGTCAGAAAAACTGCAATTTATCAACCCAGTGTAACTATTAAAGCCAAAAAGAGATCACATCAGAGGGAAAACTGTTTTTGCCCTAAGCTACACCTTATTACTACTGCACTTAGAAAATACCTTCTCCTGCTCAAAGTCTAACCTTGTTAGCATGCGTGGTTGTTTCAATGGGAAGACAAAGCCAGCTACATCAAAAGTTTGACAGATGGATGAAATGCTCTGTGGCCTAAAGACTGTTTTTACAGTACAAAGTATGTTATTTCTGTCAAATAAAAAATGTGATCTGTCTTACCTATTTAGAGCAGTGGGTGCGTTTTATGGCTGTTGCATTAGTGGTTCAAATCCGACATGGCCGAGAATTAGGAATGTCAAACTTTTTTCATCATCCTCTGCTTCTTTTTCACGTGGAGTTCCACAAGGTTCTGTTTTCAGCCCCCTTTTGCACATATGTTCTAGCCCTGACTCTATGCCCAGGAAACATGGAGTTTTTTCCTATAGTTATGCGACTATAGAAAGGCGGCCGACACTTTTAAGAGACTAGTTTTACTTTTAACATTTAATTGTTATTTTTTGTTTTATATAAATACTTTACTTTCGAAATCATGATTTTTTTATAAAGTGTATAATAAACAAAGCTAGCGTGATATTTTTGTCATATTGCCGACCCATTTAATTTTTATTACAGGAAAACAAATTCTGCCATTTTTTCTTTGTGTTGAAGAAGGAGGGAAAATACTTATTAGCAATGAAATGTTAACTCTTTGCTTATGTAGGCAGGGTAGAACAAATGATGTTTACTCAGAGTTGAGATTCATCAGCTCCAACTAAAAAGGAAGTGTAGATGATCCAAGGACTACTTTACATGTTTATGTGTTATGCAATGTTTTCACAAATTAGATGATATTTTTTTATTTTCTTTTAGGTATGAATGAAACATCATCCATATTCTTTGGTTGGAGATGCACCAGTCAGATTTTAGAAATGGTTATGTTCACCTGGATATCAGGCCCACTGCCCTGCACCTTCTAGGTGTTTCCCTGCTGCCTCATACCTGACTTAAATAAATTATTAACAGGCTTCTGAAACACTTGATTGCAGCTGAGGAGGTAATTCAATCTTTTAAATCAGGTGTGGTGAAGCAGAGACACATTTAAGGCATAATTGACTATGGGTCCTGAGAACCAGGATTAAGAAACACCGACCCAGATTAACGTACGACAGTTTAAAACAATGTACACAGTTAACTTTTTTCAATTTTCTCTTTTGACTGATTTGTAGCAGAGCCAGCTCATTGAAATGGTTTAATACAGTAAAAGTCTGAAAATATACTTAGCAACATGTTACCATATTTTCCTAATCGACCATCCGCTCTTTAAATGCTGGGTTTCATTGTTCACTTCTCTGTGTTCAAGTTTTACTTGCTAGCATTCGGATGTGTTGTTTAAATGAGTTGTATTTATTTATTTTTTTCAAGCATCTGCCAAATAATGCCTTTGACAAATAGAAAGTATTTATTCCTATTCCACTAGACAATTTAGCAACAATTCAGAATTATTACTTGAAACAGAAAATGCTTAAAAGTCTTGACATCTCATGAAGTATAGAGAGGCATGACTTCTGACCATTATTCCTTGTCACTAAAGTAAAGCTAGGTCAACCCCAGCAGGTATTTCTCAGAAGGCCCCCACCATCTTATCCCTTTTCACCCATTGTTGAGGTGGAGAAACTGAGCTGCCACATGAACAAATCATCCTAGGCTGTGGGACGAATATGCAAATAGTGACAGGAGTGTGGGGTTTTACATGGGTGGCAGTTTGGGCATCACATTGTGCTGGGGTGTGCCTGACCACCAAAAGTGGGAGATGTAATAATAGGGTAGGCTGTTTTTGGTACTTGGTGTTCTGCAGCAGCCTTCAGGCTGGAGGGCTTGGCAACTGAGCACTCCACGATGTTTTTGTCTGGCTTCTAAATTAACTATTGTATAATGGGAAGACCATTTTCACGGTACTATAATAGCAGGGCAGCAGATTGGACTAATGTTTGTTGTTTATTCCATAGAAGTTAATATGGCTTAAATTGGTATGCAACGTCTTGCAAAAGTAGTATTGTTTTTACATTTGTTCACATTACAACCAAAAACCTCGCCATTGGGATTTTATGTGATTATGTGTTATCAAAGACAAGTAATCCATAATTTTTGAAAGTTTATTGTGGATTTGTATTTGTATTAGTCAGTCCCATTTATACAGATAATATAGTCTGTCTTCAAAAGTCAAATGCTTATTAAAAAAAGCCCCCTGGTGTGAAATAATGACCCAAAACACACACCAGGTCAACCAGGCTTTAGATCAAAAAGTGTTGTTAGATTGAAACCAGTCAGTTGTAGCATAACTTTAATGGCTGTTCAGATGCTCTCCATTCAGTCCGCCTGAGCTTCAGCTGTGTTGTAAGGAATAATGAATAAACCTCCTGTTGTAGATCGCTGATATGCAAAGTGTGTACCTGGAAGCTCCAAAATACACACATTAGTCACCTTTGTGCTATTTTGTTTTCGTCTGTCACAAAAAATCTCTATGAAATACATTGACATTTGTGGTTGTGACATGGAAAAATGTGAGGTTCAAGTGTTACAAATACGTATTTAAGGCATGAAGATACAATGCAAATGTGTGCAACCTTTCAAACTCATCCACTGTGGAATACTTGGTTACTCTAGACTGCAGACCTGCTTTTCCACAGTTATTCTTTTCAGAGTTGGTATAAAGTTAGACTGTCCCTTTGCCAGGATTCTCAACGAACCAAAAGAGAAGCTACATCCCCATTTCTTCACACCCAAATATTTCCTGTCATCATTCAGGGAAGAGTGTTGCTCTTGGTCTGTCACCAGAGCAAGCAGACCGGCTGGGAAAACAAAAAACCCACACATGTGAGACTGTAGAAGTGAGTGAGCACATGCTGCAGGTTTAAGACCAAATACTATACATGTGGGCATACTAATTTGTGTTTTTGTTTTATTCAATGTTTTGGCACAGAAAACTAGGAGCTTCTTTCCCCTCCTCCAAAAAAAAAACGTTAGGATTTAAGATTTACAACCATGCGAATTGTTTTTAGCACTAATAAATTAAAGTACAGTTTTATCATATTGGTCAGTACTATTATGGTAACTAGGTTAAATGGCCAGTTGACATGGTAGCAAACTCACAAGTAGTCATTATTTACAAATGATGTATATTTTAATTGCACTAGCTTCAGTATCTTCAGTCACAGCTAACTTGTTTGGTATTTGTCAACTTGAAAATAAAGTGTTTGTCTAGTTATGTTCCTACTTCAATGCTTTTTGGGGGGCAAGAAAGAAATGAATACAAATCAATGTACATGTTTATAGTCAACACTACTACTAATAAGTCAGAATCTTTTTATTTCATATTTAAACACAAATTGTAGCGAAGGGCTGCTTCGGTTGAATGAAATCGTAAGCAAAGTAAAATTTAAAAAATCTGTTACTAACTGCTCTATACAAGCAGCCTACTATTTAATCTACTGGGGCACCATTCTATATAATTCTATATACACCATACTCAACAGGAGAGCGCCCGAATTCTCCAGCTCTCATCAGACGTGATAAAGGCTTGGATCCCTGAAGTCATATATTCTGCCCACCGTCCCCCCAAACCCTCCTCGAAGCTCCGCCCCTGCATAGTAGCAAATAAAATTACTTATCGCTTTTGGGGAGAATGCTGTACAGTTGCTGTGTATGTTGCTTAAGTGTTTAAATTTTGTTCGTTTCTGTTGACATTTAAAGCCCAGCACAGTAAATACACTGTAAATAAACTCTGTCCTTTTTTTTCCCCATCCTTGTCTAACTTTTTAGGAACTGGTGAAAGTGGGAAGAGCACATTCATCAAGCAGATGAGGATCATCCACGGTGCCGGTTACTCCGATGAGGACAAACGGGGTTTCACCAAGCTCGTCTATCAGAACATCTTCACGTCCATGCAGGCTATGATCCGAGCTGCAGAGACGCTGAAGATCCTTTACAAATTAGACTCCAGCAAGGTATTTGAGATCTTTTCCCACAAGCCTCTTAAACGGGCAGAAATGACTGTGGTAATTAAAGGTCACAAGGGTTTGGGATAAAGTGAGTTAGTTCGCTCCAAGTGTTCAGAGCACTGCTGAATATTTTTAGAGTGCAGTCTATCTTATTTGGAGCAGCCATCCATAATAATTTCCTGCTGATTTTTACACTTCCTGTGTCCTTGTAGCTCTCCAGAGTTCCATCACACCCTTTGTGCATGTCTCTATGCTCTCACATACTGTCGATGCACACATACGGACATATTGAAGCAGAGAAAACCAGACTCCATGTACTTTTTCTATCTGTCATTTCAGCTGCTGGGCTTTACTCAGATTCCTCTTTAGCTTGAGTTGCCCCTGTAGTTGTAGCTTTGGGAGCGGGTGCAGTGACCTCTTACTTGCCATTTATTCACTGCGAGAGTGATGAGTAGGCTCATTTCAAGCCTAGAGGTTGTCATCTTGGTAACATTCAGAGCTGCAGCAGTTTTTTTGTTGTTGAATATTTGATAAAACCTAATTAAAAACAGACCTCTGAACTAAAGTATTTGATGCTAAAATTTGCTTGGTGTTTAGGTTTCCTATGCAGTCTGAAAAAGTAGAGAAAAATCTGAATTTTGTACCAAAATTATATGTAATCTAAAATTAAAATGAACAAATTTTGTTAGGTGGTTTGACATAAAAACATTTCAATATGGAGAGACTCACACAGAGAAAAGCAGCAGTAGAAAGTTTTATTGACCCGAAGTTCTTTGGCGCTCGGACACCGGCAGAAGACGTGCGTGCTGAGAATCGCCGTGAGCCTGGATGATCGGCTCGGGGCGAAGCTCAGGGTAGTCTTACCCCGGGCCCGGACACTGGTGGTGGAGTGGAGCCTGGAGAGGAAGGAGCCTGGAGGGAGTCTGGAAGATGCCCTGGAGGATGAGGGTGGAGATGGGGAGGAGGTGGGTCGAAGTGCGGCTGAAGCAGGTGGATCTGTGGTTGTTTGGCCTTTTGAAGGAGCTCTTGCGTGGTGATTGGCTGGAGCGGAGCGACAGTCTGGTGCTGGTTGGCTGAGGCATGGTAATTGATGCTGCCGGTAGGCTGAAGAGAGTCTCCCAGCTTGAATTTACGTCTATAGACTACATAATTTGGATTGTACTGGCTTTGTGTTGTTATGGTTTGTCAATTTATCTCCTCACTTGTGTCTGTATACTGTCCTGTTAGTGAGAATTCTTATCCATTAGTCTTGTACATAAGAAATAATGCAACTAATTTGTGCACTTAAGCTCATTTCACATTATATTCTACATGCTTTTACATATTTTTTGTCTTTATTCTTCACATAGTGTTCGCTTTGTTGACCTAACAGAATTTACATCAACTCTTCAGTTTGTGTCTCCTAACGTGATTGGATTTAACCAGAAAATAGAAAATTAAAACCACATTAGAAGCTTCAGTTTTAGAGAATTGTTGAGGCGAATTAGGCATATATAAATGTAAAGTCTTATCAATTGCTACCCAATGCGGTTGCAGAGTAAAACTTTACCCAATTACAGACTTTTTCTGTTTTTGGCATTTTGTCAGATCTAAATTTAAATTCTCAAATTTTAATGAGCATCATAACCTGAGTTAATGCGAAAAGTTTTCAAATATTTATTAAGGGAAAATTAAAACAACCTTATCCTATGTGAAATTCTTCCCATTGTTGAATTATTAACTAAACTCTGATTAAGAAACTTTTTTTGTGTCTGACAACATGAAGTAGCGTACAGGTGAAGTATACCCAGATCGAAATCTTAATCTGGTTTAAATTCTGAGGTATGATCTTCACTAGACCATTCATTAATGAAAACCCTTCAGTTTGGCTGAAATCAAGCAAACATAGCTGGTTTTCACAAACTCTTGATGTTTGTTGTCACAAAGAGTGACTCAATTGGTTGTTTGGTTTGAGAGCAATCACTTTTCCACAAAGCACTTGCTTATTTAAAGTCATTATTTGGAAACTGCTTCTTATATCTACTCAGGTTATCTTGTGCCGATATTAAATGTTTTCGGTGATCTGAAACATTTGATTGTGAGACAAAAAGCAAAAGCAGAAGAAAACTGTGCTGGTGTAAATTCTCTTTCATAGTGCTATAGGTTCCAGCTCACTTGTGTTCCTGTGTTAAAACAGGAAGTGCTTGTCTGGGACAAAGGATGGCACTTGCGTCACACGGGAAGTGAAAATGAAACCTGACAATCATGTTTGCCATGTGTCTGGTCATTTACAGTGCTTAAAAGGCATATGTAGCTGATATTTTCAAATTTTAGTGACAAAGTTGTGCTTTGAAAACATATTTAGAAGCGTACGATGAAAGAATGCCATGTTATTGCATTTCAAGCAATAAAATGTCTATTTTCTTATTTGAATTATTTGTTTACTTGTATCTTTAATATATTTTTTATAATTGTATTTAAAAGGCTTAAGTGGTTATCTGCAGGATGTACCTTTTTTTATTGAAATAATCAAGAGATTCATCAATTTACAAAAATAATTGTTAGCTGCAGCTCTAATTGGTTCTTTCAATGGATTTCATGTTGATTTATCTCTTATGAACCATTGGGCAAGTAAATTACAATGGAATTATGTAATAATATGTCACTAACTTTGTAGACTTTCTACTAGACACACAGGACTTTATGTGAAAACAATGACAAGGTTTGCAAATTTCCTAGTTTCTTTAGTTTAAATCTGTGAGAGAAACGGCCCCGGCAGGCATTCAGCCACATGTCGCTCTTTCAAACACAGAAAACTTTTGACAGGAATCTGGGGCAGCAACACTTTCTGCTTAATTTCTTTAAAATCCTCTGTGGGATTTCAGCTTCAGATATTAGCTGCATGCTGAGCCTGGGGTCCAATAAAAATGTCCCAAGTGATTCAAAATGAACTAGTAATAATGAGGACATTGGCTTTTTGTAGAAATCTCTTTTTGTGTGTGTGTGTATCTGTGTTCTTATTCACTTTTTTTTTTTTTTTTTAACCATTTAAACATGTTTCTGTCTTGTCTTAGCAGCTTTTCAGTAATGTTTTTTCACCCACTAGACTAATGCCAACATTGTTAGAGAGGTGGACATAGAGAAGGTCACCAGGTTGGAGAGTCCTTACGTAGACGCCATCAAGAACTTGTGGAAAGATCCCGGCATCCAGGAGTGTTATGATCGAAGGAGGGAGTACCAGCTCTCAGATTCCACTAAATAGTGAGTGGAGGAGGACATCAGCTTGAGCTGGAGCTATGTTGTAGATGCCATGGTAACGAGAAATCATTTTCCGCTGCGTCTCTGTAGTTACCTGGACTCACTGGACCGGATCGCCCAACCCGTCTATCTTCCCACCCAGCAGGATGTGTTGAGGGTTCGGGTCCCGACCACTGGCATTATCGAATATCCATTTGATCTCCAGAGCGTCATATTCAGGTGAGGAGCAGGTGGTGCCATGTAACTTTGTAGACATTCATACTTCAACATTATTCTATAAATGTTCTTAATTTATCAAGGAAAAACTCAAACATAAAAACCTTTTTTACTTCGACGACTACTTCAACTAAATTCATAAAAAAAATAAAATAAATAACCTCAGTAATACCAAATGTGTTATCTGGTACAGAAAGGATCTCCTGTAGCAGTCTGTGCTGCGTCAGATCTGAAACAGATTCCCTGTAATACAGACTGCTACAGGACGGTCATAGTGAGAAAGATAAATAATGATGCAGATGATGATAACTGACTCTTCGGCTGGGATAGGATGGTGGACGTTGGGGGTCAGAGGTCGGAGAGGAGGAAGTGGATCCACTGTTTTGAGAACGTCACCTCCATCATGTTCCTGGTCGCCCTCAGCGAGTACGACCAGGTGTTGGTGGAGTCGGATAACGAGGTAAATTTCTGAGGGGATATGGGGACATTATTTTGTTTTGTTTCTGTAAGAATGAGAGGGGAAGAGATTCTGAATAATAAAAAGACTTAAGCGGAACAGAACATGAAGTTGTGCAAGAAAATCAAATGGCCCTCAGTAAAAGACTGAAAATCAGATTGGTATGCCGCGTCGTCTTCCACCTGAAAAGCATTTATAAAGGATCAGCCAGATGTTCTGAGCGCTGCATTAGGCGACCCGTCACTTTAGGAGAATATTACATCTGTGTCAAGGTGTTAAAACCAAATTAATGAGCAGGTTAAATTACCTCTAAACTGACCGTTCTTTTTTAACGTCATCGATTCGGTTAATCACTGAAATAAAGTATCTAACCAACATGGCCATCCTTCTCCTCCCTCTTCTGTGCACTGAAGCATTTATTGCAGTCTCTTCTTAATGAGTTTGAACCCTGTGCTTTAATTAAATTCTCTCTCTCCCTCCTCTCCATTTCTCCTTGTTTTTGTCCCACCTTCACCACACCCACTTTCACGCCCCCCCTGTGCAGAACCGGATGGAGGAGAGTAAAGCTTTGTTTAGAACTATAATCACATACCCCTGGTTCCAAAACTCCTCCGTCATTTTGTTCCTGAACAAGAAAGACCTTCTGGAGGAGAAGATCATGTTCTCCCATCTGGTCGACTACTTCCCAGAGTACGATGGTGAGTAGCGCACCAAACGCCGTCAACCAAGAGCTCATTTCTCAGGTCTCTTCAGCTGCTTGAAAGTTGGTAATGATGGGCCTTTATGTGAAGATAACTCACACTCGCACTTTTTAGGTTTTTGGTCTGGAAAACTGAAAACTATCGGTATTTTGAAGTATGAAGAAAAGAAATGCAGAAATATGTGTTTTTCAGGATTTTAGTCCTTTAGTTGTCTAATTCTTTCTTCCATTGTTTTTATTTTTCTCTCTTTCTCCCTCTCTCTCTTTGTCTTTCCTTCTTTCTTTCTTTTTCTCAACGGTCTATTGTTCAAAGTAAGCAGATGTTAAGGACTGAGAACTTTGGATATTTGGACTTCATAATTTTTTCATGGAAAACATCCTGTATTTAAAAGAAGTGATCAAAACATCACATGCTATTTCCTCATGTAGCCATTCTTACCAGTTTCTTGTATATTACTAGTCATTTAGAACGTACATTTTTTGGAAAGTGATAATTTACGGCAGTGAAACATTTGTTTGCTTGTGGATAACTAGACACAAGCAGCTGCCCCCTACCAGCAGGGGGCAGCTGTTGCCCCCTGCTGGTAGCTGGATAGAATGCAGGTTTATGTTTGTGAGTTATGTACTTCTTTGCTGCATATCGTTGGATCCTCTGATGTTTCTGCCGTTTGAACTGTCAAATTATTGCTCTGACTGTAGCCGAGAACAAGTTTAGAGTAGGAGCTGTTTTCTGTAGCTGTACTTCATTGATAACTTTGTTTAGACCACATGGCGTCTTTCATGAGAATAAATCAGAAAGGGCAGGAATCTGGCAATCGTACTGCAGAAACATTTAACTGGATCTGTCTTGGTAGAACTTTAATGGTGTATATTAAAATTCAAACGACAACTAAAAGAAATGTAAAACAAAAAAACTATTCAAAAGGATCTAACTAACCAGATAACAAGAGAATGAATATCCATGTGAAACATGCTACTATCAATTAAGCCTGTCCACTAAGCAATTAATCAATTAATTGCATGATGAATTAAAAGGATCTCAATAATTTTCATTCTGATATTTTTTGAAGGGCAATTTTGTTTAGGGATGTCATAATACATTGTATTTATGATTTTGGTTGTGTGTGTGGTCTTTATTTACGTTTTGTTTATTGTTTTTGGTTGTCGTGTTTAAACGACAACAGGAATCTTCCAGTTCCTGTGTGAATTATTCTTTACAAAAGTGTATTGTCTTTGGGAGGACAAACTTGCATTATTATGCTATTATTAATACATTAGTTGAAAAGGGTCTTGAAACAATGAAATAATAAACAGTAATTTCTGGGTCATCTTCTCATCCAGTAAAATTTGTTGTCATAACAGACCTACTAGCAATACTTCATCCTCCAGGCACTGACGTAAACAACCATTTAATCCGTTACTAGCTGGTTGCTGATGTTTTCCTTCCTCCGCAGGACCTCAGAGAGATGCTCAAGCAGCTCGAGAGTTCATCCTGAAGATGTTTGTGGACCTGAATCCAGACAGCGATAAGATCATCTACTCTCACTTCACCTGCGCCACCGACACGGAGAACATCCGCTTCGTCTTTGCAGCCGTCAAAGACACGATCCTGCAGCTCAACCTGAAGGAGTACAACCTGGTGTAGAGTACGGCTCCTCCCTGAAACACTGACTGACTCGATCTGTGAAAAGATAGCTTTCACACATACACACAGACGCAAAATTCACGCTTACAAATTATCTAAGGAAAATAAATCTAACGGTTGCATAATACTAATTTATTTGCCCTTTGTTGACTTCTTGGTGCGTGAGGGGTTTCATTTTGCTATTTAAGGAGCTCCATCACATCTGCCTTTTTATAAACAACCTTTCTTTTTGTAACCCTCCTCATCTATCATCCTTTCCAAAAGTTCGGCATGAACGTTAGCTTAACAGGAAGTGATGTAACATCTCGCTTATCAACAGCCTCTTGTTTATTCTTTTATTTTTTTTAATGCACCTGTTGGCATGTCTCTTGTAATGTTGCCATAAACTGTGATTTTTAAATTATTTGAGATTGATTTGATATTGATTGACTTCAGTCATTATTCTTGTTCCAGTGTTACCTTGCTTTTACCATTCAGTGATTTGAGCACATTTACTGCTTATTCGGACACAAACGTGAAGTTCAGGACAAGAAGGAGAAATCGTCTGAGCGACGAGGTGTGAAGATGCCTTCAACAGACTGTCGGGATGAGAGGGGCTCTTGATTTCTGACGCATTTACTAAAAGTGTTTACTTTAAACCGTGCCACACAGAAGCTTTTCTTTCAAATTGCCATTATTACCGATGCCAAAACAACTCAAGCACAAGAACGCTGGTGAGGGAAGGAAAGAGCAGGAGCAACAGACTGACATGTTGATCAACCATCTGAATCCTGCAGGTTATGAAGTGTTCACCGTCCAGTCCAATCACAGCTTAGCAGTATCTCTGTGTCCAATCACTGCCCGGCTTTCCAGACTGTTGTAGCTGATTTGGAAGTTCAGAATAAATTTGGTTAGTTGCTACGTAAAGAGGAAAAAAAACTGCAGTGTTGATATGCAGTGTGAACCAAAGTAAAGTCCTTTCTAGTTTCTAATTGGCACTTCTTTGCAAGCGACTCTCAATTTACTTTGGAGTATATATATTTTAATTATCTCCCTGCAACATAAGCCTGTAATTTACGTTTAATGAGGCATAGTGCAATTATGAATGCTATAATCATTGTACATACATCTCACTTTCTCAATATATATATATGTATGTGACAGCATCTTTGTTGGCTTTGTAATCATTACTTTTTTGGGCAGATTGAATGTTCAGTATTGAAAATGTGTATCTGTGTAATTGTTTGTCCAATGGCTAACTTGTTTTTTTGTAAGAGGAAAAAGTTATTTACTTGTTCTGCTTTTGTTTCCCTTCATTTGCCAGATGAGAATGTACATTTTTGCGTTACGTTGCGTTCATTTCTCATTAAGGAAACATTATTTAGCTTCAGAATGTGGACCCTTAGTATCAGATTAGTGCAAATCGAAGCCGTTTCCTTAAATTTACAGTTTCTCTCCTCATCTTTGAGAAATGGCGTCCTGACTCAGATCTACACGACTAATTCTAACATTTGAACTCTTAGCAGGTTTCAGATCAGAGCACTTTTTTCCTGACGCGTAACTCTTTGATTCTGGAGTCTTTTTAATAAGTATTGATGAGCTTTGGAGCCTCCTCAGTACACACTGTGGTCCTGAACATGCTTCTCACCCCTTCGCATTAATAGCCAACATGTTTCGTAGGATCAGAACCGTGGAGCCAAGCTGAGAAGGACGGCAGGAGAGCTGCTGAGTTTAGGCGTTTTTGAAGATGACTAAATTTTCTGGGAAACTTCCCTGCATACCGAGACAAAGTCAGCGTTGAAAATCAGGTAATTAATGTACAAAAAGTCAAGTAGAACGAACCGTTCATTGGTTCTTTTAAAAAAAAAAAGTTACTTTTTCATCTCGATCGCCACAGTTTCATGAGAATGTACAGTATTCGTTCTTTTTTTTATTTATAAAATGCGAAAAATACAGTTCATGTGTACATATTGCCTTATATTAAGCCGTGCCTCTGAAGTCTCACAAAGGCACTTGTTTTTATTTTTTGTGAGAAGTGTAGCTAAAGCAGCTGATAATGTCTCGTTGTAATTTTTGTTTTGGCTTGGTGTTTTTTTTTGTTGTTTTGTTTTTCCACGCTGTGAGAAGCTCTGGGAACAGCTCTGATTTGCAGCTCATGTGACGTAACAGCAGGACATTATAAGCACGTCACGAACAAACTGGAAACACATTTCTGTTCATTTCTGTTGTCGCATCTGATTCATGTCTTAAATGTTTCTACCACAGTGCATTATGATGCATTGAACTGCCTGGCACGCATTAAAAGAGCATGGAGACATGCAGAATGAGAATTTTTTTTTAATGTAAATTGCCACATTCAACTTTATTTTGACATCCTTTTACCACGTCAGCAGATCAAAAGCAACTCTTTTTTTGGGAGGGATGGGGCGGATGTTTAAGATGTGGTTGAAAGAAAGACTTTACGCAGCTAATTAGTAGCCCAAATCTAGCATTTTGCACCATTTTACATTTATTGGCATTCCTGGCACAGATTTATAAAAGGCTTTTAAATAAATAGATGATTTATGGCAAAGCTTAAAATCACACTTAAGAAAACGGCTTGGATTTTTATTTTATTTTAAAATTTTACTTACTTTAAAATTATTGCTCTGACTGTAGATCTGAGCAGGTTGACGTCGGTATTTATTCTTTAATGCTGTTTTATGAGAATCAACACATCGGCCTTACTTGAAGGATGAAGGTTTGCTTGTCTTTCCCATTTTGACAAGTGTCCAAGACAAAATGGACCTCCTTCAGGTCATATTTACACCTCAGCTGAAACGATAATTAAACGTCCCTGAATAGTCCGGAAAATAAATAACAGACCTTTGTGTGGTTAACTTTATTTAGTGTGATTTTGTTTTTATATATGGGAAAAAATTATTAAAATAATTCTCAACTTTGAGGTTTCTATGTGACAGAAAATGATTTGGGTATCTAAAAACATAAAACAGTCTAAAACAAATCACTATTTACATTTTAATAAAAAAGTGGCATAATAAAAATAATATATTTACCCTTCTCAAGAATTGATAGAAAAATCTCTATTAATATCACACCAGAATTACCCCACTATTATTATTATTATTTTATTATTTGCATGCCTCCAATAGAATTTTGACTATTTATGTTCACTGATGGGCAGATTAGGTGGGAGGCCTCCTCACCATCACCCTAATCTTTAACTCTCTCCACCGATTCAGATCACACTCAAATCCAGACTTTAGCTAGGCCAATCCAAAGTGTTAATTTTACTTCCAGTCTAAAGAGACGTCTTAGTAAAATCAAAACACTTCAAAGCTACAGTATGAATAATTTTGCCCTTTATTTTCTTAATGTTGGATTGTTTTCCTCTTCCGTATAAATCTACATAGAATAAAGGGCAGAATTTATTTTTTTAAAGTTATTTATTTTTTTGGTGTGAGGTCACGCTACTGAAAAGAAAGATAGATTCCCTTCAAAGCTTTTCAACCAACTTCACCAGGGGTGCCAATAAGTGTGTTGGGTGGTGCAGGTGGAGTATTGACTGCATTTCCGGAGCTTCACCTCTAAATGAGGGGTCGCTCTGAAGCTGGCGTCCGGTTTCAGACTTGTCAGTGCTGCCGAGTCCTCGGTAAGAAATTCAGAAACTTGTGTTGCTGCTCTTGTAAAGTGGCTCTTAATGCTTCCCTCTTACTTAACGTGAAAATCTGTCCACGGGCTGGGTGTGAGCAGACACACCGTGATCTTACCTGAGCCCTGTTGGGTCACACAGATGACCCGGTGTGTCAGTGCAGCTTCACTGTCTCGGTTCTCTTCATGTATTATTACACTGTCACGAAGTAACAAAACGGGATTGTTCTTGTGCAAATGTAAAAGTGTGATTGAAGTCTGTGATCAATATGAGCGATCTCTTCATGTTCACGTCTTTCTGAGCAAGTTTCCCCCTTTGCATTGATTTGTTTTCCCCTTTAAGCAAGCAGCTGATGCAGACTTTGCGTGTTTGGCCTCTGCTGTTCAGATTTCCTGCAGTATGTTTCAGAACAGGCCCATGTGTTGAGAACTGTTTGATTAAAAAGAAGTTCCCATGAACTGCTCTTAAACTCTGTCTCTGGCACATTATTATTATTATTATTATTATTATTATTATTATTATTATTATTTTGTTTGGTTTAAACTCTCCCGCTGGAGATGAACTTTGAAGCATTTTTCTATAAAATTGTGTTCTGTTTCCATAAAATTGTTTTTAGGTGAAGTCTGTTTCATAATCTTGCTCTCTACATCTTAAGGGATAAGGTATTTTTGTTCAACATAAAAATTGAATTTATTTGATAAACATTTTGTTAAAAACTGTTGACATTGGCAGAGGTTTGACGATTAGTCTTTGGGAATGTTCTTAGTTTTCACATGCTGCCGTTGGTTTCAGGGTAAAAATAAAAATTCATCCTAATCATCACTAATGAATGTTTGAAATGTCACTACTCTGAATCTACGATTTTCAAATTTGGACTAAAACAACTTTTATAACATTCCATTTTATTTGTGAAAATCATCTGGTTTACCAGAGAATTTAAAACTTGTCCTCATTTACATCTGTGTAAACAGCGCAGGCTGATCGAAACGTGAAGTTACTTTCAAGGCAAAATTCTCAGATTCTCCTTCATTTCCTCGCTTTCTCCAGCCTGACCCCTAGCGGCCATTTGAGGACCTGCCATTTAAAAAGTGGCGCCGAGTCTCTTTCTCCGTCCTCCTGCACCTCACTGTGGCTGTGGGGAGAAAGTCTGCTCCTCTGTGTCTCATCAGATGAAGTTAGGCATTAAAGTTATGTCTTTAACACACAACTTACGTCTTGCTGGATCTATGCCGTCACTACACGGCAGCACGCTGAGCTCTCCACGCAGTGGTGGAGCAGGTGAAAGTCTGGTGCCTGTGAAGGCTCACTTCCCATTTATCCTCTTCTATTTGTGGCCAGTGCCACGCCCTCCTGACTGGACAGGAAAAAGTTCAGCAGCCATCTCTCTGGTCCAGACCAACCGCTGCACTTTGTCCTCAAGGACCTCAAAGAAGACGCTCCTCCATGAGAAGGATTTTCTAATGAATCCGCTGATCATACACACAGCTGGGAGAATAAGAACATTTCTCAACTGATAAAACCATTTTTTGTATGATTAATTTTATAAAGGATCAAATTCATTCCTTCTGATGATGCTCGACTCTCCCTCCCGCTAGAAGCTGTGAGCCGTGTGAGCTTTTTCCCCCTCCCCACCTCATTCAAAGACTCCAAAACTTCTTCTTCTTCTTTTTTTTTTTTTCTTTCCTCCCCCTAATTTGATCGCAGACGGTTCACCACCATAGGGGCCTGCGTCTCAGTGTTGGGGAGGATGGCTGGGTGTTGTGTGTCGGCGGAGGACCGGGAGACCAAGAGGATCAACGACGCGATAGAGGAGCAGCTGCGGAGGGACAAGAAGGATTCCCGCAGGGAGCTGAAGCTGCTGCTGTTAGGTGAGCATCACCCAGCTGAGAGCCCGGGGCCCCGACCAGAGAGGCGCAGACAGAAAATACTTACAGATCAGGAAGGAAAAATAATAATAAAATAATCAGGGTTTAATCTGCAGCGGTTTGAAAATTACACCAAACTGAATCTGTTTCATTTTGCAGGCTGTAAAAATTCAGTCCAATAAAGTTTTAAAACATTGTTGACAACTTTCCTATTTAAGTGGATTTATTAAAACTCCCCCGTGGGTGTGACGGTCGGTGATTTATAACAGTTTTTTTTTTTTTATTATTTACCATTACCTCACGGCTTCCTCACCGACCGCACCTGCACACGCAGATTTTCATGGAAAGTTGGGTTAAAGAAACCAACACACGAAAAACACAATTAAGCTGCTTTTAGAAATGAGCTTAATTGGATTAACTATATCAGTTTATCAGACCTTAAAGCTTTCATCAAATCCAACGTCAGTTTTAAGATGATCAGTGGGTTAATAGGTTAATATACAGTATGTAGCCATAAAATGATTGGGGTCAGGTTAACTCCATTCTGGTTCTGCCGTATTTTTCTACTGCTTAAAACACTCGCGGATCTGCGTAATTACTGTGTCAAAGATTTACGCACCATTTTTTATATATATCCTTAATGGAGAAGACGTATAGACTGAGAGAAAGGTCTATTATTTCAGAATGAATAAATAAATAACACGTTTTAAGCTTCTACTAGGTCGGGTCTGCGTGTTGGGAGAATTTTTGGTTTTGTTCAGGAAGGAAGTGGAGAAACGTGGGATGAGCTGTTATCTTTTCCTGGAGTGAACTTAGCTAGAAAGCCAATGGCCAACTAAGAAAATAGTTCAGGCCAAGGAGTAGTCAGTTTATACAAATAATTTCGTATTAATATTATCACCTGAGAAAATATATTTGTGGTTGGGATTCAATGTAATTTACTGGAAATGTTTGCAAATATGTCTTTATGAGATGCATCCAGTTATAATAACTGTAAGAGTTTCATAAACAATGCACATACATTTCATTTGGTTATATTTTAGTATTTCTAAAAGTACATTTGGTAAGTTTAACAATTGGCTAAAAGATAAAAAACTTCAACTGATTTAGAATATCGACTCATTCTGCTTAGAAAATTTGAAAGTAATAAGTTGTATCATTATGCTCATCTGATTTATTCTCCCATAATTAAAAGAAATTAATTTTGTGCATAAGGAATTAGATCTAAAATGCATCGACCTGTAGTAACTAGGTATTGTAAGAAACATTTTTTTTAATGATCATCACATATTGACATTTGTGCCGGTTATTGGCAACGCCTGACTCAGTTAGTTTTGCTACATAGCTTTGCTTTAGGATTAGCCATCGCTAAGCTAAACAGTACAGAAAACAAATGAGAATAGCAGATGGTAAAAATCAACATTGTCAGTTAAATTCTACTTAAAATGTCTATATTTAGCAAAATAGTAGTATTGCTAAGATTTAACTCATCTGAAATTTAAAAAAAGATCTTACATTTAATACCTTCCTAAAATTCGGTGACCTGTCCTAAAATGTGAAGAACAAAAAGAAAGTAATTGGATGTGTGATTAATTTCTAAAATGTCATTGAAATAATTATAAACTTTCGAAATTTTTCCCAACACGGTTAGCAACTTCCACTTGCTAGCTTGCATTAGCCGTCGATAAAACAGCTAAACAAGTTTTTACAGATTTTATAATATTTTCAGTCACATTACAACTCAGGAAATTTGAGCCATTTAATGAATTAAATGGCTAACATTTAATACCGTCCCAAATTCATTTTTATAGTGCAGCTGGTGATCAGACTACTTCTAATTAGTGCACACTACTCTCTTTGTCCACTTCTGACTTTCCCACGTCTTATCACAGTGTTTGTTCTTTTGCACCGTTGGAAGCAGCCCGATAGTCACAGAGACAACAGGCTCGTTGCATCAGTTTCGCTGCATTTTACTGCAGCGGTGTGGGAGAGGCTGAGGGCCACCACAACCCTGCCGACGCCTCGCTCTATGCTGCGCAACGGAGCCATAACTAGCTGCTGCGGGCGCGCCTCATGCAAAACTCATGCAAATCCCACCACGGAGCAGAACACGAGCCACAAGTTAGCACCCACTGTTCGTTGGGAAAGGGTCAAACTCTTAAAGCAGAGAGGTGCCCTGGGCAGCTGAACAACAAATGATTAGACATCATAATATTTCAGATTTAAGGCAGCCTAAAAATCCCCTCTGTGTTTTACTGACAGGCGCTTAATAAGAAACCTAATGGAGTCAGACAAGCTATGTGAGGAACAGGAAGAACAGCTTTCAGGAAAAAAATATAAAAACATATTTCTAGGCCACTTTTCAGGTTAGATATTTAGTAAAAATAAAAACCAATGACCAATTATGACTGTGATAAAAAAAACAAAAACAATGTTTTCACCATCTGAAGTCGTTGCTTTGGACATTGAACACAGATGCTAAGTTGTCCGAACTGTTGAGCATCTTGCCTGCAGTTTCACTCATTAAGCTGGTCACTGACTCAGAGCTCTCAGTGGGTTTCATTAAGGTGGTCACAGGCCTGTAGAGAGCACGAGCGGAGTGAAGCAGAACAAAAACAACACAATCATCTATGAAGTAGTTTATTTCAGTGGCCTTGTATCTGAAAAAGCCACAGGTTGAGCTCCAGCCCAGATTCTGAGCAAATGCAAAGAAAACGGCGATAAAAGAGCAAATCTTACAAAAATGAAATTCAACAGAAAAATGTACGTAGTCTTTCATGAAGAATGTGGTATTCAATAAATAATTTAAAAATCATTATTAAACATTAACTATCTAAATGTAGATTTTTATTTTTTTTAGACTCTAGTGTCCTTTATTGAACATCAAATAGACAGGAAATAGGAAGGAAAGAGAAATAGAAAGAGAACAGGAAGACATGCAGCAAATCGCTGGACCCTGGAATCAAACCCAGGACGACGGCATCAAGGACCATAGTGTCTACCAGCTGAGCGACCCAGCACACTTTATGCTTTGATTTAATCATGAAAGACACATTTTAATTCAAAATCTCATTTACAAGATGACTGCAGCTCAAGACAGAACTGAATAAAAAAAAAATAACTACAGAACATCAAAGGTCACAAAAACTAGGACAATACTCTAAATTAAATCAACTGCATATATGAAACTGTGAAATTACATAATCAATCAAAACACTTCAATAAATGAAAATTAAATAACCAGTTACAACATTTCTTTCTTTTCTCTTTTTTATGTTCTCTGTGAAAACTGAAAATGTAGCATCTCTAATTTGAAAATTTGTAATTTCATTAATGATTTTTAAAACTATCGGCATTAGTTAAGCAGATAAATTTAAATACTCACTTCAAGATAGCAGAAAACAAAAACAAAAATTAAAAAAAGTGATGAATCAACACAAAAACTGGGGGCGTGAACCGCAGCAGGGTTTTAAATGTCTGTTTCATCCCTGTACTTCAACAAGGCCTCGGCCCAGTGAGCCGCCTGGACTTCTGCTGCCAGAAGTCCAGCTGCACAACAGATATTTTGTCAGACGAATTTATGTAAATCATACATCAGGGGATGTTTTTGTTCTTGGAGCACAGCACAGCTTGGACTGTGGAAAAATCAGTTTGTTGTACTGACTTCTTCTTTTGCATCCTGCATTTGCCTGAAAATCCCACCTGACTGGCGAGTTTCATTTGCACAAAACATAGCAGGCACGGTGTAGCCATCCCAGTAGTACGTAGTTCTTATCTCTGGTATGTTAATGCCACTCATTCACACTGACTGTGCTTCCCTGTCGAGGAAGTGTGTGCAGCTGTGAGGCTGCGGCACATCGGCAGATGTGGACAAGTCCTTTTTTACTCACAAGGAAACTATGTCAAGCAGGCATACACACACACGCCCACACACCCCTGCATGCACTAAAAACACAAACAAGCACAGCTACAATTCAGCTTAAATATTGTATTACACTTTAAATTATTCATCACGTATTTTAGCTTTACTACACGTTCTGTCTCACTGAGGGGGTTTCCTATCTGTTACTCATACCGGTGTTTTCCACTTAAACTTGCATAGAACCACAACGATCAAAAACAACAGAGAGGTCCAACACACAAAACGCACCAGCCTCGTTCAACTTTAATTTGCAGGGAAAATGGGTTCTGAGGAAAAGTTTCTCTTTAGAAAAGTTGAAGAGTTTCAAAATGTCAAACGTTTCTGTTAGTCGCTTTACTACTTTGCGGGACAAAATATGAACCTGTTGCTTCATAAATACAATAAGCAAAATAATAATAATAATGCTGATGGTCATCCATTAAGCCTTATAAGTCTGCAAGTAGGTCCAGTTAAAAAAGAACAGGCGATCAACAAGGGCAGTTGTTCAGTAAATGATACCTGAGTGAGCACCTCCTTAGGCCAAAAAAAAAATTATATTTTGTAACATGAAACCGGGCTCAGTTTGATTGACACTGTCAAACATGTCAATCAAACTGGATTTTCAGTCAAAATCCAGAAAATTCCCTCAGTTATGGTGTGGATGTCAATGCTGTGAAGCACAGTGATAACCTGCTCCTTCGGATGTCATCAGCAAGCCGGCTGCATTTACTCAACACACCGACTGCACACGCTAAAAGTAAAATAAAAAACGAATTCAGGTTGTAGCTGAGATTTCTTTTCTTTTTTTTTTTTTTGCTCGTATGCCCTTTTCTTCTATTGCCACCCATGTTTCCCACATCAAACCCACAATGGCAATTAGTTTAGTCCTCATTTAGTGCTGAAAATATTTACCTAAACTAACACTGCCTTTAGTCTGGTCCTCTTACTTTGACTGGACACAAAAGAACATCCCAGTTTTTGTGGCTTTTGGCTCAATCTGGATCTGATGTTTGATTCCAAAAGTCCAACCAATGTTGAGAGCAAACACATGAAAAACAAATGTGCAATAACTTCAAAATCATTTAAACATTTACCATTGTGAGCACTTTGGAAATAATGCATGTAATTGTTTTCCCATTATTATTGTGTTTACCTGAAAGATTCAAATTTAGACCTCAGGAGGTAATAGATTTTAACAATGTGCATTTATTCCACTATTGTGCAGAATGTGTCCAGTGCTCTTTGTGATGATGAGCAGCTTGTGCGATGTTTCTCTTTCTGCTCACCGATGTAGAGATTTCATTGTTTAGCTGCTTTGTTTGGTTTCTTAAAATCACTGAAAATGTGTGAAAATGTAAATTTAGTAAGTCTACCAAAGACTTAGACAAAATAACTTATATATTGCCTCTTTTGTGAATAAGAATCTCATTTTATCATGCACAAAGTCTGTTTTTATTTTATTTTTATGTTGTCCCGGAAACCCGGTATCAGTCATCACTTACCAGTCATTTTCCCAGGATAGAAACAGCATTTAGTTGATATTTCTGAACATAGAACCTTGATAAAAATCTGTCTGTTGGTTCTTGGTTAAGAATGAATATTACAGCATTTTCTACTCCAATCTAGGAAACAACTAGCAGACACTGGGTGATTAAAGTTTATCTCTTAGCACATCTAGGTAGCTCAATATTTTTTCTGCAAGACTTCCAAGCCTAAACTCTTCAGAGGTGATAAAATAACATTTTAAGTACCAGAACAAGTGAAAATATAATCTCCTGGTTCAAGTGGGCCTTAAAGAGTTTGTTTAGTTTTCTGATCTGACCAAACTCTCATGAGCTCACACTGTTGGCAGCCTGAGTCCTGGTCCACTTAAACACCAGACTGATGAAGAAGCAGAAAAGAGGAGGCCTCGGGTTTTTCAGGTGTTGAGGATATTTTGATGAAATCTCTGACTAAGCTGCACAGAAAAGCTGAATTTCCTAGCAGGCAATGAGGTTTGTGTACTTGTGAACACGAGGAGTGTCCTCTTGCTCTCTGCTGGTGGAAACATTCACTTATTGCATCTGTGAAGGCTTTTATCAGCCTGATCCACCTTTGCCTTGAATCACAAACCTTGCTGGAGGTTATTCCATTTATCTGCTCAACTCTCAGATTTCTGTACTATTTCTTAATTAAAATGCAAATACGTTTTTTCAGGCTGTGTAATCCTTTTATAATGTTTTGTTGTGTTTTGAGAGAATAAACCAGTAGGCTTGGCGATTAGAAAACAGCCTACTGGTTAAAAGATAAATAATTTAAAATCTAAATCTGGCTGGGGCAAGAATAATTTTGGGCTTAAGCAGTTATCTGTTTTGAAGGTTTTTATTTTTTTTTAATCAGCCTAAATGTGGAAGTTATTTGTAAATCAAGCCATTTTTTAAAAAAATTTACATTTTACTCAGCATCAATCTTTATTAATTTTATTTTTTTTTACAAAATAATCTTGTCACATTCCTCAGTTATTCAGGTGACCACCTGGAGCAGAGTTTACAAAGTTTGTTTCATCCTGAATTGCGTATCTAGCGCAGCAGCAGCATCTGAATTTGCCTCCTTTTCTGCCTCGCCTCCAGGAAACTTGACTTGTAAACAAGGTACATTCAAATGCAGAAGATTTGGCTGAAGTTTGTATGCTGAGAAGAAAAGAGTGGACTTTTCCTAACGCCATGCAAAGCAGAACACGAGATGTGGAAACTTCTGGAACCGAAACTCAGTTTGCAGTTTTCAACTTTAAATTTATTTGATTGGTGACGAGTATCCACTAGATCTAAATACAAATATTAGAACAAATTAAAATTTGTAAGCAGTTGTAGACTTTGTTTGAAAACTTTGTGAATCTGCAGATGGCAAGTCATCTGATGAAGCGTTTTAATATTCAGGGTGTATTGATCCAAAGTCAGAAGTGACACCAGCTGCCTGAAACCATGGCGTCCGCATTCGAAGCAAGCTATCAAACTGACTTTGTCATTGGTTACAAAAGCTGAGTGTGAGTGGTCAATGCAGGATAAATGATTTGACTGTACTTAAAACATTTCACTTTTCAGCGGTATTAGAGTTTATGAGGATCGTGTCTAACTAAAATAACCAGTTCGACCTGTTATGAAAACGTAGTGGTGTTTTCCCACAACCTAAGCAAAAAAAACTCTTTAGAGACAGAAGACGGCTGAGGTCGTCTGGTATTAAGTAATCACTTGAAAGCATTCTTACTTGGGATTCAAATCATCTGCAAGTTGGATGACGCAAGTCGACTACAACTTCCTGCACCCAAATATTAGCAGACTGGTGCCTTTTTGGCAGTCAAATCTGCATTCAAATTGTTACGTTTGCCTGTAGATTCCTGCAGGGACAAGTTAGTAGTCAAACGTTGTCATAGAACTAACTTGTTTACCTGTTTTTTTATTATTATTTATTTACTTTAATCTGGCACTAGGTAACAAGATGTTCAGAAACGCAGTGAGTGACAAGCGTTTTGTTATAACTGCAGGGAGACTGTAGAGTGGCTGTGTGTGTGGAGCAGCAGAGAAATGTGGGTCAGCTGCTCTACTTGAAGTATTTACATGTTCTTTCCTCTTCATTTCAGAGGGAAATGTTCTTCTTTATGCTCCCCTGAATGAACCCTACAGCTTATCTGTGACACTTAAGATAGAAATTTCTCAAATGTATGAAAACATTAGGACACACAGGGCCGGGCTTAGAAGGATGAGGGCCCCTGGGCTGGAACCAATCTGTCCAGGGCTGTCTGAAAACTAAGAAAAGGAAACCTCTGGGCAACAATCCCCTCAAACCTCACAGCTGAAAACGGGGAGACGGTCAATCATTTCGCAGATTGATGTCAAGAGATTGGTAAATAGCTACAAAAGGTTTCCCTAAAGTAATTTCACCGGCTGTTCAGGCGTAGGGTGTCTTGATTGTTGTTGTTTAAAAAATTATTTTTTTTACTATATCTTTTGCTTCTTAAATTCGGTTCAATCACTTTACGTTCCTAAAGTGAACATTGAAAATATTTTTTTGAAATAAGTGCTGCCTTATCTTCTGTCTCCTTGCCATCATACTAATATTTAACTCCAACCAGAGATTCAATATGGAATCTGACTGGGCCGCTTGAAAACATTAAGATTTCTTCCAGCCTGAAGAAATATGTTGGGAAAATTAAAGACAAAAACATCCAGTGTTTTGTTTTCTGTAAGCCAAGAACAATTTACAATTTACAATTCCTGTCGCATGTTTTGATTGGGATTAGACTCTGCTGAGTTCCCAATTATTTCTTGGAAATAAAATCTATTATAAGATTTATGAGCACTCTCACTATTTAAACAAACTGTCACTACCCTGAAAATAATACTTCCTTACAGTTTTTAAAAATCTCTCTAACAACATCTAAGCTCTCTTTTACTGTGAGCTCACAAAACCTTTGCCTCTCATTTCTCATGTTTTTCCCTCATATTTTCAAGGATATGAATGAGCTCAGTCTGAACCATCATATCTTAAAATCACATGAATAATACTCTTAGATTTACTAAAATAATCCATCCATCCATTTTCTAACACCCTTGTCCCTTGAAGGGATCTGGAGGGTTGCTGGTGCCTATCTCCAGCTAATGTTCCAGCCGAGAGGCGGGGTCACCCTGGACAGGTCGCCAGTCTGTCGCAGGGCAACACAAAGACAGACGGGACAAACAACCATGCACACACACACTCACAGGGAGAATTTAGAGAGACCAATTAACCTGACAGTCATGTTTTTGGACTGTGGGAGGAAGCTGGAGTACCCGGAGAGAACCCACACATGCACAGGGAGAACATGCAAACTCCGTGCAGAAAGACCCCGGGCCAGGAATCGAACCCAGGACCTTCTTGCTGCAAGGCAACAGTGCTACCAACTGTGTCACTGTGCAGCCCCTACTAAAATAATATTTCCACAAAAACATTTTAGCACATGTTGTTGGCAATACTTGACACATAGGCGCCGGAACAGGGGGGGCCAGGGGGCCATTGCTGTACGCACAGTGTGCACCTTCAGATTTTCCTTTAAGAAAAACAGAAGGGAATAATTTTTGATTTTTTATTTTATTATCTAACCCTCTTTACTATTAACAACATTTAGGAGAAAAAAAGATCTATTGTGTCAAAACATCTTGTACGTAGCGAGTCTGTACGAGTCCGAGTCTGTGTGAGTCCGCACTCCAAAGCCTAAATGTTATTGTTTACGTTTATTTGGCGGCTTGGCAGTTTTTCACTGTAAGCTAAAAATGAATGAGCAGAGTTTGAATCCTCCTGTAGTTCTAAGAGCGGTCGATTGGATCCAGCCAGAGCTTTTTACTGTGTGCTTTTTTCTCCAAACTGGAGTCTACTTTTTTCCAGACTCCAGTTTGGAAAATGGATTAAAGTCCATTCCGCCATCTAAAGCTGTCTTCTGTTCCCCACTGACAACTTGACATTTTTTTCTGATTATTTCCCACCAAATCTTTATGAATAGCAAACAATCATCAAATCTAGCCAGACCGCAGCGCATGGTAGATCCAAAACCGTTGTCCTCCAGATAAGGCATGTTTACTCTTTACTTCGGGACAAATTGCGACAAACCCATTGAATTGATTGACAGGTGCCATCATATCAATTGAACAAGTGCGCGCGCCTGACAATCAAAGTGCATAACAGAGGTGACAAAACACCCCATGGCCCCCCACCTCAAAAATGAATCCGGTGACGCTGACCTGACACCTTGATAAACTGCTTAATTATTGAAGACATGGACAATAAAAAAGGACAATTTTCATTATATTATGATATTTTACAAATTAACTTACTGAACGTTTTACCTTTTGTAATTGAATTCAACATTTTAGTAAATAAAAGAGGCAATTTTCTAAAACTGGAGGCCAAACATTGAGAAAATTAGGAGTTTTCTAAGGTTTGGAGCCCATATCTCAGTTTCTAAATGCAAACATTCAATAAACGTAGCAAAATAAAACAAATCGTCGAATGTCTCCTCTGTCTCTGAACAGGCACGGGTGAGAGTGGAAAGAGCACCTTCATCAAACAGATGAGGATCATCCATGGAGGGGGGTACACAGACGAGGACAAGAGGAGTTACGCCAAGCTGGTCTTCCAGAACATCTACACATCAATGCAGACCATGATCCGAGCCATGGGGCCGCTCGGCATATCCTTTTCTGATCCGCAGAACCAGGTGGGTTAGAAACCAGTCTGAATAAAAAAAACCCATATATTATACATATAAATCCATCATAAGTCAATTATTCCTCCTCTTTGTTGCAGAACAATGCAAACTCAGTCCTGGAGGTAGAGGTGGACAAGGTGGAGGAGTTGGATCAGAACCTTGTTGTTGCTATCAGGAACCTGTGGAAAGACGCTGGAATCCAGGACTGCTACGACCGGCGCAGGGAGTACCAGCTGTCCGACTCCACCAAATAGTGAGACTTTCACCTTGCAGTTGCTTACAGCACATGAAGCTAACCCAAGTACTCAGCAGAGGAGACAATGGCGGCTGTTATGTTTCTGCAAATTTCATGTATGAATTCAGGACAGGAAACACCAAGCTTTGCTAGGCTACTTAGATATTTTTTGTCGCACTTTGGCTCTTTTGACCTCTCCCAGTGCAAACTAGAAACAACCAATCAGAGCCAGGAGGAGGGTCTTAGTGCTGTCAATTGCCCCTCCATGTGGCACAGCTCATCCCCTCTCATGACCCTCCCCTTATCTCTGCTAAGCTATAGCTAGCAGAGCTTGTTATAAATGCTGAAGCTAGTCAGCATAGCCACCAATGATGGCACTCTAAACAGTTTTCCTGTAATAGTGAGTTGTTTCTCCACCATTAGCATATTTGGCAGCGAGTACACAAGGCTGATTAACAACATTAATTAACATTAATTCATGTTAGTATGAAAAAATCCGTATGTGTCTTTCTATATAATGTATGTAAACTTTTGGTTTCAACTGCACTTTCCAGAGGCCTGACTTTAGTCCTAAAAATATCAGATTTTGATTGGTCTATTGTAATAATTTTCTGAGATACAGAATTTTGGGTTTTCATAAAAACGCAAAAGATAACAGCTTGAAATATTTTTATTTCATGTGTCATGAATCCCTGTGAAATGACTGGTAATAAATATTGTACTTTTATGCAGCTTTCTGATTTTTAAAGATATATTAGCAGCAACATAAAAAAATGTTAATTCAGAGAACTGAAAAAAAAAAAATCCTATAGAATATCTCTTGATTTTTTGCTTTCCTAAAATTTTGACTCATAATTCTAATTCTGCCATGGCAGCATGCCAAAATTAAATTATTGAATCTCTATTATTGGTTTTGGTGCACTCACCCTGAAATAATCACATGTTGGATCTTTACAAAATAAAGGATGGATCTCTGCTGCTTTATTCACACCACATAACTGAGTCATGTTTGTTCCCATGTTTTTAAAATATACAGAGGAGCTTTAAATAGAACATAGAAGGCATGTTCCATTTAAATGTTAATAATTCCTGGCCATGCAGATGAGCTCCCACTCATAGTGGAACAGAAATTATTCCTAGTAAAACTGAACTCTGAATTGACCAGAGTTGAAAAGAGAAAAGCTCTGTTTTTTTTTTTAGTGGGTTTTTATTTTCAGAAATGCAAATCATATGTTAACTAAAATGTGCCCCATTTCCACTTCTGTAATGCAACAAAGCTGTTGTCTGTTGATTCTGCCAGAAGTTTCCATATTAAGAGCTTCATGCTTGCTTTGTATCAGTGCCCTGTTTGGGTTTCTGGCTTTTAAAAACCCCACTCTGGTTCTTTTTAACTCAACCGCTCATAATGTCATTGCTGTAAATAATTTCAGCTATCTCACCG
Source organism: Xiphophorus hellerii (assembly GCF_003331165.1). Taxonomy (NCBI): domain Eukaryota; kingdom Metazoa; phylum Chordata; class Actinopteri; order Cyprinodontiformes; family Poeciliidae; genus Xiphophorus; species Xiphophorus hellerii. The sequence continues at coordinate 15,666,064 of NC_045683.1, forward strand.
ACTTGGATCGGATTTCCCAGCCTTCCTACCTGCCAGACCTCCAGGACATCCTCAGAGTCCGAGTGCCAACAACAGGAATAATTGAGTATCCCTTTGACATGGAGAACGTCATTTTTAGGTAATGTCATGTACAAGATCCCTCTCCACTGTTGGCCGTCGCCGTGTGTACTCATTGTGGCTGATTTTCTGGCAGGATGGTGGATGTTGGAGGTCAGAGGTCGGAGAGGAGAAAGTGGATTCACTGCTTTGAAAACGTCACCTCCATCATTTTCCTGGTGGCGCTTAGTGAGTACGACCAGGTCTTGGCAGAGTGCGACAACGAGGTGAGACTCGTACCTGAGGCAAACATGTTTATGGAACTTTTTTTTTCTTTTCTGCTGAGTTTAGTCCTGCAGCTCAAAACTGTTACACAACCAAAGTAAAAAAAACCCCTGATATGTTTGAATGCTAAACTTGAACATCAATGCATGAGAAATAAGAGTGAACAATGTCTCCATTTCAAGTTTTAGTTCAAGAAGTCAAGATTTGCATGTTCATTTGTCAAGTGAGGAGAACGTTAAGAGAAATGTTGGTGACTATTAGTTTGGAGATTTAACAAACTGGCATCGTACAGGCAGAATTAAAAGCGCTGTCGTGAGCCCAGTCTGCCTCTAATTTCAAACACTGCAATAATGTCAGTGCTCAGGTTCCACCCATCCTGGTAACTTTGGTGCCCAAAAACTGTCAGAAAACACTCACGTTCCTTCCGACAGTGTCACTAAAATAGCCTACCTTTTATTAGCTAGCCAGATCGGTGCAAGTTTCATCCCTCTCTCATTATCCACCTTGTTCAAAACAGTTTTCTACTGCTGTCAGCTCAAACTCAGTTTCCAGTTAGTTTCTACCAACATGTAATCCTAAAGTAAGCTAAAGCTAATGCTACACATGTACGGTTGGAAGAACGTTGACACACTACAGTGACAGCTGGATCAAATGTTTGTTTTTTTTCCTTATTTGGCTCAGACATGAAGAAAATCATAGTTTTTGATGACAAAAAAGAAAAGCACAATAAAAAAAGAACTTCCTTACTTTACATTAGCTTAACTTTATGCTTAGAAACGACAGCTGTGATCACGTTGATGGTCTGGCTGTTGACTCACTGTTTGAGCCATCAGCAAAGCCACTCAATCAACTCTGTTGGATTCTTACCTCTCAGTCTGTATTTGTCTTTTTCTTAAACTAAAGATAAAAATTTTCCCTACTTCTGGTGCAAACTGTGCTTCCAACAGAGGGTTAGGGTCAGAGTATGGTTTTTGCTTTACATGTTTACTGCCGCTGAACTCCTGCAGAGAAGATGTCTGTTGTTTCCAGAGGGTACAATAACAAATGCTACATCATCCATTTAAGGAAAAAAAATATCCAGTTCAGAGGGTGTATGTGTGTTTTGGTGTTTTATTAATGACCTGCATTAAAAACCAGCGACAAAGCATATTTAGGTTTCATTGTAATGTCTTATGCCTTCTGATGTCATGTCCCCTTTGAAATGTGAGTTTAAAATGTATGTTCACTGTGGCACCTTCCTTAGAACCGCATGGAGGAGAGCAAAGCCCTGTTCAAAACCATCATCACCTACCCCTGGTTCGAGAAGTCTTCTGTCATTCTTTTCCTCAACAAGACCGACATCCTCAAGGAGAAGATCATATACTCTCACTTAGTCACCTACTTCCCTGAATTCACAGGTCAGATTTATTATTCACTCATCATTAAATCCAGTGTGACAGCTTGGCTAGTAGATGGCATGAATCAATGCTAGCATTTGAGTCAGGAAAGTACATCTAAATTGAAGGAACTTGTGTTTTCAGAACCACATTATGCTTCAACTCATAGTTAAGGGTGTTTTTTATTAACCGGTACCTCGTCTCTCCTTTGCAGGGCCTCAGCAGGATCCAGCAGCAGCTCAAGAATTCATCCTCAAGATGTACCAAGAACAAAATCCCAACAAAGACAAGAAGCTGTACTCCCACTTCACCTGCGCCACCGACACCGAAAACATCCGCTTTGTCTTTGTGGCCGTGAAAGACACCATCCTCACAGCCAATCTGAAGGACTTCAACCTGGTGTAGCTACCACTAAAGGAAATGCCATGCAACCGTTTACCCATATCTCACGTAAAAGATTTTCTGGATCAAATATTATCCCAAAAGCACAAGATCCAATTTAGCTGAACAGCTGGAACCCACGAGGCATAAACAATGATTTGTGTAGGATATTCTGCCTAAACCGTAACTTTGTATAGATGAAGTTTATCTTTTCTTTTCGGGTCTGCTGTAAAGGCTACTTTAAAGCTGTAGTAAGAATACGAATGCTAGAGAGGTAACTCACCGACTTACCCGATGTGTGAATAATATTCTTTAAAAATATAAATCAAAATGATATAAGAGGCCTTAACTAATATATCTCCATTTAGAGCTTCTTTAGGCACAGATTTTGCTGCAAGTGGCTAACGTACTCAGAACGTTTATCTTTTTTAGGTGTACATAGTCTGAGATGTACTTATAGACGCTGACCCTGTTTATTTAAGTAGCAATGAAAATATTATTTGTTGATGCTGTTGTAAAAACTGAGAAGTAGAAACATGTTCCTGGTACTATAGATTAATAAAGGTGGCACTGAAATTTAAGAAGGTAACTGGTGAATATTTTTTTATTTCTCTGTGAAAACAGCATGAAAAAAAAACATTCAGACAACCCTCTCAAAAAATAAAACAACAACAACAAAAAAAGAAATCAAAAGAGGGAGAACAAAAGTAAGAATGGCGTCTTGGTATGACAGCAGGAAACCTGAATCTTGGAGAAAACAGTAGCCAGTTATAATTAGAACTCCTTTATTTTTAAATACATTTTTCTCTGCATATTTCTTTTGTAAAGTTTGCATTGCATATATATATAGTACAAAAACATGAAAGCAACATTACCATCTGAATTCCACAGACTTGATGTGATCAAAGTAACTCAAATGAACATAGAGATAGAGTAGAAAAATAGCATGCATCTGTAAATTCAACTAATTCTTGGAAAATGTGTACAAAAAAGTAAACCTTGAAGAAGAAAAAGGAAAACATTGAACTATAATGATGTTACAGTAACACTTTGATTCCCTTTTACATGATCTGGTACATAATTAACAGCTTTAAATGTTGAATGTGCAGTTGGTAATTTGGCCTCTGTTTTTTAGGATGCTTCCAATGATATTTCTACATTTTCACACAAATAAAAACATAATTAATAACAAAGAGGAATAAATTCAGTGACATGATGCATTCGACAGTGAAAAATAAAACTAAAGACACAGAAAAAGGTATTAAAACACCCTGACTTTTTTCACCAAATGTTATAAAATGTAAAGGTAAACTTGAGGATTAATGTTGTGCTGGTCAAAAAGACCAATGAAACTATATTTGTGCAAAAAGAATGAGTGCAATTAGAGTAGTGGCAACGTTTGGTGAAATTAATTCTGAGATTCTGTGGTGAAACACTAATAGCACTTTTTTTGTTTAACAATATAACTCCTGTTTAAATCTTTCACTCCTAACTTCATGCAGTCAACAGAAAAAAAAATTGCGCGCTGTTTACACACGTAGGGACGTAAATCAGGCATGCAGTGAAGAGCAAAGGCACTGACACACAGAGCATATGTGTGTTTTAGCACATCCTATTCTTCAATATTAGTATTTAGGTAAACGATCTCTGGCATCCTCCAATTTGTTGAGAACCCACTGAAAAAGAAATTAGAAGTCAGAGTAAATGAGTTTCAGTCCTTTATCAAGCATGGCTGGCCCGTTCTCCTAAAAATTGTCAGCTTACCTGGGCAATCTCTGGAGTTTTGAAGTTTATGATCTTCCCAAACTCTTTGGCATGGAAGACTGATTTCACTCTTTCCTGTATGTTTAAAGTTGGAATTCAATTTATGTCGGCATGTTGTGAACTTTTAACTAAACAAAAACTAATGTTCATACCTTGGCTTCAATCCGCAGTCGACGTCCACCAACAATCTTTGGGTCCATTGTGAATTCTTCAAAGAGATACTGCCACTCGCAGGTCAGCTGACCAAAGGTGCCTTTAGTCACAAAAAATATTCCTCTGCAAGGCAGAAGCATCCAAATGAGCCAGTTTGGTACAAGTGTAGTGTCAATAAAGGTGCTTAAAACTAGCCAAAAGAACAAAAGCTGTAAAATATTCTATTTAAAACAGAACCAGAGATATTTTATAAATGCTTACTGCTCTAATTTTTAATATTATGAATATACTTTATAGGAGGGCAGGATTTATCAGGGCCAACCTTCAGCCTTACCAGCAGTTCCCAAACTGCTCCATTGATCATTTATTAGATCCATAGATCCACTTGGACGTGTTTGTGCCAGAGTGACCAACACGACCACATTAGCTGATTGCAACTAACGCTAAGTGAGGAATGGGATGCTATCCTGCCTCAGTGTGTGACCAAGCTGGTGACTAGCATGAGGATGTGGTGCCAGGCTATTGCGGCAGCGCGCTGATCTTATTTGCTAAATGAATAAATTGTTCAATTACTGATAAGTCTTGTTTAGTAGCAGTAGCAGAATAAGTTGCTGATATTGCCAAAGGGTTTAGCAGTTTTCTTTAACCAGTCCAACCCACATATTCAACTCTGCTGCTTGACCCACAAATGCATTTTGCTAACGAATGTGACATCACTGAATGGAAATAAAGCTTTCCACAACGGCATACAGTGGGGCACCACTTATTCACCTATTTGCAGATTTTTCTGTGAAACTCCAAATTATTCACTGCGAATCAGCCTATTTTGTGAACAGCACATCTAAAATATTCATAAGAAAATGCTACCTGGCGCACACAGTTGACTGGGGTTTGCAAAACAGCCAAATCAGAAACGGCATTAACTTTTCTTGGCACTGATTGGCTGTGGTAATAAGCTAGATTGTACATGTTCGCTTCAGCGGTATCGCTGAGACGATTTCCACTGTGCGTGATAATGCAGCTTAAGCCATATTTGGTCTTTGAAAAAACGGAGGCAGTTATAAGTGTTTTAGAGGCGACTTCAAGCATTCGCTCATTTTAGCTGTTTGCGGGCAGCTGTGGTTTCTAGCCTGCACTAATACCAGGGGTTGACTGCAACATTTATTGCCAAGAAACACAATTACAAAGAAATAATCAACCAAACCTAATTTCTTTTGTGATTGTGCTTAAATGCTTGTTTTGCATTGAGACATTACTGTTATTAACCTTAAAACATTTTAAGAGTTTGTTAAGACTAAACTTGTACAGCACTTAATACATCATTACAATGCAAAAAGGCTTTATGGACATCTAGTGATGAAATTATGAACTACAACAAAAGGCTGTTAGCTCTTAGGCTAACAACCTGCTCAAAATAACTGATGTCTTTTGAGCTGAGCAAAAATGTTATAATTTATTTGACGAAGTGTCAGAGCTGCTTACCTCTTGGTGATCATGAAGAAGTCTGAATCGTTAATCTTGGCATGAGCAAAGTATCTATACTTGGCAAAACGTCCGTTTTCAATTGTCTGCGAGGAAAAAAAGTTTAAAAGAGAAAATGTGATTTTTTTTTAAAAACAGAAATTATTTGCAGGTATGCAAGATGATTTAAAATATGATGAACTAACTGCAGGAAAGAAGCGACATGGTCCGCAGCAAAATGAGTGCATGAAAATATGGAGAAAACTTAGAAAATGAACAAAGAGCAAGGGGTGAAGGGAATAGATGGGATAAAACAGACAATGGAGGCTAGAATTTAAATAATCCTTTATTAGCAACAAAATCGAAGTCAAAACTGATGATAATGAAAGATTTCTCAAACAGAAGCTAAGGAATAAAAGAATGACTGACATAAAAAATAGGAACAAAAATAAATCTGACAACAATGGATTAATGAATGATTAAATGAATGATACTGACTCAATAGGAACAAAACAAACATTTAAAAATGAAATACAATGCAAAATTACAATCTTACATTCCTCAAAGGTCATCTTAAAAGTTCAACAGTTTAAACTAACAGAGATTATAATCTGTAACTCTCCAGCACAGACTATGCACAAGTACCAGAACTACTCTACATCACAGCTACGGTGGATTTTAGCTGTTTTACTCATCATCCTCATCCTCGAAGTAAATATTTTTACTCCTTTCAATGTAGGCCAATCGCCTCTGTGGACATGACAAGAGAGAGGGAGGAGGGTCAGAACAGGAAGGACTGGAGCTTCTTAAACTGAGACAGAAACTCTGGAAAAAGGCTCAAAGCAATCTAGAACTTGGTGTCTAAAGACATATTAAAAATAAATAAACAAGAGCAGAATAGGTCACAAATAAAAACCATTTTCAAAGGCTTGGAAAACCAGAGATGTTTATAAAATAATAATCAATTTGGAGATGGGCTTAAAATCTCACAACCTCAAGAGTTCTCACACTAAAGTCAGAGCACAAACTTATCTCTTCACTACCAAAGTTTAATTATTTTGTAAATACATAAATACAGAGGCTGTTTTTGTAAATAAACACAAAAACAGCCTTTGCACCCAGCGTGTGTGTGCTCTACCAACTGAGCCGCTCCTCACACATTCACTACATTTTTACTGAAATCATTTAGCCATGCTGAATATAACATACAGTCATCAAACGTGTTAACTACTAACAGCATAAATCTACCCTGACTTGTGAAGCTGCTGACACTTTATGGGGAGAACATTAATTATTACAAACTGAAACAAGGGAGAGATGATAGAAGTTATGAGGGATCAATGAAAGGATGGGTGACGGTGAAAATGAATTAAATTTATGAATGAATTCCCATAAACAAGATGGAGATATATAGAACAATCAGATTCAGGAAGCAAAAAATATTGCGGATTCTTACCTGGAGCATCTGACTCCCGACGCCCTCTCTCTCCTTATATGGTCGGATGACACCGTCCTCGTGTATGAAGCGAGGAGGACGGAGAGAGATAACATCTTGAGAGGTCTCTGCTGCCCTGTAAGCGGGACAATATGACAGAAAAATATTTTACTTGATTACTTAAAGAAGCCCAGTTTAAGGAACCTACAGTATAGTTCATTTATAGTTATTGACAACTCAAAGACAGGTGTGTCCAAAAGCCTGGTAGCAAATTATTAAGTTGACACTAACGGATGTAGCTCTTCAACATGGAACTTTAAAAGTTTTTCCCTGACATTCTGCTCATCATGTAAGCAACATGAAATGTCCCACCATTGTTTGTCATAATTCAAGTTATTTAAAATGTTCATTTTTATTGCCCTGGCAAGTTTAGGAGAGTACATGTTTTCTCCATCTCATCATCTGCTCAACGTCATGCCACTTCAAACCAACAGGAAATCATACAGCACACTGCAAAAGTTTAAATAGCACAAACATTTTAAATGTTAAAAAGTGGTGCTATATTTTAGGGCTTTTCGCACATCTTTATGAGATGTATAAAAACTGATGGACAGCATCGTAAACTATACCGTACAGAGAGACATTCAGATAGCAAAAGTCTGGCAAAGAAATATTTACAAGTGGAGGCGCATACAGCGGATTGTCATGATTAAATATTATGACCACCTGAGGAAAAAAGCTCGTCTCCTTTTAATAGTTCTGTTAGAGAAGCAGCATATTTAAGATCTAATTACCTCAGCAGTGTGAAACCACAAGGATGGGAACTAAAAGCAGAAAAGAGAGTCATACCTTTTGATTCCCTGAAAGGTACTGCTGGCCAAGTCGATAATGCCTCCTGTCGGTCGAGCTATCGCGCCCACCAAACCTTTGCCAACACCTTTGAAGAAGCCCGCTGCTCCCTCTTTCTGCGCCCCTGCACAATAACAGATAATGTGTTTAGAAATTTCAAACCCAACCACAGCTTATTATTATGAATCAAAAAACAGTTTGTAACTTTATATATTTGTAGAGAGTCAGACTAAACACACCTTTTATAGGTTTGGTAACAATCCCTGTGATTCCACTGACGAATCCCTGAAACACAAACAAACTGCGTCAGATCAATGAAGCATTTTTATTTTAGGCCACGCCACAGCATTTAGAAAGTCAGAAACATTATTATTGATTAATTCAAAGTAGAGTTGGACAAATAATGAAACGCACAGAAACCAATCCTTTTCCGCCTCTGGCCAGCCCGTCTTTCAGGCCCGTAGGCTGTTTGTTCATGGCTTCTCGCCTCTTCTGCTGGTATTCCTCATCCATGGTTATTGCAGCGACTCCCTTTGCGATGGTCCCTGTTATCCTAGAGGCTGCGCCTGCTATACCCCCTGTACAAAAAATAAACAAAAGCTTACTTATTTTAAAAAGATACAACTTGTTTTATGCCACTGATACGTGTCACCTGGCAAGTACAGCTTATTTCCAAATAGGACAGAAACAATTTTCTGCAAGTTTAGATACATTTGACTTGTTTATGAAAGCTGAAAATCAATCTGTTAAGGGGAAAAAAGTTTACTTGATCAGTTCAACAGAAGAACCAAGGAAGATGTTTTAGCAACCACACATTTAATGCCACAACTCCTCCTGTACTGATATAATCTGTAAAAATCAGAAGGCTGCACTTTATGGACATCCTGCATCATTATGTTTGCCTCTTCGATGACTGCTCTGTATTAGATCTTATTTGCCAAACTACAAGTTCCCACTAGTTTAAGCTGAGTTAAATTCTTACCAACAGCTCCTCCAACCAGAGCTTTCACACCGATGGTCATCCCTTCTATAAACTCTTCAGGGCCTTGGATGGCTCCCTGGAAAACCAGCAGCACAAATGAACACAGAGAATGAAGAGTGAGATCAGGAGTTTCTAGGATGTCAATCTGAACAAAAATTATTCTGGAGTCATTCCAGGAAACCCTCAGTTCCTTGTAAATGTATAAATACATCGAGGTAAATCATAATATCATAATAAAGTTCTGGGAAAACTGTGGATAAAACAGGACAGGTCACGCCACCAGTTTGACAGTATTTCAGATATTCAAAACAAAAAACTAATCAATAATTATCAAAATCAACAATTATCGATATTGATATGAAAGGCTTATATTGTGATAACTTTTCAGCCATATCGTCCAGGCCTATCATATTTAAGATCTAATAAAACTAAACATTTAGTTTCTTATGGGATTACAAATGTACAAAAGATGAATACATTTTAAAAAGACTTATTTTCACTCAGATAAAGCTGTTCCCTCATGCAGTCATGGATTTGTAGAAAAACAATACTACTACATATTACTATCACATTTTGAAGCACCGACAGGCCGACTGATTTCTGGTTGAGCAGAAGCTTCGAAACAATGATGAACGGCTGTGAAGTCTGTGAAACGCGCCAAGTTAAACATTTTCATTTGTATTTCAACAATGTTTCAGATAGAAATAATACCTTGTTTATGCTGAAAAGATTTGCTTATGAAATTTAGCAATTTGTCGCGATATTGAAAAATAAAGCACTTATTCCATGTACTACATTCCTACCTGGTAGGGCTCATAGAAGAACGCTTCGACGCCCTCTGACAATCCTCTTATCAACCCAAAGGGATTTCCAAGCACGTCCAGGCCCAGCACCAGCACATACATCTGTTTAATAGCCTGAAATATACAGAAATATAAACATGAGTTCCCATGTTTTCAACTTTTAATGAATAAAAGGAAACAGGAATTTGATAATTTGATTTTTTTTAAAAAACTTCTAGGTGAAGTAGCTACATTTATGACTTCTGACCCAGAAGGAGGACTGTCACTGTGTAATGTTAAACTGAATTAAAAGATGGATTTTAAATGCAAAAAAAACCCCAACAAAATTGATAAAGAAACTTTGGACAAAATTGTTTGACTACTGAGAAAACAAACCAAAGAAAAATACTCTTTTATCAACCTTTTTTAAAAAAAATCCCTCACATTACGCAAGAAAAAAAGAGCCACCTTGAAAATGTTTCTGTGAACATCACCTGCTTGGAGTAATGTCTGATGACCTCTGATTGTAGCTGCTGAGTGGTGTAAAACTGGAAGTTTAGCTCAAAGAATCCCAGCCTGGAATAAACAAAATATTCAGTCAGTCAGAATTATTTCTTCAAATCACTGAAAAACACAGAAACAGCAGCTGGATCTTGTTTGTGCGCTTGAACATGCGAGGCCTCGTACTTGAAGACGACGTCCTGCACATCAGTGAGAGTTGCTCCGATGCTCTTCAGCAGCAGGTTGAGGGACTGAATGGGGATGAGTTCAGTTTCTCTCTTCTCCTTTAAGCCGTCTTCTCCTCCTGTGCTCAGAGAGAAACTCAAATGCAACTGAAAGGAAAAACAGAAACAATTTCATATTAATTTCAGTAAAAAAAATAATTAGAATATCACTGACTGAGTTCATTCAGTGTTGTGTTATTTCCTCTTTTTGTGATGCCTTTCATGCATCATCAGCACAATAAGCACTTTTAAAAAACTTATTTTCTGTTGTTGCACCTTTTCTTGGAAGATTTTTGGTATTGAAGGTTGTAAAATGTGCTTATTTACCACATTCACTATACAATTAATTGATTGGATTGTAGTTACATATTACTGATTTTGCTATCATTTACGATGTTCATTACCCAACAAAGACGGAAAGAAATCATGTCTAAAAACTGATTTGTTTGTGCCTTTGTTCGTTACATTTGCAGAAAGTACTTTTGAATTTTACCCACCTTGATAGGGGAAATGTGGAATTGCTCATAGAGGCTGATGGGTGACGTATCAGTAGAAGAAACATGGTTCAGCTCTGTTCTTATATACTCTATGTCCTTAGCAAACAGTTCCACCTGGAGGACAAGCGCAGATACACTGGATCGTGAAAATGAATAAACACACTCCATTTGACCTTGTCTGACGATAAAATATGGAGGAACAGAGGAAAGGATTTGGTGATTATCAGTGAGTGTGACTGACCTCCTGTTCTGAAGTCATGACGCCGGCGTTCTCAGGAGTAACAAAGTCCAGGATGGCATACAGAAAGCCCAGGTCAAGTTTTAAATCCATCTCCTGAATCAAAACCTTGAAGTATCTGAAGTCAAAACCAATTAATTTGTTATTTAAGAATGAGCTGAGAAAACATTACAATTGTTTGTCATAAATGAAACAATGGAGAAGATTCATCTGAGACAAGACAGCAATTATAATCTATGATTACTGAGACTCATCTGGAGACTGCTAAATTTTATTTGACCTGGATATGAAAATATGTAACATATATTCAAATAAAAACTAAACATACTTGATGCGAGAGATGTCGGTGTGTCCAGCAGTTCTGGTAACAATGCTGAGATCAATTAGAGGTTTTGGCTCTGGAAGAAAAACAAATGAAATTAAAGTCCAAAACTGCATCATGAGTAAATTATGACAAATGAACTCGGTGTAATAACAGACCTGTGTCCTTGGCGATTGATTTGGGGAGTTTAATGGGGTAAAAAACGAAAGGGAAGATGGCTCCTGGTATCTGATTCTGGATCTGTAATAGAGACAAGGCTTTTCTAAAAACTAATGCATGGATGAATAGCAACTTAACTAAATGAAAATGCAACTGACACCAAGTCTTTAAAAGATTCACAGAAAACAAAGGTGTTGTGTTTTCTTTGAAAGTATCTGTTTAAAGTTCACAGTTAGGTTTGGGGTTCTCATGAGCAGGAACCCAACAAGAACCATTTCTTTTTCCTTTAGATCCATCAGATCTCAGCATGCTTTCATGGTCCTCTGCCTTCATGAGGAGGAAAAGGAGCATGATCTTTTTCTCCTTACAAATTATCTGTCTCATACTGTCATGATGTAACAACAAATTTTAACAAATGTGTAAAGAACATTTTTTCATATATATAAAAGTTATCTACTGCAGCTGTAAGTGATACCAAACAAAACCTGAGCAGGAAAACTGTTTATTTTTTCCACTGTAAAACCCACAAACTGTTTATAATTTAGAATGTGGGACTGTACTGGTTTTACCCTTTTCTTGCAGTCACTAACACACCTGTCCTTCATTCCTTAGCAACAAAATGCTGCTCATGATTACTGGTTGAATATGTGAAATTGAGTAAAGGGATCTATAGTTATTGGATTTTATTATCTTATGTTCACAAGAATATGCTGCATCTCAGAATCGCAGCTCTCTGATATTCTGAGAGAAAGATGGGTTAATTATTTTAGTGCAATTTATGGTGTGTCGTTTACAATGTGCAATTTAAGAAGAAGTTAAAACTGAGACTCAGAAAGCCAAAGTCTTGCTGCTACTTCATCCCAAATCAGACACGTTAAAGCAGCAACACAAACATTTTAGAAATTAACTCGGGAGCAAACAACTGCTTGCTTTGTAAAAATGTTCGATACTAGCAGGTTTTTAATTTCACCTGTATCCGGTGGATCTGGACACGGTAGGATCTCTGTCGAGGTGAGATGCTGTACTCCACCTTCACCCCGGGGAGGTGGTGTCGCCTCAGAGGAGCAGCCACTGGCTGCATCATGTGCATATCTGTACCAGAGGGCGTAAAACAGACCTGAGGGGGGAATTAATAAAAAACTGTTTAATAATTACACAAACGCTAATGTCCTCCTCAGCAATAAGCCAAAAATATTTATGCCCAATTCACTAACAGATTATTCTATTGTTAACACTTTAAAATGTTTGGTTAAATAATTTAATTTCTTCCAAATTAACTAACAATCCTTGTTCTCTAACCTGAAAGTTGTTCTCCATGTTAGCAATGCAGTTGTCAATCGGCGAGGAATCACAGTACTCTTTAAAGCGATTCTCTATCATCTCAACTTCTTCTGTGTTCAGGGTTTTCCACCGACCTTTCTTCTTAGGCTTGATCTCCCACACAATGTCAGAGCTAAACCGGATACAACAGGACGACAGATGCACAAAGATTTCTATTGTAAACATTTCTGCTGCATGTTTGACCTGTAGTCAGCCATTTATTAAACACAGAACAATCACCTTGTGATTCCAATAAAAGAAATCTCTTGGCTATTGTTGTTGTTGACCAAAGATATGCCCATGTCGTGCAGCCACAGGATGACTTCCTGTTCAGCATGTCGCAAGCTTTCATTTTCCAAAAGCTTCTTGAAGATACGCTGGTTCTCAGTGAACACCACGACACGTTGGAGACCTTTCCATCAGAAATAACACAAAATTATCAACAGGAAATCAGATGTAAATGTAAAATGACAGAATCCAGGACGCATGGGAATTTTACCTTCATAAAAGGGAATCACATAAAGTTTCCTTTCTCTGTTTGTCTTCTCATCAAGCAGTTCCTGATGAAACAGCAGAAATATTGCAGTTAATCACAAACATGAAAGATTCATCCATCCATTGTCTAACACGTTTTTCTCTGCAGGGTCACAAGAGGTTCTGGTGCTTTTCTCCAGCGGTGAAGAGGGGAGAGATGGGGTAACCCTGAGCAGGTTGCCAGACCATCACAGGGCTAAACAGGACAAACAGCCATGCAGACACACACTCATTCATACCTAAGAACAATTTAAAGCAGTGGTCTCAAACTGCATTTCGCGAGGGCCAGAGTCCTGTAACTTTTAGATGTGTCCCTTGTCCTACAGACTTAAACTAAATGGTGAAACTGCCTCACTAGCAGTCAAACTCTACAGAGGTCTGCTAATGAGTTAATACTGGATCCAGGTGTGCTGAAGCAGAGTGACGTCTAAAAGTTGAAGGATTCTGGCCCTCAGGGAAAGTGGTTTGAGACGACTGACTTGGAGAGATCAATTCACCTAACAGTCATGTTTTTGGACTGTGGGAGGAAGCCGGAGTACCCGGAGAAAACCCGCGCATGCACCGGGGGAATGACAAACACTGAACTTTATCTAATGTGTAACATTGTCCAAACAGATTATTGGTCTAGTTAAACTGGATGAAGAAGAAAATCTGGATCTCAATTAGCTTAAGAAAAGCACACAATTACAATGTTTACTTTGCTTAGGTGAGCCATGTCTTCTCCAAAACTATTTCATTTGTACAACTAAGACAGCAGCATAACCGTTTTCTACTTGACCGATCCAAGGTAAGAAAGGCAAGAGCTTAGAATATCAGTTTAAGACGTGAAACACAAAACCCACAGCAATTAGTTTAAGTTAAGTTGATGATAATGGCTTACAGATAATAAAAATACAAAACATACTTCATCTGAAGATTTTAATAGCCTACAGACAGATAACAAAAACAATGTTTGTAGCCTATACAGCAGAAAAACAAGATTAAAACATTTTAAATAAGACATTTGACTGTAATAATAATAAAAGTAATATGAAGCATCTACAGCCAGTTGTCTCTGTCTCCCTGTTACTCCATTTCATTTAGAAAGCAAGCTCCCAGGACTTGGAGGAAAAGTGGAGACACACAGAAAGCTGTGAAGTTTCCACTGCCTGTGATGTTTTGGGGAGCCATCTCATCTGTTTAGAGCTCTGTTTGGCTTTATGGAGATGCTGATTTTAATTTTAAGCAGAAGTTACAGAAAAACTAAAGGCCATAGACTGGGCTGTAGAACAGAGTCACAGGCTGATGAAGTAATTCAAGCAAATGAAACCTCAACCAAATTTGATTTGCAAATTAGCCTGTGGCTAGAGATCCTATGTTCTAAACAACGGTCGCTATGTTTTTTTAACATGTAACATTGTTTAATGTGCTCTCCTTACTGAAAGTATTTGAACTGAAATGAAAATATTATATATACGTAGGGCTGAAATGATTCCTCGAATGATTCGAATACCTCGATTATTAAAATTCCTCAAGGAAAATTTACCTGCCTCGAAGCTTCGTTAATTTATGTTTTATTATTTAGCGCACCGTGTTGAGGCCGGGACATTACTTACATTATGTGTAGCTCTGACTTCCTCCTCTGAGTTGTTGACGAAAGCAAACTGTTAGCGGCATAACGTCCAATTTTCAAGTTCGGCCCGTGGGGATTTTTTTGATTGATGATAATGCCCGGGTTTTTATCATTTTTGGGGAATCAATAAGCATCCTTAAAATGACTGGCGCGATGCCTGGAGTACGGCAGCCTTTCACCTGAGTGAAGTTGGCCCCCCCACCTTCTTCAAATCTTTATATCTTTAAAATGATAATGACTTTTCACAAACAAAAATTTTTGCTGCAAAAACCAGCACAAACATAGCACAAACGTTTGACACCAATTTTGCTTGATTTTATGAAAGTGGGGGGGCTGGTTGACCTTTTGACCTTCAAAGACCTTCAAATATCTTCAAAGCCAAAGCAGCGCAAATGAAAATTTTTGCTGCACAAACCAGCCCAAACAGAGTCGAGTTGATTGACACCCATTTTGTTTGATTTTGTGAAAGGGGGGCTGACCTTTAAACTTTAATTAATATCTTCAAACCCAAAGCAGCACAAACAAAAATTTTTGCTGCACAAACCAGCACAAATGTTGGACACCAATTTTGCCTGATGGGGGCAAGAAGGTGGGGGGGCCAACTTCACTCAGGTCAGCCACTCTCCTCCGGGAGCTGCTGGTTGAAAGCGAACGGCGGGAAGAGCGCTGCGGGAGTATGTATACAGGTGAGCGGATAGACTGAACCGCACAATAAATTTCAGATCATCGTGGTCTCAACAAAAGGGTGGCGGAAATTATCGTGGCGGTACATGGCTGGTAGATGAGTTTCTGAGTGTAACGAACGAAGGTGCCATAAATATCCCGTATCGCCCCGCCCCCCCGATCTTACATTCGTCCCCTGGTCTACCGGTCATGTTTCCCTCCTTCATCCCCCACACATTAGGTTTGTTCGTTCGTATTTCGTTCGCCTGCCCCCCACCATCCCAACCCCCCACTCCAGGCGACATTTCCCATATTCTCAAACCCAAAGCTTGACAGGTATGGGGCAAGGTGAGAGTTCATCTATTAAACTCACTGAAGATGAATACATAAACTAAAAGCTGGAGCATAGACATTTTTTATAAGTGTATTTGTGAGTCTGCCTCCTTATTATTAAACTGGATATAATTTCAGATCTTTGTATAACTTTTCTTCAGGTTAACTTAGAAAGTGAGCTATTATTGTTACAGGTTAGTTTTCTAAACTACAAAATATTAACTGTTAGGGATGCTCAAAAATGAAAAATTGGACTGATATTGATATCCAATAGTAACACCGGTGTTATGCCAGATTTACCAATATTTTATTTTATAAATTTTTTTAATCCAATTACTCGATTAATCGTAAGAATAATCAATAGATTACTAAAATATTCGTTTACAACAGCCCTAAATACACGGCAAAGTACAGGGCACGCTTTTCATTAGGCCAACATTTCTGCTTCTTTTTGGTCTTATATAATATTGTATTTCTCCTTAGAAACTGAATTTGTGATTTTCATCATCAGTAAGCCATTATTATCAAAATGAACAGAAATAAGTGTGTAGTTTCCTAAATAAAGAAGCCATGAGCTTGACGCTCTCAGTCTTTCTCATTCAGTCCAAATTCTACAAAGTGCTTGAAACAGAATAAGTTAAATAGAAAAACCTATAAAGCAAATTAAACATTTCCCCTCATTTCTTAGATACAGAGAGCAAATCTATCTCAGGCTCAGTACCTTCTCCACCTTGAGCTCTCCATGGTACCGTCCATGTTTCCAGCTAAGCTCTCTGGACCCGGTGGGCTCGGTCCAGGTGTAATACACAGCTTTTCCAGCTTCTAGATTTTCCCACTCCAACTCCTTCAGAGAGCTGAGAATTCACAAACAGTGGAAAAGCAACAATAGTTTAGTATGTAAAAAGATTTACAATAAGAGAATTTTAAAGAACAACACAGCAGAGTACATGCAACTATGAACACAGGGAGGAAAAAGGCATCACAAAGGAGCAGAATATACCATCTTAAAAACCCAAAGGCTCAACAATAATTTCCATAAAAGCTTTACTAACAGTCATTTCAAGAAGAAAGTACACCCTCTAACAGTTCTAGAGTTTTATGGTAAAACTACTTCAATCTTATTTTAATTAAAAATTTTAATAAATATGAAGACAAAATGTAAACAATTGTAAAATCGAATATAAATCATGAAATTAATAGATAAATACAAAGTATTTTAAACCCCAGAACTTAAAGAAGGTGAACATCAATGACTGCAAGTATTATCCGTTTGAGTAAATATGAATATTTAGCTAATTGTTCCCAAAGCAAGGAAGAAAAGGGGAAGTTCATTATCTAGAAATGGAGAATAGAAGCAAAGGAACGCTGGTTAATGAGAGAGAAGAACTGGGAGCAGAGAATAGAGTAATTCCCGACGCAGAATCCCATCTAGCCAGCAGAACATCTGGGAAGTCTTTGCTACAAATTAACCAGATAAACACGACGACATTAAACGGCTTTAGGTGTGTAACCTGCTCAATTTTACTAAATGTTTAAAATTAGTAACAAAATGATCATCGAATAGGTAAAACGTTGCTAATTTATACCTAGACTTTTAATATTTATGTTCTCCATAAGCATCTCAATGATTGTTGTCAAGGTTGTGAAATCACTTTGGGTGTGAAAGCAGGTTACACAGTCAGAAGTGAAACAGGTTTCTACTCTTTTCTAACTTCACTCTTCATCCACACTCAGAACTGAGGTCAATGAACGTCTTTAACAGGAGTCAGAGTCTTTTGCTGAGCTACAAAGCAAATTTCTAACCTCATCACTTGGACTTGTTTATATTGTATCATTTATTTAACAACAAAACCCATTCTTTTTTCTTTTGACATGAATCGTTAATTTCACATAATTAACTCCCATTACCTTCCTTAACAAGGGTAATTTTTAGTGGAAGGTCGATTAGGGGAGCCATGATGAGTGTAAAACAATTTTTTTATTTTATTTTTTTCATCTTATGTCATTTTAATGTTTTAGAAAAATTATGTTCGCGTTTCCACTGGTCATAGCCAATATTCATGAGAGTTAGACATAAACACTAGGAATAAAATCACTTTGTGTGTAATCAATCTTCATGATATAAGCTTCACATTTTTAATTAATTTACAGAATTAACTGAAATGTTCAATGATGTTCTGATTCAATGAAATGAACCTGCATGTATGACTAAAAGCTTTCCATTAAAAACATATAAAACAAATATATTTTCATCCTATTCTTATATATTGTGATGCACCTGTATTTATTATGTTGTTACTTATTTAAAAATAGTAATAATCCAATTTTTTATAAGATCTGCCTATACATAATGTATTTGAACCAACATAGGAATTCTTTCTTTCTTTAATAGGACTTCAAAATAAGTCATATTAAGCTTCTTCAAGTGCCTTTTTGTTAAAAGGAAATCTTATTAGAGATAAAAGTTTTTTATACAAACTTTATCTACTGTTTTTTTTCTTATAATGGAAAAATAAATGACACTACCTGTAACTTAGTGGTTTGTGTTAGATCAGTCCTCTTCCATATTCATGTTCTGTCTTTAAATATTCTCAGGTGTGATCAGCAATGTTTTGTTCAAATGGTAAAAATTTGCCTAATTACTCTCTTGGCCTGCTTCTAAAAAGATAACTATCATGTCTCTCGTTGTATGTTTCATGATGCACCTTCTTTTTGTTTTATTCCTGAGTCCTTAGCCCGAGTTCAGAGTGTGTCAGAAGAGTTTTCATGTTTCATATTTTTCTACCTGTCCTCCTCCCCTGAGGAGGAAAGGTCAAGCAGTTCGTCAGGCACCCACGAGGTCTCTTTCAGGGTGCTGCATCGGCCACACGACAAAAATGCACAAATCACCATCAACAGAAATAAATACTGACATTTATTATTAATCCAACGGTTTAATTGAGATGCACCAATCAACTGGTCAGAGTTTGGGACATGCTTTTGTTTGGCAGGTTAAAGAAAAATAATAATTTTTTCACCTAGTAAAGGATCAAAACTAAAAACTCCTACCACTTTCAGCTAACGAAAAGCATGAACTTTGATGCAAGCGTTTAAAATGAACAAAAATCAGATGAATTTTAGATGACTAAAGGGGATAGTTTTGGAATTACATCAATTTCTGTGCTTTCTGTTTATTGTGCTTGAGAAAAACCATAAATTAGATTGGTGCATCTCTATTGTTTAATAATGCTACAAATAACCAAAATGGTTTCTTCAATCAAAACACAACAAATTAACAGATGCAATGTGAAATCATACATATAAAAAGAATATCAGGCTGAGGCAACAAACTCTGACCTAAAAGGAAAACAACAAGGTCATTAAGAAATTTATTAGTAAAAAAGATCCAATGTCCCCTCGTGGTCCTCAACACCCTAATGTAAGTATATATTACTGCATGCATTCATACAACAAGTATTCCCCTTTTATTATAAATAATTTGTGAAATTTAAAAGATGCAAATACAGATTTTTAGAATTATGCACTCTTTCCTTTTATATCCAAATGAAATCAAAGCTGAGCATGCTGCAAAACAGTTTAAGTTTATTAAAATGAACTGCAGTTCTTTATTTTTCCAGAGATGACAACAGAGCTCTACTGTTGCCAGCCTTCTCGTAAGAGTTCTTGCAGTTATTTTCAGTGAAAGCATCAACAAATCAAGCAGCGATTTGATTTACAGCCATCTATGATGTTTTGGGTGTACTAATCTGCAGCTACTCATCATGAAGGCGGTATGTCCACCCAGGCGTTTTGCACAGCTGAATGGTTGCCACACGAGATTAAAGGATTTCTCAAACATGTATTAAAGAATCAAGGAAATACTCCAGATATGCTTTTGACGAGGGAATAACATTCAAACACAATGTAAAGCTCGAAAAGTTGATTTTACATAATAATGCCCCCTTAAAGAACAAAGCTTTTTTGTTTGTTTCTAAAACTGCAGCTCAGACGCAGCTGACTCATGACTAGAGAGCGATACATGAAGTGTCCACACAGACAAGAAGAGCTGGCCTACAGGCAAAGTTCAGTCAGGGAACTCTTCTATCAAACAGCAATTTGGAGGAAAAAAGTTGCAACTTTTGTTAGAAAGTCTAAAAAGGATAATTTTATATAAAAAAAAATCCGTTGAAGTATTAATGTTGCTGTCATAGATTTTGTAATCTTGTAGTGACAGCCCTAGTTCTACCATTGACTAAATATCATGCAGCAGATGATAAAACTGTAAGGCTTCAAATATTTGTCACTGTCTGCATTTCTTGCATTTCTCTTGTTGTCCTACCTCTGCCTGAACTGAAGACGTTCGTTTGTATGGTTGATGAGGAGGAAAGGGGCCGCCCCATCATGGTACTCAGAGAATCGAATGGTGGCCGAGTGATCTGACAGGTTTACATCAACGATGATACCGCCCACCTTAAATAACACAAAGTTAGAAAAGAAATAAAGTTGTGTCCTTTTAATCCTCTGATTGAACGATTGTGTTTACTTACAGAGTTGTCCAGATGCAGCAACAAGCAGTTCTCTCGTTTGGTGAAGTTAATCGTCTGAGGAGGCGCTAAACATCCTTCTAATTTGATCTTCAGACGCTTGGTGTCGTTCTCGGGCCAGAAAGGAACAGCTGACTAAATAGGGGCAAAAAAAAAAACAACAAAACAAGAAGGCAGCAGTTTAATATTCACAGAAAAAAGCAATGCCTCAACACATTAGCCAGTATTTCTAAACTGTTTTAACATGTCATATTAAAATAAAAACTAATTATCAACTTTTAACTTATCATATAAAATAAAAACAATAATTTGACAAAAAAAATGAGAACAGAAGTACTAAACTAATTTCTAAAAGAAAAATGAACGTTTCTAAAATGCATCAATAACCATAAAACTTCTATAAAAAATGTGAAAAATTTTTGGAAACACAAAAAAAATACATATAATTTAATTTAACATGACCTTATATAAAAGCTATTAAAAGACTAGATATTAGTGAAAAAGAAATGAAAAAGTAAGTAACTAGTTTGACCTGTTCTGGCTCTGCTTGAGTCCAGTTTTCGAGGCCCTCCTCGCAGACGAAAACCCTGTGCTTGGTTCTGTTGACCAGCATGTAAAACGGTACAAAGGTCACGATGCGGGTCAGACTGAAACTGCTCGCATCAATCTTCACACCAACCTGGGAGCAGACAGGCATCAAGCAAAATACAAGACATGACGATGATGATATGCAATTATTTACATAACAAAACATGACTTACAGAAAAATGTCAATAAATTACATAACATCTTAAAGTTGTTCAAAGGATAAATTTGAACAACTTTATTCATGTCTCC
Organism: Xiphophorus hellerii; assembly: GCF_003331165.1. Taxonomy (NCBI): domain Eukaryota; kingdom Metazoa; phylum Chordata; class Actinopteri; order Cyprinodontiformes; family Poeciliidae; genus Xiphophorus; species Xiphophorus hellerii. The sequence continues at coordinate 15,687,331 of NC_045683.1, forward strand.
TAATTTTAAAGATTGTTGTTTCCAGCTCATGAAAACCCAACCTTCAAGTTCTCTAAAAATGTAAATATAACAAAAACCAATAAAATGCAATTAAAAAACAGGATTTTTATACAGAAATGTAATGCTGGGTTTACAGCCTGCACAATCATGGGGAAAGAAGGCTGACTTGACAAGTGGTGACTTGAGACGTAAGGAAATTTACCATGAATATTCTCAAGCTTAGTTAAAAATTTCAATAAAGCATTATTAGAGTGAAGTCAGCAGCATAAATGTTAATATCAGTAATATTAGCAGGTTTAATAATATTATCAATATTACACTAAATTTACAATAAACTAACAAATCTAATAATTCTCCTTTGTTAAATAACAACATGGACTAAACACATAATGCTCCTATCACTCAGACTGTTTATGTTCATGAGTCCATAAATATCTTTTTAAGCTCAGAGAATGGCATATTGACATTAAATTATCACTTTATCAATGTTAGCGGGGGATTTCTCATTTGATAAAATCTTTATGTTTGAAATTCAACAAATAAAACAAAGTCTTACCAGATAGTCTTTGTATCTGCCTTTACATTTCACATCGCCATGGCTACCAACAGTGTCGAGAGAGAAATCGTCTGACAGCTCGCTGTCTGAGATCATAAGGCGGACCTAAGAATGGAAAAAAAATATCTCATTTAGTACAGCAGGAATGCACCAACTCTTCTGAAAGGTGTGAGTATTCGTAGCTTTATAAAAAAACGATGTGTTAAACTTGCTTTGGCATGCAGGTGGGGCTTATGTGATATCATGATGTCACACCAATGTGTGTAGCAATGCTCCTTGATGATGCATTAAAAGTAACATTACAGGTAATAACAATTTTGGAAAACACAATACTGAATAATAAAATCTTTTTTCTTCCTACCTTATTGTTTCTCAGAAAATTGCGAGGCTTGAAGGAGAAGAGAAGCGGCATATCGTAGTCTAGAGGGTGTTTACGGTGAATATCATCAGCCTTGTACTGCAGCAACCTCCCTGTCTTATTCATCATCCAGTAAGGAGAGTGGATGGCGACAACAGTCTGGCCTGGGTCGTACTGAACATGCATTGCAATATCTAACTCAGGCTTCTTCCTTTCTAACACATCTCCTACATCTTCCTCATCGACGCGTAGAGACTGGAACACAATGAAGGTGATTTCTTCCTGCTCACTCTGGAGTCTGCAAGACAACAAGTTATTCTGACTTAGAGGGGAAACAGTGACGTCAGGTTTGAAGGTACGTATAAATAAAAGATGCAGGTTAGACCTGTATTCACAGGACCAGTCCTGAGCCAAATAATCCAGAAGCCGGAGATCAAGAGTTGACTGGTTGATGACCGCAGTGTGAAGCTGAGCAGAGTGGCCTGGACCCAGCGTAACTTCAGGGCCACTGTCCTTGCTCCCCTGTTGCTAAAAATTAATTTAATTAATTTGGGAGTTTTTAAAGACAGGCATCAAAGACTCTGATAAGTTATAAATTTCTTTAGATCAGGACCCGATCTGTTGTTTTTTGAGATCTTTTGGCCTAGTTCATGTTGTAAGATTGGTTCTCTTTAATTTTTATTATGATTTTTTTTGTTCTTGTTTCACTTTATTAAATAATTCACATTAAACTCAGAAAACCAAAACAATACTAGATTACAAACCCATAACTGGACTTGATTCTGCAAGTCTGACAAAAATCACATCTATCTAGTAAAGTTAAGCTTAGCTGTGTAAAAATGTTGGTACATCCAACCTTTAATTTGTAGGCAATTGGGTAAGGCAGCAGATTGCGGAGCAGGACAGAGGGCCAGAGGTGAAGCACGAATGGAATGTCACAGTTTTCTCCGATATCTCCCGTCTCCTTGCACGTCACTGTGTCTTTCACCGGCACCATGTTGATGATCATCATGGTGCCAGACTCATCTCCACGACGACGGCATTTCTGCTGTAGGCGAGTAGCTGGGTTATGGTTGAAGAAGTCTTCGTAGCTGAAGCCCTCTGACACGTCAAACTGTTTTCCGTCTTCTTCGGCGGTCTCCTCTGTTGTCGGCTGTAGGCTCAGCTCAGACCTGAGGGCAACGGAGATTAGAAAGAAGAGATGATTGTGAATGTGAAGGGTGGTTATGGTTTGGTACTCACCTGTATGAATCAAATGGTACACAGAACTCCTCAGTCGGAGAAGCTTTTCCCAGATATGTCGATCCCTCAAAAACGTTGAATGGTATTGTAAAATGATTGATAATCTGCAAAGAATATGGAAATAAAATCACAGATGCACAATAAATTATGATCTCTTGTGCATTTTTATGTGATCTTCCAAGATTATATAAATTATCTGATGAAAACATCTAATTTTCTCTTCTTTCAAGGTACCTGAAAAGGAGAGCGGATCTTGATGTATTTGCTGCCCTCCACAGAGGAAATCTGACAGACGAGGAACCGAGTGACTCCTGAGTCTTTGTGCATGACACTGTACATACCCCGTCCCACTTTGATCAGAGGGATCACACTGGTGGAAGTGTGGCCCTCTGGAGCTAAAAACATTAAAAAAAGAGTTAATTTTTTATATGCTAAAAGTCAGGATAGAGACAATAATACATACTGAATTTTTTTAAAAATTAGATAAATGGACTCGATAAGAAGGAAGATACAGGTATGAAATATTGTGTTTTAAGTTGTTTCTGTTTAATGTGTTGCCTACAGTGGTAAACTTCCTAAATAAGATATTAGAACCACAAATTTAATTAGATTTATGTGATCGACTAAATCAAGATAGAGCTTAGTTGTCGAGTGGAAGACAAATTATAAATGGTAAAAAAAATTCTAGATACATTTATGAAAAGTGTGCAATATTCAGATATTAGACAAGTAGAGTTGGTGAAGAAATACTGGAAAAGAAAAGTGATGCTACAACTTATTGACAATAATTTCCAGTTCTATGTGGCTCTATCAAACATTCCTAATAGAATACATTGAGGTTTGTGTCTGTGATTTGACAAAAAGTGATATTAACTTTGTTGCAAGGTGTGAAGAAACATAACGATAAGAAACACAAAATCGACCTGGGTTTAAAAAATACAAATCATCCAGATCTAGAGTAGCAGGCAACTCACCAGGCTGTATGTAGTAATGTTTTTCACTCAGCGAGGTCATAGCTGAGAACTGATCCGACTGTGTTGTGACTGAGTAGTCCATCCCAAGGCTTTCGCCATCCTGCAGTCTCACAGTGTGTCTATCGCTCTGCTTGCCGACGGGGGAAAACATCTCACTGTGCCGCACAGAGACAGGAAGACCCAGCCTGTTTTTCACCACAAAGGGAGCTTCATCCTTTTGAAAACACTCTGCAGTCTGCTTGGCAGCTTCTGCAAATGCCTTAAGAATGAATCAGATAAGAGATCACAACACAAGCTTAAGCAGGCGACAAAGATGGAAGCATTTCTCTGCTTCTCTTACTGCGCCCAGGTTGTTCAGCATGGTGAGTCCACACTTGGAGAGCGTGATGTTGAGCTGGTCTTTACTGCTGATTGTAGTTATTGTCCTATAGTCTGGAATGTTGTAATCCACTTCATCTGACAAAGTAGGGTTATTCACTGGCTTCTTCTTCATCTGGTTGCAAAACATTTAACTGTAAGACACAGTATGTGTGTGTATATGTGGATTTACTTTGACTGGATTGTTTCCTCTACCTTCAGGTTTAGAGTCCAAGATTTGAAACGTTCGCCTGTCTCATCCTCCAAGGGCTCCAACAGCGGCTCCCAGACACCCACCATCTCATTGTAATAGTGAACCTAAAAACACAACAAAAACTTTCAGAACGTTTTAGATGAGTATTTATCACTGAGAAATAGTTTTATTTCCCTTATTTTACCTCAAGAGTTAGCTCGCTGTAGAGGTTAATGAGTGTGGACCAGTTTTTCACATCTCCGTGAAAAGAGGACTTGGCGAGAAGCATAGGGATGGTGAGGTGTCCCACTCCAGCTTCCAGAGTCACACAGATTGAATTTATGGTCAACTGCAAAGACAAATATGGTAATACAGCATTCAGCTCCAACTTTGCATATTTATTTTGTGTTTAAAGCAACACAAAAAAAATCATCCAGAAATATCAAGATTTTTGAATAGATCCATATCTTAACAGAGAGATATATAAAATAATCTTTGCAAAGTTTGGTAAAAATCAAATAAGATTAATAATGCGAATCATAAATACCTTTAAGGATTCTCCCTGTGGAATGAGTGGCTTTAAAGACTTTGTGTCTTCATCCCCCTCCTCTTCCAAGAACCAAAGCTTGAGCTCCTTCCAGTGTCGTTTCTCCCACAGGTCCACGGGAACGGGGCTCTCCAGCTCCTCAGGAGTCTCAGCCTGGGGCGTCAGCGCTGACTGGATGGTGATCACTGTGTTGATGATGACAGGAGATACCTGGGAAGACAATTATTACACAACAAGAAGAATAAAAACTGCTTCTAGTGAATCCCACAGTTTGATTCACTATTCCTGTTTACTGTAGAGAATAAAGGCATTAAAATAAATCATTTCATTATTTCATGTAAAATGTTTTTTAAAAAAGTGTTTAGCTTTATAACACTAGGAAAGTTAATGTGAAGCAAGACATATTCTCACCAAGTACAGAGCCATTTCAAAAGGTTGTGTACTTTTGAAATGAGAAAAATGTTTGAAGAAAGTAGAAACTTTTATAATTTTGTTTTGAGGAAAAAAAAAAATTGTGACACTGCAAATTAAATATGCACCTTTAGAGAGAGAGCATTAATATCAACTTCCATTGCCTGAGGGCCCGCTGAAGGCTGAGAACTCCGATAGTGAACCTGACATGGCTGGAGGACGGTGGTCACAGTGTTCTTCCTAATCTCTCTTAAGAAGGGACATGCCACAACCTGAACACACATAAATACTAAAGTTATTTATTTGTATCCGAATATGAATGGATTCATAGGAAATATATAGACCTTTAGATCTTTGATGGATGCAGTCATTGTTGACTCTGCTCCACTTATCATTGACACTTCACAATATGTGGTCATCACCAAGGCGGGGGCGTCAGCACGCGTCAGGTCGGCAACAAACACAATCTCTGGGTTACGCACGACAACGGTCATCTCCATCTTTGACACCGGACCTGCAGCTGTACCGGAGAGCAACAAAGAGCAGGAATAAAACACTGGCTAAATCAAGGACGGAGAATTACTTTAAATATCTTCAAAACAAACTGAAGTACTTATAGAAGAATCATATACAGGATTCCAACACATTCATATAAAAATTTTATATTTTTCTAGCCTCAATTCTTTCTACTTCCCAAGTGCTTTATATGCATTGCATGAAAAACAAAGAAAAAATCTTTACTCTGAATTTATGCCAAATATTTCTATAGTAGGCAATGAAAAAAGGAGGAGCACAATATGGAGAGAAAGACACAAAGAAGAAATTAATGACAAGAAAGGAAAGGGGCAGGTCAAGGAAGTCAGTCAGTCAGAAAGAATGAACAGTGCAGATGCAGACCTGATGACCCGACCTCATCTCAAGGTTTCAGTAAGTCAGATTTAAGACTTTTTAAGTACTAAATTTTAGCTTGAATAAAATTTAATATTAAAAACTATGGGGGGATGATTTGGGTAACGCACTACACAAAAACCTTTGCCAAACAGAAAAGTCCTGCAAAAAAAACAAAAAACGATAAGATTAAATAGTCCAGCCAGGACAAAATTTAAGACCTGTGATTAACGTATTTAAGCCCAACTTACATTTTTTTTACAAATTTAAGACATTTCAAGGTCTTAATTTTAGATGCATCAATTTATGATTTTTTAAAAAAACTTTTTAAATATGCAAGATACATAGACACCCTATCAACACAAAGAGATGCATAAAACTTGTGCATGAAAGCAAAAGTCCATCTAACAGGCCAGCTGTATGATTGACTGGCAGAGTTTTAATTTCCCGGTCCATAAAATGTTATGATCTACCAAATATTGCATCCAAGCAATTCCTGTAAATGCAAAGTTGCCCACACTTTTATGATGATGACTGTGATTTGATAAATTCTGCAGCTACAATGTGTGGCAACAGAAATCAGAATTGGCAAAAAAAACATAGTTGATGACAAACCAAACTGACAAAAATCACTAATAAATACTGCTTATACGTCTGATCAGAAAAATTGTAACATTATCAGTATAGTTTGTTTCAGGAAGAATAACACTGAAATTGTTTTAACAGATCAACTCACACAAGTCTTTAGACGTGACAGAGGAATTAATGTTCTTCTTTTCTCCAGCACCAGTGTTGCCTTTGGCTTGTGGCCCCTGAGCAAAACCCTCCTTGGTGGCTTTGAGGAAAATATCTGCCACTGTGAGCAGGAACTCCATGCTGGCACACAGGTACACATCCTGTACCACTGTGTCTATGTTGGTACCATCAAGCCCCTGTCGGTAGTTCACCTCCACCATCATGTTCTGCTCGGCGCCGGGCCGCAGTTCCATCATCCTGGAGGACGACATAAGACATGTGATTTGGGTTTCCATAAGTTACTGTGGTTAAAGGAGCACAATGAAAAAAAATGGCTGCAATTTTTAAGTCTTTATGAATAGAATATTATTCTAGAATATTTATTCCATAGAATAATATTCTATGGAATATTATTCTATGGAATAATATTCGATGGAATAATATTTGTTGTTATTCCATAGACTTCTGAGGGCTTTAATAACCTTATTAAAGATTAAGACACTAACTGGCCATAATAAATCTCAGTTTATTTTCTCAAACCTTGAGGTAACCATCTTGATTCTTGGTCTCTTGTCATCTAGGAGGCATGTAGAGAGTCGAACTGATGCCTTCATGGAGCTGTCAGAGAACATGTGGACAGAAGTGGAGATGGTGCCCAGAGTAAACTCTGCCAACTTCAGCTGTTCATCATGACAGTCCAAGTGTTGGATCTATAAAACAAATCAAAGTATGTAGTTTATATTGGGATCTTGGTTCACATTAAGTTACAAGAGAGGTAAATAGAGAATTTATTAGAGATGCACAGAGAAATCTGCGCAGGATAATTTTCTGCTTCATCAACCCTAATCAGTGATTAATCTATCTGAATCTCAAAAATTCAATCTTTATCCAGTCTGTAAATCAGGGGTGTCCAAAGTGTAATCAGATGTAATTGTTTTTATGTGTGTATCTTTGTCTACATACCACGTTCTCTTTAGGGATGAACAGAACCAGCGTCATGGAGTCGAACTTGAAGTTCAGCTTGAGCGTTGTCTTGAGCTTGCTGTGTTTCTGGGTCTCGACCACAGCAGCTATCACCACCGTGTTGCCTGCTATAACGTTAATATTGCAACAGGTTAAAACGGTGAACAGAAAATAATATTCACCCTCTCAGATTTCAGAATCTATCAGGGGATTTTATGACAAAGACAATAACCTACCTAACTGATCGTATGAATGCTCATAATGTTCAAATTTTAAATCAAGTTTATTTATTTACACACGACACAGCGTTTTTAATGATATGTACTGTACTCGCATGTTTTTAGGGACTTATAAATCAAGTAAGCAGATATTTTTTAAACTATTACACTTTCAGAAACAATGGCATAATCTTACAGCTGGTGGGTCCGGTGGTTCCTGAGCCCTGGGACTCTTTGTTGGATACAGAATCAGAGGAGTGGTCAGTGGTGGGCAGAACAGCTGGAGGCTGAACAGCTTCAGACTTCTCTGACAGATTCTCGCTCAAAGTCCTCAAGACCACAATCATGTCATCCTGGCAGAGGATCAGCTGTCAGGAGCAAACATGGAACATAATCAAAAAGAAAACATTTTAATAATTCATACTTTTCAACATAAGCTTGAAACTGATGGGAACTTCTGAAATAAAGTATATTCATCTTGTGTGAATATACTAAATTATGGATAATTAATTTTTGATCAATTATTATTTGATACTTGTCCTTACTGCAGCTGTACATGAACACTTACACTCATAGGCTTAAGATGAGCAGTGATCTCTATATCAGGGATGCTGTGGTACCAATTAGCCGAAAGATTTCGTTGGATTTCCAGGTCCAGGCTGACCGGCTTCAGCAGCTGAGTCTCGCCTTCAAATTTCCCATTTTTGTAAGTGGTTCTGAAAGCAGAAGCATCACAACAGTTCCTAAAATGATTAATAAAAAATATCCTATGTGTATAAACTCCATCTGTGGGCAGTCACACTTTTGGCTCAGACCTGTACATCTTGAGGTCAGTCAGTTTCATGATCATTTTATCCACAACCGGCGGGATTGTAGCGTCGCTTTTAAACGGCTGCTTGATGAAACGGTTCTTTACGGACAAGAAGCCAAGATCAGCAACAATGACGTTTGAAGAGGAGGAAGACTGGGGGAGGAAAATCACAGGTGCGTTGAAGTGGACGTCAAGAGCAATTCGAGTGCTTCTCTCTGCCAGTTCCTTCACACCAGAGGCTGCCTTTTCTGCAGCCTGAACTGTCACCTCAGCGAGGGCTTCTTTCGCCTCCTGGAAATTATTAATGAATACCTGAAAGGAAGAATAAGTGGAGAATAATTTTAAATCCAGTAATAATGCTGTAGACGAACCCAAGATCAGTTCAAAGTGAAGTGATCCTTACCAGGATGGAGGAGACAAACTTGTTGAGGAAAATAACCTGAATGCAGCCGACTTCTAGTGTGACAGACGTGTCAACGTTAGACATGTCGAGGTAGGCATCTCCTTCTGTTGCATCTGTGTGGTTCAACATCCTGAAGGCAAAAACTTGCTTATCTGCAATAGAGACAGCCTGAAAAAAAGGGAAATATAATAGGAAAGATTTACATAAAACTGTATAGAAGCAAACTGTAAGTAATCAGTGAACTACAGGGAACAAAGTAGATACATAAGAAGTGAACTGAAAAATGTGTAATCCAATCGGCCTGACAGTACAGCTATGGAGAGAAATGAGCTGGTGACAGAATTTAGGCCCTGACTAGTAGCTGCCCAACTGGGATCTCGTTTTTCCAATCAAAGAACAAACCACATCAAAGTGCTAACAGGTCCTGCTAACATCAGCAGAAACCTGAGCTGCTCCTTCGATAACTGAAAGCTGAGCCTTTTAAAGCAATGTTGTTGATTTTTTACTCAATTTGAAGAGTCTGATTCTGTCTATAATGAAACTTGTTGGATTTGAAAATGCTGAACGTGTTTTGGAATCTCAGGTAGCATGAAAATCAACAGAGAATGTAAAGAGACACTGATGCTAATCTTTACTAACTCTAACGGTGCTAAACATGTGAATACCAGTTGCTAAGTAAATATCAATTATGAAATTAATAGTGAAAAGCTGTTTAATTGAAAAGTTTCCAGTATGGGGTAGAAAAACCCCCCATCCTATTTCTTATTTTAGGTGTATGGTCGGGGTGCACAGCTACTTGTGCCCCAAAATTTGGTTAAATGTTCTGATTTCCAGTAAAGCAGGCACAAAAAAATGAGACTTTTTGCTGTATATGATAAATCACTGATACATCAACACCTAACACAGTAAAACTTCAATTGTTTAAGATGTAAAAAAAAACAACTGTTCTTTATGAGAAAATTAAGATGGCTAATATCAACTTTGGTCAGAGCTCTACAAAATTTGAGATCAGAAATTGGCCAAAGTATTATCAACAGGTGTAATCTCAAATTACGCCTGTTTACCATAGAAATTTAAAATATCCTGAGAAGTTCATGTTCATGTTTCTCTATAAGAGCAATACACAAATAAAAATGTCAGAAAAGTCAACTACAGCATGTACCTTCTTGTATAACGCGTCCTTGTTGCAGTCCAGGATCACAATGCTCTTTAGGTTGGCTAGGATCTCCATGTTCTTCTTCCTCATCATGACATCAGTAACCAGACCTGAGGAGTCAAAACAATCACACACTGAGAACAATTTCTTTACAAAAGCAAAACCAGAAGATAATAGGAAAGATAAGCTAGCTGAGTCAACAGAAAACTTGTAGTAAATTCATAAAAAAAAAAAAATCTGTACCTACAGAGGATTTCTTGTCATCTGATACAATAAAACAAATTTAAGGAAAGCATTTCTGCTCTTAGCTCGATCTGGAGTACTGCTGTGTAATACAATTTCTCACATACCTTCAATACTTATCTCTGATATCCGAGCTTTCTGTCCTCGAATGAACACCTTCAAGCAGCGCAGATCAGCTCTCACACGAAGATTCACCACGTCTGCAAACTTTGAGCTTTTAGAGGCTGAAAAAAGAAGGGAGATTGTTTACAGAGGGAAGCCTGAACACTAAAATGAAACAAACAACACTTGGCAATACTTTCAATACAGCAGATAAAAGATAATCAGCACTAAAATATCATCTATATTTTTTCCACATTACAATGTATAAAAGTAAATACTTTTTTTCTTGGTTACAGCTGTTTCCCCCTTCTTCTCCTCCTCTTTTCCTGCCTCAGCCTCCTCTTCCTCTGGGATGGCGGGCAGCTCCTCTGGCCCTCCTTCCTTCTTACTGGATGGAGGAAGGAGGTTACTGAGGAAGCTCATGGTGTTAAGGAGAGCCTCCGTATGCAGATGAACGTCCAAAGATGAAAATGTCACCTGACAAGGAGACAGTTTTAATCAAGAATTTTTATAAAATTACCAACTCTGTAATAAGGGGACAATTTATGCTCAAAAATTAGAGATACACCAATCAATCAACCAGTTTTGATTTAATGATCAGCAGATCAAATACTGATGAAAATTAATTTTTTTCTTGTTTATTAAATGGATCAAACCAAAGAGTACCAGTTTTTAAACAGGTTAATGAGCACCATGTTCTCATTGCTCTTTATTTTTGGCTTTAGTACAGATCAGATGAAGGCATATATCCTTTGAGGCATAAATTATGTCACTTCAGATAATGAGATATTCATGCAATTCTTTTCATTTCTGATGGTTGCCAAAACTAACTTTTATGGTCAATGTTTACATTTAGCTGTTTAGTGAAAGTTCATCAAAACTTGAGTTCATGTTATTGTCCTTAGCAAAGAAATGAGAAGTGGCCTCTCAGGTATTACAGAAAATCAGAAATTTTCTGATCGGTTTAAACGTTACATTTTTGTTTCTTTTCAGCACTAAAACTGTTTTTCAAAAGAAAAAAATAATAATTCAAACATAACTGAGCATTTTGAACATATTTACTGTATAACATTTGAAAAACAAATGTTTGTCTTCTATTTATTTCTCACCTTAATGAGTTGCTCTGTGTTGTTATGCTGAGACTTAAACTCAGGACCATTTTTATCCGCCTAAAAGGAAGATACAATTAATAATAATATTGTTTATTACCGTTTTGAACATACAATTGAAATCAGATGTTACATACACTGTATAATAGGTCACAACTTTTTTTTAAATTACTAAATCAAACTAAACTTCTCCAGTGTCATTTGTGACTACGACAAATACATTTATTTGGTAAATAGATTTTTAAATGTACTTGTTTTTATTCAGATGTTTACATGCAGGATCCTTAATATTTGGTAAAATTAGCTTTTTAAGCTCTATGACTTTGGTAACATATTTTGGTTTTCCCCTCCACAAACTTCCTACTCAGCTTGCTGGAAATTCGCTTGACAGAAAAGTTTAGTCCAATTTAAATTCAGACACTAAAAAGAAAAGGTTGACTCTCTGTATACCATGTATGTAAACATCTGGCTTCAACTGAATTTATTCTGAGCCGATCTGCTTTAATGTGAGTGGAACAAAGTACTTTGATATACTCCAAGGTGAGAAGGTCAACTTCTGAGTTGTCTAAAGTGGTGATCAGCTGAACTTGCTTGTCTTCAGAATCTACACAGAGGATTGAAACAAAGCATCATAAAAACACTATAATAACTAATATCTAGTTGTTAGTTTTGACATAAAGTTGAGTGAATCATTTACTGACCCATGTATTCGGGACACTTCAAGCAGATCTCGCGCAGGAATGTGTTTGACGTCATGTCGAAGGTACGCAGCTTCAGCTCAGTGCCCAGACCCTCGATGTCCAGCTGGAGAACAACGATCTCCTGAGCTCCTGACAGACGACAGAGCTGAACAGACAACTGAAACATGGAAGAACAAATGAGAGGACAAAGACATGTGTTAGACAAATAACACCAATCTAAAAGGTGTCTTACAAAGCCAGGGCGACGTTCAAGAATAAATATTCACTACAAGCATGCAAAATTACTAGTACAGGAGAAAGTAACGGAAATTGTTTTTTGCAGATTTACTATGTAAGGCATTATCTAGCCGTTGACACTAAATACATTTAAGAATGTTCTAATTATGCACCTGCATTTTACTTTTGTTGAATGTCAATTATTATAAAACTTCTCTGCAACAAAACCTTCAAATTACCTATTGGTTTTGCAAAATCGTTTTTACCTCATTGATCTCGAATCTCATTATAAAGTCAGTCATGTTCTTCTGAGGATCTTCTTTAATGAGATTTGTTCTTTTGCTTAAATCGGCGTAGCGTAGCGGCATGGGATTGTCCGGGAAGAACGCCTTCTCTCCGATCGGAGAGCTGGGGGCGTCATAGAACAAATCTTCCTGTGATCCTGTCAAATTTACAAAACAAAACTACACCAGTCAGCTACCTTATTTTTATTTCTTTTTTTTTACATAGTATGGAACAGGTTCACCTTTATATACAGATAGTAATGTAAGCTGGAATTTCAGATTTTGTTTTTTTCATGCAAAATGAAATCTGAGCCTCAAGTGCTAGAGTAACTTGTTGCATCAGAGTATATTGTTAATTGTTCAGGAGTCTCCTGCTGTGTCTCACCCAGAGAGGCGATGCTGATACTCTCACAGGACTCAAAAATGATCGAGGAACGCTGGTCGACTAAACTCAGGTGTTTTCTCGCAGTGAGCTGAGGAGTGAATGACTGCTTCGGCTGAGGAAGCATACGCATAAAATAAAATCAATCAGGCTCATCTCAATGACAGGCTAGTTATTAAAAAATGACAGCAATGACTTTCCCAAAAGAGTTAGTATTCCCCCAAGTTAGCTGATTTTCTCCTACCCTTATAGAAGTAGTGGTGCTGCGGGCTGCAGGTCTGCTCTCAGGCAGTGGGATGCTGTCCACCAGCTCCAGAACATTTCGGAGTTTGTTGTCAGAAATTCGAAGAGACAACAGCGGGAGTTCACCAAACATTTTATACCTAAAACACAAGAATTGTAACAAAATTACACAACCTGCAGCCAGACTGACAGTGTGGTTGACAGACTTTAGCCTTCAGTAAAACATCATCACTCAAAACATATTTGGCAATACATAAAATATATTTTAATTTCCTGCAATAATTCTGAACTGTTTCCTGCTGCTTGGTTTAAATATAATCTTATCATCTGTGAGTACACAAAAAACAACAGCTCATCTCTTTAGTGTATAGTGAAGACAACCGTACACTTACTTTGCCATACGTGTGTCGCTCACAACCATGGCCCTGCTGACAACCACTTTCATATCCACAGGCTCCAGGATGTGGAGTGGAGACCGTTTCTGTTTGCGAGCTCTTTTCCAGTCACCATCTGCAGATAATCACAGCCTCTTTATTTTTCTCCTGATTCAACACAGATGCTATATATAGTAAGCTGTTCTGTTTTTTAGAGTAAGAGAAAGAGCTGATATTCTCCGATTAAGAAGAGTGACTGTGTGTTTCCACATCATGGCTTTACATGTTTTTCAGAATTAAAAATATTTTTAAGCAGTGGTGTAAGATACACCCCCTATGATTTTAAAGTCACTGTTTTGAACATTTCTGGTGTGTTTTATAAAAGATAAAAACATCTACATATGTCTTTTTACTCTATTAAATATTTAAAACCATTATTTCTTTTCAATTCTGTGACCATAGTTAGATTTTACAAATATATTACACCAGAAAAAAGCAATACAATGGGTCTTGAGGGACCAGTGTTAATAAAGATAGACAACACAGTGAACATACTTTACAGTAATGCACTACAGAACTTCAGTTTGACATTTACAAACAGTAAACCCTCAAACTAGTTGGTCTTTTATCAGACACAGTGCAGGTGTACAGCTGCATGTCTGCAGAAACAAACACTCACATGGCATTTGGGGCTGGTTGAATGCTACAGGCAGCTGGGTTTGGACTTATTGTCTGTATCTTTTCATCCTTTCCAAATAGTCAAGTTAGTGTATGTAACCTCATTTAAGCCAAGATAGTGGAGGAGCACAGAAACAGATGGGGGAGGGGCAGTGCTTCATAGACCTGGAGCAGATTCTGAATTCACTGGCACATTCTCTGATATCTTATGAAAAAGGACTTCCAATTGTAGGAACTTTTAAAGGGTAAATGTAAAACGTTTTGAAATGGTAACTTATTAAAATGTTGTTATATCTTGATATCTGTGACTGGAAGATGACGAATGGTGACTAAACAAATGAAGGATTTACTTGTTTCTGCTCTGAGTACCTGGTTTGCTGTAAAGCAGCTGCAGGCTGCTGAGCTGAACGTCGAAGTTGTCGTATGCTCTGGACATGATGTCTTCAATCTTGCTGGAACCCACTGACAGCTGCGGCAGATCCTTCTTGCTTGAACTGGACATCTAAAAGCCATAGAAGAGGAAGTTCAAATCTGCTCTTTGAGTCACATTTACTCAGCTTTAAGGTTTTTTTGACATCTTCTGACCTTGAAATGACCGAGATCCAAAAGCACAATGTTCTGGGTTCCGTCGTAAAAGCCGGTCTGTGGAATGATGACGTAGGAGGCCATCAAGTTCACCTTCAGGTCAAGAACTTTCTGAGTTTCGATCACGTACAATAAACCTAAAGAATGAAACAATCAGTTCATTACTCACTGCTCAAAACTTAGAGTTAATAATGTAAAGGTAGTTTTGATTTATACTGCTTTCTTTATTGCTAAAAAAAATTATGGATAACTAGAAGGAAGGGAAGATGGATTTTATTAAAAATGACAGAACAAATTTAGCATTCAGTGTCCTATACTTGGAAATATTTAATGACTTCATACATTGAGGTTTTGTTTTACTCTTACTTAAGAGAAATGGAAAAGAAAGAACAATATATTTGTTTAGTTTAACATTAACCCAGTTAATGTTAAACTAACTCAGTTAGTGTACATCATCTTACACCCCCAAGTCAAGGGGGTGTAAGATGATGTAAAGTTTTATGGAAGGAAAAAAGAACAAACTTAAGGAAGGAAAGGAATGTAAGATGGAAGGAAAGAAAGAAGGACAGAAGGCTTGGCTGATGGATGAAAGTGTTAAAATAGGAAATGAATGACATTTATTGAATAAAATAGGGTTGAAGGTAGAAAAGAAAAAACTGAAAGACTGAGCAAGGAAGTAAAGAAAGCAGGATTGAAGGATGAATCAGAGTAATGATGTGATGACTAAATGAAGAAATGAAGAACATAAAGACTGAAGAAACGATTGGATGAAAAAAGGAAAAAATAACTTGCAACAGCCAGAAGATAACATTGTAAAAAAAATACAGGAATCATATCATCTGAATGCTGAGTTTGTTCAATGCGTAGACATGCTTAGTGTCTGCAGACACCACAAAGACAAAATTCAGCTGAAAGAAAGGGATGTAAACATGCAGCCATCAGAGAGCTGGGATCAGGATATTTGTGAATATATGTGCGACTCACCAGTGGATGTGCGGTCTCTGAATTGCTCCAGTTTCATCAGGGTGGCGTTGGTGAGCTCATCCAGCTGCAGGTCATCTGGAGGCCTGAAGAACTCTGACATGTTGTTCACCGTTATCTACACAAAAAGATCAAAAACACTTAACAGACTTCTTACACTACTGTACGAATGTTTGAATACATCTTGAACTGCTCCACATGTTCTTACAATAAAGTGACTGGCTTCAATGTCGAGTATTTAGGATTTTCTGTGATACATCAGCACAAGGCAACAAATAATCTCAAAGTGGAGGGCAAAGGATCCAGGGCTAATGAAAATGGCTTATAAATAAAAATCTGAAGTGCAGCAAACACCTGCATTTGAGCCTTTTTACTCTTTAAATTCCTAAATAAAATCTAGTGAAACCAACTCCTTTAGAAATGACAGCACCACTGCACAATCAAATTTCTTCAATACAGTTGTTCTGTGAAAGTAACAAAGAGCCTTTTGACACAATTTGTGAACAACCAGCATCCTGAAGACTAAGGAACACAGCAGACAGATCAGAAGCAAAGCGCTACGCTCAATCTTCTTTCTCTTGAAAAAAAGTTGTGCCAGGCAGAAAACCAACACAGTGCATCTTCCTGAACAGGATCATGATGTGGGGATGTTTTTCTTCAACAGAAACAAACAAGCTGGTCAATATCAAAATTATGAGGGTAACTAAATACAGGGAAGTTCCTAAAGAAGTATTGAGGAAGAAAACAAGACTGGCCTAGTTAAAGCTTTGAAATAAATCAAATTGAGGATATGTTGTAAGACTTCAAAATTTTTGTTCACAGGTCCATCTATACATCTACGTGCAGAGCCGGTAGAAACATACTCAAAAACACTTGCAACTGCAATTGCAGCAATAGGTGAACAAGTGTTTATTCAGGAGTAACCATTGTTATGATTCCATTTCATAATTCTGCATCGCTTTTTGCTGGTGTGTCACATAAAAGAACACTAAAATTAATTCACTTTTCTGGATAAGACGCAACAGCATGGGAAAAACCTTAGTTGACGGCAACGATGTTGCGCACACGCACACACATAGACACACGCCACCAGCAGTCTGGAAAGCTTCACTCACTGCATCATAGATGATCTCCAGTGGTTGTGACTCAACGTGGAGCCTCTGGTTGGCACTGTCATCCAGCGGGTTGGTCTCAAACAGGATGCAAAACAGCGGGGTTCCTGCTCCTGTGGCCGCCTTTCTTGATGAAAGGAGGGTCGGTGCCGGACGCTTAGTGGCCAGACCAGTGACCTCAAACAAACTAAGCTGGGCTGTGACTCTAATAAAAAGGTCCAACAGAGAAATGATCTGATCAGGCTTTCAGATAAATTAAAATCACAGAAATATAATTTGAAATAGAACGAGTACAAATTAGAACAAAATAAAAGCCTTGACTTACTTAATGGCTTGTGCTCCGGGTCTCTGTGTGAGTGTGGACTTGAGCTCCCCCACAGTCAGTTTGATGATTTCGTTTTTGTCCTTCTGGTCTTTGATGGACACAGACAGTTTTTCCATGTGGAAATTTACCTTCATTGCTTCAAACTAAAAGCAATGACATAGCAGTTAATATTTTTTATCAAGGATGCACACGTTACTGTCAGAGTCTGCAGCTGCTGTTTTAACTGCAGTCGCTTGATTAATATTTAACTAAAATGATTGTGCTAATTAATATTTAAAGAAAAATAAAATCACTTTTTATTACATTGGAAAGAAATCACCAAAATAGTTTTTTTTAGTTTAAAAGAGCGTTTCTTCTCTGGTGCTGATGTTAATAGTAAAAATATTACGTTCGACAATAACCAAGTGACATTGAGGCTGAATAAAGATTGTACAAAAACTAATGTTTACTCTAAAAGGTGAATAGAAAATAAAGCATAATCACATGTCACTGGTTGAATATCCCATTGTAATATTCATTTTTAGAGCTTTAAATGTAATTTGAGAGACTTTAGATGTTACATGCTGAGTCTGTCTTCATCTTAACATACACAGATGCTTATAAAATAATTTTACAACTATTTGAATTTTCCTTCAAATGAAGATGGATTTGACAACTGTTTTAAAAGGTCTGCGAACACACTTGGCTCTCCAAGGTAGTTTTGATATTCTTCTGAAAAAACCCAACCATCATAAACGAGGGAGGTGATTTCAGAGGGAAGTGACTCACGTTCTTTGGCAGGTTGGGGTTAGCTGCAGTTTCACTGTATCCAATGGCAGTGTAAAGTTTGGCTTTCTCATCCACAGTAAACAACCCATCAAATGCTGACACAAAGAAAATGAGAGAGACAAAATGTAAAAAGGCAGTGGCATTAAAAACAAAGTCCTTACTGACAAAATTATATATGTGACACTCTTGCTAGGCTTCTAACTTCAACTTCTGCTCCCCTCCACTGTCCTACTCAATGTTTGGTTTAGAGTCTTACTTCCAGTTTTGACCTCCTTGGTCTGTGCCTCAGCCTCTCCTCCCCAGTTCCACATCCAGCCAAACCAACCCTGAGACTCCTCCTCCTCCATCTGTTTCCCTGGACGATAAATACGCAGTCCTGCTTTGCTCGCCTGGGGAAGAAGCATAATAAAACTCTGAAACAAAACCAAATTTACACCGTGTTCCAAATTATTATGCAAGTGATATTTTCTCAGATTTTCTTAAATGGTCAATGCAAATGATGGTCGGTATAATTTTCAAGTCATGAACTATTACAGTATAAATCAAATTTTACTGAACAAAGCTTCCCATGAGAACAGTATTTTTTCAAAAATAAAAAACTCAAAATGCACTGTTCCAAATTATTATGCACAGCAGATTTTCTAAACATTTTATGGGTTATAAAGAACTGCAAACGGTCATTCTTTGAATGTGCAGCATTAAGTGGTCACATGTACTAAAATCAAAAGCTATTTCAGTCAAAAACATCTTAACAGACCGAGTTACATGTTAACATAGGATCCCTTCTTTGATATCACCTGCACAATTCTTGCATCCATTGAACTTGTGAGTTTGTGGATAATTTCTGCTTGAATGTTTTTGCAGGATGTCAGAATATCTTCCCAGAGCTGTTTTGATATGAACTGCATTCCACCCTCAGATCTTCTGCTTGAGGAAAGTCCAAAGGTTCTCAATAGGGTTGAGGTCAGAGGAGGATGGTGACCACACCATGAGTTTCTCCCCTTTTTGCCCATAGCAGCCAATGACACAGTTTGCATCTCTTTGCAGCATGAGATGGTGCATTGTCATGCATGAAGATGATTTTGCTATGGAAGGTACGGCTCTTCTTTTTGAACCATGAAAGAAAGTGATCAGTCAGAAAGTCCATATACTTTGCTGAGGTCATTTTCACACCTTCATGAACTCTGAATTGGCCGACCAATGATTCTCTCCCCATGATTTTGGCCCAATAAATGACTCCACCACCTCCTTGCTGACGTCACAGCCATGTTGGGACGTGGTGGCCATCCACCACCAATCCACTACTGCGTCCATCTGGACCATCCAGGGTTGCACAGCAGTCATCAGTGAACAAGTCTGTTTGAAAATTAATCTTCATGTACGGCTGGGCCCACTGCGACCGTTTCTGCTTGTGAGCTCTGGTTAGCGGTGGCCGAATAGTAGGTTCATGCACAGCAAGCCTCTGGAGGATCCTCCACCTTGAGGTTCCAGAGGCACCAGCAGCTTCAAATAACTGTTTGCTGCTTTGTAAGGGCATTTTAACAGCTGCTCTCTTAATCCGATGAATTCGTCTAACAGAAACCTTCCTCATTATGCCTTTATCTGTACAAACCCATCTTTGCTTGGAATCAGCCACAAATCTCTTCACAGTACGATAATAATGCTTCAGTTTTCGTGAAATATCTAATGTTTTCATACCTTGTTATACGGCACCACACTATCTGATGATTTTCATCAGCAGAGATCCTTTCTCTTTCCCATATTGCTTGAAACCTGTGGCCTGCTTAATAATGTGGAACATCCTTCTTAAGTAGATTTCCTTTAATTGAGCTCACCAGACAAACTAATCAACCCAGCTCTCTGAAATTAATTACAGTGATTCAAAGAGCCCTGACACACAATACCATCTATAAATTTAATAGCACAATAAAAAATTTAATCTTTATGACACTTTAATCCAATTTGCATAATAATTTGGAACACTGTGTATCGTCTATGTAACATTGCTCTTCAGTAGGAGCAAACAGAGCCAATTTCTAAGCAACTAGATTCATCTAATTGTAGTCCTTTCTTGTACTATAGTTCATCGTGACCTTCTTAGCTATAGAGAGGCTTTAGCTGATGTGATAAGAATGGATTCACCATAAAAATATGCACAGATCATAACACTGGGACCAAACTCACTCAGTCTAAGGAAGTTTGATAAAGCAGATGATCACATCTGCAATGAATTAATGGAAATTCCTGCATAGATACATTGTACCTGTCAAAAAATGAAAAATATAAAACACCCCAGGTTTTTACCTCCACTTCAGCTTGTTGTCTCGCCAATGTGATGTTGAAAATATCTAAAGATTTCTGTGTAGCCTGGGAATAAAGAAAATCATCATAATTAAAACTATTTTTATCTAATTATTGCAATAAATAAGCATTAATCAAATGTTCTTTATTAAATAAATTGTGATAAACTAAGGCAAAAACTTAGCATAAAAAAATAATAATGTATGAGCACCAACTTTACATCAAAATCAAAAAATTATTTAGCTGTGCATTTTATTCTCCAAAGACAAAACTTGAACTTTTCCTCAAAAAATTCCCAATTACAAGTTAAAAACTAATTTAAATGCAGTTCATCCCTGTCCCACCTCCAACTTTTCGAGCAGCTCCACACTGGGCTTTT
The DNA here is from genome assembly GCF_003331165.1 of Xiphophorus hellerii. NCBI lineage: Eukaryota > Metazoa > Chordata > Actinopteri > Cyprinodontiformes > Poeciliidae > Xiphophorus > Xiphophorus hellerii. The sequence goes on from NC_045683.1 coordinate 15,707,926, forward strand.
TGCTGGTGATCTTCTTCTTGTAGAGCCCTCTGTAACACTTCACTGTTTCCCGGTGGCATCGGATGTGTTGCCATGACCACATGTGGAGATGAGGCTTCACGTCCACCTCCAAGATGCCTGTGATCACATATTTCCACCTGAAATTCAGGAACATAAAAGCATTTGTGTCAGTAAAAGTAGGTGTGCAGCAGGCAGTGGTGGTAAAAAGCACTCAGATGTATTCTGACCATATGCGAGCATTTCTGTGAACGTGAACCTGGGGTCTGTACTTCCTGTATGGCAGATTTCGTGACATCATATCCACTGAGCCCAGCAGCTCCAAAATGCTAATGTACTGGAAAGACAGGAAGTCGGTGATTACAAAGCAGCAGAGCGCGCTCTTATCATCCAATGTTGTTTACCTTAAACGTCTTTATTTGCCTTAGGATTTTCCAGTCAAATTCCACAGACCTCGCCTGAATAGAGACACACTAACCTGAGGTTTGTTGAGTTCAATAGCCACTTCGCTGAGGTTGACCATCAGGTCCACTTTAGGAGAAGAGAAATCCACATCTGATCTTGGATTCATTCGCAGTTTTGCATTTGCGGATATAGGACGAAAGACTGGAAACAAGCAAAAGGAAACAATTTTTTATATTTTTTTAGCACAGTTGATTTTGCATAAATAAAGGCCATGGATTTCTAACCATATGGAACATATTCCCTCTTATTCTCTTTTACAAGAATAATCAATTTATAAAATTCATACTAGTGGTTGCAAGGGAAAATTACAAAAATAATGTTTATGATATATATATATATATATATATATATATATATATATATATATATATATATACAGTACAGACCAAAAGTTTGGACACACTTTCTCATTGAATTCAGTGAGAAGGTGTGTCCAAACTTTTGGTCTGTACTGTATATATATATATATATATATATATTCCTTTATTTAACCAGGTAAACCCCATTGAGATCTAGATCTCATTTTCAAGAGGGACCTGGGCAAAAAAATTTGCAATACATAGCAACCTGGTTACAAGATAAATGATATATGATATTTGGTGATAATCTCTGGATATAGTGGTAGTGATTAAATGTTTGTTATATACACATACAGTTCTTTAAAAAGGTGTTTATTTGTCTTAAAAGTTTTTACATTTTGGTACATTATCACCACAAATTTTAAAAAAGTATATTTGGTTACAGTTCTGTGCTGGTCTATCACATAAAATCTGAGCACAGTACATTTTGTGATATATGTGGTGCATATCAGAGACAGACTGAAGAAATAATCTCAAAAGATAACTTTCCTAGGTTTACAGTTCAGATGAACTGTAAATATATTACAAAACAAGAGGCAGTGGTTCACTCACTGAAGTCATGGCTGACAGGAACAGAGGGTTTGATCTCCATGCTGTTCTGAAGACATCGCTATAAAATTGGAAAACAACATCTCTATTAATGTGACTTTTTATTCTGTTTTGCATCATACTTTCACATCAGTCTTTTCCTAAAGATCAAAAAAAGTTTTCATATCATTTGCAAAAGACATTTCAATTGTGCAAAGTCCAATTAAAAAGAAAACTAAGGTAAATTTGAGCAGGTAAAGACAGTGACTCACCAGGGCTTCATCTGGACTGTGATTAGAGAAGAGAACCGAGTTGACATTCCAGTAGGCAAACAAGTTGTTCAGCTGAACCAACTGATGACAAGCAAAATACAAACAACTTAGTCATGAGGAGCGACGAAGCTGTTCACTGATGATGATGCATAGAGTTGACATCTAGAGCTTTGGTCCAGATCCCAGAGCCAATAAAAAATAAAAATGTTTCTGAGAACTAAACTGACTGGTTGAAATTATAGTGGTTAACAAATAGTACGCAGCACAACACAAGAAGCACTGCCTAGAAATATACGATTTAAAAGTGATGGAAAAAAGTTTAGTAAAATTTCTTACCTTGAAGAAAAGCTTGGAGTGTTCATCTAGCAAACTGGGTTTCCAGTAATTATCAGCTGTCTGTAAAAGCATATATTATATTATATTATATTATATTATATTATATTATATTATATTATATTGTATTATATTATATTATAACAAAAGATATAACAAATTACTTGAAGGCTGAGGTTTTTAAGCGACACTCCAAATGACAGGGGACAGTTTGGATTAGTGATCTGAGGAGACAAACACACACATTGGTATTAACATCCCTGCAAGGTATTGTAGAGAATTAAAGTTATTTTTACTGATATTTAGCTGAAATACTCACATCATCCTCATAGCGAACATGGATGTTAGAGATCTTGACCTGTAGGTTTTTGATCACTTGTGTGACAAGCTTTTCAACAAAGGTGTCCTGTTTCTCTAGCTTTGTGTTCTCTGTGAAAACCCAAACAATTTTTTGAGTATTTGTTCTGAATATTTTTTTTCTGTCGGGTTTTACCTTCAACCTGACAGGTAAAAAAAAAAAATGATGACGTCAAAAACCTCTTCATTGGAACAAGCCAGTTACCAATCTCAAAGTTTCCCATGGTTTTACCAAATTATTGCTTCAAATCGGCTACAAATTGTATGTAGGTACAAAAGAATTTATTAATTATTATATTCTGCTTTTTATAATGCTTTACACAACATCCCAACTTCATTGGAACTGGGTTTGTATATATTTGCAGTCGGAGATTTGCTTTCTGAGATTTGTTACATTAGCTGTAAATTACTATTATGATCTATAGCATCTGCAAAAACACATGACAAATGCTGCTCAAGCAACATGTAGCTTACATTTCTAATTAAAAGTAGTAGCCTTTAGGAGATAAGCAGCTGCATGCTGCTGAAATATGTCATCATATCTGGTCAATCAGTAATGCCTGCTTGATAAATTAGTTTCTAGTTTATCCTTCACCTCTGATGGCTTAGCTCAGGATGTTCCTGAAACTGTTAAAAATGTATTTATTTGAAGATAAATATTGTTGGACAGAAACACACACATCTCTCTTTAATAGTCAAAGTTGAACTCTGACCTTGTTCTGCAGCCTTGAGTTTTGTCTCCTCTATTCGATCAAGATCCCTCTGACGAGCCTCCTGTAGCTGCTTCTCCTCCTTTTCTGCATCATACTTTATACCTGGAATCAAATGACATGCCACAAAAATATTATATTAAATATAAAGAGAGGGAAACAAGCGTTATCTTACATGTCACCAAAACTGGGATTAATTAGAGGGAGGTGTATATTGGGCACAAGTAGGCAATATGCCTGTTGAAATACTTCTGTTTACTAAAACATAAGCTGGCTGTGGAATTTATTAATGTGAACAAATAACGAGTGGCATTTTATTATCAAGGTTTACATATTTTTAGATGGTTTAACTATTATTGATCTCTTATTACAGCAAGAAATCGACACAGCATTTAGCAGAATTCTCTCTTGTAAGGCTGCTCCTAAAAACAGAAGAAAAAAATCAATCAAGTATCTCAAATCTGCCATTTGAGATACTCGATTATGAAAATGATGCAACTTTTTCACAGTTTGACAAAGACAATACCGAAATTATTGATAGAGGAAATTATATTTAAAAGAGGGATATAATAATTTATTTAAAAATCTCTTTTTTTAAAGGAGGATAAAGAAGTTAGACATCTTGGATTAAGTTTTGGAAGTGACATGAGCTTCAATTGACACATACATTAAATATTGACACATGCACAATATTACTAATGTTGAGAGCATGCTTTGCAAAGGCAAGGCAAGACAAGACAAATGTATTTTCACAGAACTAGTCATACATACAGTAATTTAAAGTAATTTACAAGAAATGAAGGCAAAGAAACAAAAGAATCACTTATTGTGTCATTTAACCTGGATCAATGCATTGATGTCTTAAGATATCTATCGACTCTACGGCTGAATTTCAACACAAGGAGAGAGAGCATTACTCCAACAATTAAATCCTTCCACTAGCTTCCTGTATTGTGAAGTAATTTAAATATTTTATGACTTGTTTTCAAATGTCTTCATGTCTGCTGCTTACTTCTAACACTTTTAAAATTCACTTTTTACTTTTTTTTTTTAAAATAGTTTTTTTATTTCTCTGCTTTTTCCCCTTCTGTAATATACATATTTGGTTCATAAAGGACTTCTCTGTTAATTGTTGCTGATTGCACCTTACATTTGTTGAATTTTATTTATTTTTGCCTTTGAAAAACTACTAGTGAAAAGATGTTTTACTACCACTAATAATAATATTTTTGATCAAAATGTAAAGCATTATGTTATGCCTTAACTGTGTTTTGATGCCAGTACTTAGACAGCGATCATACTTGCTGTGGGGACGATTAGCAGATAGACTCCATCTAGCGTGGCCTCCACTGACTGGTTGTAGATGTCCGTCCATGGAATTTTTAACTCGAGACGTCCTTTCAACAAAAAACACCAAATAAGAAAATGCTCATCTAAAAAAACAGCATCGCACAGAGGTAGTAAATTTACCTATGTGACCAGCTCTCACTTTAAAAGGGAGATCAAGTTGACTCTGCAAAAAGAAATAGAAAAGTCCAATTATACTCAAAGAAATCATCAGCTTCAGAGCGTAACACTCGGCAAGTTATATTTAGCTCACCAAGGCATTTTCCTTTATTTCAAGATTTTTCAGCACAGCATCACCTATAATGACAGAAATATTTTACATACAGACACAACAAACTACTGTTTGATATTAGGCTCACATATGTAGCATTTAATCACTGTTCACTGCTCTCGTCCAATACTAACTGTGGAGCACAACCCCTCACAAAACACATGCCTTTAAAAACAGATATTTGCATCCACTGAGTAAGAATACATAAATATTATTAACCGTCTGGCATGAAATCAGTCTCACATTTTATTATTAATAAGATTATTTACTGAATGCCAAAATAACAACAATATTTCTACTTTCTTGAAAATTGTCTACACTTAATTAGTATTTGGTCAAATTTCCTTTAATAGGATTTTATGTCAAACGTTGAGGGTATTCGTTCACAAGTTTCTCACATCATTTAACTTTCTGGCAGATACCTTAAAATGTTGCATAGATATTTACACATAATATCTCTGCTGATGATGCCATCTAGTTTAGGAATTGCACCTACACAGCATGATACTGCCATCCCCATATGTCAAAGTTGGAAAGGTGTTCTCAGCCTTTCTACATTCATTATAGCAGAGGTCCACAACTCCTCAGTGCCGCTGTCCTCCAACACACCTGGATTAAATGATCTGGCTTTACAAAACTTAATGACATACCAAGGATGTAATTCAGGTGTAGCTAATGGTGTTTATAGTCAGATGTAATTGTTTGAACAGATTAGACGAAGCACAGTCATTCAGCTGGAGATCCACAATTTTACAGTTCTTGCATAAATTCTTTTGATTTTTACACAATGTCTCACAAGAACAAAGTGTTTAAGATACATCCACAGATGTGCCTCAAAGGTTCTGATTTAATCTGCAATGACAAGCTTTCAAACTAATGGCAACATCACCTGGGCTTGTCAAGTGGGTTAAAGGCACAGTAACTTTAGAGTAGGTACATTTCCGACGTTCAAAAAAAGAATTTTAAAAATCTCTTTCACTATTTTAACATTTAGCAGGTAAAAGTACTTCTAGTTACTGAATTTTACCTCACATAAACAGGAAAGGTTTAGCCTGATTTCAGGTCAGATAATGGAAAAACAATTATATCTGTTTACAAAGCTTATCTAAATATCTTGTTTCATCTCTACATGCAGTCTGCAATAGAGGATGTAGACTGCCAACTTGGAAAGTAGAAAATATTCAAAAATAATTAAAAACAACAATGTACCGATAAATCAACTGCAAATACATATTCTAACCGTCATGTGTCCGACACATTGTAGTGTTACCGACAGGTTCTTGGTAACACTATGAAAATACTCGGAATAAACCTGAGGCAAGTCTTAACCTGGTTCCAAAACAGGGCGGAACCATGAACTGATCCGTTCCCAGAAACTTTAAAGACCAAAGGTAAATATAACCCCAATTAAATAAAATAACAAGAGACAATGTCTGCAGTAAAAACATACAGGTGCATTTTCTTTCATCAAAATCACCCAGCGGTTCTAATAAACTAATGAGAGACATTTAGAGAAAGGAAAGTGACACTGACAGCTGGGAGAGTCTTCCTGCACACAGGACTGGTGTGGCGAACGTTCATTAGCATGTAGCATGCTAGCATGGAAAGGTGTTCTGATGAAAGACAAACACAAGTTCGGTTACCTCCCCATATGCCAAGCTTCAGCTGCGAGCTGTCAAGGTTCACAACGTAGTCCCCTAAAAAACGGTTGAGGACGTCAACGACCACACTTTCAAAGACCATTTTGACGCTGTTTTCATCTGTGTTTCATCATGTTTACATATAGTGTACTTCTTAAAGCTGACTCAACGTCAGTTTCAGACGTCCATCAAGGATGTGGTTACGTCACGCCGTAACTGCCGACGGAGAACATTTTATGGCAGGTTGTTGTAGCATATAATTAAAGACACCCAATTTTGATGACTTGAGGCTATCGAAGGGGCTTTAATTGTTCATATAACCGAAAAATCGATGCTATGATTTATACTATATGATTTGCACTTTCTCATGTCAGGAATACTTTTTTGTTCCATTTATTGCAAAAAAATATGATCTACAAGAAGCTAGAGCTTCTTGTAGATCAAGAATTATATGGTAAAATATATTGCCATACACTCACAAATCTTAATGATTGAAATATAGAGGGGAAGAAGTAACGTGAAAAAAGACTTACAACATTAACATCTTACTCCTTATCTTTATTAATAATATAAAACAAAGCAAACATCACTCATACATTTTCTGCAATCAAGCTCCAACACAGCTTCAACTTTCAGTGTCTGGTAGTTGTTTTGTTTTACTGTCTGTTTTGTTTTGACAGATTAAATAGCAAAACAAAAAACTCATGCCAAATCCTGCCAGCAGTGATAATAAGTAAGTTTATACTTGAGAAGAGTAGTGATGCTCTGAAGAACCATTTGACAACTGTACTACATCGAATGTGTTATATACTGTTGAATTACTCACGTTTACACATTTACTAAAGAAATTAGGAAAAAAACAACATAACATCACCAAGATAGAAAACAAGTTCAGTGAGTTAACATTTTTGTTGTTTTCACCTAAAATACAACTGTGCCACATTGTGCTTACATCAGTTGGTTTTTAAAAAATCCTCTATTTAATTATTGTCCAAGTAGCTTCCTTTTTTAGGTTACTGTCCCCATTCCTACATTCACTTTGATACCGCCTACCTGAGATGCTAATACAGCTAAGAGTGGCTAAAAATGAATAATGGTGACAAAGTGCAATCACAGTGTGATCATAGAAAAAAAATATTGTTTTTACTAAACTTATAAGATTCAGATCCACTCTTACACCCGATCCTCAGAGGACACCAGCTTGGATAGAGGTTTGCAGATCATCCCGATCACTGTTCCCCTCCTCAGAGCTCCCGCTGCAGTTTTATCCACCACTTTTACCTGGAGCTGCAGCTCCATCAGATCCTTGTGGCTCAGCTCTGTGAAGTAGAAATCTTCATTGAACACGGGTCGACGGCAGTTCCTGATGGTGGCGCTCTCCTGGCGCTGCAGCTTCCCCGGCATCAGGCACAAACTCACAGCACAGTTCAGAGTTTGTCGTTCACTTCCATCCAGCAAGCCCTCCATAGACACCACACGCACTCTGACAGTGAAAAAGATTGAGGAAGCACCATTGGAGAATGTGCTGTGCTCAGTGGAGAGGCGAACTCGACCGTGGCCCTGCAAAGGAAGGATGTGTTCATGCTGAAGTCTCTCCTGGCAGTGGAGCAGGTCCACTTGATGGAGAACAGGTGGGGACAGGGTGGGTGAATTTTTATCACTGGTTAGCTGTCTGCAGGAAGAAGTTGGTAAACTTAAACCTAATTTCTTTGGTTTCTTGCTTTTCTCCATGCTATCAATCAGCGAAGGGCAGGATACGGTTTCTTTAAGACACCGGCTTCTGGATGGGACGCTGCTGAGTGATTTGGCACTGGAAGGCGTTTCAGCTTCCACGCTTGCTGCTTCTGAGAAGCTTTTGGATACAAAGAGTGGGAAAAACCCTGAAAAAGTTTTTTTCAATGGGGCTGTCTCCTTTACTTGACTGGGTTTTGTGGCAGAGATGCGTCTTTCGAACACATATACAGGCCGTTTTGAATGGAACAAAGACTCTTTCCTTCTAGTGTTGGGACTCTCATAAATCCCAGCCAGACCGTAACACTCTGCAGAGAATGGCAAAGGTTTCCTTGGAGCCTTCTGAGGCACTAAAGGATCTTCACTCTTTTCCTTCATATCCTTCATTTTAGCTTGGAAAGACGGCCCGCACTTTCGTGTCTGCTGATGGCTGTCCTGCTGAAGTTGGGGCATCTCAGTTTCTAGCATCAGCTGTCTCTTGAAAAGCCGTGGAGGTAGGCAGAACTCAGGAATGTTGTCTGGAGTAATGATGTTCGTGTGAAGTTTCTGTGAGAGGCTGGCCTTTGTGGAGAAAAAAGCATCTTCATTGTTTTTTCCAATGTAACGATTCAGTTCCAGAGGAATGCTCTCCATGTTCTCTCTGAGCTTCCCAAGGACCCACATAGCTGACTGCCGGCTTCTCACTCAAACGACTACCTATAAAACAAACAAAAAGTATGTAATTTAGGCAACATCACAGAAATCTTTGTTCATATGTTTTCCAATAAATCCAATACATATTTTTCTCCCACCTGTGATGTTGAGATGTGCCCTTCGCTGAGATCTGAATGCTCTGACGCATGGGATAGGTTTTAAAGGTTAGTATGAGTTAGTGAGTCACTGGTCTCCCTGCCCCCGCATGGATTAGAAAATGTTGCGCAGGCATACACCCCCAAATACGCTTCGCAGGGTCTGTCTGTGTGTGAATCTGGGTGGGTGTCACATCAGATCAGATGCATTGAAGGGCAGTTTGCTGTGATGTCAGCTCTCTGAATTATATTTCTTTTCAGATCACTGGTTCAATGTGCTTTGAAGGATGAAGATGAGTCACAAAGTGCAAAAATGCTATATAGGTATTAAATTTCTGTCATATATATGAACTGAATGTTATGATAGAGTGCTTTGCTCCACAAAGTGGATTGAAAACAGGCTCCATGTGTTTAGTAGAAAACATTAAAGAATTCAAAACAAAACCGGAGATTGAAGTAATCATTAAATCTGTTGAATTGTTCCTAATTTTCTCATGTTACAAACTTTGATATATTTAGTTTAGATTTTGTGACAGACCAATAGAAAGCTGTGCTTACTTGCACACTATGTTGTTAAACTTTTTTTTTCCTTTGCTTCATTTAGAGCTGGAAGTTTTGGGGGGAATGTTTCTTGCTTCGCAAATCTAAAAACTGAAAGCTGTACTTATTCTCCTTTCCAAAATGGTTTGAGCTCAGATTTTACTTTAGTCTTGACTTTGACTGGACCATTTCAACACATGAATATCTTTCAATCTTAAACCATTCATTTAATTCCTCTGGCTATGATGGTTCATCTGAAACTATGGAATGAGCCTATGGGGTAGGGGTTCATAAGTTTCTTGCTTCTTCCTACTCCTTTTCGAGCATGTTAAGATTATTGTGGTACAAACATATGTGTCTTTTGTATTCCTTGTTCATGTGTGTGATTTTATACTTCTATCATGTTCAAAATGATAGGTATGTTTAGGTATGTTGCCTGGATTCCTAAACATCCAGGCAACATACAACCAGTCTCAGTTTTTTGTATCTTATAGCAGGTGGGTCTTTTTGTATTTTTTCCATGAATGTTCAGATCAGTTTCTTTATACAGCACAGTTTATATACAGAAACATATAGCAAATTAATCCAATAACATACAAAGGGTGGGATGTGTGATGTAATTTCTGTAATACGGGAAAATTATGGGAAAATACTAATACAGGAGCACAGCGGGACAGAGGGGTAAAGTACAGTTTCCTGGCCAAAATGAGAGACAGGTCTGCACCAAAGTTAAGAAGTCTGACTCTACATTGAAGAGGAGAGAGCTTCTCCTCAGCAGTATTCAACATGTGTTGCTTTGGTTATGATGACATACTGTAGATATGAAGCTTTTTTCAGATATCTCAAAGCAGGTATTTGAGTTCAAAGTCAACTCAAATGCCTGTCTTGGGCCAACAGGCAGGTGCCACTGCCTCAAAGAGTGGGTAACCTTTAAACAGCTGGTGATCAGAAACACTGCTGACCTAAAGTCAGTACACAGCGTTGAGTTGATACATATTCCCAGGTAAGTCAAACAGAATAGTGGGAAACAAGATTCATTACTCACAAAAAAATTCAAAAATAGCTAAAGTACTAGACCTACAGAAACCGATACAAACTATTTAGGTTTGTTTGCTTTTATGTCTTAAAGGTTCATTTTTTAAGCTGAAAGTAATTGAAAAAAAATGTAGTGATGACTTTAAAAATCTATTTAATCACAAAATCCACTTCATAGCCTCCAGTAATGAAACTGACTCCTCAAATTTTAAATTCAGTCAAGACATTTTCTCTCAATCAATGGTTTTGGCGCTCACACTAGACTGAATTTATCATCAAATAACAATGCAATAACTGTACATGCATTAGTGTGTAAAATCCACATACACTTTGGATTTTTTATATATTGTGGAAACCTAAAAATAACATGTAAACAAAGTATTACATATATTATGAAAACATAAACTTATGTGCACTAAAAGGTTGGTTAAATTGAACTTCCTTTCTGCAATTGCTTATTTCCACCAGAAGAGGGCACAGAAGGAATGGGTCAATTTCAAGATTTAGGTAATATAAATCTTGAAATATAATGTTTCTGAGGAAATAAATGCAAATATTGAAACTTTTATGATGTGTTAGGTCCGTTTACATTTTGTCATGCTTCTGTATGCAGCAAAATAAAAAACAAAAACATGAATAAAGAAACATACACTAAGAAGTGTTTCACATCACTAAGTTTTTAGTGAAAACAATACCATAAAATCATTTTAATTAATCTTAAGATACATGTCATGGGCGAGAGAGCACATGTCAGAGTGTGTGTAAGACATATGAGGAATATGAAGATGAGGAACACATTCAGTCTTGGACCAGAGAGCACCTTTGGGTCAGGAGGCTTTTTGTGGTACTGAAGATCAACTTTATTACACTAATAAAACCTTGGAGTGCTCTCGCTAATGGAGAGATAAATGATTAGGAGTCAGAAGAAGACCTTGCCTTTAACTGCTGTCAAAGCTGCAATTAACGCTAAAGAGAGAACAGTACAGCCAACACTGCAGTCAAGAGTTAAGGGCTTCCTTTTTAGAACAATAACTTGATGCTTTTTCTAAATTGTATTGAGCTTAACTTGGCATAATCATAATATAAGATATTTCCCTAACTAGTTTACATCATTTCATCAAGACTAATGTGAACCTAAAAAAATTAGTTATGTTTGAAACCATATCTCTTAATTTTTATTTTTGTATTTTTTGCCTGTTGTCTGTCTGCTTACCTCCCAAAGTCCAAAACTATGGATTTTGGGGATGAAGTAATGATCGTAAACATTCACCATATGAGTGAATGTGACACATCATTGGATTGCCAGATAGAGAGGCATATGTAACTCGGAACAAAGCTTTTTCACTATAAAGCAGTGACAATGTGCATTACACCACCACATCCTATGATTTGTATTAAACTCGGTAATGTAAGGCTTGAATACAGCTGCTCTCCCATAGAAACCCATTCAATGAATCTCATTTTATGCTCTTCTTGATATAATCTGGGGGCCACATGAAGTTTTGACGGCTGTAGATATTTACTCTGTGCCTTATCCTCTGCTGACCAGACTCTGTGATTTCCCACAACCTCCCCTGTTGTGACTGACATGTTGTTACTATCAGTCATTTCCACGTTTTGATACCACCAACATGAAATTTATTTTGTCAAAAAGTAATTTCACAACTGGACTTACTGTACAGGTGCTATCTTATCATGGTACCATGGCGGAATTCACTGAACTGCTAGCAGTGACCCGTTCTTTCAGAAACGTTTGTAGAGTCAGGCTGCATGTCTGAATGCTGGATTTGACACATATTGAAGTGTTCAGAACGCCTGGACTCAATGACATGGACAGATGCTTTTGGCAGTATAATGTATCTTTACCGTACATGACACTGTAAAGGAATAATAGCATATCAATCCAATATTACCTTGTGTAATATTCACTGGGTTGAATTTTTAATCTTGAATAATAAACAGAAGTTTGGCCTTTCTGACAAATAGATGCAAACTATATAAATAATATTTTTTCATATGCAGTCACGTTTTCTGTTTACAATTCCAAAGAGAAAACAAAAGTTTTTTGCAGATTTAAATATTTGTGTGTTGATTCTCTTAACTGTCTTCTTAGTAAAACTCAAAATTGAGGCAACTCAAAAAGTTTACATTTTAACATGATGGGTGTGGGTGATGAATCCTAAAAGACTCAAATGTTGCAGTGAGAGTGCTTATGTTATACTTTGGTCTGACAGTAGACTTAAATGAAATTACATCTCTTCTCTCACAGGGCACTTAACCTCTGATGAAACTTCTGCAGCGTTTTTGGCCGCTGCACTCTTCTTCAGAGGACTGTGCTGAAAAAGTGAGGAAGTCAGAGAGGAGAAACAACGGGAAGAAGGCCAGCATGACTGAACCACTGACCTGATTTGATTGATATCAAAAAGTGTAATAATGGCTAATTAGGTGTAATAATTTGGGCCAATAAAGATGGGTGGCAGATTGAGGATGATATGCGCTGCATCAGGAGGACCTTACTCTGAAGTACTTGTCTCTGGTCCGTCCTCAGCCACAGGGATGGATAAATTTTGACCTCGCATAAGTGAATCACTCTGTAATTACAAAGGAGGAAGAGGGATGTGGTTTCTCTAGAGGATAGGTCTTGGTGGAGGAAGGATATTTGAAACTTCTGGAGAGGTCAGAGTTAGAATTAAAAAACAAGAAAAATGAGAGAAGAAAGTTATGGCAGTGTGTGTCCAGAACGACCGATGTGGGGATCTCTCTCCAGCTTGGTGACCTGATGAAGTTTTCCTTAGACACATGTACTGTTCAATTAGTTTGATTATTTAGTAGTTCATTTACTGTATTCTAGAAACTGAGCCAATTGAGTGAAAACTGTTATATGGATTACAATGATGTTTTAAAGCCTTTAGTTCTATTAACTGTGATAATTTTATGCTTACAAGAAATAAAAACAAATTAAACTTTTTAGATCAAAATACTATATCCGACCAATAAATAAAGCATTTTTTGAACAGACATGAGGGCTCAATGAACAGTATGTTTAACATCCCATCAACATCCCATATTTGGTGGTACCATAAATACAGCTTTATTAGAAAATCCTAGAGGCTAAGGTCTGGCCATCAGCTTAAGAAATTAGCTGAAGTCCACTTGGATTATGGGTTATTGAACCACGTCACACTGGGAAGTCCACCTCTGAATGGCTAAAAAATAGCACTAAACTGAGGGTTTTGGGAAGGCATGGTTAAAGTCTAGATCTAAATTTGATTGAGCTTGCTATTGTAGTTAAAAATCACCCAGTGTAGCCCAATTAAAACAATTCTGCAAAGAAGAGTGTGCCAAACTTCCTCTACAACCTTGTCTAGATTTTTTCCCTTAAATAAAAACAGTTCTTTGTATGTACACTGTTTATATTAGTCTGATATAAAAAAAAAATTGATGACGGTCTGCCAGTTGTCAAATAATACATTTTCACTTTTACGTCAGTGAAAAAACACATATGCTAATTGTTTCTTTTATACATGTAAATATAGAAGTACTATAGAATGTCATGTCAAGAACTAGATGGATATCACAGACTATAAACTTAAAATAAAAAAGGATAAAATGTTCAAAAATGTAAGTTTAGAAGGAAAACTGAGACTGTATCTGATTCTATGTTGTTATTGTTGGGCATTTAATTAATTTAAAATAAAAAAATCAAAACTTCCAGGATTTCTGGACAAACTCAGTACACATTACATTGAAATCTGGATTTTTGTGTTATTTGTGAACATTTTGAGTTCATCATAAGCGAAGTTTAGCTTAAATTAGAGACATATTTGTTTAAAAATTGAATATCTTAAGTGATGAATTTGCTGTCAAATCTCTTTTTTAACCCACAACTTGTCTAAATTGGTTTTACAAATATATGTATTCTTCATCTTTTTCATTAGGAACATCATGAAGTGAAAAAGATCACATTTGCTGAGATGCAGCGCTTCAGTCATTGTGCTAAAATATCACAGCACTGCTGCACTTTCCTACTTTGCAAAACGTCTGCATGCACATGATTCACCGATTAACGTCATTCTTTTTTTTCCTTTGAAGATGAAGATCTTATTTTTGACATATTTAATTTCATAAAAAATTTGATGAGTACTTCACATTCATTTTGTTTCAATATATGTTCCCTATTCTCTAAAAGCAAGACTTTTGCTCAAAAACAGTTTTTCATGCATAACTAAATGTCATGTACATATTTTTGATTTTGCTAATATAAAATCATTTTTTCCTAAAAACCTTGAAAAAGTTGAAAATGTTATGTCTTTACCTTTACACTTATTTTTAAAATGTTTTTAAAGAATCTTTTAAAGCTGTGACTAAACTATGACAATTATATGAAATTTTTTTTTCCTCATCTCATGTTGCAAATATGCCCAAATTACTGCCTGGAACAAAAAATAATATTGAAGTATGTGTGCTCCTGCAGGCGTATGTTGGTGTGAGCGGCAGGTTAGATCAGATGAATTAAGCTGCTCATCATGATGGCCAGCTCTTGCTGATCATTAGGAAAAACGCATGTAGAGTTTGCCACCCTGGCCCCTATGAAGGGTGGGTAATTACCACTAATGCACCATCATCTATGCATGACCGTCACATTATGTTTCAGAGGGCGGACAGTGAAACCTCTGACACGGATGTTTTATTCATTCATAATCCTCAAATTACTCATTTTAAAACCTAATTTTACATGATGAAGTATTTTTCCATGAGTTGATTCATATTAATTTCAGGTAAATGGGGGCTCCAGTTCTTCTGTGATTGCAGAAGATAATCGTTTTTTCACATGAAAAATTAAAACATTGTTTTGATTTTCACAAGAAAGGATGCATGGCCCAACTCTTGCACAAACTAAGAATTATTAACTTTATGACTAACTTAGAGTTATGTTTCTTCTTCAGCGTTTGAATCCACACATTACTTAGAGCAACACAGCAGCGTTCTGATTGTTCATGATCTAAATAAAAATTAAAGGCACGACCATCAACTGATACATGCCTGCCTATTAAAAATAAAAAAAGAAGTGAAAAAGTAGTTTTCCAGCTGTTGCTGTATTAAATATGGATCAACATGTTGTGTTCAATAACTACCATACTACCAATTCATACAATTACTTTTAATGATCTGAGTGATAATACAATTCTTTCTTTCATCAAACACAGCCAGGAATTTCTTTCTTTCATCAAACACAGCCACTGAAAATAAAGCTGGGTGCTTCCACCGCCAAACAACACTAAGTCATAGTTTTATTTTTGGTTTTATAACTAATTGAGAAAAGACATTTTGAAGATTTTTTCTGTCCTCCATGATGAAGGAAACAACAGCAGTTTCTCTGCCTTCAGGACTGTCTAGTTGCTGGAGTGGTCAGTACCAGGTAAGTTAACTTTAATCCAGATGGTTGTGATCTGGAAGGTCTGATTTGTTCATTTAGCTTGTTACCAGCTTCTCAGATTTAAAGAACTGTCAGCATTTTAGCAGAGGGTCTGCTTTACTTGACAGAACATCTAAAATAATCATAATTCAAGCATTTACACTTGATAAAGATTAACATGCATTTTCTAATGTCAAAAGAGCAGATCAGCCGAGTCACAACTTCCTTCAATCCTTCACAATAACGGCATTAAGCAAGTATAAAATATTCCGAAGTTTAAATTGTAGAAATATAGTTCTATATGTTGAGTTTACATTTCCATCTGCAGTCCTTCAGAGAGATAAAGCAAAAGAGACAAACAATATAAGAACAATTTAAAGACATAAACATACATGCAAAGTTACAAAATCGAAGCCACAGTTAACATATTTATATTTTGTTCATATTCTAATTTTGGTTTAGTTTTAAAGCTGTTCTATTAACAATTCTTTGTTAAAGTGCTTAAAGGAGAAACAGTATATTCATTCAAGAGTTAACCAATATTAACGTTCACACTACTTGTTGCAGTTGAGCAAATTTATTAAAAATCGATTTCCTTGTTTTCACACAAGCTGGAAGCATTCCCTTTTTCTTGAAGACTCAGAATGAAAATTATTATAGGCTGTTAAATGTGTTAACTCTGGTCATTGCTGCATGTAGCAACAGTAGGAATGATCTATTTCTCTGCTAATTCTGGTAACATTGCATGTTACTCTGTAAAGAGAAATCACGGCTTATTGTAAAAAGGTGAAACTGTCATCTTCTGCAAAATTCTAGTTATAGTGGGACTAGTTTTTTCCTAGACTAAAAATAGCATCAATGTCCTAACAGTTCCAAACAACTTTTGCACATCTAGAAATGATTTATTTCACTTTTTTTGTTTAATTTTGCTTTCATTTATACAGATAATTCTGCTGAGACACAGCGCCTCGTTCTGATGACATAACGCTCAAGTTTATACAGAAAAAATTCTGCTGATGTGAGAGATACGATGTGAGAGAAACGATAAAATTATTGCCACTTCTTGTCCTACTATAATGACAATAACAACAACAATAACAACAGCAATAATAATAATAATAATAATAATAATAATAATAATAATAATAATAATAATAATAATAATAATAATGGCTTCACTCTAAACCTAAGAAATGTATTTTATAATAGATTTAATTATATATATATATATATATATATATATATATATATATATATATATATATATATATATATATATATATATATATATATATATATATATATATATATATATATATATATATATGTTTTGCCAAAAAGACTGGCAACCATGAGATGATTACATCTTTATAAACAACTTGGTGGTTTTCTTTTCTTTTTCTGTTGCTTTATGTTTTGATTTTTTTTAAAGTTATGGTGGCAAGACATATTTTTTTTTATATATCTGTGAAAGAATCAAACCTCCCATAATGATTACCTCCACCTCGTAGAAAAGTAGACTAATTTATTTTAAGTAATTTAATTTGTCATTTTGAAAAATATGACTACCTGTTTGTTTCCATCTAAAACACACAGATGAACATATGACGTAAAAATCTGCAAGGGGGCGCAACAAAAATAGCCGCGCTGAGGCTGCTTGGCAATATGATTTTTACCTCTGTGAATTCGCAACATTTTTGCGTGTAAAAGCAGCTCCTGTTACCCTGCATGTAAACACACGTGCCCATCAGGAGACCTCGTGATAAGTATTATGATTCCAGAAGCATATAACATTGCTGTTGTGAAGACTGAAGATCATGGAGGGTAGTAATGGCTGCATTATTACTCCTCTTATTGTGTCTTAATTAGTGGCATTTAATTATGTGCTAATGCAGTGAGGGCTATTAAAGACACTGAGACCTGCTGATCAGGGAATTAAAGAAACTCTCTCATACACACACACACACGCCTGCACGCTGCAGCTTTTCACACAAACACACTCTCAAATCTCAGTTCCCTTTAACTAGAAATTACCGGCATCCTACAGAGAACATGTGTGCGTGTGTGTGTGTGTGTGTTTGTGTGTATATCAGACCTAACACAGCGAGAAGGAGTTGGAAGATTTAAAGAAAAAAGAAAAACTCGGCATAAGGTGGAGAACAATACAAAACAAATGAAAGAAAAAACAAGAGTAATTATTTTTAAGTGTATTTTGATTGACACCCAAATATTTTCTAATTCTTCACTCCCACGCATCTCCTCCACTGGTGCATCTCAATTATTTGTTCAGAGGCTGGTGTGACAATGGCGTCGGCTGTGGGTGCCTTTGGGATGCTAAACAGGGGGACAGGAGGTTAAATATAAGTCACATTCAGTGGGATGAACCTGAGGCTTTGTGCTGCTGGAGAGCAGGGGCTTCAAAGCTTCATTAAAACAGAGCAAACAAAAGAGCAAACTTAATCTGAAGCCCCCGCCACCACAACCACGTCTGCTTTTGAAGATGGTGGAGCTGCAGTGCTGAGTGTTGCTTCCTCCTCGTTTCAGTCATGTTGTGATCCTCCAGCTCACTGCTGGGCAAAGACAGATCAGCCCAAATGCCCAGTCCAGTCCCACCGGCATGAAGGCTGAGCCTGGCAGCAGGGTTTCAGTCAGGTCACATTTTATTTCCTTTCTTGCATGAGTTCATCTAATAAGAATTTGTTTTTTACAGCTTGGGTTTAAAATTTGCTGCCTAAAACTGTAAAATGCCACATTTGCAAAATCTCCTCTTTGCAAATGTGGCCAGTTTTTGCCACATTTTTAATTGATCTATGTTTTATCTTTGTTAAGCAGTTAAAAGTTAAACGGTTACCTTTACATCATTTTTCAGTAATTCAGTAAAAGTCAAATATTGGAAATTAGATGTTTTTCTTCTTTTTTTTTATTTTTCCCTTTATGATGCTTAATTTTCCAGATACAAAATAAAAACTGTCCTTAAAAAAATAAAGAGGATAAAATTAATCACAAATGTTACATTTTACTTGAGCTCTATGTAATTTTTACTTAATTTCTAACAAGCTGATAAAACCCCACATAACACATATTTTAATCTAAAAGCAAAGCTACATTCACAAACCAATTTAGTTTCAAGTATTTACACTTATGTCAAAGGGAGAGTTTGCTTAGAGGAAATGTGCAAATTCCTGTTGAGCAAAAATGAAAAGAAATGTTAAAAAAAATACAAAAGTCAGGATTGAGTTTCAAATTCTTTATAAATATCTTCAGGTAAATAGGATTATAATGCAGTCATAACATGTTTAATAAACTGCTAAAGAACAGACAAAAAAGTGCAACAGGCCTAATTATTATTATTTTTTTAAAGAAAGCAAAAGGCCTACTTTTACTTTAGCGAACAGACTCGCAACGATTTACTGTAAAGAATGACAGCAAAAAAAATATAATTTCTTATTTTGCATTTAGGAAAGTCTTTTGAGTGAAAGCTTTCTTTGGAATCTGCTTGTCTGATTATATTCGCCACTTTGGTGGTAAATGCCCTTGCAAAGTGTGCAAATTAATTAAGATTTTTAAACACAAAGGTCTAAATGAGAAATTAGTTACAGAGTACAAGTACGTATTTTACAACAGTTGATGACAAGTTTGCGTCTCAGATAGGCCTGTTCTGATTTATTTATCACGGATTCCTTTAAGAGAGGAAAAAGAGCTGAAATGAACACACTTTTTACCCGGTTAGGACAGCAGCAGAGCCGGGTGCAGCGGGGCTCCCTTTCCCTCCAGCAGATCGCTCTTTTCCATCACCGACCCTGCAGAGCAGAGCTGGGTCGGGCCGGTCTGCATCCCCGTTAGACCGGGCATCGGACCCAGAGACGGGGTCGGCTTTATGGGCACCGGGATCGCGGGCAGGGTTGGCCCGCTGGCGCTGTGGTACAGGCCCTTGGCGGACACGCTGAAGGGCGCGTACTCAGATGATGGTGCGGGCACGGGCACGCCGCTCATGGTCTCCGACAGCACGCCGACGTGCGGCCACATGGAGTTGACTACGCTGCTGAGCTGAGGGGGCACCGGGTAACCTAGGTGATGCATGACCGAGGTGAGAGGAAGCCCGCCGGCCACCACGCCTTTGTAGTCCCTTCCTATGATGTTCTCGATGGCGAAAGGATGCTTAAACCCACCGGGCTGCGTGCAGGTGATCCCCCCGTAGCTCTGGAAGTGAGGGAGCCGACCCACGCCTGCCGGGGCAACCGGGTGTTCGGGGTGAGCCGGTGCGGCTCCCAGCTTGCTGCCCGGGTGGTGGTGGTGATGGTGGAAGTAGTGCATCATCGGGGACGTCTTGCAGGCCATGTGCTCTGCGCGCAGCACCTTGAAACGCTTCCTCCTCCTCAAGAAGCTGCCGTTTTCAAACATGTCCCCGCAGTCCGGATGCAAAGCCCAGAAGCTGCCCTTCCCAGGCTGGTCGGGCCTCCGGGGGATTTTGATGAAGCAGTCATTGAAGGAGAGATTGTGTCGGAGGGAGTTCTGCCACCTCTGGGTGTTCTCTCGGTAGTATGGAAAGCGATCCATGATGAACTTGTAAATGTCACTCAGAGGCAGCATCTTGTCCGGGGAGTTTTGGATGGCCATCGCTGTCAGTGAAATGTAGGAGTACGGAGGCTTCTGGTCGCTGTAGGAGTTTTTCCCTGGACGGGGCATAGCTGATACTGATCTCCTAAAGCTTCTGCTTTAAATCAACCACTTTTTAGTTTTATTTTACGCGCTTGCTTACTTGACAGTCAGTCTCCATCCAGCTGGTTGATTCCAAAAATCTGAGCCATCAAATTAGAGTAACTGCGCTTTATCAACCAAAAAGGCCTGCAACTGACAGGTAGGATCCTCAGAGGTGCTCGCATCCAAACATAGTTCTCTCTCGATGTCTCTTCGCTGAAACGACGCTCTTTAAAGTTGTGCGCAAAACTCAGCCTGTGTGCGTAAAAGTTGTGAGGTCCCCTCGCTTGGCACGGTCGGGTTGTGCGTGGCTCCTCTTTTCTTTCCTCCTCTCCTCCACACGTGTGACGTTCTCACTCGTCGCGCCGTGTTTTTGTAAGCCCCCCTCGTAGGTCGTCGGCTCTATTATCTGTTATTCAGACACTTAGGGGACACGTCAGGAGTGAGCAGA
Organism: Xiphophorus hellerii; assembly: GCF_003331165.1. NCBI lineage: Eukaryota > Metazoa > Chordata > Actinopteri > Cyprinodontiformes > Poeciliidae > Xiphophorus > Xiphophorus hellerii. Next base: position 15,728,864 of record NC_045683.1, read on the forward strand.
GGGTTGTGTGCATGCGTGAGTCTGTGTTTGTGGACGTGTGTGGAAGTAGGGGTGGTAGGAGCGAAGAGATGGGGTGAAGTCATGAGAGGAGGGGCGATCTATGGGCGCGTTTGGTTCTAATGCGCTGTTTGCCAATCAAAGAGCTGTGCCCAACATAGTCACGCAGATCTGTAGTGACATATATCAGCTGTGTTTAAGCTTTGTCTCCTAAACAAACCCGTCCCTTCTTTTCTGCATCACATTGACCTTTGACCTCTGTTTTGTCTTCCATTTAAAGCCTGGTAAAAGAAAATGTACTTCTTTTTTTTTAAATCACTGTTTGTTGAATAATTTTGACAAACTATTTGTAATCCATGTGATATTTACAGCCATGATATAAAAAATATTTACATTCTAGATGCGTTCTAAAAACAGACAATATAATCAGTGCCTTTCACCACTGATAAAAACTACAACACTATATTTTTCTGTACATTTTGCATTTTTATCAAACACCAATGACTGCTGATGCCTATTTCCAGAGCTCGTTGGGTGGAAGGTATGGTTCAACCTGGACACTTCAACAGCCCATCACAGAAATACACAGGACAAACAACCAGGCAAGTTCACACTCACTTCCAATACCAGTTTAGTTAGACCAACTAACCTAACATTCACCCTTTTGAACTGGAAACCCAGGTACCCAGAGAGACGCATTTCTGCATAAACCATCATCACAAATGTTTGAGACCAATTTCATTTGATTTGAAGAAGGTGAAGGTGGGTGGGAGAGCAACTTCACTCATATTAGGAGAATCAGGTGTACAAATGTGCTTTAATGTACAGGTGTAATGTACCAGTTGTTTCAAAAAGAGAAACTTGTGATTTGCCAAGTTATAGGGTTTATGCATTTGTGTACTTAGGCTGTTAATGTATTTTTTTCTGAAGAAAATTTCTTGTTAAATAATTGAAAGTTTTTTTTTATGCGCCTGACTGTTTTTATGCACTGACATGGTAAAATCAGGTTAACTGAAAAGCAAAAACCAACCACTGAAATAATCCATCCATCCATCCATCCATCCATCCATCCATCCATCCAGTTGGACCTGCTCCTCAGGGGAAATCTCCAGCTGTTCTCAGGCCAACAGAGAAACAGTCCCTCTAGCGTCTCCTGGGTCTTCCTCTGGGTCTCCTAAGGTGGGACATGTCCAGAACAACTCACCTCAGAGGCGTCCAGGTGACATCCTGAGCAAATGCCTTAGTCACCTGCGCCAGCTCCTCTTGACATGGTGGAGCAGCAGATTCCTGAGCTACGCAAACAATCCAATAAGCAGAATGGGCGAATAACTATAAATGTGAGATAAACAAATACTTCTATACTTCTAACACATTTTTGAAAACAATGAACTCAAACAAGAGAAAGGAATTCAAATTCAAAATTCATGGCAAGTTGACTTTATTATACATGCAAATTGTGTGTCATTAGTTTAAAGAGCCTGTGGTGAAAAGAAGAATATTACACACAAGATGTTTCAGATTACTGATGAGTTTTAAAGTCCAAACCTTGTGCATTTAAGATTCAAGTCAGCTACAAAACTTTACATATGGTGCTGAATAGAGAAGGACAAAGTGACATGTGACGTTTAGATTTGCCTTCAGGAATGTTTCTTTATGTCATTTTGCTCTAGTAAGAAGAGAAAATGAAATGACTGATTCTCCATCACAACACAGAGAGAAAACAAATGGACTATTTTAGTAAAGTATTTGCTACATTGTACTTTTCCAAATAAAGCACCCAGTACTTCAAAGTTTAGATTACAGTAAATTGAGGCTACACTGTGAGGAAAATGGGAGCCTTTACCTTTTAAACTAAAGCTATAGACACTCTTCCAAATTAATTTCTTATTTTTTAAAGGTTTAGATGTTTGAACAAGAGGGGCGATGCATTACCAGATGAACTAAACCAGTTGCGGAAATATATTTGCCTTTCAAAATAAAAGTCATACATTCTCTTTAAAATAACATTGTTATTATTAGTTCTACTGACATTTATAGTTGCCAGTTTAGATAATAGCGCCTAAACTCGACAGGAATGAAAACGTCATTGCGTTGATGTGTCAAAATAAAACGAATAGGAATTTTTCAAAATAAAGGTCTTGCGTCTCCTTTAATTGATAATGACAAATTAAGGTTCAGTGTTCCTGGGAAGCTTTAAATCCCACAGCTCATTCATTTTGGGCCCTAAGTCTGAAACAAGGCGGTCCTAGCGGCGCAGACATGCACCAAGTGGCGGCACGTGGCAGACACCATCAAAAATGTCTTCCTGAGTTTTCTAATTAATGTCCCTCTCGTCTGATTGAAGTGACCAGAGAGAGGTATCTGAGCAGAAACCAGGATGAGGTCCCTTCAGAAAGTAAATAGAAAACGATGGCATATTTAAACACAGCCTCTTTGTTAAATTTGCTCGATTGCACTTTCAGACTTTCCCAGCAATAAATCATGTGTTCCTTTGCGCACAATAATCAGCGCGCTTCTCGTCTGCTCCCCACGCTCACACGAACCGCTTCGGCACAGAAAACACACGACTAAGACAACACACTGAGCGAAGAGAGGCGCTGTTGTTGATTAATTGCTGAGAGGGGAGTCCGGCGGCTGTCTGTCTGTTCAAACACTCTCTGGTGAATCCTACAAGGATGTAAACAAACTTCATCCCCGTGCTCCGGATCCTGCTCGGCGGAGAGAACAACAAAAAGCTGCTTTCTGTGTGTTTTTTTTTTTTTGTGTGTGTGTTTTTTCCCTCTCTGGCCAGGTGTCATGGCTGGGTCCTTGACGGCTCCTGTCTTCCCTGCTGCCCCTGCGGGTCTTCGAATACATTACAATAATTAAGCCTTCCGTGATTTAGCCTCCTTGGAGAAAAGTCCAACAATGTAATTAAGGGCAAGCTCGCTGTATTAGGTATGAATATTCAAAACGGTGTCAATTAATTAGCCGGTGCATCTCTCCTGTAATGTCTGGGTCCTTAAAGCCCACTCAAAAGGTCAGCTGTGTCAACTGAGAGCATATTTTAAAGGCATCAGATAATTGCAAGGAAAATTACCTTTTAAGCGCCACATCACCAGCAGCTAGAGAATATTTTTAAATGAACTGATAAATAAAGAGAAGGGTTGTTTTTCCGGGCGCCTGGGAAAAAAAAATGAGACGTACAACTCCAAAGGCCCTCGGAGGCCAACGTGTGTAAAAGCATCCCCCTTAAAACGCCCGGGAAAGATCAATATTAAATCTGTTTTCGCAAAGGGGGCCGTTAAATAGACACGGAAGCTGATCTGCATAACAAAATTAATTAGGCAGTCCTCCGCATTCTTCGGCGCCGCACCAAACTCCTGGACAAATAACTAGTTGTGTAAAGCGCACCTTCTGGGCATATGGAACATATGTTGGAATTATCCTTAATTGACTAATTACATAAATTACTCATTAAGTTTACAGCACATCAATTATAAAAGATGTATCAATTAATTTTGCATAAATTACAAGCAGCACCCCGCACGAGGAGGGCGACTGGGGGAAGGTGGTTCGCCAGGAGGGGGGGTCTTTTCCAAAGGTGGAGAGAGTGCGTGTGTGGGGTGTGTGTGTGTGTGTGTGTGTGCGCGCGCGCACGCGCGCGATTGCAAACGGGGGCGCGCGTGAGCGACGGTCGTCTGTTTGTTTCCAGCCTCTAATAATTATTTGCTCAGCTTAAGGGCAAAGATATCTGTTCTGTCTCCCACTCGCAAAGGGAAAGTGTGGGGGTAATGGCAATTATACTAATAATAATAATCTTAAAGACCTCTCTCTCCAACTCATAAGGGGCGCATCGTCGCGGAGAGAGCCATTAAAATCAATTAGCGAGGCCTATTGTTTTCAATGGAAAATTAAGCCGGTTTAGGACCGCATAGAGCAAACGCTGCAAGGCTTATTTGTGCAATGAGGTATTATTTAAAGGAAAACATCTTTCCGTTTTGCCATAAAACAGCGAGGAAGCTGTCCATTGTGTCTGCCTGTTGACTGTTTTCGTCAGTTCAGGCTAAACAGAAGAAAATAAAACTATCCTTAAATATCCCATGAAATGTCTTAGCAAACATCTTGAATAGATTTTACGCTGCAAATAGATAACTCTACAACATGATACACGTATGAGTTTAGGCCTTATGATGGTGCTAGAGTAATGAGAGTTCTTGCAGAAAACAACAAGCTTCACCCTTTTTATTATTAACCTTTTAATAAACTTTTTAAAACATCTATAAATGCCTACAGACATTTTTTTTTAACTTGATTTAATTCCTTCCTGATTGTTTATACAGTGCTAATTAACACAAGCAGCCCCTTTAGTCACTTTAGAATATATATACATAGATATATATTCTGGCTGGATCTCAACTTGTCTTACCAAAATAGGTTCAACAACAACCCTGCAGGGTAAAGTAGGTAAAGACGACGAACAATTAATTCATGATTCACTCGACAAACTAAAACACATTGTTATGCAGTGTGAGAAGCAGCAGGGAGCAGCAAAATCACACATGTTTAGGACACTGAGCTCATAATTAGGATATTTTTACCTCAACAAATTTTGTTTTAATTTATGCAATTTTTGTGCACAGATTCTAAACTTTTGATGCAATCTTTTTGTGATAAAAACTGCAAATGTTCTTCACTTTACATTTTTAAATATACTCTCAAATTGATCCATGGGAAAAGGGAAAAAAAGAAAGAAGTAACCGTCACAAAATAGTGATGCCCCTTAACTGACCAAGAGCACTCACTAACCATCCACCTGAAAATGAATTATTCTGATAACCGTTTGCTGATGATGCTCTAACCTTGGACATGATTCCTCCTAGAGAGGAAACTGTTACTGTTTCCATTTATCATCTTTGTACACAGAGGGCAGGAAGCAATAGCTTCACCAGCTTCACAGTTGTTGTTGTTTTTTTGTTGGTTTTCTTTTTATCTTGAATGAGTTGAAAAGTAAACATGTGGAATCAAAATTATCCAAGTCTTTTGCAGCTTCTATTGGGTTTGCTGTTTATTTAGCTCCATCCAGTTTTCATCAACTCTCATCCACTTTTCTGTTTCTGTTGCTCTATCACCTAATGAGGTGTCTTATTATTTTTCTTTCAACACTGGCTTCTCCTTGTCACTCTTCCATAAAGACCAGATTTTTAGAGTACACCACTGACAGTTGTCCTAGCAACAGATTTTCTCACCTGAGCTGCAGATCTCGGCAGCTCCTCCAGAGTTACCATGTGTTCATTGGTTCTTGTCTGACTAATACGATGCTTACCTTGGTTTGTGGGTTTGGTAAATGTCCATGCTTTGGTAGCTTTACAACATGAGTTCTTTCTATTTTGATCCAATTTATTGATCAGTGCTCTGTGAAATATTTCAATATTGGGATATTGTTTTATGCCTTTGACCTATTTTTCTCCCTGACCTCCCTGGTATGTGTGGTCTTCATTATGTTAAATGTTTCTGTTTCCTGCTCTCCATTTACTCCTGGATGTCATGATGGTAGATAGTTTCGTTTTCAGACCCAAACACACAGACACTCTCCAGAGATAGGGAAAGTCTGAAAAGACTGTGAGGAAACGGAGAGGAGAGTTGATGAACAATGAATGGAAGGTTATGGAGAAGAAGCTTATTGATGAGGGTGACAACGGACCCCAGGGATTCAATTCCCTTGGCTTGTGCGTTGGTTGATCCAGAGGTTCGATGAAAGTTTGGAGCTGAAGACAGGAGAAGTGGAAAGGTGATTTGACTAAATTAGAATATTTAGTCAAATCTTGTTTTTATTTTCTTGTTTGTTACTAAGATCCACATTCCACTTCTCCCAGTACTCTTGCATGAGGGTTGAGTTTGTAACAGGTGGCACCATTAGGTGTCGCACTCTCTCCAGCCTGTGCCTCCATTAAAGGGAAGCTGGAAGGGTGGTGGCCAGGTGTCAATTTCCCTTGTGTTAGACCAGCTGTGTGTTGGGCCCACGCTGTTTGCTGGCTGTGGTAGGTGGGGGAAATTGTTTTAAAGTGATTCTTTTAAGTAAGTTGTGCTGATGTGGTGTTTTTATACAGGACTGTATTGTTGATGGTGTTCGGCTGGTAGCGTTACCTGGGCGTGGGTGTTCGACGCCGCAGGTAGGTTTTATACGTTGGTCTTTTTAATCCGAATGAATTGTGTGTTTATATATTGTTTTATTTGCTACGGTTGCACCAGATTGGATACACCAAGATTTGACTTGGAAGTGTTATTTTATGCAACGCATGTAGGCAGTGTTTTAATGTTTTAATTTAATATGCATTTAGTAATTTTTGTGTTTTTGTTTCACAGTTTTTGCACTGCCTCCTGCTGTCCTTTTAATGTTTGGTTTTTTTTCTTTTTTGTTAGTCCGCCCATTTAGGAACATTTTTCTGCTTGTAGTACTTGTGAGGGCGGGCTGACAACTTTTTCATTCATTTTGTTTGTTTTGTTTTTTGTTTATTTTGTGGCACTTCCCTGAATTCTCCTATCCTGTTTGGTGTGATCCCCATGTTGGGTTGACAACGAACGGATAAAGCTAGCGGGGACTCCTTGTATTCAACAATAAATATCAATAATTAACTTAATTCCTGTTGTTGATTATTACGCATTGGCTTGCCCAAGCTATAACAAGTATTTTACTGTAAAACAGTGACACTGCTTTGATCAACAGTGGACCTCATCCTGCTCTCCCAAAACCTTTTCGCTTTCAACACCATGTGCAACTCATCTTTTTCTGTCTTATCCACTAAAAAGACAAATATTACATTTGCATTCATCTTTATACCTTAAGTAACTTCTTGTTCCAGATGAAACAGCGTCTTCTGAACAGAAGCTCATCAGAGCAATCAAATCATGAGATACTTCAAATTAAAAACGTTAATGCTGACACAATGGAGTAAAAAAAAAAACTTATACAAACAAGAAACAAAACTAAATTTATTAACATGATAAGGTCACACATACAATCACATTTAGGACAATAAAAAGGAAAAATGAAATGGGGTCATTGTGCCCATATCTGGAGAGAAATTTAATCTCTCTAACGATGTTTGTAAACTAAATCTTATTCATGCCAAACTCAGAAATTTTCCATTATACCAGATTTTTAGCGTAGTGATTTTGGAAGATTTGTTTTAACTTGAACCTCCACGTTTAAAAAATTTTCTAAATTACATTTAAATCACTTAACACACGTTTAATTGTCTCGTAACATTGAGCATCAGCCTCTCAGTTTTTGTAGCAATTAATAAGTTTCTGATCTTAATCTGGATTTTTATCTGATGGTTTTATTGGAAGGATTGCCACAGTTTTCAACAGGGTTGATGATTTGCAGAGGCTCAAATATAACTTAAGCCAACTCTTTGTGGTGTGTATCATCATTCTTGTAGAAAGCAGTTGTCTTGAAAATGTTTTCATTTTTTTAATAACTTTTGGAACCAGGAGCTTCATTTTAATCTCCTTCTGTAGAGACATAAATCTCACTTCTCTGTGGATAGATACTGGTTTTACAACAGTTTCTAATTCTTGGCAGGTTTTATCTTAACAGGAATAAACATTTTAACAGAATTAATGTGTCATTGGTGGTCTTCTTTGTTGTTAGTTCACATAAGGTGTCGCATATTCCCCCAAGCACCATGTCGTACTGCAGGAAAGCACCCTAGAGCCACGACATCTCCAAGTGTCCCTTAGGCGAGAGTGTGTGAACTCATGGTTCTATATCCTGGTTTTACAGACATCTGCTCTCTATGAAGATTTAGTCAGCATAGATAATGAATAGGTTGTAAAAATTCAGCCGTAAGTCAATACAGAAATGATGTTTAAAATCAGAATTAGAAGCTTGATTTTTTTTAAGCTTGAAAGACTAAACAAAGTTAATTCTCTATGTTCTAAGGAGTTATATTTAAACAGAAAAAAGATCTCCTTTCGACCTCATTATTTGTCAGAGAAAGAAAGAACTAGTTTAAAACCATCCAGGTGAAATATGAACTGCTAACATGAAAACATTACTTTTTAAAGAGCTAAAGTCTTCGGCTGAATTAAGTTTTATCCTTTTTCTAAACTGTAATGCTTGTTGCCGGTTTGAAACAAAAAAAACATGAAACTATGTTGTCCTAGTCCAATCCCAGAGTCCTTATCAAAGCTTTTCAAATGATTTGTATAACAGTTTCTGTCAACCAGCGATGTTTTGAGTTTATTTGTTGCAATAAATGCCATTCAGAGTGAAAGAGACAGCAACTCCTGTTATATGTTGGGTGAACAGCTTTGTGCACAGTTAACCCAGTAAATTTTAGCTAATAAAGCAAATTATTCAGGTTAAGAAGGAAGAGAATATGTTTTCCAAAATATATGTCTTCATGCATCCAACCAGAAAAGCACAGAAACATGCTGAGCTGGATCAAAGCAGAGCAAATATGCTACTGTTAGTTTTTCATTTCAGCAAAGTTCTCAGCATGTTGGCAGGAACCCAACAAAGTTTTACTGAAGACAGCAGCTGTATGTGTGGAATCATATTATTCTTTAGAAACAAACGACAAAGCTATGTGTTTTTCAGGCACATATAACTGTGACATAATTGCATACATATACATATTGCACACAGATTTCATGTCACTTCACAAATCATGGATTTTCTCATAAGGACCAAAAAATAAAGGCTTTTGTCCATCCATCCATCCATCCATCCATCCATCCATTTTCTAACACCCTTGTCCCTAGTGGGGTCGGCAGGGGAGCTGGTGCCTATCTCCAGCTAACGTTCCGGGTGAGAGGTGGGGTCACCCTGGACAGGTCACCAGTGTGTCGCAGGGCAACACAGAGACAGACAGGACAGACAACCATGCACACACACACTCACACACCTAGGGAGAATTTAGAGAAACCAATTAACCTGACAGTCATGTTTTTGGACTGTGGGAGGAAGCTAGTGTACCCAGAGAGAACCCACGCATGCACAGGGAGAACATGCAAACTCTGTGCAGAAAGACCCTGGGCCGAGAATCGAACCCAGGACCTTCTTGTTGCAAGGCAACAGTTCAGAGGATTTAGATTTTTCTTAAATACAAAATATTACAATGGACAAGAAGTCATTGCTCTTTTCTGCACCCACTAAACTTAAATATATTTTTGAGTTGGGTTTGATTTTCCTCAATACTTTCATTAATACAAACAAAACAACAGGCAGAGAAGTGGAAAATTATCTGAGTTGCAGATATTTTGGCACATTCATATTACAGCTTGGCTATAAGTATATGCTTCACACAGTGACATCACTGCCTATATAGCGAAAAGATGAAACAGTAGAGAAGTTTTGGAGAATTGACAGGCCTACCTAAAATTCTCAAGGAATACAACTTAACCAAGAGATCAGCAAAGAACCCTGAACATCTAAGACCACAAGACTTATGTCTCATAGTTAAGGTCCAAGGCATCTAATGACAGCTGTGGAGAAGCTCCAAAGCCAAAACCACAAAGGCCCATATTAAGTTTGAAATAAATAAAAGTAAAAATCTTAATGATTCTCAAAATGTTTGGGAACTGCTCTTTTGACTGAAGAGATAAAAGAAAAATTTATCCACAGCGAAAAAACCTAAATGAATTTGAGATAGTTTAGGACATTTTTCTTTCTTGTACCATGTATATACCTCCAGAGTCTGAGGTTCATTCCTGGTGGTGAATGGCAACTTGATTGTTTCCTTGTTGTTTTCTTTGAGAATATGAGTGTGAAGAACAGAGGAACTTTGGAGGGCAATCAGGTGAGCAAAAGGCCAGTGGTTAGAGTGATCCAGGCAGGTGGTCTCAAGATGGCAGCCAAACACAGGAACCGATTCTTACATTAAAGAAGACAACAAAGTAAAAACAGAGAAGAAAGGGTAGCCTGACTACCACAGCATAATAATCTGACATATTCCTCATGTAATCGGCTCCTCTTTATGCTCCTCTGATGAGGTTTGATGAGATGCAGCTGTGGGAGCACACCTGCCAATCACCTCCTGCAATGAGAGGAGCCGAAGAGAGACACACACACATACCTACACACAGCTCAGTGGATAGAATAAATAAGGTCACAGATGTTTAATGTTTCCATCTACCAATTTCTTAAATCACTCTGAAAAATTGGCCCTTCTCACTTTAGGTGACATGTTTCATGGATTTCATAAGTGGTTTCAAGTCATCTCACATGTTTCAGGGTGCAGTACAGCTTCAACTTTTGTTTTAAATCTATTTTCCTCAAATACACTCGGATACTCATGGTGGACTCTGTTTTGGTGAGCTGGCCATGTCCAGCCACAGCAAAACATGACCAAACCATGACACTTCCTCCTCCATGCTTCATGGTAAGTAATGTTCTGCTTATAATAGTGCTGTATTTGGTTTTAGGAAAAAAAAAAAAAAACACCACGGCGAAATGCATTTGAGAACCAGCTGTCAAAAAAACCAAAACATTATTTCAGAAGCTCTGGTCTTTCATGCTTTACGATCGATCTGACAAATCTTAGTCTATTCTTCATGTTTTTTATAAAAATGTATACATGCATGTGTAACTGTATTTCTCACATCGTCCTAATTTTGAGTGGAAACATTTTTAGAGCGTAAAAAAGTAAAAGGTATTTTCCTTTGTCAATATTGTTAAAATTGAAAAAATATATATCTCCAATTTTTTTCATAGATAGATAGATATGTGAGCAGTCACTAAGTAATATTTCAGATTAATTGAAGTGTTTCCAACAGCACTCCCTCAGATAGGTATATTGCAGATCTCTTGCAGTGATTGCATCTGTGGTCTGGATCATATTGCGGCATTTTTCTCCCCTGTGTACCAGAAGAGTGAAGGCACAGCTGTTGGCCGTGAAAGAGTGTCATGCGTGATGCTGGAAAGCAACAATTTCTCATTCACCACCTGAATTAATTACGTTAGTGGCCGAGGCTGAGGCGGTCAGCCAGCCGGGCAGAGCGGGTCTGAATGGGTCTCTGTGTCTTTGAGGGGTGAGACAGGGGGGCGAGCTCTTCGTACCGCAGGGAGCGCGGCTGAATCGCTTCAATCAGGGAGCGCGCCTCCGTCGGATCTCCTCTTCCTGCCGTCACACCCACCCGCGCTCGGTGTTGTAGAGGGTTTCACTCCGTGGGAGGAAAAAAAGGGGGAGGACCGACAGCTCAGCGCGGCGACAAGTGCTGCAGTACGAGCGCAGCGGGGGACTCGGAAGCGGAGAAAATATACACACGCATACTCACGCCCACACACGTACACATACCGGGTTTATTCCTCCAAAACCTGGTCTATGGAGAGATCTGCTGCAGCGCCATAGCGACGCAGGCCGACATGGAGGAGTATTTGCGGAGGGTCCAGAGCAGGCTCGGGGTGAGTTGAGAGCCCTCGGCGGCGTTGATGACACCACCTTGTGGGTATAATGAATGAGATCGTGACGGGGAAGGTGCTTCTGCTGTGCTACGAGCTGCGCTCCTGTTGCACAGACAGCGAACAGCTAAAGAAAGCTTTGGTCTCCCTCCCACCCCACCCCACAATAAGCACCTGTAGATCGCCAGTATTTGAGACGTGTTTGGTCCAAACAAACAAACAAACAAAAAAATGGCATGCTGTGTTTTACAGGACCACAATGGTGTGTGCATTTGAAGGAGAAGCTGGTCTCTAAATCAGTGGGAAAGACATGACATCAACAAGTTTGTCCAGTGACTCTATGTCTTTCCTGGTATCTGGCTGCTCTGCAGACACCGACTCAGAATTTGCATTTGATGTTGGGCTCAGTATGTTCAAAGAACCTATTAGATAAAAGCCTCATGCAAATACAGAAGAGACTGGCCGACTTCATGACAGAGCCAATGTGAACCAGTTTTGTTTTTAACCAGGCTTCATGTTTAGGGATATTTCTGTAAGCATTCAATGAACCTGCTCTGGCCTTAAGGTTGCAAGTGCCATTAAACCTTCTCTGTCCTATTTATTTTTATTATATTTTGGCCATATTGCCATGTAGTGTTACTCATGTACTCTGCACTCTAAGCGACACAAAGAAGTCGATTGTGAGAGAGCTTCCTCTGGTTTGTAAACCTGCTCAGGTATGTATCGTTTAGGAGCAGTTGAAAACACATAATGCTTTTGCTGTTTTGGTCCTTTCCTGTGCCTGTAGTTACATAAACATAAATGCATCCTGTCAGGCACCAGAAAGGTTTATTATGAATACATACATTTTTGGTTTGTTTGATTTTAACTATGAAAAGACCAATCTGTTCATTTTGCTGGCTAGAGATGGTTGATGAACATTTGACATGAAAATAATGAGTTTAAATAAGTTAAGTTGCCTTGTTTTAGGGTCAGTATTCTGTTGTAAGCTAAGCCTTTGCTTATGTCTAGTTCTTAAACCTTCTAAAGGGTTTTCTTTCAACAACTACTCCATAAAGGAGAGTGTTTGGATCTCTGCAGCTCCTTCATAGTGACCATGGGCCTCTTGGCTCCATCTCTGGTAGATGCTCTTCTTTGCCCTGACTGTCGACCCAGTCGACAGCTGCCTCTTGGTAGTTTTCCAGTTGTGCCAAATTCTTTCCATTTTAAAATAAGGAATTTAACAGTGAGATGTCCACAAATCTCAACACTATTTTCTTAAACAATTTCTGCTTTGAACTTCTGCCTGACCTGCTTGCTGTGCTCCTTCATCTTCATCTTGCTAATGTCACTAATGTTCACTAACTAACCTTTAAGGCTTTCACAGAACAGCTTGATTTATACTGTGAATAAATTGCACACAGCTGGTTCTGTTATCAAATTCAGTGACTTTTGAAGACAATCAGTTGCACTGGAATTTTTTTATTACCATTGGAGTAAAGAGGGATGAATACATTTTAATTGTAGAAAAAATATAAAGCCACAGCTCTTTCAACCCCACTTCACAATTCTTCATTACTCTGCATTGTTTTTTTACATAAAATATTAATAAAAGTCACTGAAGTTTGTGGCTATAGCAATTCCTAAAAATGTGTGTTTTTAGGAATACACTGCATGATGCATGTTTGCACCATTCACTTAAAAGCCAGAAATGTTCAGAAGCCATCATCCGTCCATGTAAACTGGAGTGTGAGTGTGAGTGTGTCCCTATGAAAAAGCTGCCAGGAAGGAAATTTTAAAGCGAAATCAGGAGCCTTTGTCCTCAAAGTGCTTCACATGAATACGGTGAAAGCTGTCAAAGAAGAAAAGATCAAAGATGTACATTTGCAAATGAGAGCTTCCTGAGGTTGTCTTGTGTTAGGGAGAGAAAGTGTTGAGTCTTGGAGGTTGCAGATAAGATGTAACGTGTCCATTTTGTATCTTGAACACAAAGACACCCATCCATGGATTCTTTATCAATCTCTTATGTCTAAAGTTTGACGATTCAGCCTTTTGCAGACCACTCATTATCTCTGTCATTCTCTGAGAGTTTCTTCACTCACTTTAAAGATGGCCGTGATCCAGAACAGCCATACCTCTAATTGGCTTGGCTCTGCGCGTACTTACTGAATCCATCTCCTCTTCTGCTCAGTTCTTTGCTCTGTAGCTCATCGTCATTTAGCAAAGAGCTCAAACTGTGAGCTGAGGTTACTTACAACATCTGCATAGACTGTATACTTAAAGACCCTTTTTACCTTTTATTCTTCCAGCTGTTATTTATTGACCACTTGTGCGTCTGGGGTGCTGGAAGATTATTTCCTGTGGAAGTTTTACAGCATCATGTTATTGCTTAGACATAAAAGTAACTGCTGGATCACAAAAGGCTCCAGATAAGCCACTTTTTCAAGGTTTCCCGTGTGAAAAGGATGTGTAAAACTATTCCAAAGCCAGTCACATCCGTGGTAGCAGAAATGTTTAGTGTTATAGTGGAAAACGTGTATCTATGGACTATGAGCTACATGGCTCTCAGCCCAGGGCGGCAGAGTCCATGGAGGTGGCATGAGGGAAAAGGTTGGGGTAAAATTATCCATCTGGTGTTTTCCACATGGGTTTTCCACTACTTGTTTGTGCACTCAATAGTAAATGGGTGTTTATGGTGAATTTATCTATATCTCTATGTTTTTGTTGGTTCTGTGAGCACTGGATAAATGCTGCTTCGCACTACATGTGACTGACGATGCTGATTTTAGTCCAAATATAGTCCAAAATCCTAAATATTCAGGTGATCAGCTGCATAATTTAAGGTTTATAAAGCAGTCCTATTTGTGGAACCACACAAAGTTGTAATTTGTTTGCTGGGCATTATGACCAATTTGGGTTGAGATTTTGGTGCACTAGCTTACAGCAGAAGATCGCTCTGAGAAGTAGAAATGTACTTCTTAGTGTACATAGTGATGTACTTAGAAATGTCAGTTTTATTTTAATGTAATTTTGGTTACGTTGCCTTTCTTCCAAATGATGTAATTAGGTAAAATTAATAATAAAAGTTTTGTTTTTAAATCGTGACAGTTACATAATATATTGTGAAGCAGGAGTAATAGTCCATTGTTTTCCAGTACTACCTGACAGAAAAATGATCATGTTGACCACCACTGAAAAGAAAGATGTTGAATGTTGTAAAGGAGGGAGGAAGAACACTCTGACCGAAAGATATCAGATGACTAATACATGCTCCTGCGGACACACATACACACACCAATATTTTCCCGATGCAGTGGAACGGACACTGGCCTTTCTCCTGCTAATGCATCACTTCCTCTCCGCTGCCTATCTAGTATTGATTTATCTTCTCTCTCTCCCTCTTATAAAGGAGCTGCATTGTATCTTTCTTTCACACACCTTCTCTCTACGTTCCTCTCCTAATTCTATCTTCACCTCTCCTTTAATTTGTAAATCTTTCCCAGCTCTCTTCCGGTTATCACTAATTTGCATATTTTCACTTGTTCACTTTCCTTTTAGATTTTTTTCTGCATATCTGATCTGCTTGGTTCATTTTCACCCCACCTCTTTGTTAATAAGCCTATTTGAAATCCTCTCTCCTCAAATCTCACCTGACATCTTCAAATGTCATTCTCAGAGAGTAATTGACAGCCACTAACCTTTTCTCTGCACACTGAACTTGCACTTGTTCCCTCTTTACCACTTGGGCTTCAGCTAGGCGTCAACTAATGATCAAGTGTCACATTTTCAGGGTGATGTCCACGAAACATGAGTGACTTTGTCATTCTCCTCCATATCACATACAAAAGGTGTATGGTGTATAGAGGGCTGTATGGAGTACATCATACATTGCTGTTAATTATTTTCTAAAGTGAACTAACCAAGAGTAAACAAAAGCAAAAGTTTTCATATCCTTCAACTTAAGTCTGAGTCCTTCCATGACAACGGAGCTTCTCACCTACACCCTGCAAAGGAAACTCATTTTGATGGCTTGTATCTGCGATCTCGTTCCTTTGGTCAATACCCAGAGCTCCAGATGATTATTGAAGTTGGTAACGTAGATCAACTGGTAAATCGGGAGCTGATTGATCAGTCGGCTATTGATGTCCTGCTCCATTTTTGTGTCATTCATGAACAGTGATATCATCGTTCTTCTTGAGCTTTTCTAAGTTTCTGTCACCTTTCACCCCAAAACTTCAATGTGTTTATATGGAAGACCAATGCAGACTACTAGTTCATAATTGCGAGGTCGAAAAATTATACAAGTGTTACGGCCCCTGGCCTCTTGAGGCTGTGCAGGCTCTTTGTTTTTTTTCTATTATGCAGGATCAGCTGTGCGGGCACAGCTTTCTGATTGGCTGCCTAGAGGCTGCAGGAGAGCAGCCACCCCATTGGAGCAGCAAAGCCAATCAGACGTTGATGAGACCCACCTGCACCATATAAAAGACGTCTGAGTTCATTCCTCCAGTGGGGCAGCTAGCAGGAAGAGGTTGTGTGAAGCTGACCCCCACCTTCCGTGTTTGGTGACTGTTTTGGGCAGTTTGAACAATTTTGTTCTTGCTTCTTTTGCTAAGTGGTGAATCTGCTTTAGGTCAACCTTGAACAAGCTAGAGGCTTGTGTTTGGGAGGTTTTGGTGCTCCCTTTTGTCCTTTCTTTTGGGTTGGTTTGAGTTTCTTTAGACGGACGCGTTTGAACATCTTGTTATTTAATTTGCACTGTGATTTCTACATTTGTTGGTCCTTTACTTTTGTTTAATTGGGTTAAGTTGTATTGTGTTTTGGTTCTGTGAAAACCTTCTTTTGTAATAAATCATTTTTTTCATTCCACTTTTTCTCTGGACACATCTTTATGTTACCGTCTCTGAACCCCTAGAGCTTGGGGGGGCGTAACAACAAGTTTTTCTCAGTTTTATTACAAGTTCCGAAAAGTGTTGCATGTTTTTGTTGTTGACTCCTTTTGTTCTTATGCCCCTAAATAAAAACCATTGCAAACAAAATGCCTTTAAAAGTTGTAATTAATAATTAGAATGTAGTTGTTTAATCCCAGTATAAACACAAAGGTTTTTTATGAGGTTTGTTGGAGAACATCAAAGAACCGACATCATCTTGGAGACTGAGAAATTAAAATCCACTTATTTATAAATGACAGGTTTTTAAAAAAAAATGCCGTACAGTACTAGAACAGATTAGACCAAAACCCAAATTACAATAATAAGGCTGAAGCAAGCAACAGATAGGCAGTGGAGAAAGTTGTGATGAGGTTTATAAAACCAAGAGACATGGCGGTAGCAGTATTATGCTCTGGGGATGCTTTTATTTGGCATGAACATGGAAGCTGGTCAAAGGGCAACACTAGAAGAAAACCATTGAGAGGCTGCAAAAAACTATTGGAAATGCCCAGTCAAAGTCCAGAGACTCTCCCTCTAATCTGATTGGGCTTGAGAGACAGACACCTCAAAAGACTTGCAGCAGAATATTGTTCTTCAAAGTATTTTCTTAGAGTGACTGAATGGCAGTGCATGCCACACTTCTCAGATTTTTATTTGTCATAACAAAAATCTGAGTTAAATACTTTCAAGTTTGTGGTTGTAACATATAAAAATATGGAGAAGTTAAGTTGTGAGGTTACTTCTGCACTACACTGTGCTGTAGACATACTTTTCTACTCGTCTGTTACTCATGTTCACTGACCTGACAGGAATAAAATCAGCCTTTTGCTGTATTTCTTTTCACATTTTGACATCTTACAAAGCAATTAAGATTTGCTTCAGATAACCGGTGAATTCATTGTTTCCACATTTTGCATTGTAATTAACGGCAAAACCTGCAGGCAGGGTTTGTGCGGGCGTTGATTCAGCTTATCTGTTTGAGAGATGAAGCCGTATATATGAGGGGCCGTTTAGGACAAAATTTACGTTTTGTCTCTCACACACTACCAAAAACTCTCGCATACTCCAAAAAAGTAGCCACGCACACTCCAAAAAATTACGTTTTGTCTCTCACACACTACCAAAAACTCTCGCATACTCCAAAAAAGTAGCCACGCACACTCCAAAAAATTACGTTTTGTCTCTCACACACTACCAAAAACTCTCGCATACTCCAAAAAAGTAGCCACGCACACTCCAAAAAATTACGTTTTGTCTCTCACACACTACCAAAAACTCTCGCATACTCCAAAAAAATAGCCTCGCACACTCCAAAAAATTACGTTTTGTCCCTCACACACTACCAAAAACTCACGCATACTCCAAAAAAATAGCCTCGCATACTCAAAAAATTACGTTTTGTCTCTCACACACTACCAAAAACTCTCGCATACTCAAAAAAATTACATTTTGTCTCTCACACACTACCAAAAACTCACGCATACTCAAAAAAATAGCCACGCACACTCAAAAATTACTCACGCACATTCAAAAAATACTCAAATTGCGTATACACACACTACTAAAATGTCACACACACACACACAAACGTTAACTTTCTCGCTCACATACACTACTATCAGCTCGCTCACATACACTGTACTAACAGCTCGCACATTCACAAACGTTAACTTTCTCGCTCACATACACTACTACCAGCTCGCGCACATACACACAAACGTTAACTTTCTCGCACACATACACTGCTAACAGCTCGCACATTCACAAACGTTAACTTTCTCGCACACATACACTGCTAACAGCTCGCACACACACAGACGTTTATCTCTCACATACACAAGACTAAAGTTGAACACACACACAGTACTAAGACTCGTTTTATGTATGTGTGAGAGCGAGACTTTTTATGAATGTGTGAGAGCGACACTCTTTATGAATGTGTGAGAGCGAGAATCTTTTTGAATGTGTGAGAGCGACACTCTTTTTGAATGTGTGAGAGTTGTCACGGAAGAGGCGGGGCATAATTTTTGGATCAAACTGCGCATGCGTAGATCCTAAACTATAAGTTTCGATTGTTGACTCACTGTATGTTCTATTACTTAGTATATTTGTGCTTTTAAATATATATAGAACGTTTAACTTTCTTGTAGATTAAATGTGCTATAGAAATAAATGAATCTGATTGATTGATTAAAAATAGCAAAATTGCTGTAGTACAATCTGTCCACTGGGTGCCAGTATTACAGGAATTATTAACCGGCGCCAACTAGTGCCGAAGAAGAAAGAGTTTGCTATACCGAACATGGCTAACTCTAATTCGAAACGAGAGAGAATTGGTCAGGCAGCTGCCATTTTAAACACCATTCTATCTTCTCCGGAGGCAACCAGCACTTTGACAGGCGCATTAAACGATTCAACGACTGCCCGCAGTGCTACAATCTGGCACCCAGTGGACAGATTGTACTACAGCAATTTTGCTATTTTTAATCAATCAATCAGATTCATTTATTTCTATAGCACATTTAATCTACAAGAAAGTTAAACGTTCTATATATATTTAAAAGCACAAATATACTAAGTAATAGAACATACAGTGAGTCAACAATCGAAACTTATAGTTTAGGATCTACGCATGCGCAGTTTGATCCAAAAATTATGCCCCGCCTCTTCCGTGACAACTCTCACACATTCAAAAAGAGTGTCGCTCTCACACATTCAAAAAGATTCTCGCTCTCACACATTCATAAAGAGTGTCGCTCTCACACATTCATAAAAAGTCTCGCTCTCACACATACATAAAACGAGTCTTAGTACTGTGTGTGTGTTCAACTTTAGTCTTGTGTATGTGAGAGATAAACGTCTGTGTGTGTGCGAGCTGTTAGCAGTGTATGTGTGCGAGAAAGTTAACGTTTGTGAATGTGCGAGCTGTTAGCAGTGTATGTGTGCGAGAAAGTTAACGTTTGTGTGTATGTGCGCGAGCTGGTAGTAGTGTATGTGAGCGAGAAAGTTAACGTTTGTGAATGTGCGAGCTGTTAGTACAGTGTATGTGAGCGAGCTGATAGTAGTGTATGTGAGCGAGAAAGTTAACGTTTGTGTGTGTGTGTGTGACATTTTAGTAGTGTGTGTATACGCAATTTGAGTATTTTTTGAATGTGCGTGAGTAATTTTTGAGTGTGCGTGGCTATTTTTTTGAGTATGCGTGAGTTTTTGGTAGTGTGTGAGAGACAAAATGTAATTTTTTTGAGTATGCGAGAGTTTTTGGTAGTGTGTGAGAGACAAAACGTAATTTTTTGAGTATGCGAGGCTATTTTTTTGGAGTATGCGTGAGTTTTTGGTAGTGTGTGAGGGACAAAACGTAATTTTTTGGAGTGTGCGAGGCTATTTTTTTGGAGTATGCGAGAGTTTTTGGTAGTGTGTGAGAGACAAAACGTAATTTTTTGGAGTGTGCGTGGCTACTTTTTTGGAGTATGCGAGAGTTTTTGGTAGTGTGTGAGAGACAAAACGTAATTTTTTGGAGTGTGCGTGGCTACTTTTTTGGAGTATGCGAGAGTTTTTGGTAGTGTGTGAGAGACAAAACGTAATTTTTTGGAGTGTGCGTGGCTACTTTTTGGAGTATGCGAGAGTTTTTGGTAGTGTGTGAGAGACAAAACGTAATTTTTTGGAGTGTGCGTGGCTACTTTTTTGGAGTATGCGAGAGTTTTTGGTAGTGTGTGAGAGACAAAACGTAAATTTTGTCCTAAACGGCCCCTCATACGTATAGCTGGAAACAGAGCGAGACATGCTTTGGGTTCTGTCCATACTTACATACTTAAAATCTGTGGAATTTTTTTTAATTGTTCAAATTGCTGACAAATGTGCTCATTTGGGATGCATTGTAGCCTTTTAGAAACCACTTTTAAATTTAGAATTTCATAAAGACTGTTTTACATTGCACCATTGTGTACAAACCTATTTGGATTATGCTGGAGGATCATTAATTATCTGCCATTTTCAGAGATTACTCCAAGAATCCCAGTCAACAAATGAGGGAAGAGACTTAATTTTCTGCCTTTCTTGCGCAGAGATGAATGCCTAATCTTTGCGATGCAGCTCTCGTTAATGTCTGTTTACTCGAAATGGGGAAATTTTGTCCTCATCGTTAAGCGTAGTCAGTGGAACTAATAGCTGCTCTGACAAGCCATGAAACTGAGAGGTAAAATAAGCTCCTGTTGCTTTGCTGTTCTAAGTGATTTTGACACCATCGCCAACCCTGTTCAAAAGTGCTCTCTTGCCTAACCTGAACTGAATCATGCAGTGCTGTGGTTTCATTATTAATTCATACAGAGGGTTTCAAGATGATACAGTCATCCAGATGAGACGTGCTGGCTCAGTGAGTTTCCACTGATACACTGTTGTGTGTGTGAGAGGATGAGCATTTAGGTCATGCAATAATGTGCAATCACGTACAACCAGTTACTTCCTGTATTTGATTACTGAAAGCAAATATTCTGTGCTGCAGACTGACTTATCACTATTTCTGATTAATTTAAATAAAATTCACAGAATAAGTAACTGAGATTCTTTGTGTGTGTTTTCAGGCAGGTGTGCCTGAGGGTCCCATCCATGCTGTCTTAGGTGGACCAGAGCCTGATGTTGGCACTGTGGCTGCAACTCTGTGCTTAGCACTGCACCTCAGTCAGGTAACTGCAGCAACAGTTAATGCGCATCTAACTTGGAAGAGTTAACAGTAACTTTTACTTCATTCCACTTTTGAGAAATGTTAATGGAAAAGTAGGAACAAATGTATATAATAAAGAAAAATCAAAGTTGACATGTAAAATTTTAAACTTCCACTTAATAAAATACAGAAAAAGTAAAGAAATCTTCAGAAGGAGGCTTAATAGGAGAATGACGGCATTAGCCAAGTTGTAAAAGAGGATAAAACCTGTTTCCAAACAGAATCTTCTGTGACGTACGATGGTGGAAAAGTGAGGATGCAGGTTTGTTTTGTTTGTTCAACCTGTGCACCACAATAGCTCTTATAAAACTGCTGATGCATGTCTTTGACAATAAGCTAATTTCAAAAAAACTTTATATAAAAATAAATCCCAGTTTATCTGTTTATTGCTGGTTCAGAGATGGTTTAGTAGCAGATGTCCTTTTGCCTTTCTTGTAAACTCTCACACATGACACACATAAAACCAGAACCAACGGGAAAGTGCTGGATGCAAACTTTCTAGTTGCATATTTACTCATTCTGTATACTCAGGGTTTCTGAACTGAAATGTGAAGTCATCTGTTTGACTTCTAAAGTTTGGCTAAAACTGCTTTATGCAACAGGTCAATGACCCGAAACAGTAAATTGACAACAGCGCCGCTGAAGACAAAAAGGAACATGAGTGTTTTTAACAATTTGGCAAAAAATAACATTTTAACAAATTACATTTTTTTTTCTTGGCATTGAATTACTTTATATTGAGAAAATGTGAACACTATATTAACAGCCTGTTTCAATCAATTATTATAAAATTTATATTTTTTTGTTATTTATGTTTTTAATAGGTGACATAGTAAAAAGTTGTTTGGGCTTTTTTGGGAAAGTGGGTCAGAGTGCGTTGTGTGTGAGAAGACAGAACGGGGCTCCATTTATACAAGAACCACCATTGTCTCCAACTCTGCTTTATTTGTTTCTCTGTGTGTGCTTCTGTGTGATCTAGAAGCAACCCTCAGGTGGAGTGTGTGTACCCTTGCTGTGCAGGAAGCAGTGCAGCACTGAATTGCCGGAAGAGACGGTCAGGTATTTGCGCAGGGTGAAAATTAGTGAAAGCGAGTTGTTATGGAGGGAAGAAATAGACCTAGTGAATCTTCATCACACTGGAAAGCTTTTGCTAACTCTGCTGAGAGATGGCCTGCTGGAGAGGTGAGTAAATGCAAATCACATTCACACTCCTGAACTCAGTTGTATTTAATTTCAATTAATTTTAATAATTCACCTAAAAGTTGAATTTTGTATGTATTTTTTTGCAAAAGAGTTTGCAGTAGTCCCTTGGCATGCAAATGTCTCTTAAAAGGCTTGCTTATCTTTTAGAAACTTGTTGGTGTCCTCTGAGGCTTGTAAAAATATGATTTAGATGTGTATTTCAGGCCTCTGTGTGTTCATCTTATGACCCGAAGGAAAACTGCATTTGCACAAATGCCTCACAATTATGGCTTCTTCCCCTGCAGCCATCCACACCCGTATCACCCCTATTTTATCTCTCTCCTAGCTCTGAGTACCACGCTGTGGAGTCCAGTGTCCTGCGAGTGGTCCATCAGGACGGGCAGCGGGACGCAGCGGATGATGGGGGAATGTCCGCCCTGACAACAGTCGCCAGAGAGATTCTTCAAGACGCAGCGGAGCAGAGCAGAGCAGCGCTGGGGGAGCTTCTCGGAGGTGAGGGAGGAAAAGGGACCCCCTGGGGGGAGTAATGGGGCGATGAAGGAGGACACACACAAATCCCCTGACATGACTCGCTTAACACTCACCAGGAGAGATGGAGGGAAAAGTGAGAGGGGTTGGTGAGTATGGGTAAGAAAAAGCTTAGAAAGGTGCACAGAGACCCATAATGTAACTTTTCAAAACAGTTTAAAAAATGCTCTCTTTTAAAGTAGTTTTCCCCAACAGAACAACAAAGTGTCTACAAAAAACAATTAAGAAATACTCAGGTCACCCTCCGAATCATTGAAGTCTGGTGACTTTTGGACTTTTGTAGACTCGATTAGGGATAGTTCCTTCAACCCTAACTTAAATTACATTTAAGTTAGGGTTATACAAAGCAAGGTCCATAAGCAGGTGGATGAGTAGGTTTGATGTGGAAGAACTTGATGGGCCTGCCGGGTTGAGTCTTGACCTCAACCCGATGGAAGATGTTTAGGATGAATTAGAGAGGAGACTGTGAGCCAGGCCTGCTCATCCAACATCGGTGTCTGACCCCACAAATGGACTTCTGGACGAATGATCAAACAATTCCCATAAACAGACTCCTAAACTATGTGTACCGATGCATGTTTAAGATATTGAAATAGCGAAAACACATCAGATGTACTTAGGTCACTGTCCTCTCAAAGACATTTAAAGCAGTGGTTCTATGGTGATGCCAAAGTCTGAACTTCATTCTGTATCTCTGCTGGTTTTCTACTCAGTCAGTCAGTCAGTCAGGGAAGGTATATGGAGAGAAAGCTCACAGTAAATCGAGTAAAGCACAGCGTTTAAGACAGGAAAGATTGATGAACAGAGCAGGAGAATAAAGCACTCTAAGTGATCCATGTCCCATATGTCTTTGTGACAGATCTTTGTACTAATTCATTGATTCTGAAATTACTCAACTCTATACCTGATCAACAAACTCCAACAAAGACGATAAGTGTTACGGAGGTAGAGGGTATAAACTATATATGGTTACTTTTTAATAATGGATATACTTCCATAATCATTCATACAGCACCTTGATAAGCTCAACGTTGATTCACAAAGACCCCACTGTGTGTGTGTACAAGTCAGAGCAGAGGTTTCTTATCGGGTGAAAGCCAGCCTAGATTTTACAGAAGCTTGTTGTACAAAAGTATGTCAGATTTTCAATATGATGGACTTATTTTTTGAAGTACATTAAACTTCTTTTGAAAACAAGAACCTCTGCTCTATTTATTGACTTTTTTGCATGTTTGTTTTGTTTGTCTCCAGATGCCTTGGAGCTCCTCAGAGAAGCTTTGTGGATCAAACAGGACTCTGGCCCAGAAGAACTGGAGGACCTTCTGAGATCTTTGGAGGAGTGGGGTGATATCACTGTTGATCAACCCGATGAAGTGAAGCAACAAGGTGCAATTTTTAATATGTTGGATTTTATCTGAAAAAATTAATAAAGAAAAACATTTGTAGGAAATTTGGGATAGCTTGGATTTGGTTCGCATGTTTTAATGCAGTTGAGACCCTTTAAGTTCTTTACGCTCTTTAAGGTTAACAAAAAATACAAAATTATTCCTCATTCTGAATTTGTTGCCAGGAGCTTGCTCCAATGTGACAGGACAAATTCGCTCTAATTTCTGAAAGCTATTTTGTTGAACGTTTCATATCACGTATGTTATCTGTAATAAAAAAATAAAGTTTCTACTTTCATGATAAGAAAACCAAACCGTGTTCTGCTTAGTGTGGCTGCAGTGAAAAACCTCCAAGCCAACTGTTCTGCAGCATAAAACTACCACATTTAAAATCTCAAAAATTTGTTTTAAATGAACTAAATGTCAAGAGAAACTGAACTTTGGTGCACCTAGCAAAAGTGTCAAGATGCTTTGTTTTGACTATTTGGGATTCTTAGCTCTGAAGCACTTACAGAGCTTAAGGGATACAATCTGATGGTTCACATTTAATTAGCCATGTTTGTGGCATTAGATTCTTCCCGATTGAATTTTAAAGTTGTATCCATTATGTGTTTATTCAGAACCTTGTAACATATCCAGTGTAAAATTGGAAAAAAATAAGATTTCTATAGAGTTCAAATTTCCTTTGGGATCAGTAAAGTATTTTGAATTTGAATTCACAAAGTACAATAAAAGTAGCTTAGTGTGGAAGCTGTTGGTGTAGCATGATGGTCTCTAAGCTTTTAGTTTTGAGGTTTTGATCTAGAATTGCATCATCTGTCCGGTTAACTTTTGGTTCTGGTGAGGATATTTACTCTCCTGTTTTTCTGTTTCTGTTGTGAAACTGTTTTGTATCATTTTGTGTGTGTTTTCATATAACTGTTAGTCTATTTGTGTGTGCTGACCGGATGTAGAGTTAACGCAGCTGCTGATGATGGAGCTGAAGGAGTTCACAGACGGAGAGATGACCCTCGCACTCACGTCCCTGACCACAGACCAGGAGGTTCGTTCCTTATTGTTGGTACAAACTATGGGTTTAAGAATCTGTAGCTTAATTAAACTGCATTAAAATCAATCTGAGAAATTTTTCTCTTCTTCACATTTAAGGGTCTTGATTATGAATAAAAGAAGCAAACAATTTTAAGTAGCTTTCTCACAGTTAAGATTTATGTAGAATCAGCACAAAAATGCACATAAGTTAATTTACAGAACCTGATTAATCAATTTATTCGAGATTATTAACCAACTTAATTTGTGCCTACTAATGATTTGATTAAGCTCAAGAACCGCACAAACATAGCTAAATAATAATATCTAATGTTAATGCTGTTCTGCAAACTATTATTAAAAGAGGCTGGTTTTCTGACTGAAAGAACGTGTTAGAAATTATTTTGAATTATTGCAGAATTTGTTACGTTTTTCATCAACTGAAACAAAATTCAAAACGTTATGAAAAGGGGAGACTTTACTTTGATTTATTGCTAAATAATATATTTTATCTTTCATTTATGACATCAAAACTTACATTTTTGTCAAACTTATTGATTGATTTGAGTTTTCAGTAACTAAAAGAAGCCAAAGACTAATCTACACATGCTGCTTTTCAGTCTGAGATTCCTAAGAGTAGTCTGACATACAACTCATCAATATTACTTTTTACTAACAAAAATTAGATCATAGATCACAAATTGTGCTTTACAATCTGCAATTAATGATCCACAATACAGATTTTCAAAGTATTAAAGACTGTCAAAAGGCTAATACAAAAGGGCTAATATAATTTTTCTGAAAATACTAAAAAAGTTTGTCTTTTACCACCATACCAGATTAGAAAGTCAACCTTACAAGTGTGATTTGTTGAACATACGCATAATAAATCTTTACTTTGTACATGTTTTCTGCTCAAAGGTCCAGACTGTTTAAAAATTTATTCAATTTTAGTCTGAAAATTGAGTTTTCAAACTAAAATTGCAGATTTGAAATGGGAAATTTGTAGGAGTAAAGTTCCTAAATGTATTATGGATGTAACATTTACTGTAAGTTTATTAGTTTCTCAGAAGACCAAGGAAATGGAGTTTAACTTTAACTTTGGGTGTGATCTCTACATTCATATGAGAGAGGGAAGTGAAACAAGATGGAACTAATTATCATTATAAGGTTTGATTTATCAGCTTTCAGCAGCAAAACCAAAGGGAACAAGAAAGAGAGCTTCACTTTGGTCCAATCAGCCCATTGAGTCTCGTAGAGCAAACTTGAGTTTTGGTGGTTTCACCACCTCCCTCTTTCTCTGCTGGATCGACGGTCAGTTTTCCTAATCTAATTCTGTCTGCCATAGATCACTTTGAAACAGGCCAGCAGTTCTGGTTGTCTTGGCACAAAGATTTTAAATATGTGGATGTCGCTTCCTCTGGATCTCTTATAGAACTGGGGATGAAAAGCACTTAAAGAAAGAGCACATATGGAGGAAAACCAAAAGTTACATTTTGAAGGAACTTCACATAAAATTAGATAAATGTAGCAAAAAACACAATTAATGCAACTGAATCTGACATGACCATCAGTCCTGGGTTCTCTGGGAAAAGTCGGTGGCAGAAGATAAATTAACAGGTTAGTTAGTCTTGATGGAAAGAGACTAAATGTCAATAATTCATTAAAGGACATTTTGAACCAAAAACCAGGTCCAGTGACCTGGAGGAAGCAGTTCTGGAGGGTGAAAGGTCAAATCTGAAACGTTCTTCAGCACAACACATGGATATTGTTTTGTCAGTATTTGAATTTGCTTATTATTCTCTGAGATACGGATTTTTAAAACCCAAGAATTTACAATTTGCATTGGAATTTGAGTTATTACAAGAATTATTAACTTTAATAGCTGCAGTCAAATTATTTTAATACACCATGCTGATTAAACTGCGTTTTAATACCATCTACTTTTTCCTAGAAGCATTTAATGATTTTCTGTCTTTTAAATGATGGATGAATGCCCAAGAAACATGCAGATAACAGATGATCATTTATTTTTCATTCATTTATCAAAAAAGTTACTTTTGGTGATTTTATTGTTTTGGTTGCATTACACCTGCTCTGCTTCACTTTTTGGAGGTGTTTTTGTTATTGCTGAGGAGCCCCTCTGAAGTTTTATTCTTCTGCATTTTGATGAGATGTAGATGGAGGCCTGAAAGCCTCACACACAGTGATGTATCACCATCCTCCCTGCTGATATTCAAAAATCCAACAAGCACACCGAAACGGGCCATCATTGTCACACACATTTGTGTAACGTTAGTGTTGACTTCTTTTCGCTGTTGCTGGCTCGCCTTGCTTCACACACACACAAAACAAAGTAGGGTTTAAGCTTTTAAGTCTACCCCGTGCTTCTCTCCCTGCTACAACCTCTAATGTGTTCACTCTCCCCACCACTAAGCAAAAAAAAAAAAAAAAGAAAATCATTCATTATTTCTTTTATATTTTCCTTCTCAAAGCCCATTTTTCTCAGCGGCTGCCTAGCATGCGGTATTAGGCTATGTGTAAAATAAATGATGTCTGTAGCCGTAGGGGTATGGCTCTTCCTCCCCCAGAAAACTACCTAACGTCCAAGGAACATTAAACACCCAGATCCTCGTTTAGCGAATAAATAACCATTCATTTGAATGGCTTTGCTCATGTGTGCGCACCGGACTTTCTGTGCATATTTTACCAGCGCTGTGCCTACACGCTGTGTGTCAGGAGGGAGAGATAGAGATGGAGAACAACCAAAAGAGGGGGGAAAGAGAGAGAGAGAGCGAGAGGGCCCATTAAAGACTTAATATAGAATAAATGGCCAGGGGCCTGCGTGTCGCCAGCGGACCCCAACTCCACAGCGTCATGGTGGGTTACTAATGACCTGAGATCGGGCTCCAAAATGAACTCCTCATATGCATGTCATTTGCAATGTGTATATATTTATATATTATTTTTTAATTGTGTTTGAAAAGAGAGTAAAACGGTATGAGAGTCATTTATTGAGAGGGCTTAGGGAAGTTCTGCCTTAAATGATTCTTTCCAGAAAACTAAATAAATTAGATTCAATTAGTCTTTAATGGTTTATGTGCTGTGTGTTTGTCAGAGAGACTTCTGTGTATGCGGGCGTGTGTGCGTGTGTGTGTGTGTGTGAGAGACGGCACTTACAGAGGACTGAGTTAGAGGTTTTGATGGCAGTGATTGCCTAGTTAGCAAAGGGAAAGATTGTGGTGTGGGATAACGATATGGACACATCGTATACACTGACTAATGTATTTTTGTTTACTGTACAAACATACATTAGTCAGCTTGGGTGCTGCTCAGCAATGGAAGTGCAAATGAAGAGAGCTCCAGAACCACTGTTGGAAGTAATGTGTGTGAGTTGTTGTGGTGCTGTCAGAGTGACTGGCACCCGGGTTTGGCTGTAGGTTCGATCAACTCCTGGTTAACCCAAAGCAAGGAGCTGCATCTGACCTGCTACACAACACTTTGCACAGACCTTTGTTGAAATAGTTTGACCCGGGCCTTGTGAGAGTTTGGCAGATGGATGCCTCTCTACGAACAAAATGACGCAATTTTTGCCGTGTGTCTATGTCAATGAGAGCCTATTTCGCATGAGCAGGCCATGGTTCTCTACTGGACAATGATGTACTGAATTGGTGGTAATCCATTCTTTGCCTCAAGTGGAGGTCATCAAGTATCTGAGGTCTTGTTCATGAATGATGATAGACTACAGATGAGCAAGTAAATTAGGGGCC
Source organism: Xiphophorus hellerii (assembly GCF_003331165.1). Lineage (NCBI taxonomy): Eukaryota > Metazoa > Chordata > Actinopteri > Cyprinodontiformes > Poeciliidae > Xiphophorus > Xiphophorus hellerii. Next base: position 15,757,786 of record NC_045683.1, read on the forward strand.
CATCTGCATTGAATCAGGTATAGCTGATGAAGAAAGAACTGAGCTAAAAGACGAAGTTAAAATTGAACTACCTGTCTACATTTTGAAAAAAATGTAGTCAGAAAAAGAGGAGTAATTTAAAGTAGGCTGGCATTTGATCGTAATTCCTCCCTTTAGAGACTTATAATCCTTGGCTTTCACCCGTGAGCTGGAGAGTTTCGCTTTAGAGAGCAAAGTCTGTGGCATCACTTACATTAACTTCCTAGACGTAATCTAGAATAAGCAGAAGACATCTGACTGATGGAAAACTGTTACCTGGAAGTCTGTAGGGATATATAGCATTGAGGCATCAGGAGGAGCTATACATTCTCAGAAGGCTTTAAATCATGTGTATTTCTTGTACAGATTTAGATGTAATATGCCTGGGTGCTTTTGTGGCATCACTTACATTAACTTCAACAACTTTTATGCTTCTTTTCTAAATGCAGATGAAAGTTGGACATGGTTTTTGCAGCCTCACCTTGACGCTGGCATCAGCTCCACACTGGTTCTATGCATTTAATCTGTTAGAGTGACTAAATGTCATAGCCCTTAATAAACATTTATATAGGTGTGTCATTAGACAAAGTAAATTTTTTTTTTTAGTTTATTGCTGCCAAATTTGGCATGGGAAATGGTAAGACTTTAGGTAATACCTTCTAGTCCATAAATCTATGGTATAGCCATCTAAAAAGTGTATCATTAGAAGATAAATAGGTGGGTTTTTTGGGGGTGGTTTTTCAGTCTTCAAGATCATAAGTGACAATAGCGCTTACACGGATTTGGATTGTTGTGGATTAAACTTCAAGGTATTTTTTATTTTTTCTGTTAGATCTCAGTCTCTTTGAAAAATAGTTCAGGAATTTCTTCAATTTGATTTTTTATTTGTGTGTGTGCTTTTTTAATTGTTTTGGGCCACAATCTTAAGGGTTTATTTTTTTTTATTTTTATTTTTTTCCATTTTTTTCTCCCAAGAGATTTTGCGGCGCTAGTGGCTCGTATTTTTTTGACAGTAGGCAGACAGGAAGGAGGGTGAGGAGAGGGGGGAAGACATGCGGCAAAGGTCGTCGGAACCGGGAGTCGAACCCGCGACGTCCGCGTCGAGGACTAAGGCCTCCAAACGTGGGGCGTGCTAACCCCCTGCGCCACCACAGCATGCCCCTTAAGGGTTTATATTTGACCAAATTTAGCTCTTATACTTGTGGTGGCAGCGACGCATCTATGTTTTCTTTTAAAAAAATTATTTACATGAGACGATAGAGGTTGAATCAGTTGAAAGTGTAAAAGAAATGGAAGTTAGAAGCACAAGTAAAGTTGCTGCAAACACCGCTTGACATGTTTTCTTGATGGTGTAAAAGGTTTTGTTATGCTCAGATAGGCAGAGTTCGAATTAATGAATGCAGATTGCAACAAAAACACAATCTTCCCACAGTCGTGTCAGAGGGTGTGTGTCGGAGCTTTTCACAGCCCAAAAATTAGCGCTGGCAGATGAGGCTGCAGTTGGATGAAGAGTCGTCATGCTGTGGGGTTGATGAACTGTGGGAAGGACAGGAGCCCTCAGACACACACAGATTCCCGAACATGAGAATAATGTGTTTTTGCTTACATTAACATGGACATCCAAGAAATGCAATATGTTCCCACAATTCTTTGTTTTCTGTTTTTAAAGGCATTTCAGCACTGCTCTTTCGGTACTTTAGAAAACTCCTTGTAGTTTTATTCCCTACTTAGTGTCCATACAACAATCCACTGTTTCTACAAGATACTGTAATGATTGTAATGTTGTTTGTTTTTACTGTGTGGTAAACAGAATCAATCATCTGTGGTTCTGTGTGAGTCTGACCACCGTGTGTGTATTTGTTTACCTCTCAGTATCCCAATCCGTCCATTTTCTGCCAGCTATTTAAAGAGACCAGGCTTCAGCTTTTCAAGCATATTCAGTGACTTTCAAAGATATTTTGAATATTCATCCTCAATGGTATCAGAAAAAATGAGTTTTTTAGTTGCAAAGCATGTTAAAAATCCTGTCTCATTATCCTTCCTCTATACAGTTACTCACTGTTTGAGTTGGTCTGATGGATCACAGTAAAAGTGATTCCAGCTGATGAAGTTGATTATTTTAACCTCACAAGATGTGAGAAAGTTCAATGAGTTTGAACACTTTTTCAAGGCAATGCTTCAGATTTCAAATCTTAGTTTAGCTACATGTTTCTGTAAAGCAGCATCCATTTATTTCTGAGGTCTGCCTCCAAAAGTGCCCTCTCTTTTAGTTGGTTTACCCAAACATCTAAAGAAGAAAACATATTTATTGTCATTATTTTTTTTTATCTTCTTATTGTTTTATTAACTTCAACAACAGAAACAGGGAAAAAATTAGGGGATTAAATGATCCTATGGAAACTATTTTATAGAGTGGAAAAATCTTCCCAAGTTAATGAAACTTTCATTTTTCTTCATTTTTTTAAATGAAAAAATAACTTATTTTATGGACCTTCAGACTAACAGAAACATTCACTGCTGTTTTCCGTCATTCCCAAAACTTACCTATACATCCCAGTAAAGGACTCTAAGTAGTAAAGTACAACTTTCTGCAGCTGCAAGCAGCCTGAAGAGGTGGATTATCTGGTTATAATGATAGACTTTGACAAGCATACAAATAACAAAGTGCTAAATTGTGGAATTTGTGATAAATGTAATTTGTTTTTAATCCAGGTACTGACTATAATCTGTGTATAATCAGTGTTAGCAAAATTTTAGGTCTAATTAATTTTTTCTGTTCTGTCTGAAAGGAAAGTAATTTTTTGTCAGAGCTCTGAAAAGAAGTTCATCATCCTGACTGCTTTGTATTTCCCTTCTCAACTCCTTTCTGTTTCCTGAAGACATAGGAATCATATATTTGAAGAGAGATAACCCTCAGCTGGGATTTCTTCCTTGTTGGTTGTCCCCAGAAAACATCTTTTTCACTAATTCAACAAATTTATTTTATTTTTGTACGGGTTAGGTATATGTCCTTCCCTCTATCAGCTTAGTTTTGGGTTTTATTTGGCGACGTTGAATGTCTCTAATGTGTTGTTTGTTCATAGTCCTCCGGCCCTTCTGTTTGTTTATGCAGGGCCAGTTTTGCCCTACACCACTTGCACAAATAATTATGCTTGCTAATGAAGGGGCCCGCAGCCACGGCACTCGGTAAATGCCTTTCTGATGAGAAGCACTGGGAGACAGCAGGTGCAGGGTGGGCCTCCTAGGGACTAAGATTGAAGACCAGGAATCCAGGGTGCCCCGCCTGCCTTTCCTATTCTCTAGATTTCTACTGGATAATACTTTAATTTCTTATTGTTTTCTGTGCAGCAGGGATATAACTTAGTAGACTATGAAATAGGCTTTACTTAGGCTTTGTAAATTGGATTAAAATGATCTAATAATTCTAATTTGGAATAAATATTTTCATATCTTTAACTTGTTTCTTCTATTTTTCTACTTACTCCAATTGTTTCTATTACAAGAAGTCCATTAAGAACATTATTCCACTCCTAAATTTAAATTTATTGGATACAATAAGACATTGCACAAAAACATATCATTTATTTAAACAAGTTTGGAGAACTGCTGCACACCACAGTCATTTCTCTGCATCCTGCACATCTTGCACTTATGTTTTGTCCTCATCATCTCATCTAAAGGAAGAAAACAAGATCTTTTGACTCCTTCTTTTCTCCCATCTTCATTCTCCCCCTGTGGCTTCCATGGGTTTTGAGGGCAAACAAATAACAAAGCAAAACATTTATAGAGTCAGTGCTTAGATCTTGGCCCCCAGATCTCTACACTTAAAGCTGAGTGAATGAAGCATGTGGAGAGGGCCCATATGAAATCGACGGAGAGACATTTGGGTTTCTGCCTGCAAACTTAAATGCCACCCTCCCCTCTTCTGTCTTCCTCTCCAAAAACTTCATAAGCAGTAATATTCTTGTGTGAGCTTGAGTGTGAACAGGAGGTGATGACTGTTAGTATGGGAGTGTGTGTGTGTGTATGTGTGTTGCAAATGGTATATAGCGCACATGTGTGTGCACATTTGCATGTGTGTGTGTGTTTGAGCAGGGTGGTGTCAGCTCGCTCCTTGCCACCCCATTTACTGTAGCTGTACCGCTGTGATCACAGACAGATATATAAATCAAACCTCGCTTGATGGATTCATCAGGGTGGCGAAACGATCGCCTGAGAAGAACTCGCAACTCTCTTAGCATTCCGTGTTCTGACGGAAAGGGTATGCAAAGAGCCTAAATGGATGAACGCTTGATTAATTCTTTGCCAGAGATGTTGGCGACAGCAGGAAATGTGTTTTTGCTTTGACTGTGTTTGCACGGGAATTTACGCACGCAGGGTGTGAGTTATGAGGCCTGAGTTTCGTACCTAAGGCTATTGTGCATAATGACGGCAGGTTGAGAGAGCTGCACGCAGCCGCTAAAGACTTGCCACCTGTGGAGTGGAGGCAACCAATGAGAGCGGGAGGAAGTGTGTGTGTGGGGGGGGTATGGGTGGAGGGGGTGTGCATGCATGATGTTGTGTGCGTTGAGATCCATGTGGGAGAAAAGATGAAGCCGGATATGAAGGATATGAACAGGCAAAGTGCGACAGAGAGACAGGTAGGCAGGTATAATCTCATTTATGCTGAAGATCTGATAAATGGACAAATCAATAAGTTTATATTCAAATAGGAAAACAGCTCAGGCATCCTGTAAAGTCTTAAACTTTACAGTGTCTATCGTGGACACCGTGCCAGTGCTTTTGCCTTCAGAACTGACTTAATTATTTATAGCCAAGATTCAACATCCCTGAGAGATTTGCGCCAATAATGTCATGAAAGCATCACACAGTTGCTGCAGATTTGTCAGCTTCACATCTATGATGCAAAGATGCTCTGTCAGATACGCTATCCTGGTCCCACACTGGAGTTCACCAAGCCTCTGATCTGAGCCCATGCTTTGTCTGAACCAGTTTGCCTGTGTAGGTGCTGGATTCCACACACCTGTGGCTATTAAAGTAATTGAAGCACCAGAAATTAACAGTTTAAAGAGGAGAGCCAATACATTTGGTAATATAATGTACAGTATCAGTGGCCGCAGCAGTTTCTGTTGACTATCAACTCAAACAGACACATGTCAGTTAATAAATTGGGAGTAAACTTTGGGGTTCAGCAGGAAAACTGCAATATCTCAGCAAAACTTGGCATAAGAAAAACTGGTTTCTGTGCATGCATCTTAATATTCCTAGAGACGGTTAGCAAGTGGATTTTAAATCTAACATGTTGATAATTTATAAGAAAAGGCAATCTGTGTGTCTGGGGGTGGCAGAGGGAGAAGGAGGAGGGGCAGCAATATGAGTAGTAATTTACTCAGTTAAGAACCAAATGGCAGACAGACTGTCGCCCTGCGTGTTATCGCAGAGCTTCGCACTCTGCTCGTTTTCTGACTCTGTTTCCTCGCTCCTGTGTGTAGTTCTGTGTGCAGATGCATGCAGTTGGCTTATAGCGTTGCGATCTGAACATTTCTTAGCAGAATGGGCTGTAAACGGTGGCGCCTTTATGGCTGTAATAGAGATTTTATGTGCACATGTTTGCTCATAAAGTCAGGTTACAGTAGATAACTGCAGGTGGATTAATCTGGGTAGCTGCATGTGCTGGGAGTCACATGTGTCCTTACTTGTGTATACCCATGTGAGTGAATATGTGTGTTTTATTGAATCTCGGGAGGCTTCATTGCACTCATCAGGATATCAGCGTTGAGGAATGGCAATGTCAATGAAGTGACAGTCGTGTGTGTGTGCAACGATTGATGTTCTTAAATCTGACAGCAGCCATATTGTGGTGAGCGAAGGGAGGGATGGAGGCTGGAGCAGAGGGAGGAGGACTGCAGCCCCCTCATCCTTGCAGGTTAATATTGACACAGCCTGGGCAGACACAGTGCCTCAAGCAGTCATCAATCACCTTCAGTGGACTCATACAAACACATACACACACACTTACTCTCAAGTAATGAGAAGGACCACACAAGTTTTGAAAGAACATGACAGAAACGCGTGTTGTAATATCCGCGGACGGCTTGATTATGTCATATAACGCACACAATCATGTGAAAAGCAGCATTAACTTACTATGAATATCTCCCTTTATGTGAAAGTTCAACTTAAATAAACACAGCAACAATTTCCAAAACTTCCCTAAGCAAACAGTTGTACAGCAAATGTAGATAAATCAAGCAAATATGTTTTCAAAAGTATCACTTTGTACACTTTATGCATATCCCTGCGTGGCAAATTATGATTGCAGTAACACTGTTGTTAATCATTTCAGAGGGAGTGAGAAAAAACAAGTTCCCTTGACAAACAAAACAATTAATTAATGCAACTTTCTATCCATCAATCACAGAGGATGTCACTGAATTACCATAATCTGTGCATGGTGGCTGTTTTAAGAGCAAACAGTTAATTTCCAGACAATAAATCACAAAGTATCTTTCTACCCCTCTGTGCACTTTGACAGCTTCGTCTCTCATTACTACAGATGAAGACACACTTGAAACTACTTTTACTAAATAAAATTAAATCGAATGTGCAATAAAAGTAACAAAGTTAGCAACAGATGTAAGCAAAATGTCTGGAATTGAAAAATTGTATTTGTAAGATTATGATGAGTAGAAAGAAATGGTGTCATATTTTTGTATTTTTTATATTTTTTCCCCCTCTCACATTCAGGACTGGCATAATTACGTGGATGACCTGAAATTATTCTGTCACCAGAATGGCTTTGACGTTCTGGTGGCAGTCTTGTCCATCAGTGATACAGTTCATCATCCTCGCCAGCAGGTGGCTGTCTACTCAAACAACACAGATATCCTAAACCAGGTAAATTCCAACATGTCTGTGTAAAAAACCTTTTTTTCAAAATCTTTTGTGTTCATTAAAACCTACTGAGAAAATCAGCCAAACAGTTCTAGTTTGCTGTAAATCCAGAATATTACCAGTAAAAATGTCACATAGTGTATTTTTGGTGATGTCCTTTGAAGTTAATGTAATTTTAATTAAAAAAACACAAATAGAAAAACAAGAAAAAAATAGGATGTCACCATTTATTGGCTCTGATTATAGATCTGCGCTGAGCTAGAGGAGTCCTCCAGCTGGTCTTTTTCTGGTGAAACAGAAGAAAGGGAAAATCTCCAGGTCTACCACATTCCAATAAACACATCCAGTCCTTCTGGTACTCTTCCTCTGCTGCTGGAAGACATCCAGAGCATCCTGAAGGACTTTGTGAACCGGCGAAACTCTGTATTGGGCTGCCACCCCAGCAGCAGGACTTCCTCAACAGAGGGAGTAGCAGGCAGCGTGGAGTTTTCCCAGGGATCATCTGGCATCAACGACATGGACGGATCTGACACAGAGAGGGCAGATGGCAACGGAGATGTGGCAACAGAAGCAAGGTATTAAGTGCACTCAACCTCAAAATTGTACACACCCCTGTTAAAAGACATGGTCTATAATGTCAAAAAGAGTAGGCCATTATAAATTATGTTCGAATTTATTCTGGCTGTGATGTGCCGCATTACTTGTACAGTTGGACTGAAAAACAATAAGCTCGAAACAAGTCTTATTTTGGTAAATGTGGCTCTTAGGATCATAACGGTTGTCGACCCCAGCCCTAGATAGAGTCCAGAACTAAATCCAGTGGAAAAACTGTGTGTTTGTCTGAAGAAGATTGTGCACAAAATAAGGTTGGAAAAGATTAAATTAAAATGCAGTAGTATGTTGAAAAATATTTGTTTAGATTATAACTGGATTATTGCAAGTTTTTGTTTTTAATTTTTTTCCCTCCATTAAATTACAGAGTAACTGTCTCATTAAAGAGTGCAGAAGTTTTGAGATGATTCATTCATCCCCAAAACATTGGCATTTTAACAGGGATTTGTACTCTTTTGAGATCCACTATACTTAATTATGATTTAAACAGTACTGCCACAGTTTAACTTTATTTTTGCAAACAGGGTGATTGCAGAGGGTGAAGAGGAGATGGGAGCTGTGGGAGTCGGTGTTAGTGGTGAGCTTTTGAGCCCTGACAGCGGTATGACCACCATCCGCAGCAGCCGCTCCTCCAAGGAGAGCTCTGTGTTCCTCAGTGACGACAGTCCAGCAGGTGAAGGTCCGGCTGGCGGACCAGGACTGCTTCTTCTGAGGAACCCTTCTCCTCTGGGATTTTCATCTCTCTCCCCTCCTGTCCCACCTGAGAGGAGGAAGCACCGCTCCAGCAAAAATAAGAAAGACAATTTCAATTTATTTAGCTTTGACCCACTTCATAGCAGGGACCAGCCACTACCAGTTGAAGGAGAACTGGTGGATTCTCTAGAAGGAGTTGATGAAGTGGAAAGAAGAGCTGGAAGCTCTAGCTTATCAGAGCTTGATGAGATGAGCTTGATTGATTTCTCTGCTCCAAACTCTATAGGAGGGCTAGAAAGTAGAAATTCCTCAATTGATCACCACGGTCAGATCTACGGGAATGAGATGATGGACACAATGGTTCCTCCAACTCCCGTGAACAGCCTGGTAGGTAGCCGCCCACCCAGCAGTTGTGGTGTCAGGTTTTTCCCAGAAGATGTTGTCGAGAGGATCAATGGCCTACAGCACAAAGACAGTGTATCATCATCCCTATCAGAGACTTGGGATGACCTGAGCAGTGAGACACAAGGAGCAGCTTTCTCCAGTGACATTAGTGCATTAAATAAGGTCAGCAGCTCAGGCAGTCCTCAGAATGTTTTAAATGAAGTAAAAGACTCAATGGGTGATGCAACAGAAAGAGATATTGTAGACCAAATATCAAAGCCAGTTGCTGCTTGTCAGAGGGCAAAGACTCTTGAACCTCAGCTTAGTTTGATCACTGAGCAGACTGAAACATGTGAAAAATGGAACCCAGACTATGTACTTAGGGATCAGTGGGACCCTGCGACCTTGACTGATCTTCAGTTAACGCCACCTGAAGATGGTGTGTTTTTAAAACCCAAAACTACTGCAAAAAAACATGTAACACCTTCTGTATTGAAAAAGAAACTCACCCTAGACACTTTAACACCAGAAACTTCTAAAGAAGAGGATGAAGGTAAAAGACCAGGCCAACAAATGGAGCTCCTAGACTTTTGGACGTACTCAGCCCAAAAGGGATTTCTGAAATCCGATAGCGGAACGACCACCTCCTACCCTGAATCTCTAGATATGTGGAATATGACGATTAGGGACGACAGTCTCTCACCTCTGACTACCCCAGACAATTTGTCTGAAAATGCAGGATCCTTTAGCGGGCTGAACACTGTTATGGGGAAAGATGCATCACTGGAAAGTCCACTGGGATATTCTAATGGTGGTATGGCGATGTGGAACACCACCATTCAGGAAGAAAGCTCCTCCACAACAACAACCCCCGAAGGACCTGAACATGAAAAAGATCTGGCATGTGTCGGATTGTTGGTAGCTAATTCTTCTCCTGAGACCGAGGAAAGAGGGCACCTTCAGTCACCTGAAGATGATGACTGGAGAGGTGTTGAGCACAATGTGAAAATAGTCATAGAAACAGCCGACAGTGGATCACAGGGGGAGGAAATGACCAACAATGACATGCAAAGTGTTCAGAGAGAGCTTTTAGAGACTGCAATTGGGAACTTGGGTTCTGCACAATCAGATGTTGAATCTTCACCTCACATAAGCACTGACTTATGGGAATTACCTGTTCATGGCATGGTCACATCCACCTCTGAATACGACAACATCGGAGCTGGGGGATGGAGCCGTGCATCCTCCCCTGACAACTCTGCCAGCCCTGTAGTGGACCTGATACATCTAGAGGATCAATCTAGCCCTTTTATAGCAGTACCCAGACTTTTTCAGAATCAGAGAACTGATCCTCTGGGAGAAACACAGGCAGATCTAGACAGAGATCAGACAGAAAACCAAATGTTTGTATTTGACAAAGAGTTTGATAATCTTACAGGTAGCACAGAAGGTCCAGTTGAGAGTAAGTCCAAAAACACTGATTGGATGGAACAATCCAGTGAGCATTCTCCATTTGTTTTAGTAGATCAGTCTACTGTCACTCTGCTCGTTTCAGAAAGTCCTAGAGAAGATGCTAAAACCCAAGTTCAGACTCCCCAGTCACTATCTCTAAGCCAGTTTGATGGAGACGGCCATCTATCAAAGAGACATGATGGATCAGACTCAACCTCATCATTAGATCTGACCATCAAAATGGCCAACAATGTACAGGAGGGGTCCCCAGCTGAAAAACAAGAGCTGGACCAAAAAGAAAACAAAATAGCAGAAGAAATATCTTTGAGCTGTTCTCCAATGGACGAAAGAGAAGCACAAAGTAACCCTAGCAGTTTTCACTCAGGTCATCAGAATAACCATGAGACTAGTTCTGATGGAGACTCATTCTCAACCTTAGAAATGGAGTACATTGTCATGCCTGGAGCAGTAAAGGAAACTAACAGGGAGTCTGCAAATGAGATTACACAGGAAGACAAGCAATCTAAAGTAAAACGGAGCCCCATGGAGACATTCAGCATGCTCTCCTATGCTGCCACTGCACTGAGATCCCACACCAAATCTGCACCTGATGAACACCTGGAGAATACTCAGCAAAGCAGTCGACAACAGACCAGAGGAGCTGAAAGCAAATCCGTGTCATCTGAGTCAACCGATCCTTACCAATCCAGCCTTGATTATAATCCTGACCATCACATCCTGCCAGGAAAGTCCACCTCTGACCAGTCAAAAAAGATCTCTGAAACTTTCCACCAATCAAATTTTGGACAAACAGAGGAATCGAACTCTGAAAATGAGTCTGGGTTAGCTGCCAGAAGTGTCTCTCCTTCCCTAAGATATCCGTCTGATCATTTCCTGAAGACCAGAGAGGAAGTCTATGTCCATTCACAGATCTCAATGGAGGATTCTGATGAAGGTGGGCATTCACCACCAGCTCCTCCGCCAAGCACTGCTTCTTTGGCTGACTTTAAACTCTGGGGAGGCCAGTTAGTCGGTCAGGACGTACCTCAATCAACATCTGAAGCCCAGTCCCCGGCACTCACTAACAGTTCAGTCTCTCAAAACAGCTCTCTGGTAAATTCCCCGGTAAATGAGCTGTGTTTTTCCACTGAAAAAGGACTTGACTTACCATTTTCTGGAGATTTAATGGAAGAGGAACATGAAGATGATGACACAGAGTCCACTGCCCTGCCAAAATGTAGCTCAGAGGAACCACATGAAAGAAAAGAAAGAGAAGGGTTTGAACCTCCTGACCTCTTGAGTTTTACTGAGGCCCTTATTGAAGCTCCCATGTTTAAACAAACAAATTTAGAAACTATTGAACAAAAGAATGATGGGTTTCTACTTAACACAGAGGCCTACTATGATTCACAATTTATAAGGATGGAGGAGCAACAAATTGAAGATCATGAAGCTTCTGGAGACATCGATTCACCTGTTTTAAGGTAAGCTTCCCCACAAATAAAATATTGATCTAATAAATGGGTTTTATTTCTTTAAAATCAGGGAAGATACCTCAGTATATTCTTAGCCTTTTTTATTTTTTTACAGATTTCATATATTCCATCTCATATATTTCATCCTATTCTTCCTGTTTTCTGCTGGGTTTTGTCCAGTTTTTCACTTGAGTCTTTCAGGAAAAAAAAAAATTGGCATCACTGACAACCCTGTTCTAATTGAGCTGGACAGTTCTCCCCAGGATATTGGTATAGCAAAGTGTGTGTGTGTGTGGGTGTGGGGGTGTGTGGGTGTGGGTGGGTGTGTGTGTGTGCGTGCGTGTGTGGGTGTGTGTGTGGGTGTGTGTGTGTGCGTGTGTGTGTGTGTGTGTACACATGTAGGGTGGATGAGTGAAAAATGAGTGCTATATCAGTGGGGTAATGGGAATCTATGTCTGCATCGGTGTGAGGAGATAAAGAGCTGTACATATATATCTGAGTGCATGTGATGTGTGTTTAGCATCGAGGTTTGATCTGCAGCTCTGCGTTTTGTTTTTTATAAATCAGTTTATGCCTCATTAAATATGCATTACCTGCCTCATTACAGCTGGAGCCCCTCCACTGCTTATGGAAATGGCTCCCCTTGCTTTCTAACAAGGTGCTGGCATACATGTGTATTAGCAAAGCTTCCATATGTAAAATCAGGTGCAACAGAGAATACCTTGTCCATCTGGCTTTAATTTTGCATTAGTAATGCATTTCTGCAGTACTTTAAACTGAAAGGCAGAGGTTTTTAAAACATAATTGCGTATATTTTGTTTGCATCTAAATAGTATGTGGGAATGTTAGGATCACTTACACTTATTTTAAGATTAAAGATGAAAAAAGAGAAAAAGTGGAAATGAAATAGGTCAATAATAAAGTCAAAATAGCACTGGCACAACACCTACGACAGCCAGATCTTGTTTATATAAGCTCCTAACTTCATACTTTAGAATAAGATTGAATAACAAGAAACTATTTTTCTGCTAACATATGGACAAATATGGGTTAGAAAGAACACAACAGTTTCAAAATCCCACCTTTTCTTCTAGATTTCATTTCCACTTTATACTCAATATTTTTGTCTTGACAGAAAAGAATTTAACTTTTTTTCTCAACTTATTCTTGAATTTAGTTCTTGACCTTATTTGTAATGGAAAAGAAAAATAAATAACCACGTTTTTCCTCCAACCAACCCTAATTCTATTTTGCAAAATATAAGTTTATCTGTATTGCCAAAGTAATATATGCAGTTATCCTTGAAAGTGTAATATATTGGTGGCCAACCAGAAGTTGTAGATACTCACTCAGTTTAGATAATAGTTTGAGATGTAGTATTACAAACTATGAAAATATACTTCAAGTATACAGTAGTGTCAACTCTCAACAATTATACAATACATTCTTTTTTAGATATCATGTGATGCAAAAATTAATTCTAGTTCTATATAGTTGGGATATATATTCACCTTATTCCTAGTTTCCATGAATCATTGGATGAATTATATTGGCGACTTCTGGTTTCGTGTTTTTATAATCAAACGACCTCTTAAATATGAAATAAAATCATGTGGGACCAGCTACTTTTACATCTTAAAGAGGACAATGTTGTCATACCAGTCAGTTAAACTATTCATCTTTCAAAGATTTTGTAGGATGGCCTGAAGAAATGGACTCTGATTATGTATACAAATGTGTTTATTTACTGTCGCAATGTCAATTTTGCAAACAAAAAGAGTGTAGCATTTAGATTTTAATTTAAATCTTCAGCATTAATGCGTTGTCACTTTTATAGTTTGATCCAAACAAAGCATCCCAGCTTATACTTCATCAGAAGGTCTTCTTGTCCTTCTGAGATGCAGAAGGACAAGGATTTTGATGTCCTGTCCTCCAACAATACATCAAAAACTGAGATATTCCTAAGGATTTAATATCAAGACTGAAGGAAAGGTCACAGGCAAAAGAAGTCAGATGCTAAAAAGAGACCCAGAGAGGAGAAATAAGAAAAGTTTAATACATGTGTCTCTCTCCCTCAATGTTGTCTCTGAGGGCAATTGCTTTGTTTTTGTCAGTGCAGTACTGCCATCAACAGATCTTTCTAATAACTGCAGAAATTTCATGCATCTGTTTTTGCATTTATGAAGAGCAAGAGAATAAGTTGCAAAAATATAAAAACAGACCCCTACTATAGATCCTTGACACATGAATACAAAAATCTATTTTATTTTCCAACAGATAATTTGAGTTCTCGAAAGAAAAATACAAAACTGATAAGATAAATCCTTTTCTTTTCTTCTTTAGTTACTCTGTAATTAATGACAGAGAATCAGCATAATGCAAAAGTGGTTATTTTATTTCTAGAAATATTTCTATTAGTTAAACAGATGCATCCAATGTGTCTTTAAACTAGGTAACATTGTTTCATTAGCTTTTAACCACACTTTGTTGCTTTCAAATTGGGTATTATTATTGTTTTAAATAATTTAGAAAGAAAGTATGAAGTATTGCCTAAAAATAAAGTGAGGTATTATTGAATGAGTGTCACTGTGTCCCATATGTATTTGCACTGATCCCAGATCCCTTATCCCCGTAACAGAAGACACCAAGACAGAACGTGTCAGCCATCATCTCAGCCGATTAATGAAAATGCTGCATCTGATCTGAACACAAGTCTTGTTCAAAACAAGTATGGGTACAACTACCACCACATCGACCAAAGAACTGAAAACCAGCATGTTCACCCACCCTGCGCGATAACCAAGCCGGAAAGGCCTCCGAGCACCTCAGATGTTTACGCTGAGTTCACAACCGATGCACAGGCCGAGTATTTCAGAACGGAGCAAATCGAGAACCAAACTGGAGCCAGCGCCCATCAAAGCCTGCATTTTAAATGTCATTACATCACTGACAACACGTATGTGGAAGAACCCACGAGCAGCTCCGAACTCCAGGACTTTCAATATGAAGCTGGTGGAAACCACTCGACAGAAGATCGTGCTCGATATGTATCACAAGGATATGTTCACTTTCGTCTGTCAAGGTGAGTTGCTCCAGAAAATAAGTTCAATTTCTGGATTTTGATTCCATAACCCAATATGATTATGTTGAAAGTGAAAATAACTATCTGCCTTAAATAAAAAAAAAAAATACAAATTGTTGCATTTTAATTATAAAAAACATTACTTGTGATTGACCAAAGTTTTGTGCATCACTCCTATCATTATTATACCTCCAGCATGACTTTCTGTTGCAGTCTGCATCACTGTTCCTCTAATCATTTGCACAGTCAGTCTTTGCAGATCGTGTGCAACACACCCACTTATTGCACATTAGATTTTTTTTTTTCTTTGCACAGTTTACTGCTTCTTATTTGGAATCTTTGCAAATAAGGCCCCATAATTGAAAAATTGACTCATGCCCTCAATATTTTTTTTTCAAGGTTTTATATAATTTTCCAAAAACATTTCATAAAAATGACTAACAGTCTGAAAATGATTGACTTTACATTCATTGCACAGCCTTCAATATTCATGCCTTGAGGTTTTATCTGAGCCCTTGTTTCGTGACAGGTTTCCATCGTTTCAGGTACGCCGCATTCGCAAAGGTGTTTGCTTGTTTACCCTCCCATACATTTGAGCTTGAGTGACATTCCATTTTAAATCCATGGAGTTTTACACGATGTCGGCACACTCTTTTCAACTACACTAGCTTCTGAAAATTCTTTTGACAGGGTCTAAAAATTACAAAAGTAGTAGAAAAAGACAATGAATCTACTGTGCTATGCCTTCCTAAGATACTTTTTTTTTCTAATGGGATGCTAAAATAAAGCCTGTTTTTAGGTAAGTATTTGTTTAGGGGGTGCTCTGGTCATACTGTTCCCATTAGTAGTTCCAGTATTGTGCTAATTTTGTCCCACACTGGAATAATGTCCCGCCCCCTCTTTGGGATGCATGACCCTCCCCTGTTTAGCACTGCTTGTGTGTGTGTGTGTGTGTCTATTTGCATACATGCACAATAGGCCTTTCCCCTAATTAACTAGTCATGTGACCTACTGTGGAAAGTCTGGTTCGGAGGACACTGTGATGACAAAAAGGTAACAATCAAAATTTCTGTAAACAAAAAAAAATATCTTGTGCATGTGTCTTCATGTGTGTCTCTGTGTGTCAAGGCATCTCTGTAGTGCTTTTCTCCATTGTTAGCGGTCTGTATGCTAATCAGAATCTATTAGAGGGGCTATAGTTGGAGGGAGGTGGTAACACTGCATGGTATTGTGTCCTCAGCCCACACGTGCAGCCTGGGAATGAAGCAGCGGGTCAGTTTCTCTCCATCTGCTTTGTCACGTCTGTAATCCTTCATGTCTTGAGTCAAATGAATGGATTTCAGATTCCGTTTTATTCAGTGTCATGGGAACAGCTCTGTTCTTTTGCTTTGGAGATAGATGATTGTCTTTGCCTTGTTTGGCCCTTTACTGTGTGTAGTTGTGCCTCTGGTAGCATTGGTCATAGCAATGATAGTTTATGTCATGGCTCACTATTGTATTTCTTTGCCTCTGAGCAGAAACTCCCATCAGGGAGAAGGTGAAGCAGCTACGATGATGAAGATGGACTCCAGTGAAGAAGTAGCTCAGAAGCTGGAAGACAGAGAAGGTAAATAAACCGAAAACAGAAAAACAAAACTTGTATTGTTTTCACTTCTCAAAATCTTCTGCGTGTGTTTTAGTTGTTAAAGGAGGTTAATGGTACAGAAAAAGGCAAAAATAAAAGCCCTCAAAAGGGAATCAGTCCTGATGTGAAATAAAGGCTGAAATAAAGAAAATAAATTTTAGGGCAGACAGGAAATAAAAAAATAAAGAAAATGTTTTTCACTTTGACTGAACATTTTGGTATTATGTAAATCTGGATCCCTTTCACACTTCATTATTATATCAGTAATATTAACAAATACACAACAAAAAAAAAGAAACATTGCATTACAGTGGCAGAATGAAAAGTTTTAATCCAGATGAGAATTAATCTATTTTCCAGAGTTTATCCAACAGCCTACACTTACGACTGGGAGTCATACTAGCATCTCTGTCTGTTCCTGTTCCTTTCAAGAATGTTTCTATACCAACTATGCCACTGAAATTGTTGTACAGATCCCTCCTCTTCAGCAGACACTTCAGCTGGATCAAACCACAGGAGGAAGCTGTCGGCTCCGCCAATAAACCCATCACTGGAACGCAGTGAAGGGTCTCTTCGTTCAGAAGATGCTCTGGACACGGATGATGATGCCTTGGACACTGGAGACGATCTGGATGCCAGCATAGATGGGATAGACACACCTGATGAGGCAGACTCACTCAAAATGAATGTCCAGGGTAAGATACAAGCCCAAAGACTCAATGCAAATATGGCGCTTGAAGGTCTTACAAAAGTTTTCATACCCCTCAAAGTATTTCACATTTATCACAAAGCAATACAAAGTACTCAATTTATTTAATTGGGATTTTATGTGATAGACCAACACAATGTTATTCAGATGATTTGTAAGGTGCAACCAAAACTATATATGGTTTTAAGATACTTGACATAATTAGCTTCTCTTGAAGTTGCAGCTGAGAACTTTTTGTGGAATGTGTCTCCTACCTTGTCACATCTGGAAACTGAGATATTTGCAAAATAACTGTAGGTTTATGGTATCTGTGAACATCAGTTGTGAAGTTTTGCTGCAGAATGCACCTAGAACATCAAATACAGACACAAGGAAAGACAAGAGAGAGTTAGATTCTTTTTACTCGCGAGGAGAACGGACAGAGACGTACTCAGTTACAATCTCGACCCGCTCTGAAAATACATCCTGCCGCACCCTCTCTTTTTATTTCAATCATTCCCTAGTTACAATGCCCATTTCAGCTCTATCAAAACATATGCAGCTGCACCGTGATTCAAGGTTTCATAAGATAAACTAGAATATTCCTGAAGAGATGTAACTGGGGCCTGCCAAAGTGTGCCTGTCGGTTTGGACCCAGCGTTCTGATGCTCAAAATTAGCATCAATGCTAAGGAAAGCTGCAATGTAATCAATAGCATGAGGAGAATGACAAGGCTGTTAACTAACATGGACTTGCACCATTCAGTATGATGAAGTAAGTGTATCAAGTAAAATTAGCCAAAATGTTAGTGTGAATGCTGTCAGCAGCATGTGGGGCATCACTAGCATGTTATCTATAATTGACTTATTCCATTCAGTATACTAAATATGGCTAATAAGTCAGAAAAGTAGCTAATAGCTTATTTAAGCTAAAAGGCTAATGCTAATGAACTGCCTTGCAATACCCCCTCAAGTTAGGGGGTTCAATACCCCTAACTTGAGGGGGTATTGAAGCTTTTATTTTTAAATTTTCAGTAAGCTTCATATCAAATGGCCACACCAATCCAATGTGTACCAGTGCTTTGGAGAAACCAGTCACATAAAGCCAAAAAGAGCATTTACATGATGTAGAAATTGTCAAAGCTTTTATTTTGAAATGTTCAGTAGGCTTCATTTCAAAAGGCGAAACTAATCCCATGTGTAACAGTGATTGGGTTTAATCAGTTATAAAATGCCCAAAACACGAGTAGTTCTAAAGGCCAGCTCAGTCCTCCTCTGTAGTAACTGACAGTTCCGCCATGTTGTAGTTCTGACTAGTAGTTCTGGCCTGATATTGAGGCTTTTATTTTGAAAAAAAAACAACCCATAAGCTTCATATTAAATGGCCACACTAATCCAATGTCTAACAGTGTTTGGGTTAAATCCATTATTTACTGGTCAAAACAGCCAGTAGTTCTAAATGGCAGCTCAGCCCTCTGTTTTAACTGAGTGTTAGTTAGAACTACAGTGATGCGTATTTGTAGTCCTAACCAGCAGCCAATCTCCTCTTGTGTTCCGTTGCTATGGTTATCAATCCTCTGCTAACGGTCATGTGTGTGTGAGACAGAGAGGTGGAGAAATAATTCTATCTTTGTGAGACACCCAGTCAGTTTATATGAAAAAAGCAGTCCGAACAACTCCTTCCCGTTTAGGAACCAAGAGACGTATTCGAAAACTGTTTGAAGCATATGAGAGGGCTATTTGTCGTCTCCCATAGTACCGCGATTCATATCTGTAGCTCAATCACAGTAATAGCAGTGATGAGACAAAGATGGTGTGTGCAGAGCTCATTAATTTTTCAGAAATACATGGAAGTGAATCTGGGAGAGCGTCAGTTATCCTGTCGCATGATTTCACTCTGAAGCACCTTGACAGAAAACCATAAGCCCTAGAGAAATTTCAAAAACATTTTACGGGAACAGGCATTCGTATCAATGTCATGACCGAGTTTGATACCAATAAAGTGATATTTGTGGGCGTGACGCGATTTCAAAATTGTTTTGGGGTCAAAAATCCACTTCAATTCTCACTCTAATGGAGCGGCAGTTGGTGCCAGTTACACTCTGCATTTCGGCAGTTGGAAATTTGCTCGTTTTTCGCTTTTTACGTCGCCATCGTAACTCCCAACAAAAGTAATAGCTCCCTTCCTGGGATCGAGCCGCAAGTTTTGATACCACTTTTGTGGGTGGGCACGCAGCGGTACGAGTCGCATTAACGGTGACGGAAGGATAACAAATAATATGTATTAAAGAGACGTTCCATTGGGTGTAGAACAATAGGTGCCTGCCATGCAATGCATGTTTACCATATAAACATGGTTCGCAAATCTGTGTTTTCAAGAGGGTTAGGGATGCAAATTTTCTAACCTTGAAAAGTTGAAGACTTTAAAAATTTGGAAAGAAGATGATGTCATGGAAAAGAGGACTTCCAACTACAAACACTTGTTGGATTCTTATTGGAAAGAAAGAAAATGGTTAAAATACCAGTGGAAACTATTTTTTTTTTAAAAACTGTATTTAACAGTTGATTTCTTTTTACATAAAATTACGATAAGTCTGGCTATTTTTAGACCAGGGGTCACCAACCTTTTTGAGACTGGGAGCTACTTCACAGGTTCAGAGTAACACGAAGGGCTACTTGTTTGATACAGGCATACATTTTCTTTACAACAATAATTCATATATGTAAATATGATTACATGCTGCCTGATCATATTAATGTTAGGGACTACTCACAATAGTTATCACTAAGGACAGCTATGGTTAATTGCTATATTGTGATCAGACGTTCTTAGTTCAGAGTTTTAAGTTGGTGAGGTGGGGAACGCCAAAGCCTAAATCTTATGGGTCAGTTTTCTTTTTCTGTGAGCTAAAAATGATGAGTGGAGTTTGAACCTCCCGTAGTTCTAAGGTTCCGCCTGAGCTTTTTACAGTGTGCGGTTCTGGTGGGTCGCCAGCTTATTAGCTTTTTATGGTTTCTCTAACTGAACAGCTGACGGGTCACCTGCTGGCTGACACCAGCAGGTGTCGACAAGAAATGTCCGACAGATCGGAGGGTCCAAAACTATCACTGCACCTGACCTGCAAGAGCACAACCACCTCTCCAACGCGCAAAAATCGGCACAAAACTAAACCACTAAAGTAGGACAACCTTTTTTTTCGGGGTTTTTTTTGTTGTTTTTTTTTATACAAACGATGCTAAATAATAAAGATATTGAAGCGAAACCTACCCTTGTGGTTCACAGAAAGAGGAGAGTGTTGATCGCAGGTTCAGGTGGTGTCAGACGTCCAAAGGAGGAGAAGGAGAAGCAACAATATTTGCTTAGTTTCTACTCTACTTTGGCTAGATTAAATTCGACTAGATTAAATTGTTTAACCCGCAGTCTTAATGCGACGCTCAGGAAGAGCGGCAGATGTCAGCCGACAGGTGACCCACCTACTCTCCAGTTCGGGAAACATCAAAGAAGCTCATAAACCGACTGGGAGTCATACTAGCATCTCTGTCTGTTCCTGTTCCTTTCAAGAATGTTTCTATACCAACTATGCCACTGAAATCGTTGTACAGATCCCTCCTCTTCAGCAGACACTTCAGCTGGATCAAACCACAGGAGGAAGCTGTCGGCTCCGCCAATAAACCCATCACTGGAACGCAGTGAAGGGTCTCTTCTTTCAGAAGATGCTCTGGACACAGATGATGATGCCTTGGACACTGGAGACGATCTGGATGCCAGCATAGATGGGATAGACACACCTGATGAGGCAGACTCACTCAAAATGAATGTCCAGGGTAAGATACAAGCCCAAAGACTCAATGCAAATATGGCGCTTGAGGGTCTTACAAAAGTTTTCATACCCCTCAAAGTATTTCACATTTATCACAAAGCAACACAAAGTACTCAATTTATTTAATTGGGATTTTATGTGATAGACCAACACAATGTTATTGAGATGATTTGTAAGGTACAACCAAAACTATATATGGTTTTAAGATACTTGACATAATTAGCTTCTCTTGAAGTTGCAGCTGAGAACTTTTTGTGGAATGTGTCTCCTACCTTGTCACATCTGGAAACTGAGATATTTGCAAAATAACTGTAGGTTTATGGTATCTGTGAACATCAGTTGTGAAGTTTTGCTGCAGAATGCACCTAGAACATCAAATACAGACACAAGGAAAGACAAGAGAGAGTTAGATTCTTTTTACTCGCGAGGAGAATGGACAGAGACGTACTCAGTTACAATCTCGACCCGCTCTGAAAATACATCCTGCCGCACCCTCTTTTTTTATTTCAATCATTCCCTAGTTACAATGCACGTTTCAGCTCTATCAAAACATATGCAGCTGCACCGTGATTCACGGTTTCATAAGATAAACTAGAACATTTACTACGAACAGTATGATTGTAAAAGGCTAATCAACAGCATTATGCTATAAACTATCTTATTATAAACATGAAGAACAGGATGTCCTTCTGCTGAGCAGCCGTCTGATTAGAACAAGCTGGCGCCGGCTGTCTGCATCCTTCAGCCGGGCCTCCTTCAACATACTCAGAAACATAGTTAAAGCAATTCAACATTCATGATGCATGAACAAAAGAAGCAAATGTTTGATAACATAATTGTATATACAATTTCTCTACCACTAACACAGGAATTTGCTTTGCTCTAAACTCCTTTGTTGTTCTGGCTGTAAGTTGAGGACTGAAAGGTGAAAGTCTTTCACAGCCTCTCATAGGTTTTCTTCCAGGATTGCTCTATGTTTGTCTCCATCTCCCTATAAACGTTGCTCAGCTTCCCCGTCCCTGCAAAAGTAAATAAAAATTAAAAAGAATTTAAGAAAGGAGTCCCACATCATGATGCTGCCACCACCACAAGCCAAATGGAAAAGTGAGTCCATGGTAATATGCGGTGCTTATATTTTTTAGAAAGTTCAGTTTTGGTCTCATCCCCTACTAAAAATGTGACTTCTGGTGATTCTCTATCAACAACAACTTTCTTTCTGATACTCTTTGATAAAGACCATATTTGTGGAGTGCTGTGACTTTTAGATTTCAACATGTCTTGGCTGGTCTTTAGTTATATCAAAGTCTTTTCATTTTCAGATGAAGGATTGGACAATTTTCTGTGAGCTTGGAGTACTGATTTACAGCCGTATCTGTTTTTAAGGTTTCTCCCTTATTTGATATTTTCTCGTATCATTAATGTCACCAACGACAGAGTCAAAAGAGGCTGGTTTGGGTGCAGGAGCAGCATCAGGTGATGCCGCAGCAGAGCGTCGAGGAGAGGAAAAGGGAGACGACCGGCTGTGGAGGAGTGTGATGATTGGAGAGCAGGAGCATCGCATTGATATGAAATGCATTCAACCATACAAGAAAGTCATTTCCCATGGAGGTATGGAAACACAAATGGTTGGCATTTGTAAGACTTGTCTCTTCTGTTCATTTTATTGTCTCACAATTTTCCAAAACAGGTTAAGCAAAGCTTCACCCTTTGTTTTGTAGATTCATGTCATCATGTGGAAAAATGCTGAACTCTACGTTTTCTGGTTTAAGTTAATGTCAGTATTTGTATATTTTGTCACTGAACTCTGTATTTTTTCCTAAGTTTCTCTTCTGTAATTTTATCCATTTAGGTTGATGTGGGATAATAAAGAGAAGCTTTTTATTTGCTTCTCAGTGCTTCATCTGTGTTTTCGGTTCCTCTTTGCCTTTGACGTACGACTGCAACATTATTTATTCAAACTAAAAAGTCTGCTCAATGAATGTCCATTTTGTTTCAGAGCTAATAAATATGGAAATAAAAAAAGTGTTCAACAAATTTACGCAAACTGAGAACTGATGTGGTGACTTTTCTTTTTTTGCAGGTTACTATGCTGAAAAGAATGCCATCATTGTGTTTGCAGCTTGTTTCCTGCCAGACAGTGACTGTGAAAATTATAACTATGTCATGGAAAACCTTTTTCTGTAAGTTGAACTTTCCAATCTCCCCGATTTCATGTACACATTCAGAGCAGCCACGATGCCCACATCTAATATCAAAACCATTGACATTAATTCACTGAATTAGCAACATAAGATCTGGGGTTTGATATGGTATTATCTTGGACTGGCCCTAGAAAGCGATGCTGAAATGAAGAAGCATTTTCTCATTAATTTAAAACCAACAATGTTAGACCCAGAATGCCATGATATGATGTACCATTATTATTTTCTTATCGTTATGAAGGTAACGTGATAAATCCAGGTCCAATTTCCTTCTTCTTGCAGCTATGTAATAAGTACATTAGAGCTAATGGTGGCAGAGGATTACATGATTGTGTACCTGAATGGAGCCACTCCTCGCAGAAGAATGCCGGGTTTCACCTGGATGAAAAGGTGCTATCAGATGATAGACCGAAGGTAATCATTACACCAGTGCTTGCTTTCTCATTTTCTACAAGATCTGATTACATATCGGACATTTTTAAGATCCAAGCCTAAATTAGGTCTTAAAATAATTTCAGATAATTTTCAGGTAATTGACAACTAAATGATCTGCGGTTATGTTTTTTGTAAAGTTTTCTCACAATCTAACACTGTAAATTAATAAGTATTGTCGTTGTCTACCAGTGAATGTTTTGTAGTTTAAAAAACATTTTTCTCTAATTGAGATCGAAATAGGATATAAATGGATGGTGTTGTCTATTTTAAGATTATAAAAGAAGGTTTGAGGTCTTTCTAAGGAAAAACACGATTTTTGACAGTGAAAACTGAAAACCTGGCAAACAGGAGGTGAAGATTGATGCATCTCTGATCCAGTTTCCTCACTTTTTTTTAGCAGACACGCTCAATATGTTATGGTCAGGTTTTAAACAAAAAATGTATCAAAAAGCAGTCACGGTCCACAGGAAAACTTTAAAATATCTTCAGAGAGCATGGACATACAGTAGATGTTTGTCTCAATATCCTTCATGATGTTTAGTTTTCTCTCTCGTTTTGCTGCAGACTGAAGAAAAACCTAAAGATGTTCATCATTGTCCATCCCTCCTGGTTTATTCGAACTCTGCTGGGACTCACCAGGCCCTTCATAAGGTCTCACTGTCACTCACAATTTACTTACACACAATATGGACACAAAATGCAACAATGAATATCGCCGTACACCACTGGATATCGACTTACACTGAAATCTTTTTGATTCCTGTTTTTATACAGCTCAAAGTTCAGCAGTAAGATCAAGTATGTTCACAGCCTGCAGGAGCTCGGAGAAATAATCCCAATGGAGTACGTCCACATTCCTCCCAGCATCATAAAGTGAGTTTTTGTCAGCACTACGTAAAACTATCGTGAGAGAATAATAACGCATGTTGCCTCTCTGTATATGTGGACCAGGTTGTTTGAATATTTTGAAAGGGAAATTGCCTCATGCTCCAGTCTTGCACATCTTAACTGCAAGCCTAAATCTTGACTGCAGGACGTAACTGTGTGAAAGGTTTCCATGATAATAGTCTGCTCATTTGAATCTGCTGGTTTTGTGAAAAACCAAAACCAGCAGATTCAGATTAACATTTGACTTTCCTGCATCCGTCCCAAAATCAGCTGCTTTTTTACATTTTAATATTTCTCTTAGTCGAGGAGCTGACTTTCAATGTGAATGATCAATTCTGAACTCGCTGTTCTTTTAAATGTGACACACATGTTGCATCTGTTAGCTTGTGGTAATAGTAAAATTTAGTAGCGCATACAAAGCAAGTCTGCCTCCGGGTTCTGAGAACTTCACTCTGTCTTTAGAAGACCAATGTACAAACCAGGAACAAGCTGAATTTATGGGGTTGATAAGATAATAAGTTCCTAAATGGTAGAGATTCCCAGGTGTACTAACTCCAGTCGAGTAACTTTAATTCTGGTGTTTATTGTTCACAAATAAAATAACCAAGATTTTCACTTTTTTCCCCCCCATCACTTTTTAAAAAATCTTCAGAGTTACTAATAACTTGCAGTGTGTACCAGTAATGATTATTATTTTACAAGACTGAATATTTCAATTAAGCCCTTAACATCCATTTTTTTTGTCTCCCAGTCTGTTTCTTCTTTTATTTGTTCCATGTGATTTTCTAATAAAAAATACTCTCATCGGGATCCATTGATTTGTATTACCAAAAAACTATCAACTTTATGCCTTTCATCTTAACTACATTTACTTTAGGACTGATGAAGGGAGAAAAAATAAAATTAGTCAATAACAAATGAGAATTGCCTACTAGAGAATTGTGAGCGGAGGTGGATTAGCTAAAATATTTAGCTAATCAAATTTTTACTAAACACACAAGTCCTAGATGCGTTTTTGTTTATCAAGTATTATCTACAGTCAGCCAAATTGTCTAGACTTCCGGTCTTATAGAAAGACAGACTGCTGTCAAAACACAAAATGTCACAAGGAAAAGATAAGATAAACAGATGTTAGCAAGTCATGTCGGCTGACCATTTGTATTCATCAGATATAGAGATATTCAGTGAAAAAGCTCTGTGGAAGAATTCAAGACAGGAACAAAAGCACAATGGCTCTTGGAAGGTAGAACAAGCCATCGCTTGTTCAACAGCAATAAAAAATGCATGATACGAATGTGTGCTGATATTTTTATTCATCTCTTGTTTATGTTAACCATTACTAACTCTTTCTGACCTACTGTTGAAGCAGTTACAGATCACATTAACTTTCATCTATGCTTTGCTTATTAATTATGATCATCAGTAAAGTAGGCACTAATAATTTTATATTAAGTAGTTCTCACGCAGTAGACCGACTTCCACTTCACAACATGCTACACTGTAAAAGTACCACTGTTGAGGCTGCAGTTTGAAACAACCTATTTTAGTGAAGATGTTGCTACAGTGTCTAAAAAAACACAAATTCCTTCGAAAGAATTTTTACTAGCTTGTACTTTGAACATCAGTCAGAGTATCAGTTAATAATTTAATAGTTTGATCGTTTTCATATCTGGAACTGAAAAATGACTAACTGGAAGGTTAGGAACACAGCACACAGGTCAAGTATAAAGTTGTGGAAAATAAAGTTGTCAAAAAATAAATAAAGTCAAAAACAATAGAAAACTAACATTGTTTGTCCCACTGAGAAACTATTTTGCATTTCAAACAAATCTTCTCCTTTGAAAAATATGTAATATGAGAATATTAAATCCTCAAGGACATGTAAGTCGCTCTTATCAAGTAAATATTTAAGACATACAGTATGTAAGTGGCAAATCTGTGCAGCACTAAAGCGTCATTTAGCAACAAACTAAACATCACTGAAACATGATCAGGATCAGTCCTCCTCTGTTGAGCTAACCAAACACCTGCAGAACACATACAAATTTAGCAGGGAGCATAAGCTTGTTGGTAAAGGGAAATTACTCATAAATGCTTCATGTTCTGACCACCATTTATGAAGAAAGCAAATATGCTTGAACTGTATAAAAAACTGAGCTTCTGTTTTTCCAAAGGGATGGGAGAACATAAAAGCTGCCCTGGTGAGATTTAAATCAAAGTCAAGGGATCATTGTAAACATCAGACATATGTGAGCCTCAGAGACTTTGGAGTTTATCATTTTATGAGTTGACTAAAAGCATTTGCTTCCTTATCCTACTTAGTGTATATTTTGTCTCAAATTCATAGCCAAAGGAAAGGTTTCCCTTCAGTAAATGTTCTCTTCCTTTTTGTCTTCTGTCTCCTTCAGAGTGGACAAAGGGAAATCAGCTGTTTGAGAAGACACTTGGATGCTGCCTCGTTTCTCCCTGTATTTTGCTGTACTGTCTGCCACAGCATGTCCGAGTATGAAAGCTTGCAGCATGATTAGTGCGGCACATAGTTGTTGCCTTGCAACTATTGGTGAATCGGAGGGGATGGAGCCATAAAGCTAACATGGTATAATCACGTCGTCTTTGTGGAGAGTTTCTGATTAAAGGGTTCGAAGATGGTGGAGACTGTCACTGTGCTGAAAGGGAGGAAAGCTTTGTCCCATTTTCACATCACTTAGCTAAGTTCCCTATCTCTTCCTGTGTTTATTTAAATATAATTAACACATTTACAGCTATTCTTCATTGTATATTAAAAGGTATTTATACTATTGTGTATTTTCTGAAGTCACAGCTGCAATTTGAACTCAACGTTAGCAGAAAGCCTCTGCTCTCCCTCTACCGTCAGGGTATTGTGCCGTGTTAGATCTCTAAGAAGTCTCTGTTTAACTGTTAAACAGAGACTAGCTGTTTTATCTGTTTAGACTACAGTCTCAGTCGATGGGCTTTTGAAAAAACAATAAATTGGCCTTAAATATTAGGACTATTTTATAAGCAGTGGGACCTGCACTTGCATGATGTTGATAGGTGGAGGTGGTTGACCCCATCAAAGAGAAGGATGTTTTGTTGAGTAAGAAGCTGTGATTTTTTTTTCTGTGTGCAGACTTGTAAGTCAACACTTGATTTGTTTATTAATAACATGAGCTGTTCTTTCCTCCCGCTACACTGTGTCACTGTGAAAACATCCATATGGTCAGCAGAATTTAATCACTGTAGTGAAATTAAAAGGTTGTCAGAGAAAAACAATTGGAGTGGAGTTTTCCCATGTTCCAAATGTGTTCCATGTTTTCTATCAGCTGTTTGTAACGATCCACTTAATGGTGAAACCAAAGGGAACATGGCTTTATGACTGGCTTCATTATGATGAATGTGAGGTGTAATCGAAGTTCACCCTTTGTGTAAGATGAATCATTGGGTGACAAACTTAAGTACTTTATGTTCCTTCATGCAAAGATAACAGCCACGGTGGAGACTCGGTAATGTATGCTTTTACTCATAAATGTTAATATGTAACTGGCATATGTGGTGGGAAAATAATTATTAGTTAACATCTGCTGATCTTGTTATATTAAATGCTTGTGAACTCTCACCAAAAGAACCGGTTTAGGCTACACAAAGGTTGGAAGTGGTTTTCCTACAGCTACATGGGAGCCAGACTGTTTCCCTTATTCCTGGTATAAAACTCAAGCGTTGACTCTGCCTGACAGAGCTTTTCATTCGGAATCTTTTCATTATTGATTGTCTTACAAGCTCTCTGTACAATACAATATACAAATAAACCTGACAGTGATTGGAAATTATTTTTTTTCCACAGCACATAATATTTATTTGTTGTAGAGATCAGAAAATTGTGCACTTCATTAAATACAGTTTCCTCCCGACCATTAGCCTGGTTGTGTCTTATTTGTTTCCAATACTTTCCAGAAGTATTTATATTAACACGCAGTGACAAGAAGCTAGATGTTTCTGTTTTGTCATTGAGATACTTGATCAATCTTTTTCTAAATCTTCTATTGGGTAATTTTCCTTTCTTTGTTTCTTCAGTATTGAGGGGGGGGATGATACAGTTGTCATTTTGTCAGAGAGCATGATGCTCTTTCACTCTTTGCTAGTGGTTGGGTAAAATGATTTATTACCAAGCATTTTTATTTGTTCTTTCCATATCATAATGACTAGAAAAACTACCTAAATGACTCTGACAAAAAGTAGAATTTTTTTTTTAAATTTCTGAACCTCAATGATCTCAAGGATCTTCTCTATCCCTGCTGTAGCCAATGACGGGTTAAAAGATTTTTATTTTTATACTTTTATTTGCTCAAATAAACTAAGCATACAGTATTTTAATAAAACACAAGATTTATTCTGTTTTTATTGAAAAGAGATTTATAAATTGTTGTACATCCAAAACATAAGAGTTTTGTTAAACTTGTTAAAAGGAAAATACGTTTTCCGACTTTCATAGGTCAGTTGTTTTTCTATTTCTTGAAATAGGAAATAGTTGCATATACTAAGCAACAAGAACAGAATAGTCACTCTTTCTTCAAAAATGTTTGCTCTATTTAGCCAAGTTTAAGGAATAATGACGCTCAAAATAGTTTTTTAAGAGAAAGTCACTGGATGTTTGTGGTCATGTTTTCTATGAAGCAAAAACTAAAGAAAAAAACATCTCAAAAAGTCAGATGGGTTGTATGTAATATTTTCCAGTAAGATTTCAATTCCTACAAAAGTTATTTAAAAAGTGACTATCTGGATTGACCATCTACGATGTTGGGAAACATTTTCCCCATTCGGGAAAATCCTGCAGTCTAACCCAGCAGTTCAGAAGGCATGAAGTAAACTAAAATGTCTTTAATTGGGCATTTTTAATGTTTTATTTATCTAGAAAGGACAAAAAAAATGACAAAAACTGTACACATAAAACTTCAAAGGTCATGAAAATTTAAACAACCGTGAAAAAATTTTCAAAGATTCAACAGTGACACTAAATGGATCAAAACAGTAGCATTCAGATCTAAAATGTTTAATATTTGTTCAAAGTCGCTTAATGAAAAAAGTTTGATTTTAATTTTACTTGGGGTATTCTATACATAACTAGCAAAATGCAATGATGAATGTTTCCCCAATTTAGTCAAACTCCTGGGAATCAACAGATTTTTGAGGGGAAAGAGTAAGTTCATGCCCTGCTTTGAAGAATGTAGGATGTAAAAAAAATTAAGCAACGTTGATGAAAATAGCGTCACAAATTAAGATATGTTTAGATTTTTGCATTGGCAAAGTAGAGCGTGCGATATTCAGGAGTAGCTGGGCTGATGAAGCACATGATAAGATGTGTTTCCAACAGAGTTCATGTTATCAAAATAAAAATTTAAATTTGCTGTTTGATACTCCTCAATCAAGATAATTAATATACCAAAATAAAATTAGCAATTGAGAAACTACATGGGATGCCTTCAGCTTAATTTTTTAACAATCCAAAAGCATTTTCTGACAAGACAAAGATTCACCTGCAGGTCATTCTTCAGCTGAACTGCCAGAAAAATAAGCAACATGCAAAAAGAGCCAAGTTACTCAGTGTATATCCAGTGAAAGATGTTCCGACTCGACCCAACAGCACTCAAAGACTCTATATTCTTCACCAGAAATCTGCTTTGTTCAATATTTAGATATTTATTTAGAATATTTAAGAGGGGTGGAACATTTAGAAGGCATGGCTGGCATACAATCAGTGCCACCAGGCCCTTAGTCAGACCAACACCAGAAGACAAGGCAGAAGAAGAACATGACTGAAATACACAGAGCTGGGGTTCAAACCAGCAACCCACTGTGTAGGTTCCTAAATAATGAAGCCATAAGCTTGACGCTCTCCGTCTTTCCCATTCGGTCCACTTGATGACGAAACGACAAAAAACCAGACTGGATAAAGTTAAACGGTTTGCTTCAGAATTAAAAACGGTACAAATGTTACTTTTCCACAAAATAATAAAAAGTAAATAAGAGAGTCTAAAGAGAGAGGTCAACAAACTGTGTGGCTCCACTCCAACTGCCCAACTATCTCTCCCTAGCCACACCCTAAAATCCTTAACTGCAATTAGATATACAAATTTAAAAGAAGGCTTTAGTATAGTCCAATGTAACAAATTTGTATGCATTGGAGATTTAACTAGTAATCATTTTTATCCAAATAAACAAATTATCATAAGAAATATAAATTTAATTTATCCTAAAGGTCTGAATGAACAAAACTGAATTTAGGCTTCTACACACTGGTTACAGGATGAGTTGCTACCTCTGAACCACAGTGGCCTCAAAGTATTCATAAACTCCCCCCCCCCCCCTCCACCGTCTTGACCCCCCACAGCTAAAAATTTACTATCCAACCATAAATATGTTCCAGTAGATCATCTTGTTTCAAGTAATCTATTAAGACCAGAAAAAATTTCACCTTCTGATTCAGCCAGAGCTTTCTGTCTGAGATGTTTCTCCAAGCAGAAGACAGGAATGGGATCTTTGTACACGTCAAATTTGTTGGCAAATAGGTGGTGGTTTCTCCAGCAGCCATTTTACATCCCCAGCTCCGTATACACAAATTGACCGTATGTGGCTGCCCTCACACGCAGGATACACTGCTGAATGCTGTGATCCTTCATACGGCATCCATTTCACTAGTCGTGCAATGGCATTCATGTCCGTTTGATCGTACTTAGTGTGGGGTCTCGTCGAGCCAGGCACACCAGGGATTCGTTGAATGGTCGCCCACAGGAACTCATCAGGACTGTAGGTGTCTTTGAACCACGCGATAAGAGCTTGTACTCGAGTGTCGTTCAAAACACTCTGGACGTAGCCCCGAGTTACCACGATATAGGCATTTCCTGACTTAATGGGGAAGTTGAAGGGAGGCGGACTCTTCGACTTTCCTGTCGACTGAAAAAGCAGAGTAAATAAAAATTTATAAAATATTGATAATTAGGTCTCAACACAAGCTACAAATGCTTTCCAAATGTACCTTGATTATCCCATTAACAATATGGTGAACTTTTGATACCCTCAACTTCTTAACTTGAGGCATATCTTCGGACTCCATGCTGTTGCCGCCTTTCAGCGAGCGCAGTATTCTTACCATTTCCAAATTGGTTTTTAGAGGGAAGTCTTGTCCACACAGGTTGATGAAGTATTTCCACTCTGCACTGTATTCATAAAGGTCAGCCATGCAGTTGAGGTCAGCTTGGACACGAGGCCACCCAGCATAGACCATGGTCTCAGCCTTTCTGACCATGAAGACATTGGGGAAACAGGAAGCGATGCTGCTAATGGCAGCTATTACAGAGGGCTGGGATTTTTTATCCACATGAATACAATAAAAGTTCTGAGGTGCATAGATGGCTCGTAGCAGTCGCTCAAAGTTCTGCACCTAAAATATGACGAAAAACAAAATTAAGTTCCTTTTCTTTCTACAGGAGTGAAACATTGATCTGTGAGGAAATGCATGTTCATTTTAGAAATAAAAATGTTTGTTTCTTTTGACCTGATGTAATATTTAAATGTTTTGCCTTTATTAGCAATGAGTAGAAAGTCAACAATAACAGAAATGAGAACTTGAAACCATAAGCCCATAAGCTCAATCTATGTAAGGTCTATAATATAGATGTATATGTAATATATAATTAAATGTAATGTTAGAATGCACTTACTTTGTGATGAACAACTATAGAATAAGCCAGAGGAAAGTCTTCTTCTTCTTTGCTAAGGGAAAATGTTATATATTTCCTCTTTGACTTGAATTTCCTGTAACAATGTTGAAAGTCATTATGTGTCACTGAAATGATTGATTTTCTAAAAGAAATAAAAATCTTTGCAGCAATATCCAAAGCCCTTAAACGTTTCACATGTTGTTGCGATGCAACCACAAACCAGCATATTGAGGTTTTATGTGACAGAGCAATACAAAGTGCTGCATAACTGTGAAGTAGAAGGAAAATGTTTTCTCATTTATTTCCTCAGAAATGACGTTTATGCTTAGATGGCTCATAGGAGTGGCTCAGTTACCAATGAATAAAATCCTATACAATCAATTGTCTTCAGAAGTTATTTTATTAGCAGAGTTAGTCTATGTGTCATTTTTTGCTCATATGTATTCATAATCTCGTTCTACTCAATGTTTTTCTGTCATAAAATCGCAACAAAATGTGAAAAAGTTCTAGGGTTATGAATAGTTCTGCGAGGCTCTGTAGTTTAAAGCAACACACCTGCAGACTTTGGTTTCATTAATGTAATACTCATCAGGGATCTGAATGTTTTTCTGGAACTCTTTTGTGATGGTTAATAGTTTGGCTTCCTGCAGCGCCTCTGTGTTTCCCTCCTGGATTGCTGAGCAGTTGCACACCCCCTCAAAGTCATAATCCCTGTACTCCAACCAGCGATTACTGTGGATGGGGTGAGTAGACAAGGGTGACTCCAGCTGAAGGGCCAGGAACAGCATCCACAGTGATCCCAGTGCAAAGGTGAGTTTCAGTAACAGCCGGTGCCAGCTTTGGTTGCAGAATGGCATGGTTTCAAGACGGCCTCAGGATAGTGAGTTCTATAAAGAAGCCAGCAGTCATTTGCACAAGATTTTATAGTTCCTTCCAGTCAGAGATTAGTTTTATATGCATTTGAATGTATCATCTTTTTGAGAATATTGAGTAAAACTTTTGTCCTTTACCAAGAACGAGGGGGATTTTCCACAGTGTTTGAAACAGTTGCAGAGTTGAATATAGATTTGTAAATCCCTGTTCCTGGAAATAAAAATCATTGTTTAGACTCATGCGTAATGTTGACATATACTAAAATGTAGACGTTTCCTTTATTTGCGTGCTGAGTTTTAGAGAGACCAAAAAGGAGAAAGAGAACAAGAGTGAGATGTGGTTTCACAAGGAGAGACGTTTACAGTCATAAGTTCTCTCATGTTATTGATGCACAAGTTAGAACATATTCACAAAAAAGCCAAATAATTGCATTGATAGCTCTAGTGTAATGTACACAGATTATTCACTGTTCTCTCTGATTGCTTCATTTTTAAATGTTATAGCTTGGACCAGCCAAGGCGTAATAATCAACAACAGGAATTAAGTTCATTATTGATATTTATTATTAAATACATAAAGGATTCCCGCTAGCTTTATCCGTTTGTTGTCAACCCAACATGGGGATCACACCAAACAGGATGTAAGTATTTAGGGAAGTGCCACAAAATAAACAACAAACAAAATGAATGGAAAAGTTGTCAGCCCGCCCTCACAAGTACTACAAGCAAAAACGATCCTAACTGGGCGGACTAACAAAAAGAAAAAAACCAAAAGCTAAAAGGACAGCAGGAGGCAGTGCAAAAACTGTGAAACAAAAACACAAAAATTACTAAATGCATATTAAATTAAAACATTAAAACACTGCCTACCTGCATTGCATAAATAAACACTTCCAAATCAAATCTTGGTGTATCCGATCTGGTGCAACCCTAGCAAATAAAACAATATATAAACACACAATTCAATCAGCTTAAAAAGACCAATGTATAAAACCTACCTGCGGCGTCGAACACCCACACCCAGGTAACGCTACCAGCCGAACACCATCAACAATACAGTCCTGTATAAAAACACCACATCAGCACAACTTACTTAAAAGAATCACTTTAAAACAATTTCCCCCAACCTACCACAGCCAGCAAACAGCGTGGACCCAACACACAGCTGGTCTAACACACGGGAAATTGACACCTGGCCACCACCCTTCCAGCTTCCCTTTTATGGAGGCACAGGCTGGAGAGAGTGCGACACCTAATGGTGCCACCTGTTACATAAACAATACAATCTTGATTAAAGTTTCACAAATCACAAACATGGTTTTAAATATTCTGCTATTAGAGCAGAACAATCTAGTACAGGTTTGAAGAGTCTAGGTGTTGTAGTTTTTAAACTAGAGTCGATTAAAGATGCCGAAGCTATTGAAAAATTAGGTGGAATCTATGGCAAGCCGTTTTAACATAAATTCGGTTTCGTCTGACTATCCGTAATTACGTTCTAGATATCTAAAAATGCATTTTGACCAGACAAAACTACATTTTGACTATCCTGAATGGTAATTTAAGATATCTGCATTTACATTCTGACTAGTAAGAATAATAATTCGAGATACTTTCTATTACATTTTGACGAGTCAAAATTTCTTTCAAGATATCTCAAATTACGACACTGGATCTGTCATTTGATGGGACACATCCGTAATTACAATTTAAGATACCTTGAACTTAATTATGAGTAGTCAAAATTACAATTTTAGATATCTAAATTAAGAATTGCGCCGAAGCCCCTTTGTGCTGTCCAAACAGTTGCCTGCAGAATTGTATGTTTCATGCAAAAAATTGTCAGTAAATGCCACAATGCAGAAAGAGCTCAGCTATGTTGGATAGGCGGAGAACGCAAAACTTCATCAACTAAAAAACTGCTTCTCAAATCTGCAAAGAATTTATTTATTTCCGACAAACCGAATGCACTTAAAAACAGCTTTGAAAAGCTAAAATTGCCATTGTCAAAGCATTTTCGACATGAAAGTTGTGCATTTTCAAACATTTGTTTTCGTTTTTTCTCATTTTTATTGTTTTATTAAACTTTCAAATTGCCACGCAAGTCAGGGACGTTTTGACTATACAGAATACATATTCAAGATATCAGTAATGTCATTCTGACTAGTCAGAATGTTAATTTAAGATATCTTAAATAGAAAAGCTGTGTAATTCAAGATATCTAATTCATTTAGAGATATCTTAAAAGGTATTCTGACTAGTCAAAATTACAATTCAAGATATCTTTAATTTAGATTTGTCTAGTCATTATTTGCATTTAAGATATCTATAATTTAGTTTTCACTAGTCAAAACTACATATCTCCTATCCAAAAATAAAATTAAAATATCATGAATTATGTTGTCTTTGGAGATATCTTTAGTTACAATTATGACTAGTCAAAAGTAAAATCAAGATATCTTGAATTTACTTTATGACTAGTCATAATTTAATTGTAGATATCTGAAATGTGTATTTCAGATAGTCAATAATTCATTGTAGATATCTTGAATTGAAGTCTAAATACAACTCTATGGTAAATCTGACGTGATTTTGTCTAGTCAAAATATAATTAGATATCTTAAATCGCTAAAACGTCTAGTCATAAGACAGTTTGAGATATCTGGAATGTAAGGGCGGCAAAACCGAATTTATGTTAAAACGGCTTGCTTTTTAATTAGGTGGAATCGCCCTTTAGCCATTTCCAGACTCGGAAGCTAGAATTGGAAACCAACTTTCAGCTCAGAGATCAGCTATCCTCCTCCTCGCCACAATGGCAGCGTTCCTCCCACCGTGCATTTTCTTGAAGTCTCAGAAAAATCACAATCAGGTTATAAAACAATAGCTCAGCTCTCTCTTCTTCTTTTGTCTCAGAAAAACAACTCGCGTTAGGTCGCGTAATAACGAAGCACAAGCACATGGCGCCTGGAGGCGGGGCGCTACAGCCCCCCACCGCCAGGAGGCGGCACCCTGCTACAGAGCCGAGCCGAGCCGGTGGAAACGAGGTCACTTCGAGCCGAGCCGAGCCGAGCCGAGCTGCGGATGTAGAGCCGATGGAAAAGGGGCAAAACTTATGCTATAAATTACAATATGACTGAAAAGTTTTTTTTTGTTTTTTTTTTAGTATTTCCATCACCAACTGAAAGACATATGTCAAAAAAGACCTTCCAATTTCATAACTGTGAGGGAGTCCACCCCCAGTCTGTCCCCCTTTTTCCCGTGTTCCCACCAACTTGCAACGTAAGGTTGCACCCTTGGATGCGGGCACAGAAAGAAAAAAAGCTGTAGGAAATTTTGATGGGGATTTTCCCTGTCAGGCCAAAGTTGGTGGGCACTTGTCCACACAGTCCTTCAGAAAGTTACGCCCATGATGGTTGTTATTGTCTTCAGAGTTGGGTAGGACCTTGTTACACTTAGTTATATTTATTTGAGAAAGGTTTTATGGGGGGAAATGCTTTTAGGAGTAGTTTTATTACTAAATATTATGAAATATCGCTTCTCTTACTTGAGTAAAATTTATGGATACGCTACCACTTTGAGTAATATTGAATGAAAAACAAGCTCGTCTTAACCAGAACATTTACTAACAAACGGTTTTTATTAGAGTTTCATAAGTTTTATATTGAAAGAAATGTATTTGGAAAGTATTTTCTTTTGCCTGCTTTTGTTTTTTTCGTAATTATGTAACTTATGTGTATTATTGTTATTTCCTTCTTTATTAACGAACCAGAGTCACGTCGATGTAGCACACTTCCATCTCACTCACGGTGCAACTAAAGATACAAAAAGATGCCGCTAAGCACACGGGGAAATAGTTCCCACTCGCGTCTTTTTCTTCTTTCAGTGTTTTTATAAGAGCTAACCCAAAAACTCTAGTTTATTCAACTCTTGGAGGTCTGGCAAAATTATCAAAAAGTTAAAAGTTTATCTTTCACAAACTCACACGTTTAGATTCAAGATCTAAAACTCGCTAAATCTACTTGATTTAAAGAGAAGATAGACACAACTAAATGCGACTCAAATGTTTACAGTGTAGTAAATCCATCGCCAAGTGAAAGATACGTCACAAATTACCTTCCAATTGAATAACTGGGGTTGCATCCGCGTCACCCACCCCTCTTCCCCGCTACGCGTCTCCACCAACTTGCAACACAAAGTTTCCCGAACATCTTCACAGATTATGCTGCGAATAAAATGTAAAAATAAATAAATAAATAAAGTGGAGCCTACGCATGCTATGAGATGAGTGACTGAAAATAGCTTATAAATGAATTTCTAAAGCCATTTGTTACTTAATATTGTAAAATGCCGTGAAAGCATTTAAGCCATCGCTCAAATGGCTTAAATGCCATTAAGATTTAATATCTGAGCAGGGATATAAAAAAAAATGTCTGAGCAGGGATATTAAAAAAATCTCCTAAATTTAGCACTCACACAATGTGCTAATTGGAAGTAGCGCATGGCAACGTTTCTTTTAGAGATCTTCTCTCTAAAGGTAGAGAAGATCTCCAAAGCAAATATTTTAGACTTTAAAAACTGATGATGTTCATTATTATTATTATTATTATTATTATTATTATTATTATTATTATTATTATTATTATTATTAATGTTCTTCTTACCTGTCATCCGACCTGAGTCCTTTCTCACTGTCCTTTCTGTGTGAAGGTTAGGTAAAGAGTGCCGCTACAGGAAATTTTTGTTCCATATGTAAAGTGCGTTATAGACGAGATCAGGCGTAAAACAAGGAAAAGAAACTGAGAGTTGTTTACTGCCCTTGAGCCGCACCCAAAGAGATGCTTCTCGCCTTTTAAGTTGTTGTTGTGTATGAAACACTAGGTCAAATAAAAATAATGATTAAGTGTAACTGGGTCTATATTAATAGTTGTATATTTTCACAAAATGTTTTCTTTAATGTATTTGTCCTCTTATACTTGACTGTCCTTGTGTTCATATGCTATAAGGGGTTTGGTCCTCCAACTCCGCCTTACTTTCTTCTTCTTTTGTTCAGGGTCCTCCAGGACTGTTATAAATATTAAGTTATTAATTTCCTCTTCCCTTTTGTTACTCGTTCCACTGGGGAGATTCGAGTTTTATAATCCATTGTAATCCTTTCATTTATATTGTTCAAATGTTTATTTTTCCTTATGTATTAATGATAGGTGTTTGAACATTTTCATTTGAGTTGCTATTACTCAAATGCAACATTTCTAACATTTGATGCATGCTAACACTATTATTTTGTATAGATCGGGTTGGAGAACTGGAGCACATGCTACATGCTAATGCTAATATCTCCCGATTGACAGATTAAATAAACGGAGACCGCCTCCAAACCCAGACTTGGTGTTTTGTGGTTTGTCCGATCACCTCATAACACACACAACGCAGAAGTCCACCGGTCACACAAGCACATAACTGGAAGTGGCACATGGCAACGTTTTTTTTTCGAACCAGAAAACATCACTCGTCTTCACAGGTTCCTCACCTCTCTTGTGCCCAACAAGAGCGCCACCAAGCGAGAATTGTTATATTTCATTTACCTTCAGATTTTACAACCAAACAGCCTCCAACACGTAGGTACGGAAGAGGATTAGGGCCACCGAGAAAAAAGAATTCTGAGATTAAAGTCTTTAATCTCAGAATTCTGACTTTAGACTTTAAACTCAGAATTCTGACTTTAATCTTAGAATTCTGACTTTAAACTCAGAATTCTGACTTTAAACTCAGAATTCTGACTTTAAACTCAGAATTCTGACTTTAATCTTAGAATTCTGACTTTAAACTCAGAATTCTGACTTTAAACTCAGAATTCTGACTTTAAACTCAGAATTCTGACTTTAATCTTAGAATTCTGACTTTAAACTCAGAATTCTGACTTTAATCTCAGAATTCTGACTTTAAACTCAGAATTCTGACTTTAATCTTAGAATTCTGACTTTAAACTCAGAATTCTGACTTTAATCTCAGAATTCTGACTTTAAACTCAGAATTCTGACTTTAATCTCAGAATTCTGACTTTAATCTTAGAATTCTGACTTTAAACTCAGAATTCTGACTTTAATCTCAGAATTCTGACTTTAATCTTAGAATTCTGACTTTAAACTCAGAATTCTGACTTTAATCTTAGAATTCTGACTTTAATCTTAGAATTCTGACTTTAAACTCAGAATTCTGACTTTAAACTCAGAATTCTGACTTTAATCTTAGAATTCTGACTTTAAACTCAGAATTCTGACTTTAATCTTAGAATTCTGACTTTAAACTCAGAATTCTGACTTTAATCTCAGAATTCTGACTTTAATCTTAGAATTCTGACTTTAATCTTAGAATTCTGACTTTAATCTTAGAATTCTGACTTTAAACTCAGAATTCTGACTTTAAACTCAGAATTCTGACTTTAATCTTAGAATTCTGACTTTAATCTTAGAATTCTGACTTTAAACTCAGAATTCTGACTTTAATCTTAGAATTCTGACTTTAATCTTAGAATTCTGACTTTAAACTCAGAATTCTGACTTTAATCTCAGAATTTTGACTTTAATCTTAGAATTCTGACTTTAAACTCAGAATTCTGACTTTAATCTTAGAATTCTGACTTTAAACTCAGAATTCTGACTTTAATTTTAGAATTCTGACTTTAAACTCAGAATTCTGACTTTAATCTTAGAATTCTGACTTTAATCTTAGAATTCTGACTTTAAACTCAGAATTCTGACTTTAAACACAGAATTCTGACTTTAATCTTAGAATTCTGGCTTTAAACTCAGAATTCTGACTTTAATCTTAGAATTCTGACTTTAATCTTAGAATTCTGACTTTAAACTCAGAATTTTGACTTTAAACTCAGAATTCTGACTTTAAACTCAGAATTCTGACTTTAATCTCAGAATTTTGACTTTAATCTTAGAATTCTGACTTTAAACTCAGAATTCTGACTTTAATCTTAGAATTCTGACTTTAAACTCAGAATTCTGACTTTAATCTTAGAATTCTGACTTTAATCTTAGAATTCTGACTTTAATCTCAGAATTTTGACTTTAATCTTAGAATTCTGACTTTAAACTCAGAATTCTGTCTTTAATCTTAGAATTCTGACTTTAATCTTAGAATTCTGACTTTAAACTCAGAATTCTGACTTTAATCTTAGAATTCTGACTTTAATCTTAGAATTCTGACTTTAAACTCAGAATTCTGACTTTAATCTTAGAATTCTGGCTTTAAACTCAGAATTCTGACTTTAAACACAGAATTCTGACTTTAATCTTAGAATTCTGATTTTAATCTTAGAATTCTGACTTTAAACTCAGAATTCTGACTTTAAACTCAGAATTCTGACTTTAATCTTAGAATTCTGACTTTAAACTCAGAATTCTGACTTTAATCTTAGAATTCTGACTTTAAACACAGAATTCTGACTTTAATCTTAGAATTCTGACTTTAAACTCAGAATTCTGACTTTAATCTTAGTATTCTGAGTTTAAAGTCAGAATTCTTTTTTTTTTTTTTCGGTGGCCCTAATCCTCTTCCGTACGTAGGAGCATAATCAGACCAAAAGTGTCTAACAATCTTAAATCTGGAGGTTCAATTATTTCTTTGTTTGGAACACCACAGTTGCCTCGCCAATTTACTTGAAACACAACGGTAACCAAAAAAAAACAAAACAAAAAAAAAACAGTGATGATAAAAAGCTTCCAGAATTGTGCATAATTTCGAATATCCAACTTGAGACCAACTTCACTGCGGTAATTTAAGAGATTACTCCCCTCCTTTAACGTCCTTCCTACAGATCCCCACCCACCCCCTAAAAAATATCCAAAATTTCTTTCCGGGATAGCAATGTACATATTAGCCATAGTTTAATTTATATATTATTTGAGTTTTCATACCTACTGATGAACTGTGCGATAGATAATAAAAAACAAAACAAAAAAAAAAAAAAAAACCTTAAACTATTATGATGTTGGTAGCGGGAAATTGCACACCACGGACTGTAAAACATTCCACTCAAACGTGTCTCGAAAGGTGTCAAAACCAACCTGTCAGAGAACGCCCACCATTTAGGGTTTTCATGGATAAGAAACATGATAACATTGAGAATATTTTTAGAAGTTGCCTCATCAGGCATATCTAAAGCCGTTTTCTCATTGTGCTCTATCGATCACTATTCTGCCAGTGATCGCCCCCTCGCGGAAGCACGCACTTCAAGTTGATGTTTTGTTTTGTTTTTTTGTTTTTTCTTTGCTCTTCAACACACCAATATGACAGGTACAAATGCGCATGATAATATTTCTGGCTGAAATGTTTTCATATTACTAAATGAAGCGTCTCTTTTGCGTAGTAAATTTGGTGTTTCTCTTTCATGAAATATAAGGCCTATGGACCTCGATATAATTTTCTTTTATTTTTGTGTATTATATACAAAACCTCCCAAAACGCACTGACTCATATGAATATTTAAAAAACTGTCAGCTGTCCTTTTCCTGTCTCTGAATGTTTCTGGAAATTAGGTTAAAAATTAGTTTAGAAGCTAACTGGTCCCACTACACTTCTGATTCAGTCATAGAGCAGATCAAATTCAAATTTATTCTAAATCTTGACTGATATGGAGTCATTTTAGCAGGCAGGGGCATTTGATTGAAGGCCAAAGTTGAGTAACTATATACATTTTATTATTTATAGTAGGCTACCTATACATTTTATTAAATGACACGCAGCCAACAAACGATCCCAAATTATCCAAACTATTCACTTTACAGATTGATGTTCATCACTGCATTGTTAGCACAAAATTGACAAAACCAAGAGTTTATTTTTCCTACTGTAACATTTAAAAAATGTCAGTTGTTCTTATTTGTATATATATTCGATCTATGCTTTGCTGCACAGAAAAGTTGTATAAGACGCCGAGTTAAACAAACAACAAAAAAGCTTGATACGAAGTTACGTCGGGGAATACGTTTATTTATTTATTATTTATTTATTTATTTATTGACTGATTGATTGTGTGCTTTCTCACCAACTTTCATTCGTTCATTTGCTCTTCACCAGGTGACAGCACACGATGCAACAATACACCAATGTGGAAAACTCGCAACGAGACAGCTACATGTCCTACAAAGTCATTTGTACATCTCAGCAAGACTCACGTTGTTTGAGCTCTTTCGACCGGCATGGAAACAATAACAGCGACCAACTTCAATAAATATTCCTTTTTTTTAACTATCATTTCCCACAGTACCTAAACGCACCATGACACTCCTGTCGTCACGCGGTCAATGACATCACGCAAAGCGTAAGTGACGCAGAGGGTTCAAAACACGTTATAAACGTAACCGGCTTTTT
This sequence comes from Xiphophorus hellerii, assembly GCF_003331165.1. Taxonomy (NCBI): domain Eukaryota; kingdom Metazoa; phylum Chordata; class Actinopteri; order Cyprinodontiformes; family Poeciliidae; genus Xiphophorus; species Xiphophorus hellerii. Next base: position 15,800,020 of record NC_045683.1, read on the forward strand.
CTGAGCTTGATCTTCACCACACCACGTTTCAGCCGTCCAGAAAGAAGTACTGTCATCCCCCGGGTTGCTATAGAAACAGTTGTCTTTAATTTGTCCATGGTTTCACCCTCTTCAGGATCTGTTAGTGGCTGATGAAGGTAGTTAGCACTGCTAGCATAGCTGGTGAACTTTCATCATCATCTCTGCTCAGTGACTGAGGTTCAACTTTAACCAGCTTGCGGGAGGCACCTCGGTAGGAAAAGCTGACTCAGACTCGGGCGCTGGGGCTTAACTTCAAAATAAATGTACATAAATATATTGTTTTCTCATAGCAGTGTGCTAGCCGTTAAAACCGTTCCAGTTGGAACAGCCAGGCTCACTTCCTTGTGCCGTGTTCGAGGTCATTCTGTAGCCCCATCTAAAGCAGCTGTTTCCGGGATACAAAACATGAAGAGCCTCCCGTACTTCTGCCGAGGAGAGGTCGTTCGAGGATTTGGAAGAGGAAGCAAAGAACTCGGAATTCCCACGGGTGAGGCAGGAAACAGGCACCAAACTATGAGGTTTACAGTTAGATAATATACATAACTGTCTACGTAAATAACGTAAAGTCTATGGTAACAGATTCTTTACTGATTCTCGGAATTATGCAGAGGCTGGATCGTAACGTAACCAGTCCAGCTAAGTGGTTTTGTACGTCACCGGAACCGTAATTTACGCTTTACGTGAGCGTTATTCGCAAAAATCATTATAAATTTGTACGTAAACGGAGCTAATCTTTTTACGTAGGTATGCGAGTTGCGTAACGGAACTTGACTGATGCTAAGAGCGCAGCTGTTGACTCAGTATGTCCTTGTGATTCTGTCCAAAATGTGAAGTTGTGTTTTATGTAACATGACATAAATAGAGGAATTGAGCAGACGGACACAGACCAATACATAAGAAATAAAGAAATGTATATGGAGTTCCTCGGGTTGGTAGCAAAGGCACGTTTCTTCTTATAACTTTTACTTTATCCATTTTATCCATCGTATCCATTTTTATCAGGAGTGAATAATGCCAGCGAACCGAACAAGTGTGCATTGTTTTTTCAAAACATGATTCAGAATTTAACAATAGTCACCAAATAATATGGCCATACAAAATACTTGCAGCTAAAATGTGTTAAATATCGAATGTAAAAATTAATTAACATTACAGAGGTAGTAGTTTTGAATACATCGTTAATTGAAGAAACTAAAAGATCATCCCTTTTATGTGTAAGTATATGCAGCAACATAACGTGTGAATGTTTTTATTGTTAAATAATAAGCCAGTTCAGATGTTGTGAAAAGTAATTTTCCAAACTTTCTCCAACAGAGATGAACTTTTTGATTTCACAAACGAAGCAGGTCTAATCTACCAAAAATAAACCTTTTTAAAAGAGTCTAATTAGATAGTCTTCTGTTTTTGAAACACTTCAGATAACCTAGTTAATAGAACTTGGATGTACGTAATTACACAACAAAATGATTCAAATTCAGATGTGCTGTGTGACATGCCTATTAATTTGTTTTATCTGGTGCTGCATTGTCAAGGTCAGAATAAATCCTCTAAAGTAAATAAATCTAAGCAGAGTTGCAAATATTGTCTTTTTTGATCAACTTTAGTTTTATCATATAAAAAGGGGGAAAAAAACATATAATAAATCAGTTGTTCCCTTCTAAAAATAACCAATTCAGTCACTTACAACTTATAGCATTTATCGTCTTGCTTGCCTCTGCCTCTTTCTTTACTTTTGCCTGTTTCTTTGTTTTTTATTCCTCTTTTCTCCTTCTGTCTCTTATGTTGGGATTTACAGCCAACTTCACGGATTCGGTGGTGGACAATCTTCCAGCAGATATCAGCACAGGAATCTATTACGGCTGGGCATGTATCGGGAATGGCGACGTTTACAAAATGGTGATGAGCATCGGCTGGAACCCGTACTACAAAAACACAAAGAAGTCCATGGTAAGCGCAAGTTGGGTGGCTTTCATTTCAGTCATAAAACTCATCCTCACTTTAAACCTGTTTGGTTGGCTGATGGTATGTGTAATTTCTTCCGTTGAAACCTTTAATCGTCCCTGAGTGACAAGATCTGAAAAGTTATCTGAACAGAAACTAAAGCCCTGTTCTATGCATTTGACCTAACATGGCTCCAGGAAATAAAGTTACTCGAGTTTTTGCATTGAATTGGGCAGATGTGTGTTCACGGCATCAGACACCTGCTTGTATCAGGGTCGTTTTGCTCTGCTACAAGGAAAACTCCAGATGGAATTGTGATTGATTGAGCATTTCAATAAATTTTGGCAAATTATCTGCTTTTGAAATTCATGTACATGTGTTTGGGGTTCTAGGAGACGCACATCATTCACAAATTCAAAGAAGACTTTTATGGACAGACTCTGAGTGTCGTTCTGGTGGGCTACATCCGCTCAGAGAAGAGCTTTCCCTCACTCGGTATGCTGTCATCTGCGTTTTTCGAAACTGGAATATGAAAGTCATATTCATGCATTTGTACTTTAGTGAAAGAAACGAATCAAAGTGCCAGCAACACAGTTTCTTCCCTTTTCTTGTGCTATTTATCTCCTGACGCACAAACTGCCCTTTTATCCTTGCTGACAGAGGATCTCATAGCGGCCATCAACAGTGACATCGAGGAGGCCAAGGTTCAGCTGGAGCTCCCGGAGCACAGCAAACTGAAAGAAGACAACTTCTTCACCAGCATGACCAACTCGTCTCCGGTCTCTTCCTCATCCGCTGCGTCCACGTCTCAGAGCATCATCAATGGTCACTGATGGCTGGCAGAGACGGCAGCGCTTTGTGCCCTGAGCACGTTTCTGTTTACATGTACAGCCTTATTATAAAATCTGTCAGCTGTCACATAAACAGTCAACCTCTGTGTCTTTTCACGTGGTTCTGTGTTAAAACGCTATTTTCTGACATCAGTTGTTAAACTGCACACAGCCTGAACTGTATATATTCTTGCATTATTATCTGGACCTTCTGTATATTTTGAATCTTTTAGTAGAGAGGACAAATAAAAGTCACTGATCAGGTGTTTTTTTGTTTTTTTTTTATTAAATGAACCATAAACTTAAAAAAAGATAACTCATTATCTTCATATACCTGTCAGCATTGCAGCATCATTGTCCATAAAAGATAATATTGCGTAGTTCATCACCATCAAAACTATAATTAAGTTGCAACTTATGTAACCTTCATGATGAGTTTTACTATTTCATGCTGCCAACACCGTCTGCTGCAGTGTTTCTGTTGGAGAAACGCTGCAGCAACAGTGTTTCTATCTGTCTGAAATCCTACATTCGACCAGATTTGGTCGAAGCAGAATACACAAAGACGTTTTAAGAAGTTATACCACATACCACTGCAGGATTTGAATGTGTTGATGCTTGATATCAAGGTCTTGGTTTTATCAGCCAAGGTGATGAACGATTTGGGGAAAAACACTAAGCTTGAATGACTAAGCATTTTTTTCCCCCCTTTTTATTAGTTATAGTCAAACATTTTTGAATGATTAGACTAAAAAATGTTATGTGTTTAATGTGTATATACAGCAAAAGCCTTACAAGTTTATGAACATGAATTATTTTTTATATAATCGTATGTGAAAGTTGGAAACAGACAAACTATTGCCCTTTAAAAAATATTCAGTTTTTGTGAATGCGTTAAAAGCCCTTGAAGGAGTATTTACTTTTTACTGTTTCTTTTAAATTTGAGATAACAGGAAACTGTGGATGTGAAGTTTTTACATTCTCTGTAAAGCCTGTTGTAATTGCTGGAAACCTGCATCTGTAATTTTTTAGGTCTATTTAATTCATTAAAGCCTTTCTGAGGCCTGAAATTATTATCCTATGTCATAAATGTTGTCTTCTTGCATTATAAAATATGATGCACTAACCAAAGGCACTTGGTTTCTTTTTATTATTGCTTTTAAATTAATTTTGTTTTAATCAGAGTCCAATATTTAATTAAAGTTATCCAAAGTGTCTTGACATTTATCTCAGAAATTGAGAAAGAAACACGTTTCCGTACCAGAGGCGGGTTATGTACATGTATGGTTTCCGGTAAAAGTCACTTCAGTAAAATATGCCTGCCGGCTAAAGACAAGCTATTGTCAGAGTCCTCAATTAATGGTCTACAAATTACTACATTCATCACCATCAAAACTATAATTAAGTTGCAACTTGTGTAACCTTCATGATGAGTTTTACTATTTCATGCTGCCAACACCGTCTGCTGCAGTGTTTCTATCTGTCTGAAATCCTACATTCGACCAGATTTGGTCGAAGCAGAATACACAAAGACGTTTTAAGAAGTTATACCACTGCAGGATTTGAATGTGTTGATGCTTGATATCAAGGTCTTGGTTTTATCAGCCAAGGTGATGAACGATTTGGGGAAAAACACTAAGCTTGAATGACTAAGCATTTTTTTCCCCCCTTTTTATTAGTTATAGTCAAACATTTTTGAATGATTAGACTAACCAAAGGCACTTGGTTTCTTTTTATTATTGCTTTTAAATTAATTTTGTTTTAATCAGAGTCCCATATTTAATTAAAGTTATCCAAAGTGTCTTGACATTTATCTCAGAAATTGAGAAAGAAACACGTTTATCATCTCATCTGTTGCAGCAAGTTTCTGGAGTTCCCACAAGAAGTAGGGTTAGTAAGACAGAATCAAAGGCTCAAAAACATAATACAATAGATTACTTGTTTCCTTCTAAAAAAAAAAAAAAAAGAAGCAAATTCAGCCACTTACAACCTATAACATTTATCTTCTTGCTTACTTTTGCCTGTTTCTTTGGTTTTTATTCCTCTTTTCTCCTTCTGTCTCTTATGTTGGGATTTACAGCCAACTTCCCGGATTCGGTGGTGGACAATCTTCCAGCAGATATCAGCACAGGAATCTATTACGGCTGAGTGTTTACCAAATGGTGATTAGTATCTGCTGTAACCCGTACTACAAAAAGACAAAGAAGTGCATGGTTAGTTGAAGTTGGGTGGCTTTTATTTCAGTCATAAAATTCATCCTCACTGTAATCATGTTTGGTTTTGCCAGCCAATCGAACAGGTTTAGTGTCTTTTACAACAGAACCACAGCTTTTAGAAACCGGTTTCTTCAGTTGAAATTATTAATGTTCCCTTGGGTACAAGATGTACTCATAGTTTAGGGAAGTCGCGTTCCTCACAGTTAACAAGAACAAATCAAAAACCCTGAGCTGCACAGTTGACCTGGAACATGGCTCCAGGTTATTTTCTCTGTCTGAATTGAGTTGGGCAGATACAGTATGTGTTTGTACCATCACACATGGAGATCAAAGAAACATGAAAACTATTTAATTTGACTTCTGAAAATGATTTCTTATTTTAAAGATGAAATATAAATGTTATTTTTGATCTGTCTGTCTATTCTTTCTATCTATCTATCTATCTATCTATCTATCTATCTATCTATCTATCTATCTATCTATCTATCTATCTATCTATTGTATTATATTTATTTATCTTTGTGGCATATATTCTTTGAGGCTAATAAAGAACAATCTTCTTCATCAGGCTGGTTCTAACTTGCCTGCCTGATACAGAAATTTAAAAAAATATTTAAATTTCCTTATTAATGATATTAATGAATTCCACAATAAAAGGCAAACATGAAATATAGACAGTATCCAAAATGAAAGGGAGGCAAAAACCTACCCTGCTTTCCTGCTTTCCCCCCATCCATCAATATTCTGCCTCGTTAAGAGCCTCCATTGGTTGGAATGGACAAGCTGATTAATGTGATGAACGATTTGGGGGAAAAAAACACAAAGTTTGAATGACCAAGCATTGTTTCCTTTTTATTAGTTATAGTCAAACAGTTGTTGATGATTAGACTGTATCTGGTGTGTGCTTACAGCAAAAGCCTTATGTTTATGAACATACATTTCTTTTACATAATCGTATGTCAAAGTTGTACAACAGATAAACTATTTCCCATTTAGAAATATTTCAGTTTTATGATATTTTGTAGGGATGTGTTTGAAGCCCTTAAATGAGGATTTTCTTTTTACTGTGTTCTTACTTCAGAAAATATGACAGATCAAGCAAAAGTGCATGATTGCTTTTTATTATTGTTTTTATATTGTTTTAATCAAGGTTGAACATTTGATTTAATTAATGTAATTTATTCAATTTATTTAATTTATGTCTATCATATCATCTGTTGTATGATATGATAGACAACAGATGAGATCTGTTGTCTATCAAGAAAAACTCAAGTATTTTCTTGAGTTCCTGCAACAGACTGAAAGGCTCAATCCTTTCTGTTTCTGTTTTAATTTCCCGTCATGCTGTCATTAATTGCTAGTGGTGACTGGCATGTCTTAAAATGCAACTAAATAAAAGGGGGGTGACGTATGAAAAGAAAAAACTGTAACTGTGGGGAAAAAAAATCTTCCAGCTACAGCTTTAGTTATTTGTCAGTCAGTTTACTTTGTAGCCTAAACAAACCAGGGAAAAGGTTTCTGCCTTTAAAAGATCCAAACATCTCAGGGTCACATGCCAGACTGCACCTCAGAGGGAATTTTACTTTAAATTTTTAGTCACAGTTAAATAAAAGCTGAGCTGCATTGTTACAGCTAAAAGCAGATGGAGCTGCTTGCTATCACACTTGATTTTCAGAACTTTGACTTTAGTCCAACTTCCCTGCTCACAGAGCCAGTAGCCCAACAGCGTTCTACTGGGGCAGCTGGTTTCTCTGCTTATAGTAGAGAAACCAGCTCAACCAGATCACATATACTTAATCTTTGATACAACCTTCCTCCTTTCTTTCTCTCCCCATCTCCTGTCTTATTACTGAATATGTAAATATATGTAAAATATAAGACCGAGAAAAAAAACAACTTTATTCACCCACAACAAAATACATTTCTTTACTGAGCTCTGGACTTAACTTTTCTTAAAACATCCAACCAAACAAGAAGTCTCTGTAATCTTCTAAGCATTTATTCATAACTTAAAACAGTTTACATGCAGTTTGACCCTGCAGGGAGGTTGTCTGGTATCTCAAATGATATTCACAAAGACATTTAAGAAGCTACATCTGACTGACTAAAGCTACTTATGACTTATTGACACACACTTGTATAACACAACTTGATCTAGCTTAATGTGGTGCAGTTTCTTATATTCTACTTGAATATGTATCCTGATTTACTGTGTGTAAAACTACCAAGCAATCTGAGTCCTGAGCTGGAAAATAACACTGCATGTTAGCAGAAAATGTTGTGAACAGTGAGGATTAGTGGTTAACTTCAAGTTGAAGTTTTAATATATTTAATGGGACTTTTGAACATTTATTTGTGCACCGCCTGATAAATAACCGTGTAAATGTCACAGCTGCGAGGAGAACCCTACTGAGGCAACACTGTGTCAGCTTTGTATCTTACAAAGAAGAACCAGGGCATCACACGATGCTTCCTTACAGCTGAGACTAACATTGAAAAAAAAAATCCACATTAATTTGAGAAGCAATAAATCTAATGAAAACAGGGATACTTGTACAAAAACTAACCCCAAAAGTAAAAACATAGGGCTGGACATGGGTCAGAATGACTGAATATTTATAATTTTGTGGGGGAACCAGCGGCATTGCTGGTGACTACAAAAAGCGTAAGACTCCTGGGCAACTTGCTGAGACACATTTACTCAAATTAGTTGCAGTGTATGTTTATATTGGACCCTGAATGAATAAGGTCAAGGTTAAGGTTATTATATTTATATAGCAGATTTTCAGCAACAAGGCAATACAAAGTGCTTTACAGGAATTAAAAGGAAATACAAACAAAATAACAAACCAAAGGAAAGAGCAAAAGAAGAAAAAGAATCTAATGTTAATCTAAAGTATGTAAACTAGATACTCCTATTTAGGGTGGGTAGATAAGTATAAGTAAGTATAATCTGGTCTAATTCCTTTTCTGGTTTGGAAGAATAGGAGTCTAAAATGTAGTTGCTAAGGTAGTTTTTTCTGGATTGTAAGTTTGTTCTAATCCCTGTTCTGGGTTGCTAGATAAGTCTTAGTGAGTATTTTTTGGACTTCCTATGTATGCTCTAAATTTGTAAAAGTAATGAGTAGTCCACAGTTTCTAAGTAATAATAAAATCTAAATGTTCCTGTTCTGGAAGGTTTATTTCTGGATTCTAAGTTCCTTCTAATTTCTTTTCTGGGTTGCAATAATAGGAGTCTCTCTGCACAAAAATCTAAAAATTAATCTAATATTGGTCTAAATAGTGAGTGCTCCACAGTTTCTAACAAAATAAAATAAAAAGAGGAAAGGACACATTAGGGCACATGGCAACATTCAGACAAAACAAAGGGCAAAACAAAGACATGAGTGAAGGCGGTGACATCACAGGGCCATGAAGCCACGTTGCTCAGCCTCTCAGCAAAGTCCGATAAGATGTTGTTATCAAGGCATGATGTCCTTGGGAGCGCTCATCTCCACAGCTGCATGGATAACAGGAGGGGATGAGATGGGAAGGAGCATTATGTTTACATATCTTCAAAGAGATTGGAAATGTGCAGCCCTTCCAAGGCAACACAGGAAAAGCCAATTCAGATACAGAATGTCTTAGGTTGGGTAGATTATAAATTTCAATCTTCCCTAAAGTCTCTCCGATACATCTCAGTTCCCAATTATCCAAATTAGTTTGGTCGTTCCTCTGAGACGAAACTAGCAACTTCTCCAAGATCGATTCCATTCCGTAGTGAGTTTTAGAGTCCTCAGCTGGGCTGCGAGTCTCAGCAAGACTCACATCCAACTTGTGTCTCTGTCCACACCAACAGTCTGAGTGTTCGCTAGTTCGGCCAAGTCCGTCACAAATTTGTCGATAAGCCAGGTATCCGCAAGCTCCAAACAGTAGAAATCCTGTTATCCATGAATAAATCCATGGTGTATCCCGCTGGGTGTGTCCAAGAGGGCTCTCCTGTGCCCAGTCTTCTCGTCGAGAAAATTTGATCAATTGCATAAGATAAAAATCCACAGAAGAAATTTGTATTCCTTAAAAAATAAATCTAAACCGTTAATGCTAATGTTTTTGTTAGGAAAAAAGAGGAAATAGGAAAAACCAACATATTTTATTAGTTATGACTGTTGTTATGTACAATTTAGTTTCTGTTACCATGGAGCTGCCATCACCATTTACATCCAGCTTGGTGTTATCACAGGAAACAAGTCTGACAGACGAGTGAATCCCACCGTCTCTCTACTGTCACACTAACTAGTCACAACCTGAAAATTTAAAATGAAGGCCCAGACTTATAGGGATCACATGTAAGCAAAAAACTTAAAAATACAAACATGACAGGAAACATGTGGAAGAAATTTCTGAATTTTAAAGACAAAAATTACAGTTTTAGCCATCATCTTTCAATAAATAAAAAGATATTACCCTGCTTCAACCATAAAATGTGCTAATAATCTTAGTTAAGATCACAGAGAAAAATCATTTGACTTAATTACATTGATGTATCGGTTAAGGCACTTAAACAAGAAACATATTCACAAACATAATCATAAGCAAAATCTACCACTTTAAAATAAGACAGCCCTCACAAATAGTTCTTTAATTGTGTCATTAATTAGGCTGTTAAAGCTTCATAAATAATAATAATAATAATAAGCTGTTATAAATGAGACTTCTCATAGACTCATAGAAGTAATTATTTAGCAAGGCACTTTCCACCTTTATTGTCTGTCATTTTTAAAAATAATACACAATAATTCTCTATTAATGGTTTATAGTGTTCATAGCGTCACTAATAAAATGTTATACTTGTTAATAATTAATTTATTAAGGCTTGTCTTATTGTAAAGTGGTACCAAAAATAGGTGTGAATAACATTTTTGCACAGCTATTTTTTCATGTTTTTGCTTCATCTGTATGAGTAGCTCTCATCGTCATATTCCAGCTCGACATCATCATCATCCAGAAGGCCGTACTTAAATTTCCGATACACCGTTCCGTCTTTACTCATGTACACGATGCCCTCGTCGTCGTACTCCTCATCGTTCTCACACTCTGTGATTCTGTCGCTGTATTCCCCAAAGGAGGAGGTGGTGGGCTGCGGTGGACTAACATCGTTCGTGTTCAGTTTCTGATACCCCCCCTCCTTGGTTTTGGACTTGATGGCGAACCACTTGGAGCGGGCGGAGAGCAAAACAAAGATCCCTCCACCCAGAACAACGATACTCATGACGCAGGCCATGACATTGAACCTGGCACTGCTCTCTAAATCCTCAGCCTGACCTCATGACAAAGTTGACACCGAGGATACATCGCACTGAAAAAAAGAGAAGATACATATTTATAAGATTACTTTAGATAATGCAACCTGCAGCTTAGCATCGGTTCTTAACATATTTTATTAGCAATGACAGAAAATAATGATGTTTTATCACATTTGGACAACAAATGTTCTGTTGGGTTTGGACAGGACTCCCTGCAGGCCAGACAGATTATTTCATGTCAATCTGTCCCATATATTTATGGTCATGCTGGAACAAGAAGGTGACATCCTCAAACTGTTCCCATGAATTCGGGAATATATAGCTGCGCAAAATGTCATGTTGTGCTGAAGGATTAGGAGCTACTTTCACTTTTACTAAGCAGCTGCACCCAATTCCTGAAAAGCAGGTCTACTGTATCTAATGTTACACTAGACGGAAAATTGGTTTCCTAGCCACTGCCAAGCCCAGATTTGTCCTTTGGATTGCCAAAGAAGAGTGATTTATTACGTCACTACACATCTTTACTGCTCCAGAGTTCAGTAAGGGTGTTCTTCATCCCACTGCTCTCAATCCTTTGCACTGAGCTTGACTTAGGAATATTTAGTAGCATCTAACTGATGTTAGATGGAAGCAGTCAGCATGTCTAGATGGGTTTATACTTGTGACCATGGAAGGGACTGGAACACTTTAAGTCAATTATTTTTTAGGGGTGACCCAATATTTTTTTGCAATATAGTGAACTTATGGAACTTAAGTTATATTTGTTTAAGATTCAAGAAGGTTCTCCAGCCTTAGAAGAAATTAATTTATATTAAAGTGTTAAAATTACTTGCTGTATTATAAAGGTCGCTGACCCCTAGTCAAGGCCAACAGAGTTATTTAACCTGCTCATGGAAAGAAAGTAAAAGTTTGACAATATTTCAAAACCCAGAATAAAACAACAGGCAACGTCTTTGAAAAGATTCTACAAAGGGTGCTTGGGCTGGTTTCCTTTTAGTGATCAAATCATAAAATGCTGCTGTTATGTTAATGACTTAAGCAGCAGCAGAGAGAACAGCACCTCTCTGTTCTTGTAGACATAAAACTTTCTGTTGCGTCTTAACAGAAAGTATCCTTGTTTCTGTCAAGTAAAACCAGTTTTGTCTGTCAGTTAAATGACACTGTTAAAACCTGTCAAGTAAAACCTGTCTGTTCCTAACAATTTACTTCTGTACAAGTAAAACCTGTCATACTTTTTGTCAGAAAGTATCAGGTTTCTAGGGGTGTCATGTTAAATAAGTAAATTGCTGAAAGAATTACTTATTGACATTGCAAACAGCTGTTTTGCTGTGAAATAAAACTTAAAACACTCACTTGGAAAAACCTTTTAAATGAATACAGTAAGTTGTAAAAGCGCTGCAAGTGGAAATCATGTTAAAGGGGCAACATGATTTCCACTCAAAAAATCCAGTTTATGATTAAAAATGTTTCTATTCACAAATCCAGGGAAGACATTTCCATTGATAAGATGACCGTAGAGGTCTAATGGGTGATGCAGTGTGTTCTTGTTTCACCGTATGATGCCTCGCAGTCGCAGCACTCTCTGGGTATTGGTTTGTCGTCACGTGGCGTCTTCTTTCCACAGCAGCTCAAGCAGCGGCCGTCATCGGCCAGGATGTGGCTCGGGTGGCAGAGGGTGCACTGCCACATGCTGGGGCCCCAGCAGCCCTCACACGATTGGTCACAATGTCTGCATTTTGGGTCATCACGCTTCAAATCCTGACGAGGGAGGGGGGGAAATTATCCCACATCTATTGCTTTTGTTTTACTTTTACATTTATTTCCTAACAATTTAACAAATATAATATTAAGAACAATATTACGTAACTGTGACATATTATTTATTATTGCAGCTGCTAAAGCCAAAAGGTAAACAAGGGTTGTTTCTGGTTTGTTAAATTATTGCATTAGTAAAATGGGGCACTACCAACTCTCTTCTGAAGACAGCCCAGTACTAAACAGATTCAGAGTGTGTGTTATTTAATCTCAGCAAAAACACAGGGATGTGGACCATTACAGGCTTACCAAGACATGGCCGTCCACTTAAACTGAGAGACTGAGACAAGAGATGATTAAATCTAAAGTGCTTTGAACTGAAATGTTCCATACAAACAAACTTGATTGATTGGTTAATCAGAGAAGCAGCCAGTAGGCACATGATAACTCTAGAAGAAGTGGAGAGATCTACAGCGCACATGGGACAATACGCAGAGAGGATAAACATCTTCTTATGAAACTTGCTCCTGTTTCGTTCTGTCAAGAAAATCCGAGCTAATCCCACTTCCCCATGCTGGAAATTTTAGTTTAACAGTAATAATAAATAAAGTTATCTTTAAAATGAATCACTCAAGTGACATCAAGGCCCAACAGTAGACTTAAGTGTCAATAAAATAAATCTGGTTGTGTGTGTTGTTTTTGTCTCATGCAAACTTTGCTTTAATTCTACTTTTTTCTATCTAATCATAAGAAATCATAGTCAGACAGAGAGAGTCATTAAACAGGAAAAGCAGGTTTCCTGGAAAAAGAGGAAGAAAGTTTCCAGCCTGCAGATTTATAAATATAGCTGAGACTATTTCTTATTTTAAAGCATGAAAGTTTTAAAGAATTAAATCTAAACATTTTGGTAATTTGATAAGATTCAAAGTAAAATACTTATATTAATATTGGTTTACTTGTAATAATATTTACACGTACATTTGTGGGAACACTTACAAGAAAAACAAGTAACTGTAACTTTGGCATCAAATAATTAGAATCATGGATTATTCTTGGTTTCTTTTCAGAAGAACATCTGTAATAACTCGCATTAGGATTATAATAAGGATAATTAATAAGTTATGGTTATAAAATCATAAATGAATGCTAAATCAGAGAAGCTGAAGAAAATAAATGTGATATAAGTTATGGTTATAAAATTATAAATGAATGCTAAATCAGAGAAGCTAAAGAAAATAAATGTGATATAAATGTGATTTTGACATTGAACTTGAAATGGTGTAAAAGGTGTAACTGCAATTAAACATCACTGATATGTTGGAGGTAGAGAGTAGGTGAAAGGTGAAAGGCAAGGAACTAACAGGAGAGCAGAGATGATCAACGCCTTATTTAGGTGAAAGGTTGTGAAGACAACGGACATAGGAGGTTGAGCAACCCCGAGACATTAGCACAGACATCAGGACATAATGTCTGTAAGACAGTGATGGATATGAGATCATCTGTCTGAGCAGACAGCCAAAGAAACACGCCCAGCAACAGTGCTAGCCAAAGAAACCCTATAAAAGGTGGGTGCAAAAGAGGAACCTTTTGTTGGATCCTCCGGGCAGCTTCGAGCCAAGATCGAGATGGACAAAGAACTCTGCAGCTGAAGAAGAGCCGGGGCCACAGAGCCGAAGACTGTCCTTCTCATGGAGACCAACCGGTCAGGCCCGCAACATGTGGCTTCAAATCGCACTTCTCTCATCGGCTGGGTTCAGACCCCAAAGACAAAGATGAAGACAAAGGCAAAGACAAAGAAGAAGAACTGGTGCCTTTTTTCCTGCCAGCACCAAGTCCTGTGTGACCTCACCATCCATGCGGAGAAGAAGCTCATCAGACCTACAGAGATCCCGGCCTTCATCGATCAACATCTTCCTCCTGCTGCAACACCTTCTTCATCATCAAGCCAGGTCTGGGGTTCGAAACGTCAAACTCCATCCGTCTCTCTCAAAGGTTCCCTTTTTTAGTTCTCAGTGTCAGCAGTAGGGAAAGATAGACTAGATGACTGATTTGACTTATTTGATTATTTCTGCTACTGAATTAAGCTGTACTGACCCTTGCAAAAATGCTTTACTAATAAAATATTTAGCATAAAGAAAATCTAAAAGATGTTGTGGACATTCAGTTAATGAGTCACCTTAAAGTTCTTTGATGGTTGTGTAGTGGTATAGAAATATACATATTTCTATACAAATAGTTTCCAGGTGTGACGCTCCGGTTGGGTAAAGTGGGCGGGGTATATAAGCGGCCGCTGTGCCCAGTCAGACATGTGTCTTCCTCATCATCCACTGTGTGGCCCGCGTCTCTTGGGTTCCGGCGGAAGAAAAGGCAACATATCGCCAGTGTGGTGCATGCTGTTTTGATTCCCTGGTGGTGAAACGCTATTGTGCTGCTCTCCTCTGCTTCCTCGTTCAGCGAGTGTGTGTGTGCGTTTTTGCCTGGATTGACAGGTTTCCCCATATTCGAACCATTGCTGCTCTTTTGGATCCCGGATTGTGCACGTCATCAGTTGAACTCGGACTGTGGTGGCGCCTGCACGCCTTAATTGAAGCGGTGTTTGGGGTGTGGCATCGGCGCGCCGAGCTCGCCTCCTGCTGTGGCGTGACCAGAGCCACACCGGATCTTAATCTTCAACTTGGATTTTCTATTTTTTTCTTTATTTAGTTTCCAGCCCTTTAGTTCCTTTAGATAATTGTTTATTTATTTGGGCGGATATTGTTTTTCTTTTGTTGTATTAAGTATAAGGTTGTTGTATTTGGTTAACTGTTTTTCTGTTGTTTGCAGTTGCTGAGGCCCGGTGGCGGTGCTGGTGTGGTGACGGTGTCTCCCTCTTTTTTGTGCCGTGATTCCTGAGTTTTGGTTGTCTCACTGCGTCTGGTGCTTTTACGGTTTTTTTGTTTGCTGTGTTTGGTGGATGCCGTCCCTATAGTGGCCCCTTCTGCCGGTGACCTCAGCTACTATAGTTTTTTTCTGTTTTTCCTTAGTTTTTTTGTTGTAAAGAACTGGTTTTAAAAAGAGTTTTAAAAGAATTTAATAAATAGCTTTTTGTGTATTTGAAATTGCCTCAGATGTTTTAATTCATGCATAACCGAACCTGCGTGCTTTAAAGAAAAGAGGTAATATTCTCTGGGTGAAATTCCCAGGGTGGCGCTGTGGAGCAACTTAATTGGGTTTAGAAATTTAAATTGCCCAATATTCTTGATTTTAACCTAGTCTCGCCACAGTTGTAAAATAGCTGTGATGTTTGATTCTGGAGAGGAAAAAGTTTAAAATGTTTTTAGGTTGCTGGTAGCCCAAATTTAAAACGTCATCCTTGGGACTCGCCCGAGTCACTAAAACCTACCTGGTTCAATAACAAATGCAAGTTGTAAAATAGAGAACGAGCGACCGTTAACAGGTGTGCTCTGTGAAACTAGTTGGCTGCAGGCTGCTCAGTCTGGCTAATTCACAGGGGGAAGAAGGGTGGGACACCTGGATGTTGGCCGTCAGAAACCAGGCGAATCGTTTCTCGAAACCAGCTTAAACAGAGTTTACTTCAGTTCTGGACAGGGTAAATCCCAGCAGATTTAGGAAACTCAATTAACCCGTTAGAAGGAGAGCTGGTAGCACATCTCCCCTCTCAGAAGAGGAAGTAGAGAGTGAGAGAGTAGAGACAGGAAGGAGGGGGGGGGGTGTTGCGCAACAACATATTTTATTAATTTACTGAATTGAGTCAAATCTCTTAATTGCTTGTTGTGTTTCCCTGTTTATAATTTTGCTTGTTAGTGTGGTGTTTTCTTTCTGTTACCTTAGAGGCCGGGTAGGAGCCTATAAAACAGGGGTTGTCACAGAATCCGCCCTCAAAGGTGAAGCCGTCATAACAGGACAGACAGGACAAAGCGCCCTCATCTGGAGGAACATGGAAATTACATGAAGCACAATATCTTTGACACATGAACCGTAATTTCAAAAAGCTCAGCAGAAGTACATCTTATTAAAATCTTATAACTGTTTCAGCATCTGTTCTCAGTTTAAACCCTATGTTTCATCTAAAACCAATTGTCTTTACAGAGAGATAATTGCAGCAAATGCTGATGTGTCTATGGTTTATCTCTCACCACTCATCTGGAAACACAGGAAGAGGAAATAAAACCACAGAGCATCAGAAAGCCACAGCAGCTTTTCTTTACCGTTGCAGGTCTTGCAGGTGTGGTGACACTTGTGACAGTCTGTGGACCAGATGTCTTTGTAGTACCCTGGAGGGCAGCTCTTCAGGCATTGCCCCCATGGCCTCATGTACACATAGCCCTCCCTACAGTTCAGACAGTGTGTGTTGCCACTGCCTACACACTGGCTGCAGGAGGGGTCACATCGCTCACAAAGCATGGTGGTCTTGTTGCCAAAGTGGCTGAAATTGAAGGAGGATTAGTATTTAGAGTATATTACGGTGATCAGGAAAGGGTTTTTAAAATGTTCTCTAACCTCTCAGAGCAGGTTTCAACACAGCTGCTGGCCTGTTTAAAAAATCCTGGTTTGCAGGTTTTGCAGTGTTGACTGTGATGACCAAAGCAGGACTCACAGCTGGGGTGGCACCGTTCACACACACGATCAACTTTGTCCTCGATGTAATAGCCCAGCGGACACTTCTTCACACAGGTGGTGTCTAAAGGGCGCAGCCACAGAGATGTTAAAAGTTTCCTACACTGAATGCATCCAGACGGACACCACGGCGACTCACTCAGTAGGAGCTGCGGCTCGTTGCAGCCAAGGCAGTGGTCTTTGCCTGGACCGTCACAGCGACTGCACTGTGTGTGACACCGCTGGCAATCACCGTTCAGGTCCATGTACGAGTCCATGGAGCACTGACTGTTCCACACACAGTGTCTGCTCTCATCCACGCGTCTGTTGGTGTCACAGCTGAGGCAGTCGGTGGGTTCATGGCCTGAGCAGGTCAGACACGACTTGTCACAAGCTGCAGGAAGAAGAAGCCATTAGGACCTTCCAGAAGAAGTCAGCTGTATCCAAGAAAACTCATGGGAAACTTTGTGGAGGGGAAAACTATAATTTTAGCTTTATATATATATATATATATATATATATATATTATAGGTGGATAAGTCTGCACCTTCCCTACCTTTGCATTCATTGGTGTTCTCATCATGGTAGGTGTTGCTTGGACACCTGGCCAGACATTCTCCATAGTATCGGACCGCTTTAGGGTTGCGACACACATCGCAGTCATTCTGGTCGGGTCCGTCACATGAAGCACAGTCAGCATGACACTGCATACACTCCTGCTCATTGTCGAAGTAACCTTTAGGACACTCGTCCACACACTCAGCATCGTACAGGAAGTAATAATCTCCACATTCTGAAACAGAGAAGATAAATTATGCAATAAGCAAAAGTCGGTGTAATGAAACACGGGACAGTAATGTTCAGGTGGTTTATTGAAGAAATTTTACATTTATTTTTCCAGTTCACTCATTTAGTTTAGTAAAACGAATGACCATGATTTACCAAAAACAACACAGTTACCAACTTTCTCTTGTTTTTTAGCCTGTTTTAAATCCCTCATCATCTTTTTTTGAAGGGTCAGATCAGGTCACATCATAAATGTTTTTTAACATCTATGTGATGTTTCAGAAAAAAAGAGTTAGGGTATTTAGCTAATTTAATTACATCAACTTTTAATAATGGTCTACGTTACAAAGCAAGTAACTATGTTTTTTTTTTCGGTTTAATTAAATTCTGACCACATTGACCCCAAATTGTTGTGGTCTTTGTTGGAACAGCGTAATTCAATTAATTAATTAAAATTATTGAATTTTATGTAATTGTAATGAAATAGCAAAAATTATTATCTAATTTTTAAAAATCTAAGGCAAATATTTGTAAAATAACTTAAATCTTATTAAGTAATACAGTCAATGCCCGTGAGATTTACAACTTAATATTCTATTCCAATTACTTTAGCTATGTTAATATTTTACTGTCAATGTCTATGGAGAAATATAAAATCAATCCAATGTAAACAGATTTAAATTACATGTCATACATTCTAATTTGATACAAGTTGTGAAACAATGAAGTCAAGTTCATGTGTGAACTTGGTTTTTTATATATGTATAAAAAAGACAGAGAAATAAAAAAATATCAGTCATCTTTAAAGTTTTAATACAATCAATCATTTGTTTTAAAAATGATGCACTTCTTCCCATGTAGACACAAATCATTTTTAAAAAGTTAATTTTGTTTTTCTTTTTATTGTTTTTTTTTTCTATTTTGCTGTTTTTTTAGAAAGATTTGTCAGAAACATGATTTTTTTGATTGTCCTCCATTTGTTTCATTTTATACTAAAATATAACGGGGTTTTTTTTCAACTGTCTTCATTTTTTTATTACTTCAAACACAATCTTAAATAATCCATTGAAAATGCAATTTTCTCTTCACTTTAAGCGTCAGCAGAACTCAGGAAACTAATAAAAAGCAGCAATGTCCTTCTGTTGTTCCTACTTCGTGTTTTCATTTAGCTGTGTTCGTGTTTTCTCAATTTAGATTCTTTGCTGTTGAGAAAGCAGACGGAGAAGTTTCTAAATTTCCTGTTTTTTCTCTTTCACCTCCTTTCTATAAGCTTCCTCTTTTCAACTATTCAGCGCTAAAGTAAATCCCTTTCAAATCAGCATGTCTGCAATCCTTTTCACCACATTCTCCATTCCTACTTACTCTTGCAGAGGCCATCCTGACTGCACTCGCTACAGTGCTGTGGGCAGCGCAGGCACTCTTTGCTGTTGTCATAGTAGCCCTTTGGACAGGAGGACAAGCAGGAGTTGTCCAGCAACAGAAAGCGTCTCTCACAGCTCAAACAGTTGGAAGAACGTTCTTTGCAGGATCCACACTCCGGGGCACATTGGTGGCATTCTTCACCCTGTGGGAACCCTCTGAGGACGAGGCAGAGAGAGGCCCAAACCACTGAGTGACTGCTAGCAGCGACATGCTGTGTGATTTGTGCAAATAGTAAAAAAGGAGATGAGAGGGACGGCACCTCTGACACTCCACCACGCAGGTTCCATTTTGCAGATAAAGTCCTGTAAGACATCGCTGACAGGCTTGGGCTTCCTGACACACGACACACCCGCTCAGGCAGGGATCACACTGTCCAGATGTCTTGTTGCCAAATGTACCAGATGGACAACGAGACACGCAAGTGTGATTCAGAGTCAGAAAATGTTCTAAAGGCAAAGAAAAAACACAAATTACGTCAATCATACAAAAGAGGGCATTGAGCCAGTGACTCCTAATTGAATCACCAGCATGTTTGCACGAGAAACATCGGAAAATACACAAGTTTGTACTAACCCATCATAGGAACACTAAAAACCTATTGTACTGTATTATAGATATGTATAACGTTCATTAAAAAGCTTAATGTTTGCTTGCTTTGTCCTTTCCAAAACCAGTTCAGATGATTGTTTGTGTTTTCCTGTTGGATCACCGCGCTGTGTTCATGCTTCTACCATCTACCAAATAGTTAATCATCCGATGTGAAGCTAAGGAAATACACACTACTCAATCATCTGCACTGCAATGCAGCAAACCAGATGGAATGATGCCGCCACCACAGGGCTTGGTTTAAAAGCTTTTACTTGACTCCATAGGCTCTTCTCATAAGTGTGGTCAAATAACTCAATCTTTGTGTGGTTTGACCATAAAACTTTTCCCAAGAAGGGAAGTGGGACTACAGAGAGCATGAGGAGCTGGAGTCCTGGGGGTTCCAATGAAGGATGTTTTTCTTCATTGGAAGGTCCTTTCAGTTTTTAAAATTTACATTTTTGAAAAATCTGGATTTTTTTTCACCAATTCACTCCTTGGTTTCTGTAGTTCCAGGTGATGTCAGCCCACCCAGGGCCTTTGTTCTCATTTGGCAGCTTTTACTTACTTGGACTTTGAATAGAGGCAAGGTTACAGAAGGATTGACTGAAGTAAAAGCCCTTATTTGAAAACATTTGTGTAATTTATAATTTCTTTTGAAGGAAAGAAAACAAGGAAAAAAGAATTGATTAAAATCAGAAATCGGATTTTGCATAAAAGAAAAAGAAAAAAATAAAGATTGTACTTTTAAGCCAGGTTGCTCAGTTCTAATAAGGTTTTTGATGGATAGAAAAAGCGTGTTGGTTGATTTACTAGAGTTGCAGCTGCTGCAATTTTCCTTCCTTGCAGCAAAGCAGTTCTTACAGGAGGAGTGACACAGTTCACATTTGCCTTGACCTGATGCAAACAGAGAATAGAAAGCAGAGTAATCATTTCCAAATTCATTTTGGTTTGAAGAACAAAGCTAATAGCAGTTTCATATTTCAAAGTGACTAGATTTTGAATATTATTTAGTATAATGGCTAAATATTAACAATCTGACGCACTGTTTTTGAACTGTCCCTCAGGACAAGTAGCGAGCTGCTTCCCGTCGAGACACTCCCCATTCTTCAGAGTGAAGCCGTCTTCACAGGAGTCACAGCTGTCAGATCCGGGTCCTCCACAGGAGCGACACTCTCTGTGACAAGGTTCACATTCCTGACTTTCCTTATACATGAAGTATCCTTCTTGGCAATGATCCACACACTCTCCCTCTGGACACACAAGTGAGCATAAATTTATCTGTACCACATAAAATACATTTTGTTTCTCCAAGTCCAACATTTGGGGTTGAAATTCATTCAACAGCTGGTGACTAAAACACTTGAGATGAATAAAAATAATCAATTAAAAGTAACAACAAAATACAATTGAAGGACTGAAATACGTGTTTCTGATGTTACCAGAGACGTAGAATCCGTCTTCACACCAGTAGCACTGGGACTGGTCACAGACTCTACAGACTGGGTCATCACACGAAGAACACATCATGGTCTCCTTCACTTCGTAGGTCCAATCTGGACAGGACTGATGGCAGTCAGCGTCAAACCTGCAGCACAGGAAGTTTGGCATCCGTGTGAGAGATTGAAGCTGGACGACGGTAATGAAGGAGCAATCCGAAGATACTCACAGATAATATCCGTCTTCACATTCCAGGCAGGCAGTTTTCTGTTTCTGATCTCCCGAATCATCTGGAAATTAAGAGAAATTGTAATAACAGATTTGTAGTCAGCGTCTTCTCCGCCCATCTTTAAGTGGGTTTATGTAACTTTGACCAACAATGGAGTGAAATCAAACCATCTTAATTTTTTTAAAGATAGCAGAAAATAATAATAATTTTCCTGTCTCGTTTCATCCAATAAGTGCATGAATGAACGACTCTAAAATGTAGCAGCAGTAAAGCTTTAAAACAAAGTTTATTCAGATTTGTAAAAAAAATGTGACTAGCATCAATAATATAACTTAATAAAAGCTGAGGGTAAACACAGCAGACAGTAAACTCAAAAGTTTAGTCATGAAGTTCCTACAAGAATGCTTTTAAGACAGAAATCAGATTAACTGTTGATTTCAACCTGAAACTGTCTTATAATTAGTTTTATTGGCTTTCAGATTCCTGGTACAGCTGCGAAATTATTTTGAGCAAAACTGCTGAGAGAAACACACATTAGAAGTTACAACATCAACCAAGAAGTTGGTACAAAAATAGGGAAAAACTATATTTAGTAAAAACTTTTTACCATGAAAAAAAAAATATATATATATATATATATATATATATATATACACACATATATATATATATATCTTACTTTCTTTTTTATTAAATTATTTCTTATGTCTTTAGTGATTTTCTTTTTACCTTTGATGGACTCAAACAGTAAAACAATTAAATGTTTGAAATAAGAAAAATCCTAATTAATGGTAATGTTAATTTGATATGGAGGAAGACGAACACAAAATCGTTATACGGGGATCATTCTTGTCTTCTGTCCTTCCATCTTTGCATAAGAACAAAATAAACTAATTTTAATGTGCTTTTTGATTGGAGACGAATTTTATTCAGATGTGAAATTGGTCAAAAAGACTCAAGAGGTTGAAGAACGCTGTTCTAAGAGTAGTTTCTGTTAATACCAGCAGGTGGCACTCTAATCTCAAGCAACAGGTTCCTGTAGAGTACGATACATGGATCTGCTTTATTCCGTCATCACCTCAGTGTGATTATAATATTAATAAATCAAACCTTTTTGCATGTGTATTTATGTTTGGATTGATCTGATTCTAAATGTTTTTAAAATAGGTTTGATTTGCTGATCTTGTAAAGTGCCTATTGGGATGAAATTTGATGTGAATTGGTGCTTTAATAAAAATTAACTGAATCGATTTTAATTAAGCCTTCAAAATAAATAAACAAATAAATAAAGTTAAGAAAGGATTTTTCCCAACTTTAAATGAATGTTCAAATTAAGGGCTGGATTTTTTTTTTTAAATGTCCAGGGTGAGATTATGCTACAACACTAAAGTTTATATTTATTTTAAGAATTGCCACACACTCTCCTTACCAGGGATAATACAAACAAACTGGAACATTGTAGCAGACCCCAATAATCATTTCAAGTGAGTTCGTGAGAGGTTGCTTTTATACAACGACCAGAGAGTGAGGTCATTTTCCCCTCAAACTAATTAATCTGAGCTGTCTATCAAAACCATTCAGCTGGTAACTCTGGAGGACCCTGACTGTCACCTCCGGATGCAACAATGTCACAACATCTTCAAGGACGGAGAGAGTGAGCAGTGTGGGTAAAAGAAAAGAAATAAAGGATCAGACAGGCAGGGAGAGGAGGTAAAGGATGGCTTAAAAAGACGCTCCTGCAGATCTTCCCTTGGGGCATTAATCCTCTCAAGAAAAACCCTCCGCGACCCCCACATCCCATTCCTCTTTCTGTCTCCTTCCAGCACCCTCAACTTAACACTGCACCAGTTTGCACTTCAATGCCGTCAACAAGCCACAACCTGTGAAAGCAATTACTCATACAGGGATAGAAAGACTGGGAGAAGGGGCAGGCGGGAGGGACGGAGGTGTAGGAGAAATACTCGGGTGAGGAGCCGGAAATCGTGCCTGCAGGCTGTGTCTATGAGAGGAGAGAAAATAGCGCCCGCATAAATATTAACGGTGCAAAGCAGGAGGAGGGGTGGATTTCAGCTGCCGTACACATCCTGAGGTATTGACTTGTGGAATGTGCAAGCACTCACATTTACTTTTTTTTGGGGGGGGGGGGTGCCCCTAAGTGCATTGAAAAGCTGCACATCATGTCAGCAATTGAGAGACATGTGTGATGTGAGTGCACACAATCACACTTTAAGGTGGTTCAGTTCAATTAAAAGTGAGAGGCAGTACAATCTAGGGAGATGACTGATGAATGCGGTGCCTAAATTTATCACTTCAGCTGGTTGATCTGGCATTCTGCGACTGTCAGGAAAAGAAAGGGGATAAATGAAAAATGTGGTGAAAAGTGAGTCAAAGTGAGCACCGAGCTGGCTGCGCAAAAATAATGAGCAATACCGATGTTAAAAAGGAAGGAATAAATATAAGGACCTGGTTTGGAGAATACAGACTATAAAGAGCCTTATCAGAGTGACTCAGTAAAGGTGCTGGGTCTCCACATGTTGCCTTCACTTCTACTTGGCATTCACTCTGCAAGCCCGTGCAGTTCTGCTGGAGGGCGTCTTCCAGGAGATACTCCCTCACTTTGTCTTTTAACAGTGATGGTAAAGAGGGATTTCGCACACTTTGGTCCAAACAAGAAAATATTCTCTTTTCAAATCTTAGAAATTTGAAGGCCACTGCCTTTACTCATCTATCTGTTCTTTTAGCGACCGCTATTGTTCCCTTAGATACAGGAATTTGCATCCTAGAAAAAATGACTAAACGCAGCATAAAAGTTATTTTTGTCCAAGATCTCCCAAAATCTTCCTCTCCATATTTGAGCTGCACAAGATGCTCACAGTGGGGTTCCAAGTTTCAGATTTATCTTCTGTTTTGACATCAGTCTAAATGAAAAGAGATGCATCAGCAGTAACGCTTAGAAGAAAACAAAATTTTTTAATCAAGTAGACATGTGCTGAGGAGGAGAAAACCAAGATAATATCCTTTATCCTTTGAATAAGACAGAAAAGTGACCCCAGAGATGCAAATCCTGGAAGTACACTGAGCACCAGGAAAACATGAATACATTGTGTTTCTAGAAGATTTCCGAATCTCTAGCATGTGGTTTGGAAAGCATGATTAGTATGTTTTGGAGTATTGGAGGGTCTATACTAGGTACAAAAGAAAGTCTTGTATAACAAACTGACCCACAGATGGTATTACTTTAACATTAACCCTTACAGATCTAACATGAAGCCTAAACTACAGATGCAATTATTCCACAACATCTCCATGACCTTATGCAAGACTTGGAGTTCAAAATCTGAATTTTTTAAAGATTTATTCAACAATAAACTTCAATGTCTTATATTTAACTTTTATGTGATGGACAAACACAAAGTTTTGCAAAGTTGTGAAATGGAAGAAAAATAATTTCTTTCCAAAAATTTGCCGCAGGGTCAATGTACCCCTACATGAAATGAAATCTGACTGAGCTTGAACTATTTTGTAAACATTAAAGAGCAAAAATTTCCATCTCTGGATGTTCAAAGCTGGTGGAGACACAACAAAGGTCTGAAATTGCAGCTGTATGTAGTTCTGTAGTATTGACTCTGTAGGACAGAGTCAAACTATAAAACTTTTTTATTTAAGAAACAATCCTTTTCCTTTCACTTCACAATCATGTGTAGGTCTAAAAGATAAAACCACAATTAAATACATTCACATTTGTGATTGTAACATTGCAAAATATGAAAAAATTATGACAGTGTGACTACTATTGCAGTATCAAATCTAAGTCTGGTTTACAATCTAAAAAAAAAGCTAAATAAAAGGATAAAAATGTCTTTCCACACAGAACCTTCAACATTAACAAGCATTTTTCCAATATTTCTATCCCGGTGCCCTAACTTTACCCTGTAGCATCATGTTTAGCAGAAGCGGCGTTCATCTTAAATCCCTCCTCTGCTGACTGATACGTTCAGCGTGGGGAGATGATGGGTGGCAGGACGGCCGAGCAGGCAGCCAGACTGAAGCAATATTCCAGATGAAACACATAATGACATAATAACAGCCCATCTCTGCCTCAGATGAGTTCACTTCACAATAACAACTTTCAGCTGTGTGTGATAATCATCTGTAAGAGGAAGAAGGTTTGTCTTTCTGTGGCATTGCAGACTGTATCTAACACGGCACTAGAGTTAGAGTGTAACTAACAGAGCATCAGGATGAAACAACCAACTTTTTCACCCTGACTATGAGCTGCACAACATCCATCCAATCTCAAACCTGAACTCACTTTGAGAACAAGTTTTATTTCAAAGTAAGTGTCTTATGTAGAGTGTGAGGAGCAGAAATCAGTCACATCATTTATAAATGTCACTCACAGTCTTGTGAAGTTAATTTAAAGCACAACAAATTCTTTCCTTATCCACGATTTTAAAAGTCAGCAGAACAACTATTATTTATTATTATATTTCACTCCACACATTTGGAGGAGCAGGAAGAAAAGTCACTGTTGAAAATAAAGAACGTACGAAGCCATGATTCAAACTTGCCACAAGTCAGAGGACACAGCAAGCATGTAGAAGAAGGTTCTCTGGTCAGATGAGACAAAAATTAAAAAGTAGTCATCAAAATAAAGGTTGCAGCTCAATCTGAACACACCCTTCCCATATTCAGCAGGAGCAAAACTGGTGTAAATAGATGGAGCTCAAACAAGCCAGTGCTGGAAGAGAAACTGTGATTGCAGAAGATTTGAGTTTGGGTCCATAAACATACAGGTTTGGTTACAGCATGTCCATGTGTCAGAATGGCTTTTTTTAAACTCCAGGCCTAAATTCAACTGGGAATCTGTGGCAAGACTTGAAAACTGCTGTTTGTAGTTTCTCTTCACCTAATTGAGCTGTTTTGATTGAGCTGTTTTGCAACAACAAATTAGCAAAAAAAAAAACAGCCTGCAGATGTGTGGACAGATAGTAGCGACACACTTGAAACTGTAATTTCTTAAAAGATGAAAAGAAATCCCATAAAATGCTTAGAAGTTTGTGGCTGTAGCATAACAAAATGTGGAAAATTTAAAAGGGGGGATACATGGTACTAAATACCAACTGAAAGCCGTGACTTTTAATAAATCTTACTGTGCCCTCATGTGCACCACAATTGGTGGGTTTGCGCAAATTGTTGTTTACAATCTCATATTCTTTTCATATAAGTTTCATGCTCTGTGTCAATTACACAACGATGCTGAGCAGTCATTGGAGTAAAATCCAGAGAACAGCAGCGGATCACAACATCAAGTTGCAGTGGCTTAAAGTTTTGCTGATGGTTGATCAAGTTGCAGCATGTTTTACCTAGGATACACTTTCATTCTGGTTCATCCTGGTTCTAAATGGACAACATCTGTTTAAGTTGGAAACATATGAGAGGGAAATTTAAAAAAAAATAGAGAGACAGACGCAGTCTACTTACTGAGCCTGCATTTCTTGCAGCCCTCATCACAGGGAAGACAGTCCTGTTGATCATCGTCTGAAGCCTCATCTGACAGAAAATACAAGAGAACTGATATAAGGAATAAAATACTAAACAGATTTCTCATTTCTTGAAAAGTGCTTTTGTGACTTTTAACTTTTTCAAACATTACATTTTGTCCAAATCAAATAAACTGAATCAAAATGTTACAGGAGAATGAAAATTAAAAACAATATAGTTGCAGATCTACTGTCATGATGCAATCTCTTCTTCATGTACAAACTCTCATTGCTGGAATCCAGGTGCATTTCAGACCCACTGGCGCAGAAAGCTCCATCTCCGTTCTTTATCTCAAATACTGCGAAAAGCAGAAGTCTCAGCTTTCGCTCAGTTCTCCCCTGACTGCCATTCCCAGCTGATCTCATGCTTTGATATAAACTGTGAGGTGTTCATCTTTCACAAGCTCTCAGAGGATAAAAATGAGGATTAAGATCAGAAAAAAGGGGAGGGGGGGCCTGCACCATGTGGGCCTTGGTAGATGGACTAGATTAAGGCACGCCAGCAACTGTGCTTCCAACATTTTTCCCTTTGTTGAATATCAAAGATGATGGAAAGATGGCATGAACTCTCTAATCATATAACTAACATCATGCTGGGAACATCTGAGAGCTTCTCAGATGTGAAATTTAAAATGAGAGAAGAATCTACTTCTCTACAACAAATGCTCTGACCGTTTATCATTAAGAGACTTTAAAAAAACAGAAATCAAATCCAAAAGTTGCTTTGCTTTTTTGTTTTGTGTTGCTAAGCAGATAAACTGAGGCATCGTTGTTGAATCATGACGCATTAATTCAATGATGTAATGTTGATTATTGTAACTATTATCTTTCTGACTAAATTTCTCAGCGTTGTGCCACAGTTAACCTTAATATGCAGATGTTTGATGCAGAAGAAAATGTGTCACCGTTTATGTGTCTCTAACCTGTGCTGCACTCCAGTTGGACACAGTGGCCATTTCTGAGCCTGTATCCGGAGCTGCACTGGACGCAGCGGTCTGCTGCAGTGCAAACGACGCATTCTGCAGGACACGGCTCGCAACACATCATTGCAGAATGGAAGAAGCCCTCAGGACAGGCTTCCCGGCACTGATTCTGAAACAGGTATCTGGGTTCACCCAACCTGTCTGGGTTGAAACGGGGAAAAAAAAGAGATGAGGGCTTTCATGGGAAGGAGAAGCTGATGAAAAACACAGGCATGCAGACAGACACACACTCACAGACGGAGGTTTAAGAGTAATTTAGGTTTTAGGAAACCACACTCTTAAACGTGAAGCATCATTCAAGAATGTGCAGTCTCATCTGCCTAGCAGAGATCTTCATTACCCTTAAATACTTTCATAATTTGCTACCCCACAACCACAAATATGGATCGTTTTTTTGTAGATTTCATGTGCTAGACCAGAGGTCTAAAAGAGCCATTTTTGCCTTCAATGACATTTACTCAGTTGTTACATGATTTTATGGAAAAAAAGATAAACATCAACTACAAAATCTTTCTTGTAATTTTCAAAGCATCACAGCTTTATTTCTATTTCTACAGGTTTAAAAAATACAGAAAATAACAAAACTTCTGTGGGATGTTGAAATTTGTGGAAAATGATGAAGAAAAAGATTACTTACGTAGTTGCCCACAGACACACACACAAAAAAATCTTCCATTTTGGAAATTCAATGCAATAATTCCATGTCAAAAGAGGAAAAACTACTAAAATCTACATTTGTTACATTTATTTTTAAAAACATTAGCAGGCAACATTTTAAGGGCCATTGTGGAAGGTCCAAAGAGCCACTTGCAGCTCTGGAGTCTCAGGTCCCTGTGACAGACCAACATGGAGAATAACATCATTATCCTCCTTTTCCACCTGAACATTTATTAGAATCTGCATAGACCGTTTATCATGAATCTGAAGTTTTCATGTTGTGCATTGGAATTTATAGGTACAGTCTCCATAACATTTTTATTTTATTATCACTGGTTATCTTCATGTGTGTTTGTGTTTTCCTCATTCTATTCTATTCTATTCTATTCTATTCTATTCTATTCTTCAACAGCACTAGGGAACCTAGATAGGACAGGAAGGAAGGTGTTTGCTGCTAAATAGACAGCAATCATTAAAGAAAACTCCATAAAGACAGCAAAATATTTACAGTGCAGTTTCTAGTTAAATCTTATCTTAAAATTTTTATAAACTTTATATGTGTTATTTTAATTTTATGTCTAGAAAGTTTTTTATTTGCAGTTTCTTTTACTGTCATGCTCCCTCATTTAAAAGTGACAGCAGAGATCTAAAGCATCACTATCAAAGGTCAGTATCAGAAAATCTCCTCCGTATCTTGCTCTTCTGGATGCATACCTTGTGTGGGTGTGTGTGTGCGTGTCTCTGTGTGTGTGTGTCTCTGAGATAAGAGAGGCTGTTCTGAGGAAGAAGCCGGGTGAGACAGATAGAAGTTCTGTTCCTGCTGTTATTGTTATGTCTCATTGAGCCTCAGACAGACTTGCAATTAAACGGAACCACATTTTCAAACATAGGCTGACAAATTTTTCGGCTAATTGAAAGTGTGTGTGACGAGGAAATCTGGTGTTAATTCTTTTCTTGGACATCTGGTACCTCAAAGTGAGTGTAGGTGCGTAACAGTATCTCCCCAGCGTAAACACTCTCATTCTGACAGCCATAATACCGTCTGCAACAGTGTGATAAACACAGTTGCTCCTGATACCATCAGACTAATATTTCTTCAGCTGCAGTCTGTTAATGACCTCTGAGATTTATATTAATATGAGAAAAAAGGAGTGAGGATTAGCTGCTCAGAATCAGAGGATGACAGCACTTAACACCGGGGTGGGTTTCACATTGAGGAGCGAGGAAGAAGATAAATGGACACCGTTACAGCGAAGACATCAGGGTGGATCATTCAAAGACTGATTCTCCCTTTCTAAAACACATCTATCAACAGCAACATTATAACTTAATTAGATCCATTTACTTCCAGAAGATTAATTGGGGATGTCTGCCACAAATGAGCCTTAGCTTGGTCTAAAAGCACATTTGCTCCAGTCAGCAGTCAGAGCCGCGCCAACAATTTCAGACCCCTTGAGTTTTTCACATTTTCTCAGGTTAAATCTACAAACGTCTGTGGATGTTATTGAACTCTTAAGTGAAAAACAAAGTAAAGTAGTAGATAAATAGGAAGTGATGGGAAATTATGCAAGCTTTTACATTTTTCTGTGTGGCAGACTATGTTTTACTGCAACTACAGCTGCTGAGGAATGTGTCTACCATCTTTCCACATTTAGAGATTTAAAATATGCGTCCATTCTGAATTTGTGTACATTAATTTTCAAGTATTCTCATCATTATTTAGATCTGGGCCATTCTAATGCATGAATATGCTTTGAGCCGAACCATTTCGCTGTAGCTCTGGTGAATTTCTCAAGCCTTTTGTAGCCTCAGAGGTTTTCATCTAGGAGTTCCTGATCTATCTTCCCGTTAAGAGTTTCCATATCCCTGCTGAAGAAAAGCATCCTCTGCAGCTCCCCAAGTACAACGAGCTTCTCTGATTCCTCTCTGATTTTTTATTTCCTTGCACATCGTGTCAGTTTGTGTTGATAGGTCTGGTTAGGCTTGTAGTTCCATCAAACTTTTCCATTTCAGATGATAGATTGCTCAATACTCTGCAGATGTGCAAAGCCCTTACTGACATGTCTGGTGTGTTCCCTGATTTTCACGAAGAAACAGTTTTTGTATTTGGGCATTTAAGGTGTTGGGGGTTGAACAGAAATGCATGTCAGACTTTGAAGATTTTTTTTTCTGTAAAACCTCTTTAATACAATGAATTATTTTTCATTTCTTCCCAGCCCTGTATTACTTTGTATTGGGTATATCCCACAAAACCTTCATGAAATACATTGAAGTTTGTGGTCACAAGTGGGAAAGTGGTATGGAAATGTTTGTGAGGTTTAGTCACAACTTCACATGTTCTGAGTCTACAAACACAGGCAGCACATTGAGAATTTTTCACTTAGTAGCTATTAAATACCAAAGCTAAATCAATACCCTGTGCAACACTGCGAGTCAATACACCAACTCTAGTAATTATCTTCCTTGATGATTTCTGAAACATTTCAGAGATCAATAATTTACTCAAACGGAGGAAGGGGTGAAACTTTTCTAACTTCCTGTTGCAGCTAGTTGTGCTAATGCTCGCTAATATAGAAACACCTGGTGACTCATTTTTACTTGTAGCTGATATTCCTACATCAGCTACTGCTGTAGCGGTGATGTTCTGTGTCACCGCTACAGCAGTGACACAGAACATCAGGGTTGGTATCTGCAGCTTTGGAAACATAAACCACTCATTGCTGCTTCCACTGCAAATACACTTCTGTGCCGATACAAGCCTGTTAAATTAACACACATTCAACTTGCAGGGATGATGAAAAAAAGAAAATATTTTACTTTGGCACCTGCAAATATTTTTCTATTTTCACCACAAGAAAAAAAACAAAAAAACAGAACAATTTGAATGTATTTATCTCTGGGGGAGTGTTTACCTGTGTCACAGCTGGTGCAGCTATCTGGACCCTCAGCAGTGCATGCCTTGCAGGTGTGATGACAGGGAAGACACTGCTTCCCCAGGACATAGTGCCGCTCCTGGCAGCGGATGACACAACGGCCGTCTTCAAAGAACCTACATGGAAGCATGAAGCAGAGCTACAGCTGAAACATAAACACTGTGCATTAAGAAGTTAGATTTATCCTTGGAAATGAGCAGAATTTCACATTATCTGAACCCGCCCATCTGTGAATTCACGTCTGATTTATAAAAGCATCAACTCTGTTTTCGAACCGCAGTGCAGTGGTTGGATTGTAAAGCAATGTTTGCACCACTTCAGCGGTATTAGCTTATAACCTTTTAAACGAACGGTGCAGATGAAGAATGTTCCACATTTTGTTTTGTTTCAGGTTTGTCTCAGCATGGATCCATTTGTTTTTATTCCTTCATTGAGTTACACACAGCAGTGCGAAGGGACTCACAAAAAGTAGTTTTAATAGAGTGTTTTGTAACACTTTTTGTACATAGAATATGCCTCTTTGCATAATTATTGAAAAACTTCTCTTTGTACTTGGCTGAAGAGAGTTTGGCAGCCTGGAGGTTTCTTGGGAAAGATACCACAAGCTTGGCATACCTTTGTCTTGGAGGTTTTTCTGTTTCTTTTTGGCAGAATCAGTCCTGAGTGAATTTTAGCTCTCTCTGGAGAAGCTCTGCTGGGTTCAGATCCAAACTCTGGCTAGCTGAGTCCAAGACCTTAAACAGTTTTTGTGTGTGCGTGTGTGAGAGAGAGAGAGAGAGAGAGGCCATTCCTTTGTTTTCTTGGCTGTGTGCTTTTGTTATTGTCTCCTTGAAACTTAAGCCTCAGTTCCAGATTAAAGTCCAGATGATTGTAGAAACATATTCAGTTATATTCAGTTTGCTTTATATTTTCATGCATCTTTCTACTCTTTCCTGACCAAACTTTCCTGCAAAGTAAAGCTGCAATAATTATGTTCACCTGGAAGGATGGTACAGAGGTAACACACTGTGCCAGGTTTGATTCTTAATTGATCCTAATAGCTAGAGAGTCATTCAAGTGCCCGATTGGTAATTTAACAGAGGATTTTAACAAGCCTTTTAGAAACAATTAGCTTCTCCCCGCCTCCACACCTTCAAT
The DNA here is from genome assembly GCF_003331165.1 of Xiphophorus hellerii. Taxonomy (NCBI): domain Eukaryota; kingdom Metazoa; phylum Chordata; class Actinopteri; order Cyprinodontiformes; family Poeciliidae; genus Xiphophorus; species Xiphophorus hellerii. The sequence goes on from NC_045683.1 coordinate 15,832,376, forward strand.
GTTTAGTGAAGTGCTGCACCGGTAACTTGTTCTCTAAGTTCTTCTGTCAACACAAAGTAACATTTGATATGGATTTCTATTATCCTGTTCAAAAATTTGTCCTGCTAGCTTCCTGCTTTGGAGTTAAAATGCAATATTTAAACATCTCCAAAGCTGAATCTTATAATAAATGTGTACCAAAAAGTGAATAAAGTGTAAAGTGTAACAATAACTATGAGTTTTAATGGAGAACACATTTATGCAACCACATTATTTAAGTCTTTTGATTTCTCCCTCTAGAAGATTTAAGTTTATTTCTTTAGTTGAGTTGTACTGTTTCAATGTTATAATAAAGGTGAAAGATGTTCTGCAATTATTTCTCTTGGCATTACTATTTTACACTACAACAATTTGGCATTTTAACATGTGCAGATTTTTTTTATATCCACTGAGGCTCATAGCGACTACCATAGTTAAGATCAAATCACACAAACTATGAACTTTGATAATCATCTTAACATATCTAGCTTTAATTTCATCTCTTTTAAAACTGGTCTGGGAAATCAACAAACGTGTGAAACAACAAAAAGTCTGAAAACATGTACTCTGCACTGGTGACGTTTCCTTGTGAAAGGTTTTAACCTTGTATCTGGGCAGACGGTGCAGGCTTCACTTTCCGGACCCGTGCACTGCAGACAGGAAGCGTCACAAAAATGGCACGTTCCCTGTTTACTCAAGTACTCCCCTGCAGACAGAGAGCCACAAAAAAACAGCTTCATTACAGACCCGCTGCAAAATTATCATTCAACCCATTTCAGTTCAATTCAAAAACCTCTTGTTGATTCTTAAGGAAAATAAATTTGCTGTAACTCATATTATTGAAGTTCCTTCAAAGAATTGTAGTGGATGCTGACAGGTGGAGGCAGGAAGGATGGCCTGTAGCAGTCTGTGTCGCAGCAGATCTGAAGGAGTCTCAGACTGAAGACACTGTTGATGTGTCACGGTCTGATGAAGAAGATGCTCAGGGTTGTCCATAATGTTCTTCATTTTATGAAGAATCCTTCTTCGCACAATAATCCAAAATAGAACCAGCCTTCTTTATTCAGATTGTTTAGCCATTTTTAAATCACTAGCCGATGCTGCGACCCAAACAGATGATGGCAGAAGAAACTGCGCAGACAGACTTTCAGCATCGTGCTGCAAAAATATTTTTAAAAAGTCACTCAGATATGTTGTTCACTTTATCAGCAAAAGAAGACACAATAAAGTTGTGAATATTTTGGGTTTGGTTATTCCAGGCTTAAAGCCAGAGATAAATGCAGATCATTTAAATTTCACTGATGAAAGATAATCTGCATTATAAGAACAAAGTTCAAACAACTTCCTAAACAGTTATACTTTTTATGACACTAGATATTTAAAAGTTTTAGAGTTTAATGGTTCTGTGTTTATTACCCATGATTGGAGACATTTCCACCTTTCAGCAGCACAAAAGCACAGTTGGAGTAATAAACACCACCCAGAAATTTCCAAATTAAAACTGCAGAGGAAAGTTTAATGGACTAACATCATCTCAGTTTCGAGTTGTAAAAACTTCGAAATAATGAAAGTTTGAAACAAATAAACTGTGATCGACCTAAGTAAGCAATTCTAAGAAAACATTTTGACAACAAAAAGATGTTGGAGTCACACATCTCTCAAAAACAGGAAGTGATCATCGTCTATTGCTAGTAAATTATCTGCATCTGTCAAAAGACAGATGTACTTTTGTTGGTCATAAAATACCAACAAAAGTTTTAATGAAGACTTTTTTCTTCATTAAAAAAAATAAACCCTTTAAGTATTGCCAAACAGATGTGTGGCCACTTATTGGTTACACAGAAAAGGAGGAAATGATACATTTTATTACAAAGATAATCTATAAAGGAAAATGCTATTGGGATTTTTTTTTTTTTTTTTGCCAGGGATTGTTAAACAGTTTATATTCACTCAAAATTATTCTTCGGAATGTCTTAACACTCATTGTTTCTCTGTGTTTGAGACAAATAAAAGATAAAAGCAGTTGCATATCAGTCTTAACATCCTCTCCAAACACTACATGTGTATCATTAGATTTAAATGACTTAGTAGAACCAAACCACAAGTTGTTTAGTAAACTACCTCTTTCCATAACTACAAAATTTGGGCGACAAACTGTGCCCGCAAAATAAAGTTTTAACTGCTACATTTCTGTGGTGAATTTTACTTTCCTACGTGAAGAAGTGACAGATGTGGAGTCAGAATTGGATCAGAATTTGCCTCTATTTGGACGCTAGCAGGTCACAAATGACAGCTTAGTAAATTACAGGCACACTTGGTGCTTTTATCTTCTACCGTAGGGTGCCAGTATAGTAGATACCTAAGCTACCGTTGTCAGAGAACATTTCTCCTTACCTCCTCCTGCTCAATGAATAATTTTAAATGTTAAATTTTAAATCTTAATTTCAGTTTCAGACTCTGTTATCACTACTCTACCCCTGACATTGCTGACTGAGTTTGGTATTCAAAACCTGACATTTTTAGTCAACTTTCATCTATAGTCACAGCTCTTATGTGCTCATTTTTTTATTTTGTGCTATTTGTGTATTTTTCCAATGTTGCTATATAAATGAATATACTGCTATAAGTCAGAAACCTAAACAAAAAATAAATAAACAAATTGTGAAAGTTATGATCTTTATATTCATTTTTGTGACCAAGCAGCAAAATCATCATCACTGAGAGACTGGCTTTGTTTTAGCTTCAGGTTCATAACTCCACTGCTAAAAACGCTGAACCTGTGCGTGGGTTTCAGAAGTGCAGCGAATTGAGATTTGCCTGCCGGAAACCTCTGCGACTGGCAGAGTAATCAATGAATCATTGCATCAAAAACATTATCACAATTACCATGGCCCTCTGGGTGGATGTGCAATTATGATTCCACAAAGGGCAGAGGCATAACCAAAGTTATTACACATTAATTCTACCTAAACAATGTTTGAAAATGGTTTCCCCCCCCCCACAAGAATAATAGAACAGACTTCTGAAAATTCATAGAAATTGTCTTATATTGCTGGCAGTGAACTAGAAGTTTCCACAAATCCATTGACCCTAAAAATGCAAACAAGTGGCGCATAAACATCGTCTCCCCTCACTTTGCTGTTAAACAAAGGTGACAAACGCTGGTTTAAGCACAACGACGGAGCAGGATGTTTGTGTAAGAGTAGAAAGCGAGAGCATCCTTCTCCGCAGCGGTGAGGTTTGTCTGTGCTCTCCGGCTTTCGGTGAAAAGCTCAATTGTTCCTCTGGAAAACAAAGGAGGTTCTTTGTGTACAAACACAACAGGCAGCGGCTTCCTATTCAGCCTAGCTCTGCTGAAACCATTCATAAGCCCCCCAGCCCCGCTGCCACCCGAATGAGCGCCGTCACTCTTCCTCACGCCACACCCCCGCAGACAAACAAACAGAGAGCCAAGTTCTCAGGGGACCGAGGGCCACAGTGCTCTACTCAGCAGAAACCTTCCTGGAGTGCCATCCAGGAAGACAAGAGAGGGGGCGACACTCAGGGTGGTAAAACGTCTGTCCTCTGTTGTGGACGCTCAGGTCTGAGCTTGTAAGGGCAGCAACAAGTTGCTGTTGCTGACATCGTATATTAGAGAGTCTGAATCCCAGCTCCACAACTCTTCTACATCTTCTCACACTCAGTCCAAGAAAGCAGAACAAACACAACTTGACTACATCCTCCAGCAGATACATTTAGATTTTGGAAATCTTGACCGACGTACAAATACTAGATACTTTAGTGTTCAGATAAATCTTCAGAATAACTACAACATACAGAATCTTGCGAAAGGATTGATACTCCTTAAGCCTTTGCCATTATGGGATGTTCTGATAACCAAGGCTACTTCTAAAGTGGAAAGAAATAAGAGTTTCAGATATTTTTTTTTACAAATTCAACTAGGAAAACTGATGTGTGTGTTTGTCTTCAGCTCTCTTTATAGAACCACCTTTCAATGCAGTTATCACTGCAGATTTTGTGGCATGGTGTGGAAACAATCATGTCAACTTCAATGAGAACAAAACAAAGGAGATAATTGTAGGTTTCTACAGAAACAGCGTTAGATCAAACTCTATTTCCATCATGGGAGAAGAAGTGGAGGTGGCTGAGGAAAATAAATACCTCAGTCTTCATCTGGACAACAGGCGGAAAGGACAGAGCAGGATGTACTTCAGGAGGAATGCCACACTTTTTAGATTTACAGCCATGAGAAACTTGTATCATTTTTACCACTTCACAATTATGTATCATTTAGTGTTTTAAGAATCCTAATAAAGTCAATTGTAATTTGTGGCTGTAATTATCAAAGAAAGAAAGTTAAAGGGGTAATATTATCTTTACAAGGCAGTCAGTGTATTTCACACAATGTCCCAGTCTTGTTGGTCTAGACCGTGCATTAAAATCATGTTAATACCATTAATCATCTATTTAAGAGGTTTAAAGTTTCCAAAAATCCTTTAGGGATTTTATATTCTTACACCCATCATAACTACTGTACTTACAGTACATGGCTTGTTTTTGAGCAGACATTTAGGAATCAGCTATAAGGGGAAAACTGTTTACTATGCATCAAATCCACTAGATCCCACTAGGTCAATGTGCATGCTTTGAAATCATGATTGATGAAAAGTGAGTTTATATTTAACAATTCCCAGAGGATCCGCCGTCAGAAACTACGGTTTTCTGAAACAAGTTTGATGTGATTAAAGATTCCCGACACGTCACATCCCGATGTAACTTTGATCAATAAAGTCAACAAAATTCATAAACAATTTATTTCCATGTTATCAAGACTGAACATTCTATGTTACTGTTGTATTTGGTGAGGATTAGACGTAATGACCACATTCGGAGGAAAGAGGCAGATTTAAGTAAGAGGGAATGGCCAAAAAAGCTGGCATGATGAGCAAAATATGTGGAAACATTGGACAACATCTCAATTTATCAGCCAAGAAGATAAGAGTTTGGGCACAAATGAGCCTTGAAAATTGATAAAGACCACAAGCATATAAATGCATTTATTATAAAGTGGCTTAAGGATAAGAAAGTCAATGTTTTGGAAAGGCTGTCACAAAGCAATGAGAAGTTGTGGGCAGATCTGAAAAGGTATGCATGAGAGTAAGATGAGTTACATCATTTCTATCAGGAGGAATGGAGCAGAAGTCTAGTGAGGAAGGAAAACCAAAAAGCTTAGAATCAAGTCAAGTTCAAAGAGAAATACTGAGAAAATGTATGTAAGCCTCTACATTTAATTGAATAAAAACCACTGTCAGATAGTGAGAAAAGTGTTTGAGTTTTTATGTTGCGTATATTAATATCAAGTTTAAACTGCATCTCCTCCAAAACACTCAGCCTCAAGGAATGTGGAGCCTTTATTAAATCAGCTTGACTGATGAAAACGTATCACTTTTTAAAATGTAACTCAGTGTAGAGTAAAAGCAGATTTAAAGATCTTTTTTAAAAAAAAGAAAAAAAAAGAAAATAATTCACGATGCTAATACAGTAACAATTTCATGGTAAAAAAAAAGTGAATAAAAGAAAACCGAGAAGACAACAGAACCGTAAACAGATTAAACATTTTAATAAGAACACTTAAGTAAAGGTAATAAAAAAAGATTTTCAAAACTAGGACTTTGAGTAACATTAATAATGCATTGTCACAGATATGTCACAAGTACACAATAAAAACAGCTTTTATACGAGGGGCTGTATGTGTGTGTCTACTATCACACACACACACACACGCAATCAAAAGTCATCTTAAACAATGACCAAGATTAACTTCTTTTAACCCAAACAGGGGACTTTCTTTATTACAAATCACCAACAACCATTACCAGTCCACAGTACAACAACTCATCTAATACTGTAAAGGCTCCAGGCTGCAGGCATCAACACCCACCAAAAAGTACCATTCAGAGAGGTTTTTATTTTCCCTTTTAGGTTTATTTGCGGGGTTTTTCTTATTTTTTATTTTATTCTTATTCAATGTTAAAAGCCAGCATTTCTGGAATAATTTACGAGCTCCATCAGGTAAAGCTCAAAGACGGACAGGAGGGGAGCGCAGCTCGGACGTCTATTGGGCTCATCACTGAAACTTTTTTTCTTTTAATTATGTGAATTTTCGACACAGTTTTGAGTTCTGATACTGACAGCTTCCCTTTAGAGAAAAATAAAGAAAATCAAATGTGTGACTATACCTTTAGCTTAACAAAACTCATTTTGTCTAAAATTGAGAAAAATAAGGATAGAAATGTGAGACGGCCGTTTCCCGTCCAACTGCCTCTCAGTGAGCTTTATCTGCAGATGCAAACAGCATTAAATGAATATATTATGTAAGAATTGTCAGAGAACCTCAGTTCATGTGCATTGTCATTGTAACAGAATAAAGAGAGCAGAAACTTCTAAAACTCTATTTTATTTGAGAACAGTAACATATAGGGATGCACCGATACAGATACAATATCATTACTGGACAATAGTTCCCTTAAGCTGTGTCATACAGGGCATGTGGAGAAAGGTAACCAACATTTCAATGAATTTCAGACCCCAGTAACAAGTCTGACAGATATTGCAGTTTTCTTATCCAACAAAGTAAAGGAAGAAGCTTTGAAGTGTGAAGTCACTGCAGTGGATAAACTCGGTCCTCAGGTTTTTGGGCCATGAATCTTCGTCACACGTGTGAAAACGTGGCATCGGTACATCCCTAGTACCGCAAATTCATTATAACTTACTGCGGAGCTCCCCTCCCTGCAGAACGATCTGGAAAGAATGACTATCGACTCTTGAATGAATCAATGCCGTCTGGGCTTACATCAAGAATTAATGGCAATCTCCTGGACACCGCAATAAAGATAAACACACCCACATACACACTACTCAGAGAGGCAGATGGATGTTTGAAGTAAATGAAAAGAGTTGGTTCTGCTCAGTAATGTGCATCAGTCTTGGCGTACGCCGAAGTCTGTAACTTCAAGTAGTGGCTGATAAATGTGTCTGCGCTCCTGCTTAAAGGTGCATGTGTGTGGTGTGGATATACATATATAAATATAGACATTTATGTATTTATATATGTATATATAAATGTGCATCAGTGTACTGCGTGTGGTACGTACTAAAGTGTGAATTTGTCCCCTCAAACAGCCAGAATCAGCCCAGACACGCATTATTTTCACATTATGAGCTACGTGGGTTTTTTTTTTTTAATCCTCGCCTTCTTTGACGTATATTTACAGGCAGAAAACCATGGCATTTCCTACTGTATGCTCACTTTCTCCATCTGTTGGTCATTAGCACTGGAAGGAGATGAGAAAGAGGGGCCAAAACAAAAAATGCACACAGACGTATTGAGAGATCTGCAGGCTGAGAGGCTCCTGTTTTTAACTATGCTCTGTACACTGGCAACAAATACAAAGAAGGTTCAATTATTTTGGCATCAATGCTTTGGTCACAAAATACCAACACCTTTATTTTCTTTTGTTTGTTTGCTTTTTTTTTCTTGTTGTTGTTGTTTTCAATAGCTCATTTTTCTTGAAGTAAGTCCCAGTCGTTTCACACCCTGATCATGTGTTTGTCCCAGTACTGAAAAAAGGTAGGTTTGTTGTAGTCCTGTCATCGCACCTCCGATGCGTCCTTTAAAGAGGCACAGATTTTCTTATAAATTATGTGACTGTGAATGCTCAGGCAGGTAGAGGGAGGAGGGGAGTTAAAGAAGGAGAGGGTTGGCCCCCGTGCCCCCCCCACCCCTCCGTGTGCTCCCTCTCGCGCCCGGTGGCGGCGTCCCGTCACCCCTTTTGCGAGCACGTTCTGCAGCACAGCTGCTGCAGCACTCTCCTCTGGCAGAGATTGTTCTTTTTAACGAGCACGCAGAAACCGCCTTCCGCCCAAGATTCTTCATTTGCTTTCCACAGACCAGGAAGAGGAGATGCAGCAGGAGGGAAAGGGGGAGAGGGGGCCAAACATTACAGAGAAACACACACAAGGAAGAACCATTAAAAACGACAAGCAGAGTTGCATGATTGGTCAGGAGAATGTTCAGGTGACAGGAAGGAGGGTTTTTTTTTTTTTGATCCAATCACAGGGATGTTCATCGAGGTGGAAAAGGATTGTGGTCCAGCGGAGTGATGTCAGAAGATCAGAAAATGGATTTGGGGGAAAGAAAAGAGAGAGAGAAAAAGGGGAAAAAAGTGTTCACACAATTAGTAAAATAATGATTTCCCCCCCCCAAAAAAAATATTCATTTAATTTTTCCAAACTAGTGAACCCTCCATCTGTACACGGGCTTTTAATAAAAGCATTCTAATTTTAAAGTTGCAGACAAACCATCATCAAAATGAGACTTTTGCTTTACAAAGACAGACTGAGGGTGCACTTTAAGTAATACAGATCATCGTCAACATAAAGGTGACGCAGCAAAGCCACGTTCCAGAGCTTTATCTCATCACACGGATGTGTTTTCAGATCAACTAGAACATTCTTGCCCAAGCAGAAAATCGCAAGTTGCAGTCAAAGCATCATCAGACTGAGAGGTCTGTGAGTTAGTCAAAACTATTTATGTCTAAAGAATCATAGACACAACATGCACAGTTTTAGGGGAAAAGAGAGCATACAGTGCAGAGGAGAAAAAAACTGAATGTCCAACAAAAAAGATGAATGCGGGAAAACAGACGTTATGAAGTAGGACTTCAGGTCAGTGCAGAGAGAAACTTGGAAAAACTGTTTTAGAGATGGAGATCTTGTCAGTGAGGTATTTCCAGAGAAATGATATGTTGTGGGCATAAACTGTTAGAAAGCAACACATAAGGCAGAGCATGAAAGCAAAGGCAGACTGGCCGCTTGCTTTGGAGCTACAACAATGAGCGGGTTGGCAAAGATGTTAGTAAAAAGCTCAAAATGTTATCAAAAGGCCACAAGTTTTGCTGTGCATTGCAAAAATACTGTTAATTTATTCTACTGTTTATTTGGTCATCTAAAATTTATCCAACATTTTATTTCCCATTTCTAAAAAGATCCCATTTCTATACTAAATGCTTGTACAATGAAAATCTATCCTATTTGCATGTTACGGCTAATATTGAAAATGCACACACACATATAGAGCATGTAGCTAATAAGAAAGCTGACAACTCACCATCTTTGCAGACTGTGCTAACCACGCAGGTTCCCGCCTCCAAGTTGTAGCCGCTGTTGCAGCTGCTGCAGTTCAGTTCCCCGGGTCCCAGGCACTCGAAGCAGCTATTATCACATCTGGCCAGGGTTAAATCCAGAATTACGTTACTAAACTATTAATTACGGTATTAAACTTTCTTTATATTGATACGGTTTAAATAAAATTAAATAAGGGAACAATCAGAAAATTATGCAACAAAAATAGATTTAGTGAAAGTTTTGGGATTTAAGAAAATCATTTCAATAAAATTTTTTTCCCACAAAAAAACAAGAGAAAGTAAGAAGATAAAGATTCTGAACATCATCTTGATCACAACAAAACCCTTGCCCTGCTGGGAATAATGAAAATAGGGAAAACGCCTATAAAAATGGTTTTCCTGATAGGAGAGGGGCTGACAGAGAATGAAAGAACTGAAGAGGGTAAAAGGTCGGGTGAGCAATAAATAATTCAAGGTGTGAGAGCAAAATACAAGGAATGCATCACAACGAGCGAAAGCAGCACACATGTCCGATTCTGTGGCGAGGATTGGCTTTGATGAAAAAAATTAACTGATCGTAAAATAAAAAACATTAACAGAGGATGTTTACGGTTGATTCTTACTTCTCCTTTATACATCTTAGCATTACTTAAAAGTGGCAGCAGAAAATAAACATTATCAGCCAGAAGAGCACCGATGTGTTTGTTCACAGTTTATTCAGGCAGCAGCACATGGTGCTACTGTGTAGATTGTTTTCATAAACTGCAAAAAGTGAAAGGTTTTAAATGTAATCACACTTTATGCCATTAAACCTTACATGAAAATATTCTCCCAGCAGCATATTAATCTTTGATCTTCCCATTTAAGGCTGATCCAAGCAGCATAAAGACATAAAGAATATTTAATTATAATTTCAGATCTTTGGTGCTTTGTGTTGTTAAAACTCCAAAACATCAGCTTTTTAAAAAACGACACACATATTTTTTTAGTGCAATATGTTTTTATGTTTTTTCTCTTAAAAATAGTTTGACTTTATTTATATTAATGTAGAGTTTTTAATGACCTTCCACAAAATGAATGAAACTACGTTTTGTGAGTTTTTTATAAAAACATAATAAAATACAATGCTTACCATGTATGGTGAGGACTTGAGCTATTTATGGCATTAATAAAAACAACTTAAAAATAAAAGCAAATACATCTCAGTCTTTAAAAGAGCCTTTTGTGTTGAATGGGTAAGAGTGGAACAATTTAATACAAACTATTTTGCAAAGAAAACAGTTCAGAATGAGTAGTTGCTGCTAGACTCTGATTAGTGCTGCAAAATATTATTTTAGTACTGTTGCAGTATCAAAGAACTGCCTGAAATAAATATTATTTAACTGTTGCAGTGCCATGCATCAAGGCTGTCTGTAATATATTTGGTGATTTGTTTAATTCAGCATGAAAAGCAATAGAAGGTAAAGAAGTGCTAAGATGGTCAAGTCAGTAAGAAACAACAGCCAAGTCTCAATAAAACCTTGCGGTTGAGATGGAAATGATGATTTTTTTTTCTTCTTCTTTTACAGTAGCTGGATACACTATTATCTGGAGTTTATGTTTGCTATAAACCCAAAGCAAAAAGAAATCAATACTTTAAAAAAATGTTTTCTTTATTTACTGAGTTTTGTTACTTTGACACTTCCCGTCATCATCAAATATTTTATGTTTTCCTAGTGAGCAACCCCAACTCTGACAGCAATGAAAATTAAAACTGGCACAGTTGTGTTTATTTCCATAGAAAGTACTCCTAGTTCAGTGATTTTATACTAAACTGTGACATTTCTTTGGGTGATGCAATATTCAGTTTTTAACTCTGCGTATTCAGTTTGTTTTTTTTCTTTCTGCATGCTCAGTTTCCTTCGACATGTGTGATTCTGAGCTTTTAGAAATACTTTGACTTCACATTCACAGAGTTTCTTCCTGATCTTATTTTGGCCTTTTGTCAGTATTATGTAGAGATGCTTGCTGAGCAGACTCACTTCTTACAGAACCGCTGCACCTGGCCGTTGTCTGAGGTCTGCTCTGACAGGTAGTAGCCAGGGCTGCATGTTAACACGCATCGCCAGTCCTCCAGTAAGTAGTCATCTGCACACTTGCTACATGCTTCTATACCTGTACCTAAAAGACACATCATTTTTTTAAGCAAAATATGTTGCTGAGGTAGCTGTGTTTTTTGTTTTTTTTAATCTTGGACTTTCTACCTGCACAGGTGGCACAGGCACGATGACAAAGCTCGCATGTCCTCCTGTGGCCGTTGAAATAGGTTCCAGGGTTACAGGTCATCTGGCATTTATGTCCTTGGAGACTGGAAGAATAAATAAAAAATTAGTTTATAACTCCATCATCCTCCTGGGTGGCGCACAGAAGAGCAGCAGAATATTTGCTGCATGTTCTGGACCAACATAAATCAGCCTGTTTTGACACGCTACAAGTGGTTTTGGCCTTTGAGCCAGATGTATGGATAGAGGTCAGCTAGGAAGCAGGTTTGGAGGTTATAAAGTCCCTTTTTGTGAGGTAACAGTGAGGACAGGTTGGTGCGTCTGTTGCACTGAGCTGAAAAACAGCTGGAAAGCGTTAGCAAAAGTTTCCCAGAAACAATCTGGTCCCCTCTTCCTCCCTGGCTCTTAACAAGACTAAATGGAGGAGGGGAAGCTGAGCATGTGCATGTGTGTGTACAAGGTCCTTTTTTTTTTTTACTGTGATCTCAAAGCCGTTCCGGGGAAATTACGGCCTCCGAGTGTCTCCACCTCCACCTCTGGCTACACTGAACACTTAAAAGTTGAGTTTGAGACTTCCAGACTGCAATGTGTTTTAAACGCTTCTCAGGAGTTTCCCTCATGACCTCGGAGGAATGTCACCACTTTAAATCATGATATCCTCTCTGGAAGGGGCCAAACAAAATGAAATGGAAAATTTAGAAAACACTTGAGGTTAAACTAAAGTGTCTTTAAAGAGAAACATTTAACCCAGAACAGCTCATCAAAAACGTACGTTAATTTAAAAAATACAAAATTAAAAAAAAAGATTTTCAGGGAAACAAGATTGATTATTTCATGTTGCAAAACCAAACAAAAGCTTACTATAGAAAATTAACCTGAAATAGACAAAATCTCTTTTGCTATCTCTGTTGCAGAAGCTTGTCGTATTGAAGACTCAACATTTCTAATCAATACTTTTATTTTTTTCCTCGACACCTGAGTCCCATCAAGTTTAAACTGCTCCGTATAGCTTGAATACAAATATGACCACATAGCTGAATGAGACAGTAAGGGTTTGACTTAGTTAAATGAGCAGAGCTGTCTGATCTGTTCAGTTCAAACTAATGATTATTAATATGCTAATGCTAAACGAAAGGAAAAGAAGTGGCCGGGGAGAGGGAAGTCTGGGCCTCCCTTCCGCGACCCGACCCCGAATAAGCGGAAGAAGATGGATGGATGGATGGATGGATGGATAAACGACTCTGTTCAGTATCTGGGTCGAGACACCCTAACACTGTGCCTAAGCTCTCAGGTTTTACAGCTTCGGTTGCAAAATTTGAGCAAATTTAAAGTTTGCAAACTTTCCATGGATTACTCAGAGGAATACATTAAAATAAGTAGCAAAAAATGGGGACTATAAAATATAGTTCTTCAAGCGGATTTTAGATGCAGTTGGTGGGAATATATTTTAGCATTTTGACAAAAAACAACCAGATTTTATGAGGTTACATTTGGTTATTCCTATTCTATATCTCAACAGCAAGTAAACAGCACATTGCTTTCTGCAGAGGTGTTTAGGCCACATAGCAAATTACTCCCAATTTTCAGAAGATTCCGATAAATTTCCAAAATTCCTATGGATACTTTCCCACTTGGAATACTTCGAGCATCTGGAAGATTTTGGAAAATTTACTATACATTTTTCTCCTTCTTGCAAATACAATTGGAGCTATTTCAGTGTGCCAGAGGGCAAAAAAACAGAAGTGTATATGTAAAGGTGAGAAAAAAATTCACATTAAAATTCATAAAACAAAGTGATCTAAAAGCTATTCTGTGTGTATTTAAATGGTTACAATGTTGTGAGGTAGGCAAAAACCAAAACCAGCATTGCAATAAATGAAGGTGAAGAGAAATATTCAAATGTTTGTCTAATGTAAAGAGCAACAGTTTTGACATATGATGTGCAGAGGTTCTGTAAGAAGTACTCATCATATTATCTTTATAAAAGAATTAAAATAAATATGGAACTGTAAAACCGCCCTGTCTCATGTATTTACAAAAGGTTAAAATATAAGCTAATGTGACACAATTTATTGTCAGTCTCATGTTTTCTTTGCTTACCTCATCCCAGGTTTACACTCAGTGCAGATATTGGAGGCTGAACATCTCTTACAGTTCTCCTGACATCTTCTGCAAATGTTGGAATCTGTAGGACACACATCGTCCGCATCATAATTAGGGGCTGACCTGGAAACAGTGTTCCTGCATACATTTGGTGAGATGTGTAGGTTGAAAAGTCATCAAAACAAGAGGATTTATGACAGGTGCTAGAAAAGATTGCTAGAAAATATTAACATATTAAAGACTCAAGAATAACATAAATATCAAAACTTGAAAACTGACATGTCTAGTGAACAAAACATATATTTTCACAGTTTTTGGAAAATGTAGGAAACACTTCTGCAAGTACCAAAAGAGAATAAAGGTTACGCCACACTTTCACACAATCCTCAGCTGCCAAAGAAGAGAGAAAAAGAAAGAAATATAAATTGAGAAACAGGAAAGTCTCTGGCTCCTACATATTTTCCTTTCAGAATGCCAAAAACAACATGTATATAAATTTAATGTCAGTATTTTAAATATGGAACTTGCAAAAACATCAGCGAGTCAGGAGGAACCAAAGAAAAACAAACGGATTGATGGATGACTGGATGGACGAAAGGATGCATGGCTGGATGGACACACCGATGGATAAACGGTTGGATGGATGGCAAATACATCGAATGATTGATGAACAACGGGTGAATAGATGGAAGAATTTGTGAATGCATGGATATACACAACTTTTAGAAAATGGGATAAGCTTAAAATACTTTTTTTTTAAGTCCATTTTCTGTTTTCACCCAGATCTCCAAATGACTAAAATCAAACTTGGAACTGTGTAGAAACCCTGTTTGTAATTAAGTTTATAATACAATAAAGGAACAGATGCATTTCCTTTGCTTATCTAACTTTATCGTCACTTAGAGTTCTTTAGAAGGAAAAACATTAAATAATGAATCTGTCGATGTGATGGATGGAGGAGGAATTCACCTCCTTTTGCTGCCAGAGTGATAAAAAAGGAAACTAGTTTGCTCATTTGAAAACCAAACATTAAATTGTGGCACCGATTCAAAGGAAACAGCATCCACTTCAACTTGGCCTGGTGGAATAACGATGGGATTTGGATCAGATCATTTCAGATCTGCAGCCAGAGTTTACACTAACCTGGCTGCAAACACACACTCATAATTAGAAGATTTACACGAAAAAAAAGGTCATTTACAAAGCTTTAGTCTTTTGTACTTGATCTGCTTTCAAGACTGGCATATGTCTCAAACATAAGGCAAATCAATCAGTAGATCCTTTCAGTGTTTATGTTATAATGTAAATGAATATATTTGGAATGACTCAATGCACAGAAAAGACTCTGATCAAAATCTAAAGGCAATCCTGTAGGTCTGTTTCATTTTAGTTTAGTTATTTTATAGTAAAACATCTTTACTACCACATGCTTTTTCTTTTTTTTCCTAATTGGATTCAGCAAGTGCAGGAAAATAAACACACGGCTAGACATTACATCAAGGGTAAAACGGCATCGCTGTGAGTCCAGGAGTAGAAAAACAGTTTTGCAGAGTACTCTTTTTTTGTAAGGCAGGTGGTAGACAGATGTTTCTAAAAGTCTACTTTGCTTCGCCATCTCTGGAAAACCGTTTTCACAGTGCAATACCTTCCACCGTGCTTTTATCTCAGGGGCCATGAGCTTACAAACGATCAATACAGAGAAAAGGATTCTGGCTGGACAATTAACAAGATTGGTCCAATCTGCCCTCAACAATTTGTTTGGAAACAAACACTTCACTGCCAACACATCTACTCATTTCTTAAAGGTTTTTATGGAACGAGTGATCTTTATTTAACAGCAGCTCAACAGAAAGAAGAGCAGAGAGAGAAGGGAAACGCATCATATTATTCAGAGAACTGCAGCGCCACTGTTCTGCCACATGTGGCGCTCCATCTGCTCATTAGCTAAGCCAGGAAGAAAAAGGCGCACCACTATCAAGGTAGAAGCCATCAGCACAATTGGCAGCGCATGTGTTGGAGCCCTCGATGAGGTGGTAACCCGTCCTGCACGAGATGCACTGGTCGCTCCGACTGCCGACACACGTCTCGCACATGGAGGAGCATTTCTTGCAGCGCTTCCTGTCGTCACGGAAAAATCCACTGGGGCACTCAGAGACACACATCCTGGGGCGAGACGGGAGCAGAGGAGGGAAACCAGGTGAGAAAGAGGTTGAAGAACTTCACAAAGATGAACTCAGAAATATTTATATGCATAAAGAGTTAAATAAAATGTTTTCTCTCCTCCCTGCCTGACATTACATCAGGCTAATTTAGATCAGCTAGGATTACCAAAATTATCCCCATTTTCAAAATTCAAAGCAAATTTTCTATGTGACTGAGACCTGGGCTTTGCGATTCCAAAACGTTACATTCTTGTCCTCAAGACATTTTCATTTAATGGCTTGTTTAGAGTCAATGTCCGTTTTAAAGATCCATTTTTGGCCAAACTTTAACGATGTGTTGCTTTAATATATTAACATGTTATTGTTTCATCATTATGCTACGTATTTTGTTTAGTGCATCAGTGCCTCCTGCAGCAAAACACTCACACAGCATGATAGTGCCACCACTGTGCTTCACACTTGGGATGATGTTCTAAGGGTTTGCAAGTTTAATATTTCTTCATCCAAATGTAAACAGTCATTACTGTCAAATATAAAACGTGTCTCAAAAAATTAAAGTCTTGGCCCTCAAATGCAATTAATCTGGACGTTTTATGTTGTGTTTGTAGCAGCTGCTGCTTTTCCGAGCGACCTTTTATGGTCAAAGGCTAATACACACACTGCAACAAGAAGTCTGCCTCCTGATGTACTCACTCATGTACAGCACTTTAATACTTGCAAATAATTGATTAAAGTAGATAAATGAGGAACATTCAGTCATCTGGAATCTCATTTTCCTTTGATTTTTCCATACAGTCACACAAAGGAGTAGTTTGTTTGAGGTGCTGCCCTAAACTACATTCACAGGTGTTCGTCCAATTAACTCAAGTGTTCTGAATTAAAATATCTCGCATGTAAAAAAGCCATAACATTACTATCATCTGATGTTTTCCACATTGTTTTAAGGCACAGTAATCTTGGTGTATGTAAAGGTCTGACTTTGAAGAGAGGGGAAAAAAATGATCCCACTCCAAAAGAATCTCTTATTCACACATTTGGCAAATAAAAAAAAAAAAACAACTTGATAATAGTAACAGTCAAACTAAGAAGTCATTGTCAGACTGTAAAAAAGATTGTGTTTTATTCTAAAGTGAATGTAAACATCTGGCTTTAATTGCATGTAATAAAACATTCTGGTTTAGATTCCATTAAAATTTAAAACAGGAGTTAAAGCTCATAAATGTATAATGAACACTATCACACAGTTTAATGGTATATTAACAGGATCACATTGTTCGGCCACATCCTACAGATAATGTGGCAAACACGAGCTCTAAATGTGTTAAGCTGAACCAGAAATAATCATATTTCACTGAGTTGGGGCAGACAGATGTGGAGGTATAATGGGCCAGTTTGCGTGCGTGCAGGTGAACATCTGCCGGATTACTTCAGCACGCCTCGTCACCCAGAGGCTCCTTTCCTTAGGTGGAGAGACCTCTGAAGTCCTCAGCAGCACAGAACACACACACAGTTCAAGCCTTAGTCACACTCTGCAGAAACCTCTGCCAGAAAGCACATATGGAACATGTCAGACACTGAATCTATGTGTGAAAGCACACGCTGACTGCAATCGTGCCGAACTGTTAGAATCCGCTTTCTCGTCAAGCTGAAGCCGACAGACGACTTGTAGCGAATGCTATCCTAATCCAACTATAATTTATAATTTTTAATCAAAGTCAATCAGATTCACTTTCTAAGATTTAGAGATTACATCACTTTAATGAAACATCAATGTCAGACAATCACGCAAACCTCTTAAAGATTTAAATATTCATGCATCACGTTTTTGTTTCCTATAGAAACCAAAAAAAGTCCCATTGGACAATAGAAGTCCATGATTTTGAGTTCACATACACATCCAAATAAAGATGTTTAGTGGGATTATGAACGAGAAAAGAGAAACATGAGATAATTCATGCTTTTCTTTGAAAGTCTCAGACGTTTTAAAACAAAAAAAAAGGAAAACTTCTAATCAAAGAGCCCAGCACCTTTCAATAAACAGAGACCATCTAAGGTGTGTGTTGTTGTAATTATCTGAACATCCTGCCCCTTCCTGCCATCACTCCCCTCCAATCTCCATTCACCAATTCCTCCCTGTGCGGGCAGAAAAGGCCAGCACATCTCTAAAGTGGGCTGATGTTAAGCTTCAGCTAAGCTTTCACGTTCTCATTCACCTGCATTGCTTTGCCTTTTATCTGCAGAGGAGCGCCAACACAAAGGCAGCTACCACAGACTTTGATCCTAATGGGATTCGAGTAACACAAGAAAATCACATCTGCATATTTACAGTCCACACTCACAAATCATGTTTATGATTTATAATTTAGAAGCAAGAAATGACAAACTAACACAGTGTGACAGGAATAAACGTCTCTACAGCCACCATGTCACAGTAACGACAACTAAAGTGTCAAACTGTGGAAACAGACAGGAGTCCTTATTTCACACAGAGGGCAAGTTATTTATGATGAGACAATGCAGATAAAGTCACAACTTGTCAGTAATGTTGGAGGCAAAATTTAAAGCTGGATCAACATTTCCTGAGGAAACTATAACTAGAACAGTAGAAAGACAAATAGAAACCAGTTACAACATGTTTGGAGAAAAAATGTATTAGGCCTTAAAGTTACACAACTATTGGCTTCAATTCTACATATAAATGAACTATAACATATGTGATGTGTGCATTAAGGATGTTTTATGAAAATAATTTTAAAAAATAACTCTTCTGCTAGGTACAGATACAGTGCCTTTTACAAGTCGCAATGCTTTGCTTTTTTCATGTTACAACTACAAACTTGTCATACTTATAATTAGGAAAAATCCTTTACTCAGGACTTCGTTGTATAAATCTACCACATATAATCTCTATAAAATGCAACAAAGTTTGTCTGTAAGGTGAAAATGAGTTAACAGGGAATTTCTGAAAAATAAAGCAAGCATGACAGTACAGGGGGAAACTGTGGGTTTTGAAATGTGTAAAGAAATGACTATTTTACATCTGCTATGGTCAAGAGGCCAGAAAGATCTGAACGCATTTTAAATTGATTACAGAATCATCTGTAATCAATCTTCATAAATTAAAAATCTTTTAAAATATATATTTTTATTTATTTATTACTGTATTCTTCATTGTTTAACAATTTGTTATCTGTAGTTGAGGGTTTTCACAGTTGTTCTATTTCAAAATCCCAGATTTTTCTACGACCAAAAGTTCAGATATTTTTCTCACCATTTTATAGCATTCAGGAAGTTTGGGTGCAAAACATTTACGTTGAAAATTCTTGTATAACTTAAAGCTTTCATTATTGATATGTTCCGCAGATCATTGCATGACCAGAGTCTGAAGTTTGCTCAGTCTGCTTCAAAGGGCTGTTTTCCTGCTTTTTTCTGTCATCTTCACTAACTTGTCAGATCAATCACATTTAAAAAAAAATCTAACATGCTTAGATGTCTAAAATTAAAGATGATTTCATAAAGAACACTTTGATGCTTTCATTCTGTAGTAAAAAATATATTTTTAAACAAAAGTCATGGTTTATGTGGGATCAAAGCCAACATCCAGTTTAAAAACCTGATATAAAGATACAAATACGGTTTGAAATTGAAAATTTGTTTGAACATGTGTATATCTGTGCAGAACAGATAAAGTCTAGGTGTGAAGTGGCAAATTGAGGATAAAGAAAATTATTTAAAACATAAATCAAGAAGAAACACTTTTTGAACTTGGCATACTTGTAAGTACCACAGTAGGATGGCAAAGTCCTGCCAAGATTTATATTTAAACCCACATTGAAGCGTTTCGGATCACAGTCTCTCCAGATCTGTGGCTGAACCACAAACATAAATGACAAAATATTCTTGGGTTAATAAGTGAGGGCAAATGTGCGACAATTTGTTCAAAGTGAGAACAAATTTCTAGTTTATTTTGGTTGTCATGTTAATAAATATGCTTAATCATTCAATACTTTCCAAACATCTCTTTTCTCTCTTTTACAACGAGGTGAAATTAGCTTTGGATCCATGTTCTCTTTGAATCTTTCCACTATTCCTTCCCTTGAAAACAATATGTAGATCTAGTAGATTAATATCAATACATCATTATTTTTAAAATATTTTGCAAAGCAAAGAAAGTAAGAACATTTCTGTAACGTTCTAAATCAGACAGACCTGGTGTTGTTCTTGAACTTGAGGAAGTAGTGGAGGCAGTTGATGCAGTGGTGCGGTCCGGGACCCTCACAGCCATTCTCATTGCATTCAGCATCACAGGGACCTGGATACGGACAGAAGAAGCCCCTCAGTGAAACCCCCAAAAACAACATCTGGACTGACTAATGATAACTTTCTATCAAAAATAAGCCAGTTCAGTCCATTAAGCCACACAAACTCCCAGTATATTAAAAAAAACTATTAAACCTGATTTTTTTTTTAATTTATGGTGATGCTGCAGTGTGTTTTGTATAATTCACCGTTGTACTCCTCAGTGAACTCCTCCTCAGGCTGCAATGAGTCTGTGAAGCGATCCTTTTGCTGAGTGGAGTACGGGATGGACAGAGGTGCCATACAACACCAGAGACCACTCCTTCAGCTTCCCTGTGTAACACAGACTCCTGGTGAAGATCAACCCCAGGCAGGAATTACCTTCGACTGACCAGGATTACTACATGTTTCCCTTATTGAGTTCTGTGTCCTGCAAGTCAAATGTTCACATCTTTCAAAAGTGTTCCAGATTTAAATAAACAATGGGACGGGAAATTTTCACAAAATTCTCATTTAATGCTCTGAAAATTTGATTAAGTTTGCATCCAGGTCAAATGTTTGCTACAGACTGCTCACATTCCTAACAAAAATGTAGTTAAAATCCTGCTGAACCAAATTTTTGATACCAGTTAACAGCAGTGCAGTTTTTACCAGGCACTTTCTGGCTGCGGAGTTGAGAGGGCGAGTCGTAGATCTCCAGGATCCAGTCGCCTGCTGCCTTCTCTCCCCAGCAGTGGGTGGTCATGAATTCCCAATTCTTAAAGCCCTCCATGGAGTGATCAAACAACCTGTGCATTAAAAATATACACCCCACACACACGCACGCACACGCACGCCAGGATACACACACCCCACAGATCCAAGTCTGATTAGTAATGAACTTAAGTGCTCCAAATAGCAGAGCAATCAGGACAATTCACACTCAGCAAAATGGAATTAGCTTCTAATAAACACAAACAGGGATGTGGCCTATGGCATTCCGGATTCTGTCTGGAAGAATTTAGTAGCAATCAGAAGGCATAATCATTCAGCTAAAACTAAGGTGTTTACAGTAATTAAAGTTAAAGGCAATGAAAGCTGAACACAAGCTGCAGCAGTAAAGCCCAACAACAAAACAATGCGCTCTCTACAGGAACAGCGTAGACCTGAATGCCTCATAAATCCAAATTAATGTTTGAAACCCAATGAAAGGTCACAGGTAATCCAGAAGAAGCCAACGTGCAGCAATTAAAATGTGAAGCAGAAAACGTAGAGATGACCCAGTGTCTTCAAACAGAAAGTATTCTGTGTAAACCTTCTCTCCATGCATACAAACTGTTGGCCCAGTTGTCCATTCTTAATTAGCAACATCTGCAGCTGTAAAAGAACAGCCTCATCTGGCCGGGCGCGCGGCCACAGCATGGAGGGCGGGGACGCGGACAGATAAGTGAAGCTGGTGAAAAACATAATGACTTACAGAGGAAGAAAAAAATTCAACCTTAGATTGATATAAAATTTTTATATTTTCCCCGCATGCTTTAACCTTAAATTAGGCTTAATTTTTCTACTTGTAGAAAAATTATTTGTGTTTGGGCAAATAATTGATATTTCCATAAATGCCAGAAGAATAAATAATTTTTTCATTTTTCTAGATATTTTCTTTTTACTTTTTTGAAAAATCAGAGGTTTACGTACACTAAGGTTATTGTGCCAATTAAAAAGTGCTAGCCTTTGTGAGCTTCTTATAGGTTAATTGACAACATTTGAGTTAACTGGAGGCAAACCCATTGATATATTTTTAAAAGCAGACCTAACACGCACCACCTCCTCCTGGGACATTATGAAAAAAATCAAAATAAACCAGTTAAGACATCAGAAAATGACCTCAAAAGATGTGATTCATCCTTGGCTTCAATT
The DNA here is from genome assembly GCF_003331165.1 of Xiphophorus hellerii. Lineage (NCBI taxonomy): Eukaryota > Metazoa > Chordata > Actinopteri > Cyprinodontiformes > Poeciliidae > Xiphophorus > Xiphophorus hellerii. The sequence goes on from NC_045683.1 coordinate 15,854,300, forward strand.
TTCAAATGCCTGAATGTTCCACATTCATCCATGCAAATTATCATATTCAAGTACAAACAGCATGGAAATGTCTGTGCCATTAAACTACACAGTAAGCAGACAGGTTCAATGTCCCAGATAGGAATGTGTTTTGGGCTAAAATGCTTGGATCAACCCTAAAACAAAAGCAAAAGGCCTTGTGAAGACGCTGGATGAAGATGGAAGATGGCGCTACAGTAAAACAAGTTCCTTGCCAACATCTGCTGAAATTTGCAAACTGTAGTCTGGATTTTTATGTCGTCCTTGTTTTCTGATTAAAGTAAAATTTTAATGTTTTGCCTTATGAAAAAGAGGGAAGGCTGCAAGCCTGACAACCCCATCCAGAATGAGAAGTATGAGGGTAGCAGCATCATGTTGTTTGGGTGATTCGCTGTGGGAGGGACTGGTGCACTTCACAAAATAGATGGCATCATGAGGAAAGAAGTTTATGTGGAAATACTGAAGCAGCATCTCTAGATGCAAGCCAGGAAGTTAAAGCGTGTGCATAAATGTGTCTTCCAAATGGAAAACAACCCTCAACATGCTGGCAAATTATCTGCAACGATGTTTAAAAACAAGTAGCTCTGTGACGTGGAGTGGAAATCAGAAAAAAAGCGTGTAGGACAGAGCAGAAAAGCTGAATGTGAGGAAGATGGCCTACAAAACCTGAATCTGTTTCATTGTCAAACATCCACATTAAAGTATCGAGTCCTCACAAGCGTTTACATTTTTGAAAAATTGCAGCTGAAATAAGAGTTTCTTTTCTATTTCACAAGATGCCTAAATGTCCCAATTCATCTAGAAGATGTTACAAATTCTGTCATCAATAATGACAGCTGGACCTCAACAATACAACCAGGTTTGACAGCATCTTTAAAAATGAACACAGTTGACCGTCCACGGCTTTTTCTGTTCTGTACCTGTTGGCGAGCAGCTGCGACTTGGTCCCCGACGGAGAGGTCAGGTTGATCGACAGATCCCCACGACGAGGGTGCGTGATTGTTATGCGTACAACCACATGCTCCAGGTAGATCACTTTGAGGTTGGGATTGTCCGAACATCCAGTCGCCTTGTACACAGAGCGCACCAAGTGCTCCGGACGGATGGTTCTGCTGGACAGGAAGGAGGGAATTAGTAGGTTAACATTAGCAACACATCCACATGAGTATAAATGATGCTTTAAATTCAATGACTGAAGGGAAAACTGGATCAGTGAACACAAACAATGAGGAACCTTTTGGGTTCTATGTCAAATGCTTGTTTAGTTGGATGGATTGCTGCAAATCCAGGACTTCCTTAAGTAAATACCTTTTCACTAATTGGTTTTTAAGAATGACAAAAATCTACCCTAATCCCTCATTATAATCATTTAAATCAAAAAAGCATCTTCCCTTCACACTTCTCAAGCTTAGTTTCTTTATTTTCTATAAGTTGACTTCTTCTTGGGATTCGTCAGCATCCTACATGGTCACTTCCTCCACATCAAAATCCTCCTCTTCATTTCCACTGTAGAGTGAGGCTTTCGTACGGCCCGTAAATTTGTCCTCTCACAAATTCATGAGCCTATTGCTAGTCTTTTGTTTCAAAATATTACCCTTTTTTCAGCATGAAATTCTCTTAGTAACCATAAATTTCCATGACAGGTTTCCATTCTTCCACCTAGATCTACCTGAGGACCTACGATTACAACCATCAACAATTTTTAGTCCATTTTTAGTTTTGCTGTTCATTGCAGCAATCAATAACACTTCATTTAAACTGAACAGTGCCCAAAGTTTCCCATTTCTAAATGTCCATCCTGCTAAAAAGCTGTATGTGATAAGATAAAGAGAAATATTTGCTGTATCTGCGATGCACTGCTCAGCAGCACAACCACCTCAGAACAGCCAACACAAACATTTAATGGCCACTTGAATAACATTTGCAGTATGATCTAACACCACAGCAACACAACACCAAAACCACGGAGAGAGCCAGTAAAAAAAACAACGCACATCATCCTGCCAGCTCAGGGTATTTTTATGCCACAACTGTGTAAGAATTCGAAGCACCAGATCGATAAAATATCAGGAGGTTCATCAGAGTGAAACAAATTACCATGATTTGTGTTGTCACTGACGTGTGTCCTCCCATCTTGTCTTAGAGATCATTTAATCAAATTCCTTCTCGTCTCACCTAACAATCACAGTGATGACATGTTTACCGACAAACCGATCCAGCATGGATATTTATCTTCTAACCAATAATCCCTCTGAGGTAATATGCAGTTGGTCTCTGATTACTTGGAAAAAGAGGCACGACATGCCAACACGTTCAAAGAATAACTGATATTAAACATATTAAAAACTCACTGACATCAATTATCAATACTAATATTGATTTGCTTGTTAATTGAAAAATCCAATTTAAACCTATAGTGGATGTTAAAAAGTTGCTTAAAGAAGCAAAAGTTATAAAATCAGTTTTGAATAAGTGATTTATCAATTTAAAATGAAAATTTAAGCAAAACATAAAGAACTGGTATAACTTTTTTCCACTTTAGCTCTAGCCACTACAAGCCTGACCTGTCATACTGAAGGAGTCAATAACAATTTAAACATAAAAACACAGAAAAACAGCAAACATTATCTGGAACAGACTACTCTGAATGAGCAGCAGTCGCTTTGGACGCCTGTCTGGGGAGTATGGAGCCGATATAACAGCTCTGGCCTCTCCATGACACAGCTCAGATAACTGAGTCGTACACATGGGACAGAGCACAGCAGATGCACAGCTGATTACTACCAGCTTGATTGCACAAAAATGATGTCTTTTTGTTTTGTTTTGTTTTTCTGGCGCATACTCCAAGCAGAGTGCAAAGGGTCAGCTGCAGAGCAGCAACACTAAAGAAGAGGGGAAGGTCCGGTCAGATGGTGTGAAGGAACACGGCATTGAGCTGATGTCTGCCCTGACTGTCAACATTTCTGCTAGAACCACGACTACAAGTCACATAGACACACTACTTTCAAAATAAAAATACCGATGTACAAAATATAGTTGATATTAGACATGAATTAACAGATTTCCAAACTTTTGGATTCATACAAAATGTTTCAGTTTTTAATTGAGACAGAATCATGAGAGGTTTTTCCTTTGTTTTAGTTCTACGTCACAGATAAATTAGGTTTTTATTTTCTAATTGCGTACCTCTTGCTGGATAGAGACCCAGTTTTCTCCAACAACAATTAAAGAACCTCCAAGTGTCAATTCACAAAACAGAAGGAACAAGAAAGCTTAAATGACAGGGTTGCTTTATTCATTTCACGCTTTAGCCCACATATATTACAAGACTGTAAAAGGCTTGAAGATCACTGGATTTGACGCGAGTCAGACTTTACATAGGGCCTATATGAAGAGACTTGTGCAGTGAAGCAGGACAGACAAAATGACACAGATAACGCTGCATTTTCTGTCCGTGGAGGCTTCAGCTGAAAGCAAACCAGTCCAGGGCCCTGAGTTCAGCCAGCCTAATACAGCACAGCGCTCAGGCTTCCAGCTGCATCAAGAATAACAAGCTGTGAAGTCCTGGCTCTCTCTGAGTAAGAGTGTGTGTGCATAGTAAAGGTCTTATGTGAGAACCACCCTGCCAGAACTAATGCTTGGCCCCTATCAAGGTACAGCTTGCACAACCGTACTCTAAAACACATGCCGGTGCAAAACACTGGAGACAGAAAAAATGAGAAAAGACTTTACAGCTGAGAGAGAAAGAATGGAGCAGACAGAGAAAGAGGTTCCTGAGCGAGGCACAAACCAGTTCCCATTTACACAGCAACCATACTTGATAGGGATGCACAGATATTAAAATCTGAGCAGATACTGATGCTGATGCAGCTGATAACCAATATCTACCAACATTACTTACATTTTCCCTACCCTTTCAACATCATGAAAAATCTACCATACTGCTGACATCACTGTCACAAGGCCAATCCCCTTCCCTCCTAAAACACACACACTAAATAAACATTAGTAATTATTATTATGAAAATAATCAGTCGATAACGATAGCAATGCCAATATATTGTGCATCCCGAATAATTGATCCACTGATGGATAAAAGTTGCAACACACACAAATGTGGAACATTTCTTACACTATGACCCAATGCAATAAAAGTACACTAAACCTGCAGCTCATCTGGCCTTTTAAGTCCAAATTAAATGAGTAAATACAAAAAGTTGTTGTAAAATGATGATTTAATTTATTAACGAAGAAAAGCTATTAAAACCAACATTAAAATAATCCGGTGATTTCTAGTGAAAATTGTAAACAGCTTACAAACTATGAAAACCTGCCGGTCAAAATGTTAGTCTTCACTAATGCTCTTTTCTCCTCACTGTTTATTGGCTTATTTAATAGCCATGTGCACCATCTGATTGTCATTATGCTGCACCTGATTTGTCTGTCGGCGGTCTCCACGCAGACTTGTTGGGCGGGGACGTGCTTCCATTGCTCCGCCTCCTTCACCATCGCCTCAGCATCCATAAGGCCAAAGCCGTACAGGTGGCTGACTGCAGAAACAAGGAATGTTTTAGTGGTTTTAATCTGTATGCAGACAAACATACAATATAAGGAAAACATGTGACTGCAAGAATGAAATCATTCTCCTTCTCTTTTCTCTTTACCCCCACATTCCATTTTCTTTGAGCGTTAGTATTTTTCAGTATTGGTTTCAGTAAAATCTATATATATGGTCAAATACGCTATTTGCATGCAGGGCATTAATGCATTAATGCATATCGCCAGCCAAATGCTGCACATTAATAAAGTGATGATGACTGTGATTCCATATGTTGTGCAGCTATTTTTTATTCCAGTATATTACATAGCACAAATGTAAATGGAAAGTTTTTGCTTAAACCGATTCCCTGCAGATTTTCCAATTTAAATATTAGATGAGTCATAGAATATTACTAATATTTAAAAAAAATAAAATAAAATCAAACTACTGCCCAACTGATTGCTACATATAATGCAGTGTGAAATTCTTTCATACAACTACCCCCCCTTCTGTCACTTGGAAAGTCTCCAGGCAGCAAGTCTGCTGCCTGGCTGACCCTTAGTTCCCACTCTCCTGGTTTCTCTCCAACACACACTTTCATACGCTCCCTCTCTCTCACACACACACACACACCCCCACACACACATTCAGGTATGCGTTAATCATGCACTGAAAGTTACAAAACAGCACCCACCACATGGACCCTGACAGATGGCAGCTGGCGGCACACCACTTAGCAAGCAAGAACTGAACCTTTGGAGAAATTGCTCAAGGCCTTTTATCTCACTAAAGAAAATCTGTGGTAAAAATAAGTTATGTATCCAAACTGATGAGGTGATTAAAGAAAATGACAATAAAATCCATGATAAAAGATGGGAGATAATAAATGATTGTCTAGTAAAAGATTGTGAATCTTTTCATTTATGTGGTGTTGCAAACTGCTGCTGATTTTATCTTGCTACAGATAATCAGTTCTGGGAAAGATGAAAACATCTTCCTTTCTGAGATGTCCAAAGGTTTCATAGCATGTACTTATTAACATTATTTTACATCCTTTCAGTGCATCTTTAAATCTAACTCACAGGTTTATTTTTCTGCTAATCTCAATCTTCTTTTAGGTATTGTTTTTAGTGCAAGACTTATTTTATAGCATCATGGATTAAAAGTAATCTAAAACTGCGGTGCTGTTACCTCACACAATCAAAACAGGTGCAAATTATAACACCACCCCACACCCTATCACACATATGGGACAGTGCTTATGTTCTTTACAGCAAACCTCTTTCTCACTGCTATTAAACTGTCCACTGTCACCACATGCTTCCGCAGGAGAAAGAATGATAGAGTCAAACTCAATGTAATCATCTGGTTTAAAAGGGCAATATGACATGTTTTCCAGGCATATAGTACCTTTTATAGCACAATCAAGTAACTATGATATCTTCAATTGTTATAAAAAAAATACTGTATATATCAAACATGACTTAAGAGAAGTTTGACATTGCAATTCAACGTCGTGAAATTGGGCTTCTGTCTCTTTAAGAGAGAAAACGTGGAGGGACCTCTGAATGGCTGCCACAGGAGATTAAGGGATTTCTCAAAAATGCATGAAAGAATCAAGGCTACAATCCAGATGTGTTTATAAAGAGGGAATAACATTTAACGCAATCTAAAGGTCAAAAAAGTCACATTTATATAATACACCCCTTTAATTAGGCTGACTTTTTCCCAATTGGCCTTTGTAACCAAATTAAACCAGCATCAAACTGGAATGTATATAATTGTTATGGTTGAATTTTTGTCTTGTATTTTCCTGTAAAATGCCTTAAGGCTGCATTTGTTGTGCATCTAAAGTTATATAAGTAAATACATTTAATCAAACCATTGTTACAACTAAAATGTTCCATTTTATTGTTTATCCATCAACACATTTTTCCAGCTGTCCACTGGCCAGACAATGTGACCTTTATCAAACTGCAGACAGCAGATTTCTTCCTGGTGGATCGAAGTCTTCATTTCGCAGCTCGGCCATGCCCACACTTGAGTTCACCGTTCTCTTGATGGTCGACTCATTAACACCAACATTGGCAATTTTTATTAGTTATCTGTTTTTGGCTTTCTTTATGACATTTTGCTCCTAAAGTAATCTCGTTCATTGATCTCATGTTGGATTGGTAGGAATGCTCTTGAACTCGCTTTATTTGAGCACAATCAGCCTTCTTAAAGATTTTTGGAGATATTTTTGAACAATTTTGCAGTCCGAGCAGCACCTTTGATTTGGTGATTTTACTTTGCTTGTGTCTGTGTTTGTAAGGATGTTTACCGTTATAACCAGCGGCATTGGTCTTCCAGTCAGGAGCGCTAAGATGTCCAGCTCTTGAGGTTTTCACGATGATGTGCTGAACATCTCTCCATGTTAGAAAAGTACTAACATAGGAAAAGCATTAACACTGCTTAATCATAAAGTATAATACATAATGTCACATATAATGCAGTAAAAAGAGATCATTAGAAGACAAAAGATGTGTTTTAAGAAGCATTCATTAAATATGGATACATAAATAACCTTATGCAGGGTTAATTATCCACCAGAAAAACATGATGAATAATTCATTGTAATGTCAACAGATTAGAGTAAAAAGAAGATCAACCAAAGGACTTGGAAGGGCAGGATGATCATTAATATACACAGACTTATCTTTGTTATCAGAGTAAATTTAGACAACAGTGCAGAGGGCAGATAGTTAGATGAAAGAGGAACATAAAGATGCAAGATGAAAGAGTTTAAAGACAAATCACAAAGAAGAACAAGAGATTGCAATATGAAAGCATAAGGTAAAGAAACCAGTCATATACTGTGTATGGTAGATTAGATTAGAGAGCAAATTACAGAGAGCACAGATGAAGAGCTGCCTGTTGATGTATCCCTTAGTTTTCCTTTTTTAGATCTCACGTGAGAGCTATTACAAGATAGCAGCCATGTGTCTGAAGTCCTTTGATGCCCAAACAGGAGATTAAAGGCAAAAGAAACAGGAAGAAGTGGGTCACCAAGTTTCATGGGATTCCCTTCGATCTCATATGTTTGCCAGATGCTCTGCTCCCTCCCTCGTGTCACTGCCTCACCATCTGAGACCTCCAGACTTCTCAGTAATCCAAAACGCTTGAAGAAACTGTCAAATATTATGCTTGTTCTCCATAGTTTGGGTTTTAGAAGCTAACAATGTTCTCTGATACAACACGAGAGAAAGAGAGAGACGAAGAATAGCAATCGACTTCCTGCTAAATCGCTTACATAAGAGCAGGTATGTTTAAAATCCTGAACATCTGCGCAGAGTCTGAACGTCACGAATTTAGCTACTGCACATGTTTCCAGAGAGGTGTTTACATATGCTTGTTATTCTGTGAAATTCAGACAATTTGGGGCTTTTTGTGAAACTAAAGAAACACCAATCAACCTTGGATTCTTCCATAAGGGAAAGATTAGCAATTTAATGCTGAGAATCAATCCAATACATGGAAAATCCAAGGTAAAATCTGGTTTGTAAAAAGGAGGTAGACGTTTCCTATGAAAACAAACATCTATGAAAATACCTGGATCAAATCTCTATAAAGTAAAACAGACCGATGCTTAAAAAAAACACATAACATAGTAGCGCTCTGAATAAATCAATCTCTGACCAGTGTTCTCAAGGAGCCCACTCTTATTAAATCCATGAGAATATTCAACATCTAGGACAACTGGCTGGAAATAAAATGTCAAGAGCAAAATAAATAAAGGGTGGAAGCGCAGATAAGTCCTGAAAGAAGTCAGAATAATTAATGTTCGGATCAATATTAATAGGCTAAGCTGCCACTGCGTAATTATGGTTCCATTAAAGTTTTATGGTCATTAATTAAAAGTGACTTTGGCATTGCTATCTAGGCCATGACCGCCTTCCCATAAACAAGCCAAAACTAATTAATGGAGGAGCTCACAGACAGCAGGAATCTGCAGCAAATAAGAAGTCTAATATACGTTTCTCTCTTCTTCTCTGAACTGCAATTATGGATGGAAATAAAGCTGGAAAACAAGGAATTTTGAGGGAAAAAAGGAAAAGAGAAGGAAATAGACATTCAAACTTTCACCTCTCTATAGTCTGTTTACAGAGGGACACCAGTCAAACCGTGGTGAATTTATTTTTCCACAAAGAAAAAGAGGAAAACCAGGTTTAGGTTTCATCCATCTTCTGTCTTCTTGAAGACTCCCTTTCCAGTGTGAAGTTTATCAGACATATTATTCCTTCCTTTTCATGTTTCCTGATCACTTTAGCATTTTTATGTTACATAAAGGAAGGAATCAGAGAATCATACCAATAGTCAAACATGGTTGTGGCAGTGTGATGATCTGGGCCTGCTCTTCTGCTTTAAGACCTCAGGCACCAGATGTAACTGTTTCCACCATGAATTCTCCTCTCAACCAAAAATTATGCAGCAACATGATCTCAACACCATCAAATTTATCTCTTGGATATTCATTGGCAAAGTCTAGTCTTGATTTAGGTCCTGTTGACGATAAACAGTCCAGTTTTCCCAAAGACTTGGTCGCAGTTGTTGACTCAAAGGTTGGATTTTCACACAGCCATTTTGGTTGGACAGCTTATTCCCCTCATTAAAATAAATTATCATTTGAAAACTGCCTTTTTTAAAACATTAAACTTTTTTTTTACTGATCTGAAACATCAAAGTATGACAAAAAAAAAGCAAAAATAGAAAAAATCTGAAAAAAAGTAAATTAATTTTTGCAGCATGGTGGTTTGCGAGTTTGGCATGAAAACCCAGTCAATCCAGCAGCGTGGAAGTCAGTTCAGAAAGAAGTCGGTTTCCCTCGGAGGACTAACAAAGAGTATTGTTGCTGTGATGGAGCCACAGAAAAGCAGAAAGCAAGCAGGGAAGAAACCGTGTGTGATAATCTTGTTGAGAAAACGGGCTTACGATCCCGGCACTGCCTGGAAACCGAGAATATTTTCTGTTGGGAGGATTTGGATCGGATTATCCAGGTTAATCGACGTGACCTCAGTTATCCGAGCTGCTCAACATGTGATGATGGGCCTAATTCACAGTCTCTGCACCTGTGCTGCACTGTTGCCAATTCATGAATTTATTACAATATTGATACCCAGAACGGATTTAAAAGATTAAAAGAAGAACCTGATGGCATGGAGCGAAAGAGAAAGGTCATGGAGGACCGAGAAGGGATTATGGCAAAACACTGAAACAGATCAAAAAATGACTTGCTTTTAATGAATATTTTTTCTAGGTTTTGGTCTCGCTTTGATTAAGAAAATCTGAAAACTAAATCTAAAAAAAAAGAACAGATTATATAGATGAACTGAAATATTTTGTTTTGTGAGAATGAAGTTTTCTTTTTAATCGACTGTTGAGGTAATGATCAGAGTTAAAGGCAAAGGCATAAAGCAAAGCGGCTCATCGTTTAAATTTCTGCAACAAACAATCAAAATGCTAATGAGTCATCCACCTGCCTCTGGATCCCAGTGCATGTATTCATAATTTACCGCCGTCGGGAACAATCCCGAGTAAGTCTTCTTACAGTTTGCACACACTGCAGGTAAACGTGGCTGCCGCTTCACAATAGTCAGTTTAATCCTGATAAAGCCCCTGAAGATAACCACTCAATGAGCATGATGACAAACGATCTGAAAAGTAGCAATAAAGTTCAGTACTGCAAGAACGTTCCTCACTTCAAAACATAAGCAAACAATTGAAAACTCTGCTCAAGCTTTCAAAGGCCAAAAGGTCAAAGAGTTGAGAGAAAATCAAGGAGAATTTTAGACTTTTTTTCAACATTCAGTGCGCTGATAAAACAAAGACTCCTGCATCTCCAAGCGATGAAGTGTATTTGTATTGTTGACAATGTGAAGTCTCAAGTGTTCCTCTTATAGATCGGTGCGATAAGAGGACAACAGGGCATTAGAGGTTAGTGGCGGGACAAAGGGATGAGAGGATGAGGTTAAGTGGATCTTACTTTGCTTCCAGGGCCAGAGCAATGATGGCAGCTGCCATGGGAGCCGAGGCTGATGTCCCGGTGTGACTGTCTGTGCATCGGTGTCTCAGGTCTGTTGTGATCTGAGGATGAGGGAGCAGGAGAGACTCAAAAAGATGGCTATAACACAGACTACAATTAAGACGGGGATAAATGACAGAACTGTGGAGGAAGACGGCAGTGATGACAGGTAGAACGGGAGAAAAAGGTTACGTTCACACAGCAGGTCTTAACTTATTTCCAATTTTTTTGCTGAAATCTAATTTTTCTTCTTGTTGTGTTCATATTACCGAATGATGCAACTGAGATAAAACTTCTGTGTCACAACCACCAAAAGACCCGCATGCAAGAACGTTGATGTCATGGGAGGGCACAGTTTAAGGAAGTAATAGTGGATAGAGCCGTTTATGGATCACTATTAAAATGATTTAGGGACGACAGTATTGTTACAAGATCATAACACGAAAGAAACTAAGAAGAAGACATAATAGCTAATAACAATGACCTTTTGTGGAGCACTGACAGCAACTTCTGTAGAAAAGTCTGTTTGGGCGTGAAGTCAGACCAGAAGTGGCTTAACTGTGACTAACAAACTTCTTTCATAATTTAATTGTTATACTTTTTAGCCATTGTTTATGTCTGGATTTACCCCGTCTGGCTTCTTCTGGTGAAGAGTTATGCCGCAAATGTCACGTCGATGATGTAAAAGTCGAACAAAATTCGACATGACTGTTTAGACTTCTGACGCCTTAAAAACTTTTGGCTGTGTTTCCAATTTAGTTTTAAGTTTTATGTTGTTTTATGTGGTCATATGTCTGTTTCTGTATGTACTGCTGCTGCTCTCTGCACCTTAATTTCCCCTTGGGATGAATTAAGTTTTATTGAATAGACTTGAATAAAGTGGTTTTTTTTGTATGAAAAGATTGGAATTGGGCCGCCCAGACTGCCATAGAAACATCTGTTTTGGGTCACATTTACCTGCTGAGTAAACGCAGCCTAAGAGACAGACTAAAGAGATGAGTATCAGCCAGATTTAAACACACCTGAAATCACTCAGACACACATTCCAGCTTTCATACAAAAACTCACGTAAGTTTATTATGAAAGAAACAAGAGACACATTGTGTTAAGCAATATGATGTAAGAAAAGTTATTAAAGAGCCGTAATATTTACTTTGATTGCGCATACGTTAAACAGCTTGACATTCAGTTGGCCAAGAATAACTTGGATCATTTCCAGTCTGAGCTCTCATCAAATGGAGCTTGTTTGGACTGGAAATATTGAGGGATTATCTGAACACAAACTAGACCTTACCATCTGCTGTGGATTGGCCAAAAGTTAAGACACACAAGCTTCTACTTTTCAAAAGCTTTACAGAAACTGTGTGTGCGTGTGTGTAATGTCAGTGTGAGGAATGTAGCAAGAAGATGCTGAACAAGCCAGCTCTTCATGGTCAGACATCTTAGTTCATCCCAGTGATGTGGTTGAAAGCTGTCAGACAAAGTCATAGTGCTTTAACCACATTCACAATGAAGAAAATAAATGTCTTCTTAAGAAGAAGAGGCTTTATGTCCAACTGGAGCCAGCTGGCTGAGTTAAGAAACGAGGAATGTGGTGTGCTTGTAGACAGACGTTAGGCTGTCGAGCACACCTGCAGGGAACAACTACAATAGCTCTTCTCCTGCTTTTTCTTTTAATTTGATAACAGAAAGGAATGATTCCAGATGATACACACTCAATATGTACATCTTGAAGTTATGATGATCAGTTTCCACAAATTAAAAAATCCCAAACATACCCAACAAACACAAAGCCAGTGTGATACTCACGATCTTTCGGTCGTAGTTCTCGCCACTGCTGTACGTAGTGGTCAGGGTGGACGAGCATTCCTCCAGGTACCAGGGCTTTCGTCCACTCTCGGCCGTGCTGGAAATGGAGATGGTGTAGATGGAGTTGGTGTAGCCATCGCAGGAGCAGTGGTCTCTGCTGCGCCCACCGTTTCCTGAAGCCCAAACAAATATAGAGCCACGGCCCTTCCTTCCCTGAAAGAAAAAGGAGCAGTTGCTCTACTTATTTCATCTTTAGATTAATGTCTCGGGTAACGGAGTGAAATCACAAAATGAAGCAAATTCACAAGTGCAGTTGAAGCCCTGTCATAAGCAATAAATTGTTATCAGATTACAGTTCAAGCTGTAGTAAGATTCAGTAAAACTTTACTCGAAATAAACACTGAAATCAGAAGGACACTGGCCCTCCAATTTTCTACATTTGGTCCCAAAGTCCGGTTCGTCAAAGCTCTCACATTCATCATCATCCTCAGAGTATTTACTCTGTCAGGCACGGCACTGTCGTCTTCAGAAGTTGTAACCATGACAACCACAGCTGTAATTTGGTGCGTGTATAACATTTTTATCTATGGTGTCTAAAGTACACTGTAAAATATGCAAATGTCAGAGATCACTACAATGTCCACTATTAAATAGATACGAACGTGAGTAAAATGTCCTACGGGTTTCAAAAATGTCCTCACTCAGACATTTGCTCGCCTGTCAAACTCTAAAAATACTGAAATCAGTTAAATATAAAATTATTTTCTACCAATTTTTCCAGATATATGAGCATATTTTATATGTGTACGTAGTCAAAACTTACTAAAAAGGAAACTAATACAGTCTGAATGAACACAGTGAGGTTGTCAGCAGAGCTCAAGATCAGCCAGGAGTGGGCGAAAAAAAAAAGATCCAACAAACAAACTGGCACTGAAATTCACACCAGTTGCTTATACACACTAAACACACAGACTCACAAACACTAATACATGGTAATAAAAGGTAGGATGGAGTTTTTCAAGAGAAGGCTTCTGTCAGACAGCGATAAGCGCATGAAGCCCCTCTGTGAGTTAGAGGAGGATCAGTCGGGACTAAAGGCTGGCAGGTGAAAGTGAGGAGAGCACTTTTATAAGCAGTTAACAAAGGAAAGGGGGTATTACATAAAAGGATGGAGGATAGTGAAGGAGAGGAGGCAGAAGAATGATTAAGTGCTATATAAACATGGCACAGACAAGTTAAGATCTGATTAAATCATATATATAGCAGCACATCACAGGATGTAACTCTCACCACAGGCATCAGTGATACTGCTAACACCTCAGCTCTGAGTAAACCGTCTCTTCAGGGTGTCTCTCAGGTCCATGTCACACTAACAAGCACGCCACTTTCGCTCATCCTCACTAACCCAGCTGTACGGGGACAGTGGGACAGATCCACCTGCCCAGCTTCCACAGCTGGACAACCGTCTTCCTCACCTCTGTCGTCTGTAAATCCCAAACAACCTCCACCTTTACATGTTTTCTTTTTGTCCACAGACTTTCGGTTGTAGCCAGTAATAATACAGAGTACACCTTACATTCAGATAAACACCATTAACTCTTCTCCCTCGCTACTACAACATCTTCTTCATTAATAGAGAGCTGACTAAAGCAAACAGTGTGAATGTGCAGGCTTATGTTCATGCCATTAAATCACTTCACCCCCATTGACCTCTGCTGCAGCTTCCCACTCGACTCAGACACTCTGCCCTGTGACTCAATAAGCGCCACTTTGTTGGTGTGAAAAGCAGCCAATGAATATGCAAATGAAAATATGCTAATAAAGAAGCATTGCACTGAAATGTCAGGAGGAGGACTGTAGGTAGAAAATGGCAACAGATATCTCTGATCAGGAAAATACCGGTAGGAAAAAAATGTGTTTATATCACTTCTAGCTACGTAAATGCTGATGTTCAGTTTTTGGCTGGTTAATGGTTTACATGTTTATATATGATGGGATATTTCTGCTTGTAAAATGTGAATCCAAATGCGCTCACCATGCGGATGCCGTTCTCAAAGGCCTGCCTGGCCAGAGACGCCGGTCCGTCCACGGTCTTCCCATCGTCATCGGGTCCCCAGCTGGCGCTGTAAATATCAATATGCTGCGGGTTGAGACTCAGAGACCTGGCCTCCACCATGTCTGTTACATCTCCGTCCAGCATTCGGACACCTAGCGTGCAAACAGAAACAAAACCAAACACTTCATCTTTTCCACTAAAAATAGATTTAAGAGGGCAGTCACTGAAACCCAGCAAACTTATCAAGTACTTCTGTGTTGCATTTCTTGCCTCAGGAAAATATATGAAATTAACAAGCACTGCATTTCTGCAACACAATTCTTCAAAGCCTTGAGGAGAAAAAACAAGAAAAAAAACTGAGGGGGGGTCTCCTGTAAAATTTAGTGGCTCTGTTAGGCTGTGGAGGGCATGTCTGGCCTTTTACCTTTTTGTCCATTTTTACTGTTCCGAGTGATTCCTGGGATGAGACACTGCTAATAAATTTGCATACCCCCAATTAATGTGAAATCTAGTTAATGATTTAATCGGCATTAACAACTAAACTGGAAATTTCACCAACTCTGCGGTTTTCTAACCAGAGCACCCTGTACATTTACTGACAGTCCAAATGAAGAAGGAAACAAAAAACATTGAAATAGTGGTTTTGCTCCAACTATTAGATTCAGTGCTTTTTTTTTTAACCCTCTTTAAAATTCCAATATATTTAGTTAAATCAACTCTGGATTAAATCTAAAATCTAAAAACATTTAGACTTGTCAAACCTGGTGGGTTCAAGGAGGTGCCAAAAATAACATTAATCCAATTTATTTATTATGAACCATAATAAACTAATAAAAAATGTGATGAACATTTAAAATGCCTTGAAATTTATTTCATATAATTTGGGGGTACACTACATATTTATAAACTATAAAACATATTAGAGAATATACAAAGTACAGTGAAACCTTTAAAAACATTTTTCTTTTTTTAATCAAGAGTTAAACATACTGAACTACTGACCTCCTATTCTGGCATTGTAGGCAATACCCACAATGCAGTGAGAGTTGTTTGCAGCTGCAGCGACTTCACCTGCACAGCGTGTACCATGTCTGAAGACAGAGCAGGAATAAACAGCTTATCATTGCACAATTTCAAACACTCTCAGTTGATACAACTGCACA
Source organism: Xiphophorus hellerii (assembly GCF_003331165.1). Lineage (NCBI taxonomy): Eukaryota > Metazoa > Chordata > Actinopteri > Cyprinodontiformes > Poeciliidae > Xiphophorus > Xiphophorus hellerii. The sequence goes on from NC_045683.1 coordinate 15,869,947, forward strand.
AATTCACGGAAGTAAATTTAGACACCAGCAGGAACCAAGTATGTAATGTAAACCTGCAGATTTTAAAGAAAAACTAATAGATGAAGGAAAAATGCAGGTCTTTAAAACGTGAACAGGGTTGAAGAAGTTGTAAACAAAAAGAGCTGACATGTAGAAATTAAGGGATATGCAGGCTGAAAACATGCAGAACATCTTCAAAAATATATATCAGAATCGCTTCTTTATAATTGTAGAAATCCAGAGACCTTGTTTTGATATTCTCTATGAGAAGCGCCCAAGCTGTATACTTCCACTGGACCAGAAGAGGACAAAGACAGCTTTAGCAATGCCTAAAAGTAATAAGTTTGACACGTGCGTGAGAGGGTAACATTCCTTGAGTAACTGCAGCAGTGACAATCGAGCCAGGTCAGCGACCATGACACAAACATGGCGTGTTTGTGTCTGCTGCCTTCTCCAAAACACCGCTTTCCAGATCTACACAAACACACACACACCTCCTACAGAGAACATCTGCATCACAACTCACACACACACACAACCCCAAGAAATAAAAACGATCTTTAAGAGCAGCCATGGAAAACCAGCAAACAGTTAAACAAAATCCACCATCAAAAAAATAAAAAATAAAAAATCAAAGGGAGCTCCAGAGTCTTGAAAGCATTTTAGGCTGAATAAAGTTTGTGTGTCAAATCATCTCAAGGTAACAAAAATTGATTTACGTAACAGAACTGCACACTGAAACATCCTCACTTGCTGCTGATGTTATATCAAATATCTTGAATCAGTTCTTTAAAATGAACCATTCATGAGGAAAATCTGGGCTAGAAATTCAGCCAACCTTCACTTGAGTGCAGACACTGATGCCAGTTTAATAATTTGTTCATATTTTTTCATCTTGTACTTTTTCAATCAGAAAAAAGAACCCTATACAAGTATATTTAACAATAATTTTAAATATATGTGTGTATATAAATCCTTTCTATTTCAGACCTAAAATAAATAAATAGAAGAATGACAGAAAGAGGGTGACTCTTAAGTTGAACTCAATCTCTACCTCAAGACTCAATGAAATATGAAGTTTCTTTTCTTAGAGATTTTGATGTTCAATGTTGAGGGATTGATCATGATATGGGACCGAACTGCTGCCTGCATCAGAAAATTACGAGGTACTTTTGAGCTAAATGTGACGAGACAGAGTACTTCATTTTTAGCAAGACAATGTAATACACGACCAAACTGAACTCCTAAAAGAAAGTGGAGTCGGGCTGCTTTAAATTCTCCAACACTCAGTTCTGAACCAAATCCTGCAGTAGATCTATGGAAATGACGGGAGCTGAAATCTGCCGCTTTCTTACAGATTCTTGCACCTCTAAAGCAGTTTGATGCTTTGAAGCTGCAAAAGTCACAGGAAAGTCTAGATGACCTCTAATCTGCTTCAGGGTTCTGCATCTGAACCTAACAGTTTTCCACAAATGCAGCTCTTATATCAGCCCTGAGATATTCAATCAATGTACACAAATATGTGCTGTACTCCCCATTCAGACACATGTGGGAGTCGCATCAACAAGAATGACCTTCATTTGCTATCTTCCAGTTGTAAAGACAGTGATTTCCACATCATGACTTGTCTCCAGCTCGCGCCTCCGCATCTCGCTCACATTTCCAGCTGTGAGAGCACGTCTCCAGCAGAAAACCTCCAGCTGTGAAATGCATGTGTGAGCAGCATCTGCAGGAAAAATAACTTAAATTTCACATTTTCTGACTTTTACATCTTTTTTCAGACTAATTGTTGGATAATTGTGGAATTACGCAAGATTAAAAAGAATCTGTTTAGCTGTAAATATAAAACTCAAACAAATAAAGTGACTACAGATTAGTAATCTGACTTTTTAGCACAGTTAATTAGCTCCCTCTCCTGCACTGTCCAACCTGCTCACGTTATCGCAGTAATCCATAAAACTGTCTTTCTGGCCTTCTTTTCGTTCTTTAGTGCTTGTGTCTGTATTTTTCACTGTCATCACATCTGTGTTGCAGTCACTCGTGGATCTCTCTGCTCAACCAGAACCAATTTTCAGCAGATGGAGCCACCAGAGAATCTCATTTTCTGTACATAAGTTAATTTGGATCCAGTTCTAATATCCTTACAGATATTTTCATGAATGTTTCTGTTAATCCTGTGTTGTTTCTGATGCATTTCAGACCATAAAAGACTATCGAGTTACAGCTTTTGTTTGTTTTCAAATGTGTCATATAAATTAATTTTAAAAAATCATACCAGTATTCCTGTTTTTTAGCGTAAAAAAGGCAGCCAATGCTGAAAATGTCTTGGGCCAAAGTCATAAACTCTCCACTACTGAGTAGATCCACCTAGAAACCCTATGAAATTGTTTTAGTCTTTAAATCAAGCAGGTGTTAGTTTCTAATTTTACAGACCTAAAAAACGCACAGGTAGATATTACAAAAACCTAGCTGAAGCTTTGCATCATCAAACTGTTAGAAGGTTCATTATACTTTGATTTTAGCTGAAGGCCACCTGATTAGAAAATAATTTATTTAAAAATGCACTTCAATACTTGCACCCACAAAGAGGGGTTTACCAGAGAACAACTCCAGAATATGAAAGTGCAGAAAATAGAATGGCATATTTGACCTAGATCAAGAACCACAGGTGCAGTTAAGCCAAAAGTTAAGTGTTTTCTGGGCACATAGTGCTATTTTATACCACAATCAAGTAACTGTGTTACCTTCAGTTTTAAAAATGCCGTATAAATCAAAAACTTCAAAGAAATTTCACTTCCATATCTAACTCCTTAAAATTGGCTTCTGTCTCTTTAAGAACCTCCTGTCCTTTTCGACACTCCTCTTTCAACGCATCATCACAATAAAGCTTCTCCATGCCGTCCATGTAACAAACTTAAGAGGTCAGCAGGTGCACATTTCCCCCAAGTGTTTGCTAATTGCTGCTGCCGCTAGTCTGGTGGAGCTGAGTGGGGGAGGTGCAGGGAAGAGCTGCGCTGTGGGGAGGGAGGTCAAGGATTCCTCAAACATGCATGAATGAGTCAAAACGTCACCCTGAGTATGTTTGTGATGACACGACATAAAGCTCAACAGCTACATTTTGCATAACATGCCCTTTAACCATTCTTAGACCTTTGTCATTTTGAAAATCAAAGGGAATAAAATTTTGATAATGAAACATTTTTATAGACTGTGAACCCTGAGATGAAGATTGGTTTCAACATGCCAGTTACCTCATTTCAACATGAAAGATGTTTCCACTAAAGACATCTGAATTAAAAAATAAAACTGCTCCACTCTATGATACTAATACAAAAGGTCATAAAATAGCAACACCCAAAGCCTTATAAATGAAAAATTCAACCTGGAGCTCATTCAGCTGCATCTGCAGCCCTCATGCTGTCTCTTTAAGACATCACCAGCAGGGACTGAGCCACTGCCACGACACTTGTGTTGCTGCAGCCGAACACACAATCAAACAAAAAAAAAAATAAAAGAGGAGGAGGGGAAATCACTTGCTGAGCCAAAGCCAAGCTGGCACAAGACAAGTGCATAGACAAGTGAGTTTGTTTTTCTCCCCATTCTTACACAGCCACTCACACATTCACATTCTTCCAAACAGAAAAAACCACAAGCTTCCCACAGATATCATCACAATCAAATTCTCTGTCACTCAGCAAAACCACAACAAAGTCAGGACTGAACTAATCCATCAGAAGGACACAACTGCTTCAAAAACAGCATGAAAGCACTCCAAGGTGAAGAAGAGCAAGTATACCATAAAACCCTTCCTGTCCATGACTCATTCTTTTTGTAAAAATATTTTTTCTTACTTGTTCTCATTGGTTGCATCGTATCGCGGCATGGGATCCAGATCATTGCTGTTGACGTCATAGCTTGCTTGAGGATCCTGGAAGAGACACCAAGATGAAATCAAGAATATGAAACTTCAAATTAGCTTGTAATAAAAACAGGAGGGAAAAAATGTTGACAAAGCCCAACATGGTCATGTCAATGGATCATCGAAATGCGAATCCAGCCTGAACAAACTGTTCACACGAGAGTCATAACGGCTCTGTAAATTGAATGCAATCGTAGTTAATCCACTGTGCCGAGCATTTCAGCCTTCAGCATAAACAACTCCTGGCATTAGGGGGAGTTAATAACCGCAGAACAGGCCCTGTCAAACAGGAGGAATCACTCTGACTGATAGCCTTACCAGCTGCCTGAGGCCAAGATGTTTACCTAAATATCTGACAAACTTCATCATCCCTTCATCATCTACTGTATGTAACTAGAGATGTACAGCAACATGGACAGCACCTTGCAAAAGTACAAATTGCTCATGCACTTTTGCTTTTCTTAGATTCCTATTATGTCTTGTAACAGAACACCATGACGTTCTGGACACTTGTTAAGTGGAAGTAAAAATACTTTACTTTTTTACCTAAATGTTTTCTAAATGAAAATCTGAAAAGAGGGGCGAATACTTGTGTACAGCACCTCTCACTTAATGATTTTTAGACCACCATATGCTGTAAGTGTTTAGAGGTATTGCTCTACCACAGGGGCGTCCAAACTTTTTGTCACATCGACATCGAGTCTAAAATACTCAAAGGCCAAGAAAAAATAAATAAATACAATCAAGCAATATAGGCTGATTTTTTATTTTATTTTGTAGGAAAAAGATGTTATTCATCATCAATCCAAACATTTGAATTGATTTTATTAAAAGAAATTATTTAAAAATTATTTTAGGCTCGTTTGAACAGGATTTGGGTCACTTTCTTTCACAACGCTTGCTATGTTCAGCAGAGTTTAATAAATTTGGGTGCAGCAAAGTCAGTTTTTCAGAAAAAGTCTCTAAATAAATGGGGTTCTACTTATCATAAAAGTTTAAAAAGGCAAATACTGTTTTAAAAGAAAATTGTCAGTAATAGTTTTACCCTGGGTAAAAATGAAAGGCTTTATAAACATTACTCTTGAATACAGTTGGAGGTCATTAAAAAAAACGTCCAAGGTCACATATGGCCCCCGAGCCGGACTTTGGACATCCCTGCTCCAGCATCTTTCCACATCCAGAAACTGACATTTTTTCCTCATTTTATATTGAAAATGGGGACAAAGCCTCAAGCTTAGTCAGACTGGATGGAGAACATTTGTTAGCCTCAGTCTGCCATAGACTCACAGAGTTCACAACAATTTGTTGTCTTGTTAACTGATTCCTCCTGCTTAGCTCTCAATTTCTCCAAAGGAGATAATTTGATAGGATCCTATTTGATAGGCTTTTCTGATTAAATGTATCCTCTCTTGGCCCAGGGGTTTAGCTGGATGGTCATGTTTTCACTGGCTTGGTGTTGTCCCATACTTTCCATTTTGTGAATGTTTCTGTTAATCCTGTGTTGTTTCTGAGACTTCTTCGTCATGAATCTGTTTGCTCACTAATGTTCTCTACGAAACCGTCTGAGGCCTCCACAGATTTACTGATTAGTTTTGCACACAACATTTTGGAAAACCACACATTCTTTCCCCTGCTCCACATAAATATGCGCTGCCTTGTGTTGATATAAAAACTAAAAATAGCAATAAAATACATTAAAGTTCAAGTTTGATTTGTTACAAAAAGTGGAAAACTTTATACTTACTTTTGCATTTATTATACTGACAGCCTACATATAGTCTAACAAGTTTAAAGAAGCTTCCTACAATCCAATTTGTGATTATCAGATAAAAATTCCTTTTGAGGTTTAAATTTTTCACATTTTTTTTAGACTTTTATTATATAAAAAAAGATCTTTCTATAAGCCTGACCTTTTAAGACACAATATAAAGCTAGAGCCCAGAGACTACAGCATAGTTTGTATACCTACCCAAACCTCACATGTAAGCAACAGTACTTACAAAGATCAACACTTTGAAGTCACTGACAACACCAAACATAAACACACTGCCGCTCATAGTCGCCCTACACGCGCATACATACACACTCACGTAGTTCTGAGAAAGGTCCGGGTGGGTCCGCTCAATCCCATCGTCCAGAATGGTGACCACCACGTCTTTACCCGTGTAGCCCCTCTTCCACGCCCCCATGATGTTCATGTCCGACTGGCAGTTGTGGACGTCGTCGCTGCAGTGCTGCAGGGCCGGAAGCAGATGGAGAGGAGAGGTCGGGAGAAAATGGAGAGTAAATAAAGCTGTGAGGTGGAAAAGATTAAGAACATTCAAACATGTACTGCTAATTTACAGCAAGATCCAGAGTAAACATTGCACAATCGGACATAAACAAGCTCAAACTTGTTTATGTTAGGTTTATCTGGAGAGTTTTTTTCCAGTTTCATTCAACCTGGTCAAATCATACAGTCCTGAAAAAGAAAACTACCTCAATCTCATTTGTGGGGAAACCAACAACATATGAAAAATAAAAAGCTAAATTGAGACAATAACATAATTGAACTCTGCCATAATTCCATCCTCAGAAACACCTATAAGTCATAAATATTACTTTCTGGTAGAAAAGCCAGAAAGTAATAAACTAAAAAAGCTTCATTCAATTCAGTCTGGATGAATTTTAGATGTTTTCAGTTGTCATCAAACATTTAACTTGGCATCAGCAGTGATGAAGCAGAGTTTGTCAATAAGAAAACTACAAGTTGTTCTGCACAAATTGTAATTTCTAAACTGAACAAACACACTCATACATTAATTAGCAGTGCTTTTGATTTCCTACCTAGAGTGTCAACACCACATAACATTGCAGCAGTGGCAGAATACCTAAGATGCGTTTGGACCACATGATTGTGGTCCCAATTTCTTTAAATGCTATTGGTTCATGTCCTAACATTTTCACATATTGCAAGTTTTCTATCATGCAACTCTTGAACACCATTTAAAATAAGAGCAACTGTTTCGATTACTTTATCAGAGTAATGTTATTACATTAAGTTTCTCTTTGATTACTTTTTAAAATATAAAGGTAAATCACATCTTCAGTTCACATTAAGCATTCATCCAAGATTGGCACGTTTCATCCACTCAGATGAGATATGTAATCTAAATTTAAAACATCCGACATTATTGTTTTGAAATGTTAAGAGGTCAGTGCAACACAGTTTTTATTCCTATTGCTGTCGTCACTGCTGCACCACAACTCCTGTCATTTCTGAGCACTCACAGTTGTGCGGGATATCACCGTCTCCACTTGTGATTTATGACTAGCCAAAGGGAGCACAGTGGTGGTTTGTCTTTGTGAGTTTATAGCAAACGTGTTTTTTTTAAAGAGGCTACAGACTGTTTGGAGCACAACAACATCTTGAAACTAAGAAAACATTTTACAATGCAGTTAGATTTGTGCCTTTTCAGCAGATATAACACACTTTAATCACCCGTAGCACCGGCAGCTCTAAAGTCGTGCAGGCTGGAGGCAAAGGAGGCGGCAAACAGGCAGGTGGCGCTGTAAACTGAAACTGCTTACCAACGAGCCCGTAAGTCAAGAGTAACTTCTGTAATTCTCATGAGACAATTAAAGGAAAAATATAAATAAAATGTTGGAAGCACTTTACTCTCTCTAGATTGCAGCTATATTTGAAGAACTAATTATCTACTCACTAGACAATTTAAAATGATATTATGTCGTACGACAAAACATTACTGCCAGGATTTTATGAGAGCAATCTCACAGTGTGACACTTGCAATAAAATTACACGATTGCTGTAGCTGCACAGGCCGACGGCGCCTTTTGTTTGAGTTGGCAATCCCTTATCGCTCAATGAAAATGTTAGTCAAACGTGTCCAATTTTATTTGTTTCCGGGTCAAAGTGAAATTTAGGTGCACAACTGTCAACAATGACTTTACCTTTTAGCCACTTAAAGATTTTACATAATAGGGGAGCTATTATGTAAAATCTACTTTTTCGAGCTTAAGATCATGCTATGATGTTGTTTTAGTCTCCGATGTCAACCACTCAGTGGCGCCTAAACGCTTGCTCTCACAAAGTGGCTCCCATTGACACAAAGCTCTCCCTTGGAGCTGAAGCCTCCAATTCAAGACCTCACAGACCTCAACCATGACTCATTAACTGAGCTCCTTCAGACTAGCGGCAGCTGCAGTTAGCAAATACCTGGTGGAACCGAGTCTGTTCAGTCCAACAATCTTAAGACAGGGTTGTAAATGCCATAATAGACAAACATTGTTGTGATTACATGAAGAAGATGGAGTGTCAAAAAAAGTAGGAGCTTCTTAAAGAGATAGATTAATTGGCCAATTTCAAGATGTGAAATTACAAAGTTATGTTTGATATATGCAGCACTTTTATAACAATTAAAGGTGGCGTAGTTACTTAAATGTGCTTCAAAATGGCACTATATGCCTAGAAAATACATAATACCATCCCACTGAGGAAATTTCTGCTCGTGTGTTAAGTTAGAAAAAAACATTTTCATTGTTTCAACTGTACTGCTGGTTTTTTTCAAGGAAAAGACAGGATGTAATTTTTTTTCTTTGTCTCAGAGAAAAAAAAAGTACAGTAAAAAAATCTGTTAAAAAATACTGACATAACCTAAAACCAAACGCAGAAAGTTCAGAGAGTTTCATCCCCCAGCTGAAACCCCCCCAAATCTCTGGTCAAAGTATCAGGATTTATCTAAATTAAGTTAACAATTGACAGAGTCGAGGACACTCGACCGGTCACATACACAAAAAATGTATACCTAAAGGAGCAATGATCTGAAGGTGTACAGTAAGTAAACACCTCTGATAAGCGCCCAAACGCAACTGGTATAAACCACGCTTCTAGTCGTTTTTCATACGGTAAAGAGGGACATTTTTTCCATAAAAACAACCACGATTGTTTGATTTCAGAGAAAACAGGCACATAAATCCCTCAGCTCCACTGTCACCGCAGTAATCAGGGCCACATCACAACACAACCAGACCTTTGTCCCACAAACTGGGGAAAGGTGGGCAGCACACAGTCCTCTGAATACACAGTGTACTTACAATATACCACATGCTGCTCCACTTTGCATCATTGTAGAAAATGTTGTTCTGGGCCACGCTGTTCTGGGCGGGGCTCGTCTGGGAAAAGGGTGGGACAGGTTTGTAATCCCTCTTGATCCTCCTCTTCACCACCTGCTGTTCTATCCACTCCACCTAAAACAAGCACATACACACACAGGTGTAATTTAGCAGAGATCACTACTACTAATTAAACACACAGTGAAAATTAGCCCTCAGATAACACAATAAGGAAACAAGATAAAGTATAGATAAGTATATAAACCCTATGTTCTAATTTATCACATAAACCAAATAAAACATTGAAAAGGACCTTAAAAGAAGAGATTATTAGTTACCTGTGAGCCAAGGTAATAAATTATATTTCAAGCTGAGCTGGTGCTCTGTTGATAGCATCCTCGCAATATATTTTGCAAAAGTTCTCAGGATTGAGATCTCATCAAAACAAATTTATCTCTGCAACACAGAACTTCTACTTTCCAAATGACATGATAGTTGGATGTTCCCAAAAATAACTTGACTGATCACTTTTGATTTTTTCCTGATGTTGCACAAAGAAGCAATGTTATTGAGGTTATTGCTTTAAAATAAATCCCAAAATTTACTGTACCTCAGTTTAACTAAACTGCAAAGCGAAATTTCTTTGGTGATCCGAACTGAGCTAAAAACGAAAGGTTCACTCTGATTTACTTTAGATATTGAAAAAATTTGTTGTTAAAAAGTATGATTTTTATATTAATTTTATATTAATTTACAGTGGTTGTAAAAGTCTGGTTTCGACTGTAAAAGCAGCATTGATTTTACAAATGAAAACCAAAATGTGTTTTGGAAAAAGCATCACAACAACCCAAGACAAAAAAATAAATAAGTAAAAAGCAATCTTGTATTTTCTGGCTGAAAATCATTTGCTAAGAACTCATAAAAGTCTCCCAGGTGACATCAATTTCTCAAATGTTATGCGCTTGCTTCCAAGCACAAAGCCAGTCCTTGGAAAAAAGTTAATCCCGGTTTTAGACAGAATTTTCCGATTTCAAAAACAGCATTTTTCTGGATCAGAGCAGGACAGCTGAACCCACTGCTGAACTATGCTTCTTTGTGTTTAGTCTAGCAGGTTTCATACCTTCAAGAGTTTACACTCAGGCAGCAGCACAAAAACTGAAATGAGACCAGACACAACATGCATGGAGAAGAAAGGAAAATACTATAGAATTTAAATTTGCACTTAAACATATGCTACAAAGAAGACACATCCCATTGCTTTGTATAAGTTTTAACCCTGACTGTTTGTTTATATTTTACCTTTGGAAAACTGGTGCTAAAGATGGCGTTTATAGCTAAGAAGCTTTCAGACTCTCTGAAGATCTTCCTGGTATTTTATCTAGTTTTTACACACACAATACAGACTAAAATGTATTTAAAGTAAGCAGCAAACTGAAGGAACGAGTGTATAAGAGTCAATTTTAACATGAATCTTTAGCTACTGTGTTACTAGTTGGTTAAAAAACAAATAGCATTTGTTACATTTCTTCAAATAAATCTCCAAAAATGCTAAAAAAAATAATAAAAAAAAGAATGTGGCAATTTAAACTAATTGTGATTCCATTAACTGATAAACGCATGGTGACACAATACGCAATGATTAGCAAAAAGCGTTAAGACAACTGCAATTTCTGTTCTTAAAAGTAATAAAATATTGACAAAATGCCTGGTAATTCCTTATGCAATTTCTTTAGTCAATATATCTTTTATAAATAACCCTGCAAGTCATAGACTTGTGAACACAGAAGGCTGTACAATAAAACCAGTCGGCTTTAAACCTTTAAGAAACACCAATCAGGCTTTTACCAACTGATACTGATATTAGACGCCTGACTTTTGTTTAAGGAGATTAGAACAAGCAACATATTTCTCCTCATTTTGTTTTAATCCAGCAATTAAATGTAACAAACACTAAACAAAAAATGAGGGGATTATAAAAGTTTTCCCATTTGTGCACAAACTTACATGTGCCTAATCATATCTAACTTTTTCTACAGTCAAAATACAAAAATGCTTTTAAAGAAGAGCCTTTTCTTTCTTGATATATTTAATGAACATGACATAGGTCAGATTTTACAATATTCAATATTTGTTTTTGATTACAAGTCAAAGGTAATCAATCAACAGAAAGTTGTGTAATTTCAATTGCCAGAAAAATTTATCAGTGCATCACTGGTTTTTTTCCTTGTGCTTTTGAGATTTTCTTTATAACTTTACTATTTATAGGTCAGAGTTTGGCAGCTTAAACAAAGATTTAATAACAAATACTCTAAATACTAGAAAACAACAGCCAGTGTGAAAATAAATAAAACCCAGAGAACCATTGATCAAGATCCATTGAAAAAATTAATAAGAACAATCTTGCTATTGTTAAAAGACATATTGACAATAAAACTCGCACAGGGAGGTATTTTGTCAGGTTACAACCACAAAACATGCATTTAATTGGGATTTCATGTGAAAAATCAATAGATATAGAAACTAGCAAGAATTTGTGTAAGAAGGTAGGAGGAAAATGAAACATAATTTACTAAATTTGAAAATCTAGAAAATATGTCAAGCCTTTAATTAAGCCCTTAACCTCTATGGGGTTATTTCCCTTAAAATGATGCGGAACTTTGTCTTGCTCTGTCATGAAATGTCATTAAATTAAAAGAAGTTTAAGGTTGTAGTGTGACAAACTGTAATTAAATTCACATTTTACAAACCATTGTGTTTTCAGATATGTATGTGGTACTGTTGTGAAGCTAGAAGTCTGACTGTCAAAGTGATGCTCAGACAAAAAAATAAAAATACACATTAAGGGCAATCAATTTATTTTTATTTTTTTGATATTATATAGTTCACCAGACATTCAGAAATCCATCATTCCCCACATATTACTCACTGTACCTCTGTAAAAGTAAAACAGTTTCTCTGCTTCTATGCATGCTTTGCAGATGAAGAGGAGAACGGGAACAAAAAAGAAGAACAGAAAAGCTGACATGATGACTATGGAGTGATTATCTGGTCTCATACACCGAAACAATCCACGGGATCTCTGGAGAGTTGGAAAGCGAGGCAACAAGACAAGAGAAGATGAGAGGAGGAGAGACGATAAAGAGCTGAAGAGAAGGAGTCCCAGGAGAGTGAATGAAAGAAGTCTGAGCTTGAAGAGGAGACAAGTGAAAAACAAATTGCATGAGGGACCAAAAGGGAGCAAGAGGTAGGAATAATTGATTTTATAGTAAATAGTCTGGATTTCTTAGCTACATATATTGTTTTCAATGTTGTGAAGAAAGGCTAAAAAAAATAACACTTTCCATTTGTGAAGTAATTCAATAAATGTGCAGAGCACAGCAAGATATGAAATAAATAAAATCAAGGCAAAGAGAAATAAAATGATTGGAGATGGAGAAAAAGCCTGAAGCTTCCTCCATGTGCCGAAGTCTCGGCTCATTTCACTTCAGACTACTATGAGGACCATCAGCTTCAAAGTGACCACTTACACAACCCATTAGCTCCAAAGCAGATCCCACATAGTGTATGACCCTTCCTGCAATTTGCAAATCTAAGATCCATGAAGCCAAAGCTTTAACTGCACTTTTTGAAAACTAAAAGTAATTATTCACTCAAGTCGCAACACATATATCCAACATCTGAATAAAAATAAGACAATCATTGCATCATTTACAATACTTTTACTAAATTTTAAAGGGGCAAAGACATTGAACCTGAAACTATTTTCAAATTAAAAATGTTTACTGAATGTATAAAATCTCATTGCATTTATACAAAGCTCACTATCAACAGAAATGTGCAGATCTTTTAAGCCAATGTTGTCCACTGAAGTCCAAAACTGTTCAGTAGCTTCTTCTGGAATTACCAGAATGTCTGACCCCAACTACAGAGAAGCAAGCTGCTTACAGGAAACATGTCCTTTTATGGACCTGAGGCTGTGAAGGCCTGCAGCCTTCATGTTGATATCAAGCAGGCCAAATCGTGCAAGGAGAGATGGTGCAAGCTCTTTGTGCAAGTAAGAGCTGCAGTTGCATTTGTTTCTTTTTGTAAAATTATTCTTCATACTTGATTTCATGCACAAAAAATTAAAGCTCCAAGATGTTTCCTGGGGCTTATTTTTTGAAGACTTTCACTGATACAAAGAATTAAAAATAAAAATTGTGCAATTTTGACACAATAAGCTAAGTTTTTCAGTTCAAATAAAATTTGCTTGATCCTATATTTAACAAGTAGACTTCATCTCATGCTGTGGTTTCTCCAACTGTACAGACCCAAATATATTTATCTAAATCATGCATCATATAAATCATTCCTCGACTGGTTAAAGAAAGTGTATTTAATAATACAGAGCTTTGCATAAAACAATTAAGTCACTTTATTTTACTGGACATGTGACTTTACAACCTCAATATGAAATGTGTTATTTTTAACATGCCTCACAGAATAACTGTGGTTTTGCATATTTTTTAGAAAGCTGATTTCAACTTCACTGGCCTTACCAAGGCGTGGTTACCTTCACACAATGTTAAGTAATTTAAGTATGACAAAAAATAAAATAAATCTTTAAGAGACAAATACGTTTTATGGTGAAAACTGAAACTAAAACTGACAGCTGAAAAGACTAAAACAATTAAAGGTGTATGCACAAAAGCTGCTAATGACTGTGGTTTATTCATGTCGACTTACACAAGCAGTAAACGCTGGATATGTAAACTTGGATATCAGGATCTGATCTGACTTTTCTAAACCTAAAGTTTCCTCTACTTGGTCATTTTTCTTACAGGCATATTGTTGTTCTGTCATATCTGTCCCACAAAACTCAGTGTCAGGTGTTTGTAGGACTATAATGTTGGTTTCATTTATGTTTTAGTACGAATGCAATGGTCTTTTTAAAGAGATTTGACCTGAGGATGGATGGGTGGAAGAATGAGGAACATTTCCCTGGACAGACGAAGAACTGTCTTAAATTTTCACAGACAGTCAAAACGTTGTGCATTTTTATGGTCACAGAGTTCCCTAAAAAAATTCTTCTGTTGCCACATCCTGCTTTATTTCTCATAAGTACATCTGTCTCTGTGAGTAATTATATGCTGTTTTTCCTTTTTAAAAGTAGTAAAATGAAAAAACTGACTGCAGATCAGTCTGCTGAAGTTTACTTCAAGTTTTCCAGATTGGAATACAAATACTATTACTTACATAATAAAATAAAACAATAGTTATACAGTTATGATAATGAATACTTTTTATTTTATTAGGGAAATTGTGTGATGATTGGGATGTTCTGAATAATCCATCTATAATATATTTCATAAAATGTTAAAGTTATTCTTAAATGAGAACAAGTGTACCCACTAAAATAAAATGGACATATGCATGTACATGCATTTTTCTCTACAAAACGTTTGTTTATGGTTGGTGGCATTTTGACATGGGTCATATGGGCATTTGAAAAGGGAGTGCAAGACAGCAGGATTTAAAAAGTTGATACTTATGAATTATAAAAAGGAGATAAGCTGAGAAAAAAAACCCTCACTGAAACTTCAGGCTGACTTTTCTGTCAATCACGCTGCTAGAATACCTTTATGTACGCCCAACTGGGAAATCTGATGAAATTACTTCCTCACAAACTGGAACTGCACAACTACAAGTAGACTGCACAGATGATGATACATTTCTTTTCTAGGAATACATTTAAAAGTTGTATGCTCATTTTGTTTAATACCCACAGGATGAGAAAAAGGCCGTCCTCTGATTCTTTTAATCTACCAAGTGCTGTGGCCTTCCTATTTGGTCTTCAATAAAAACAAACTATTGCTATCTAGATCGATTGGATTTTGTGTGCCAGAGTTTATCCAAACAAAAAACAACACTGCCCGTCAGTTACTGCCCCTAAAGCTTGGCTATATGTTGCTCAAGTTGTTTTTGTGCCTGTTCTTTGGCCGGCTTTGAGGTGTGACAATCTATTTAGCCACTTAACTCCAATTTGATTGAACACTGGATTGCCTGCTAACACCTCTGCTCCAATGTCAAAGTTCCTATTGTGCTTTTTCTGCCAGTCTGATTCCCAGTTATCTCAGTCTTCTACCCCTCTCATCTCTGACCCTGATTTACTGCTCTCTTAGCAATTCTTTTTCATTACATTTTCTGCTCCTCTTATCCACAGATGCCCATTTGCTCCCTCAGATGGTTGTCGTTTTACTCGCTCCTATCCCTGCCTCTCCCTCCTTCCTCCCCCCGGCTCTCATTCGAGCTCTGTGTAAGGGTTTGCAGGTGGCTCTCTTGCTGGCTGGGTCAGTAACCAGGGGAAACTGGGGAAGAGTTCACTTCAATAGAGCAAATGGGAACAAATTGGTCCACTTTCACTGCTGTTTGTGTGATGATGTTTGAACTGCAGGCTACAAAAATGTAAGCTGGGAGTTTGAAGAGAAAAAAATAGCAAGCAGAATACTCAGAAACCTTTCGCCTGAGAGAAGAAGCCGGTTATTGCATTGACTTAAGTACATTTGAGAAACTAAAACTTTTTAGAGACTTCAGATTGGGTAAAACTGTGGTTTCCTTGCACACTGAGTTTTAATTTATGAATTTGGTACTTTTAAAGAAGACAGGAGATTTGATACAAGAACTCCATATAAACAAAGATCTGAACCTCTGACTTATTATTTACAATTTGGCAGATTGTGACTTTAAATTATTTTCATTTAACACACAAGTCTGTTTCTAAACAGGAATGATAAAATAATAATTAAAAATAAGATTCAGTTTAAGGGAAGCAATGCCAACAATTTAACTCTTCTCAAAAATAAATGTTATTTTTTATTATTGTTTTTACACATTAAAAAAAAACTTGATTGTTTCTTGTTGTATTTTATTATTAAAATTACTAGGTTAAATCTTTGCTTACTGGCGTTTGACGGGTTTCCACTGGTAATTTGATGATTTATCTTTATTGATGAGCTCCAAGTGATAGAGGTAAGAAGGCGTCCTTGCCACCACCCTAATCTTTAGCTCAATTCCAAAGATTACCAATCAGATTAAAGTCAGGACTCTGACGGAATACCTTTGAAACATTAATTGAAGAAATGTGTTCAGTAAAAGATTACCTGTTACTGAACATGTTTGTTAGGGTAAATATTAAGCTTCCTTCAATGGTGAATAAAAAATATATGGCCTGTACTTTTAGAAAAACCCACCTAAATATATTTTTAAAAGACATTTAAAGAAAAAAGAAACAAAGGGTAAGAGGAAAAAGAAAACATTTTGAAATGAGTTTTGTCCAAATGAGTAATTTCATCTAAACACTTGTGGAAATTAGTGAAAAAGACTGCAACCAGGACGGCCCAACATCCCAAACAGAGCCGCAGAAGCTCTCAGCAGATGTAATTCTGTACTAATCTCAGTGACAACACTTTAAAAGGACACAAAAGAGGGAAAATAATATTATAATACTGTAATTATTGCTTACACTCAACATTAAACAGTTGGAGAGTAATTTCAGATTTGTATTGCAGTAGTTACTTTGAACAAAAACATGTTTGAGGGAACAGAAGGGTTTATATAAAATGCAATGATTTATTTGTATTTCTTGTTTGGAATTCAAAGCTCTGGAGATTTGGTCGAGTTCAGACATCTTTCTTTATCTGGAGGCAATTTCAGATTAGAAAAAACAAACTGATGATGTAATGTACGGCGTTGCTCATGCTGTCAAGTGCCAACTTTTTGTTTTAATTTGATAAATCTCCTACAAGTTCATGTTTCAGATTTGGCTTAAAGCTAAAACACAGTAAGTAATGTGAAATCTGGTTTCCATAGAGTTGATGTCAGTAAACTCCACTAAAAAAAAGTTCTGTCAAATGGACAAGAAGTTCATTTCACTTTGAAAAGTCTGACAAAATATTCAAAAACTTTCAAAATTGATACAAAAATTAAATATTAACTGTGCGATGCAAAATTGTAGCACATTTTAAGACTGCCCTCTTCTCAACAGATCTGGTTATTTAAGCCAGGCTCTGGCGAGTGGAGGAAGTTCTAGCGAAGCACAGAGCAAGGGGGAGGGTGTGAGCAGCATGTACATGTCAGTTGATTGACAGCGTTAAGACCCACCTCCTGGCTCTGACTGGTTGTTTCTGACCAGAAGCAGTGTGTTTCTGCAGACGACCTCAAGGAAGAGGAACTCAATTTTGTCACAGATTATCTGTCTCATACTGTCAGGATATAGTGACAGTTTTAACAAATTTGTGAACAATATTTTTATAAACATTACAGCTTTAATATAATCGCTGGGCTTCCTCCTAGTCATGGCTGAATATTCACAGATTCACTTATTCTATATATATTGGCATAAATATCAAAAGTCAGATATTTGAAAGAAAATGTATGTTGGAAAGCTGAAACACTGCACCACACCTTTGAAAGATAAAAATCCCAACACGTTTTAAAATATCATACAAACAATAAGAGAAAAAAGAAGAACAAAAGAATAAAAGTAGATAGTAAAAACTAAAAGTTTAGCTGAATAAAGAGTCACCAGCTGCCTTTTAAAGTAGTCATTGCTGTCAATACCACAAAAAGACAAGAGAAGCATCTTATGCAGTCAAGGTGTGAATATCTGAAAAGAGCAAACTCCACATTTACAAGTTTTGAAGCCGGTCTGAGGACCCAACCAGAACCTCTGGTTGGCTGAGGTTTTGAGTAAATGTGTAAGGCTTTAACGGGTCAGAGATATAAATAAGGAGCTTCACCCTGCAAAGTCCTAAAGGTTAACAGCAGCATGTTAAAGGGAACTCTAAACGTACCTGGTAGCCATCCAGAAACATTAACACAGGGACTGATGTGTGTGTCCTCTGCTTGGTTGTAGTAAGAAAGTGACGCTGCAGAATAAGGTAAATAAGAAGAAATAAAAGCATGGAGGATCTTCTCTAATCCATGTCCTAACACCAGCCTTCTTAATTTAGAAATATTTCTCAAGTGAAAGAAAGAGTTTCGTACCAGCTGTCTTGTGTGATGGTTTAGAGACATGGACTGATCAAACACAGCATCCAAGCTCCGCAGACAGGACAGGGCAGCTCAATCTAAACGGCTAATTTTAATGTGGAGAGAAAATACACGAAAATATAACAAAATCTCTTTAAATGAAAGTTAAAAGTTGCTTTGCTCTTCAGTGAGTAAAACAACCAGTTTGACTTGGTACTACTTTGAGAATCATTCATTGACCAGCACAATTCAGAGATGTTTTTTCTAGTTGGCCTTTAAGTTTGTAGAGATCTCAGGGGGCATTTTGCAGAAACACTCTAAATTCTTTAGGTTTCTTGACCGCCACTTGGCAACTCAAAGTTTCAGCTTCCTCCACAGATTTTCTGTACAACGGAGATCTGGAGACTAAGGTCACCTCTTTATATGCTTCCTCTTTAGCCCCTTTGTTGCCTTGCCAGTCTTCATAATTCTGGCTGAGGAAATAAAGTTTCTTCCTGAAAATCCCTAGATGAAAAATCTCCCCAAACAATAACTCTTCAACCTCCAAAGGTGACAGTATAAGTATCCACCAAACATGTTGGGCCGATTTGGTCCCAAAAAACTCCATTTTGGTCTCATATGACTACAGCTCTTTCTCCCAAGTTGTCGCTTAACCATTTAGATGATCTCAAGATATTTAAGACAGGCTGTGATGTACGTAGGCCTGTATCAATAACAAATTTTGTGGGCAATAAGTTATTATTGCCATGATGTTGTTTTGAGACCATTTTCAAGTAATATAATGATAACGCCAGAATAATGAAAAGTTTGTCCTCTCAAGACCAATAAACTTTAATTTAGTAAAAAAATAAATAAATAAAAATACCTCACACTGGAACAGGGAGATATTTGAAATAACCAAATAAATAAACAAAATGCCCAAAAACAATAAATAAAACAGAAATAAAAATCATACACGACTGAAACAATAGGTGTAAGATTATGAAATCTGTCAAAAAAAACTGCCCTCCAAAAAATATTAATCCATTAGAATGGAAATTATCGAGCTTATTTTGATTTATTATGTGATTAATTAATGTATTGCTTGTTGCGTCTGGCTCTGATGTAAGCCTTCTGCAGCAACAAGATGTCAGGCCATGACAGCAGAGTGTGTTACCAACGGTTCCTTAGTGCTTTCACGTCATTAACAAAACTGCTCCACATGCAGTTACGGGTTAATCACTCTTCGTCCCCTTGAGGTGAATTCAGTCTAAGGGTAACAGTTATTTTGTATTTTAATAATACTGTAACAAAAAAATCTGTGATATCTCTCAAGCTTTCATTCTTAAGACATTAATGTTGCTACAAATGGCATTACTCACAGCAACTTAGCAAATTACCAAGAAGAATGTTGCAACCTAAAACGAAGCAGTTCTCTTTGATGGCGCTAGAACGTCTCAGCACAGCTTTTGCTCGGTTCCACGTAAAGTGGAATCGAGTAAAAATCTTTTAGCTGATCTGAATCTAGAGGCAATTGTCAACTGGATGATGTTTTTATCTTTAAGCCATAAACGCATTAGCATTGTCGCAGTGCGGCAAGTAATGTTGACACGGTTAATTGTTGTCACCCATAAATAAAAAGGACACGTCACACCGGGCCAGTGCCGACCTCTGGACTCTGAAATAACTAAAACAACAGAGATGTATTGTTGTGATGCGCATTGTGCAACTTAAAAAAACTGTCAGCAGTTGAACAATGTAAAAGTGAAAATGGCTTTCTATATGGCTTTCCGCCGTCTTTCTATAAAATACGGTGGGTTTTTTGTTGTTGTTTTTTTTTTATTTCCTTTATTTAACCAGGTAAATGAGATCTGGATCTCATTTTCAAGAGGGACCTGGGCAGAAATCTGCAGTTAAACTACAAATGTTTTGTAGAACAATTTTTGTTCTTTTCACTACTGCCAATTTAATCTAAAAGCTCCTGTAAAACTTGTCATGAGCATTTGTTAAATCACCAAAACAAAGTGGAGAGGAGACTAATGAATGCCAAATTACTCAAGGAAAATGAAACAAACTTATAGGATAACTAATGTTTCTAATTTTATCAAGTATTAACATGTAATAGTTGTTTCTCCAAGGAGTCTTATAAAACCTTAAAGACTTTGATCTTTGAGCAGTATATCCTGACAGGTTTATCTTTGAGTTTGAGATGCCATAAAATTTCCATTTGCACTTCCTTGGGGGAATTTTCCAACAAAGCGGTTCTAGAACTAGCTTAAAAGCACTTGTTTATTCATGCTTTTAATCACCAATGTGTTCAATTTAATCACTAAGTAAATAAAATCGGTGTTCTAATGTCACCAACTCTTTGCGAGGCCCAGTGTAAAGAACAGCTGTTCTGTGAAAGTGTGTGGTAGATATAGTAAAAACTAAACAGAGGGATTTAATTGAGACCTCAAGCGTTCAACTTCTTGATTTAGTTTAGCTTTTTATTATACAGATCATTTTTGAAGCTCAATAAACGTTAAGCAATGCACAATGTGAACTGCAATTAATGTAATGGTTTCAAATGTTCCCTCAGTTTAAATCTTCAAGACATATTTCAGGAATTTAAAATGACCGCAACCAACAGACTTGTTTCTGCTACATGTAGCCTTCTTGGGATGCTTCTCGGCATCTTGACCTCTTTTATATTGGAAAATGACCCAACAGGCGAGTGACACCACGTTTAGTCAGGTGACATAAACTGGTAATCTGTGCTGCATCACCATGGCAACATGCGTGCCAGTAAGTACTGGGGATGGCAGGGTGCGTCGTTTCATGGCTCTGCTACACCCATCTGACTCACTCGTACACACAAAAAAAAAACGCGCACGACTGTCATCACAAAACCTGATTGCAAAACATCATTAGCAGTGCGCCAGACTCAGCTGGAGCAAACTGGCCATCAGTTTGAGACCCAAACACAGACTGGTCTGCAGATTGCTCTGTAGGGATAAAAGCTGACAGCTCAATTACTGTACGGTCCAGGCTTTCTTCACTTAGTCTCTATGGTTCATCTCCCTTTCAGTTTTCTCTCAGTTAACCTTCTGTTCCTCATCCAATCTGTTAAAATCCGTATCTTAGCCAGCTGGCATCAGACCTGCATCCAACAGGCACAGTGTCGGGCCCAAGAGGGCAAGAAGACAGAAGAACCAGGACAAGAGACGTGTATACTGGAAGCAAAAGAGGGAATCAAAGGAGCATAAAGAACAATAGATGAATGGAATAATAAAAAAAAACAACATGAACCAAGCTATAAGACAACAAGGTGTATACAAAAGGAGGTGACAGGTGGTGTCTCTTCTTTTTTTGACTCTCTACTGTAGCTTAAACACTGGGATGCATCTTTACTGATCCTTACTGCTCATCATGCATTCATGTCTGTAGTTTGCCAAGTCAAGCCTGAGCTTGTATGAAAATGTGACCCACTTCATAAAAAAGCAGATCTAAACAAGCTTGAGTGTGAAAGATGAAGGCAAAATATGTTAAAGATAAAAGATTAGAGCTAACCATACCATTTCATCCCAGTGTATTTACATTTTATACCCATAAAAGAAAGATTTTGTAAAGCTGTATCTAACTGCCTAGGGGACCATACTATCTTTGGGCAATACTTAAAAAAAATCCAAGATCATCATGTTCAAATAACAGTTTTTCTACAGTCAATTAATAAGAGAAAACTGACGTTTTGCTCCACAAAAGGTCTGAAAACATTTCATGTTCCTTTTCGGTTTAAATGAAGTAGGTGATCATTTCTAATAATAAACTAATTAATTTTGTTAAGCTAAGTAATGGAAACTTGTTAAAATGGTGGCTTTATCTAACAGTCCACCATTATAGTATTACCATAGCAGCATTGGCAGAAATTTAAAGAGGAGCAGCAATAGCAAATGAGCTGGATAAGCATTGCTTGCTAATAACTGATGGTGTCATCAGATATTAAGCTCTTAGCATCTCATGACAGTCACACGGCAACAGTCTTCAGTCAGAGGCTTGCTCAGATTGTTGTAAGACTGACTGCTGCCTGAGATCCTTCCTGCCCACAGCATCAACATGCTCAATCTTTGAAGCTACTTGGGCCATATGAGTTATGACAACATTTAACTTTCCTGTGGGAAGAAAAAAGTCTTTTTGGATCGAATTGAATACTAGTTTGGGTATTCATAATGTTCAAAGGCATATTATTTCATCATAAGTGTGCTGTTATCTTTACAAACATGACATCATCTTTTCCCTTACTGACATCATGATGCGTACCACAGACTGCTCGCCACTGCGTGTTTATTTACCTTGTTTTTTTATTGTTTTATTTGATGGATTATGGAGTTAAAGACCACAAAAATGCTCACCTTTGTCTCTAATTAAATGCAGTTGTATGTCATTTTCTGCAGCTTTTATGTGTAATTCTCAATCCACTGAGTCTGGTTCTGATCCTGGGGCGAGTTGAGATGAGTCGTCCTAATTGAAGTGATTTAAAGAGCACAGCCAGGAGAAGCTTAAATCCATAAAAACAACCTAAAAAACACGTATGGCTTTCTCAGCCTATTAATTTTCATGGAATACAAAACAAAAAATATATAGGGTGTATAGACTTTACATTCAGTACAAAATCATTTTAATTTTATGTGTAGCTTGTAATAAAAATACTGTTCTATGTATGAACATTTAGTACTGTGCGGAAGCTTGTATTTATTTATCAACACCCAAGTCAGAGGTCAGCAACCTGCGGCCCCAGAGCTTCACCTGGTTCATTAGGCCGTCCACATCCAAAGTCATTTACAACAAACCAGAGATTTAAAACATAACAGATAGTCTAAAAAGGCAAGGGTTTACCTTTTTTAAAGCCTTTTCTGCACAGACCTTCCATAACAATGGTGAAACAAATTATTATTGTTCAGATATTTTTGATATTAGGCCACAAACATTTCTTTTGTTCCCACATGCATGGGTCATTCCAGACGGAAAAAAAATATTCACTTTTTTTGCAAGTAAATGTTTTTCTTCTCAGCATAAATCAATCCATAAATCAAACAAATGATGGATGCTATTGCTTAATGTACCTAGAATGCCAAATTAACTTTAAATAGTTTAATACAAGTGAAATTAAATATTAGAGTCTGGAATGAAGATGGCTGACCATCAGCTATGAGGAAGATGAAATGTGTTGAATGAGAAATTTTTAATTACTTTAAAAAATCATCACAAGGTTTTCAACACTCTCCTGTCTTTAGCATATTGGACACAGTAACCAGTGTCATGTGTGGCTATTTACTGTTATAAGATTCCAAAAGGTGGAATACAAACCAGCACAATAGCAGAAAAACATGTTCATTACAATGTTTATATTGCATATTATGATTATACTGGTTATGATTAACCCACTACTTTCTTTTCCAACATCTGCAATTCGATGTATGTTTGCTGCTAATTTCAAATTATTTAAAAGATCTTTGTGTTCTTAGAAACTTTAACTGTGTGAAAATTTTGCTTTCACAAAAATATTGTTAAAATGTGTCATTACACTCTTTGTTAATAAAAATCACACAGTTATAAACGGGAAGTTTAACAGTGAAGACTTTCAGCTACTTTCATCCAACATGGTTGTTTTACACAACTATTACATATATTTATCAGAAATATTAAATAATACAGCATAATGCAAGTAAACTTGATTTAATTTTCAGCCATGGTGAAAATGTCTATGTTAGCATGGTTCCCTCAGGAGTAGCTTTTACAGATCTGCCTGTGAATACTTTACATAGTATATGTCTAAATAAGGTCAGGACAAAGGTTTTGGACTACAATGCAGAAACGTCTGCATCAAGAAAGATTTTTTTTTCTTTAGCCAAAGAACTTCTGTGAAAACGTTTGTCAAATGTTGTGACTGCATTTTGGGTCAAGCTGCACCTAAAGCCTCAACAGTCTGAGTGATAAACGAGGTTTGACGCACAGCAGCGTTCAAGGTGGAGACCATGAACTTTGTACTGTGGCACAGTAAAAAAATCTGATCAACACGGTTACATTCTGGTTCCTTTTGAGGCAATACTGAACCTAATGCCAAAAACTGGAAAATAATTTATGTTAAGCTGTAGAAATTGACATCTTGGAACAAACGTTATGAATAAATTCAGTAGTAAAATGTTTTACAAGAGTTTGAGTTTTTTGAGTTAAATGGGCAAAATGAACTCAGAAGTTTAACTATGATATAGTGAGATATTACCAACATTTAATGTGGAAACATTCAAAAATCTGGTCAGCAAATGAAGGTTTTGATTGCTGTATTGTAAATAAAGATTGTACTGTTGATTAAAGAGAAGAGTATAAATCAGTTTAACAATGTAATCAAGCAATTTTATTATTACTTTAAATTCTAGACTAAATGACAATAATTTAAAACTCAAATCTGCCAGGGTTACAAGTAATTCTAGGTTTAACTGTGCAACAGTGTGTGTTATATTACTTAGACAAGATTAACAATTTCTGTACAGAGTGTCAGAAATGCAGTCCCTTTTTATATTCTGTACTTGTATGGGTCAATACTGTTTTCTGCAAAGAAAAAAATGCCTCAGCCTTCCAGTTAGACAAAACCCCATTTTGACAGAACAATCTTTATCCACATAATGACCTAATAAACCAAACCACCTGCACAACTCTGAGTAACACATGGAGTATCCTCAGCTGTCACCCTGAATAGCAGCTTGATTACAGAGTCAGGAGAGACCCACTGAGTCTCGACCGAGTCAACTGAGCCAGTCAACCCATCGACAAACAGAACCACAGACATGTGTCGACACAGCAGGTCTAGAGCAGGCCACAGACTCACCTTGGGCTCCATGGAGATGAAACTATGGCGACCACGGCTTGATAAAGTTGATCTCTTGATAGTCCGACTGTGGAAGAAGTGATAGTGGTCTTTGAGGTCCCCGATCTGCAAAGCACATATGCAGACATTAATGCATATATATCAATGTGTTATTTGTACTTAGTGATATGTTAAAGTAAGGGAGTGGTGGCATTTTTACTGATGAACCATCTTGAGACACCAAACCATAGAACATAAATGTATTATTCCAATAAATTCTATTATAAATGTTATCAGAGTTTTGATACAAGTGACCAAAGAAAAATATGTAATTGAAACATGATATTATGACGAACTAGGAGTGGGCGGAAGATATGATGACATTTGATAGTTTAGGTATTTTGAGACAGACATGATGGTTTCTATTTCCTTGATGTCAATTTCATAAATACAAATAAAAGCTCGGGAGGAGCCAGTTGAGGTGGCTCGGGCATCTGGTCAGGATGCCTCCTGGACGCCTCCCTGGTGAGGTGTTCCGGGCACGTCCCACCGGGAGGAGGCCCCGGGTAAGACCCAGGACACGCTGGAGGGACTATGTCTCTCGGCTGGCCTGGGAACGCCTCGGGATTCCCCCGGAAGAGCTAGAAGAAGTGGTCGGGGAGAGGGAAGTCTGGGCCTCCCTTCTGAAGCTGCTACCCCCGCGACCCGACCTCGGATAAGCGGAAGAAGAAGGATGGATGGATGGACAAATAAAAGCTATTTGCTCTAGATAGAGATGGGGTTTTTTTCTATTAGAGCAATTCTTTTATGTAGAGAAAGTATTTATGACTTAATTACAAAAAAGTTGATATGATCGTTTTCTATAAATAATCCACATTTTCCTTTTTTATCATTACACATTGTCAACACTAAGGATGCAGAATATTATGAAAACATTCGATAATATCTTAAGATTGTAATAGCAATACAATTTGCAGTTCATAAATAAGCAAACAGTGTTTATCCCTTTCTGCTCTGCAAACATAGACCAGAACATAACAGTCTGTCCAGCTACAGGAACAAAAAATAATTGATTATTTCTACCACAAGGTTTCATTGAAAAAGTTGACCCTGACTGAGGCGTGTAGTTTTTAAGTCTTCATGACTTGAGCATCATCCAAAACTTTTCTTGCTGCTTAAAAAACCTGGTAATACCATATTTGCAAGCATAATACATTGGCTGCAATGCACTTCAGCTCAGACAGTTGTTTGCGATATGCATACTGCATACAGTGAACAATAAATGTGCAATATATTATGCAGCCGCTGCCTTAGACAACATTACTCTCCATAAGTCTTAGTATCTGAACTAAAAGCTGAACTATCAGTTACGCGCAGTAAAGGCAACTAAAGTCTAACTGGACAAATATGCAGAGCGCGAATGCATAACACCTGAAATCTAATATTCTACCAAATATCCCGTCCAAGCAATCCTGCAAGATTGTGATGTAGTTTGTGCCTTTGTTTGCTTTTGTTTAATTGACTAACAATGTCTGCATAATTTTATGACAATCAGAATCATAAGTCTCCATTTATTTTAGAGGTCGTAACAAGATTTTTTTCCCCAAACCAGTTCAGATGCTAATCGGTGCTCCACTGGTTTCAGTGACTGCATGAGTTTCACCACAGCCAGATTTGGCACTGGTAAACTGGTGCATATCTTGGCAAAACGACAAAGCTGAGCCACAGAAAAGAACCACTTTCTACCTGGAGATCAGAGATCAACAACCATGTTAGAGAAACGTTTAACACTCCTGAGATGATTTCGTCTTTGATTTGCCTAATTTGAGATGATAAACTAGAAAGCCGCCAGGTTTTAGATTAATAAAAATTGGATTAGTTTTCGCATAATGTAAGTTACTTGGCTCTTAAGTTTGAGTTGTTCATCCTAGTATACCATCCATTATGAGGCTTTATGTTGGTCAGCTCATATCTGCTGTTTTTGCTAAACTAGTGAGGTAGTTCCTAAACATCCTTGGTCTTCTGAGATTAATAAATACTGATACCAATCAGATGAGCTAATCCAGACTGTGAAGCATTCACAAAATCAAATTGTTTAAAATGGTTTTAAACAACAATAAAAATGGTGACATGAAGGCATCTGTATGTAGTGTTCCTAAGACAGATTATGTGACTCCTGTAGATAAACTGTCTGTACCCAAAGATACTCCAATGTATTGGGCTTGTATCTTGTCATGTTATTCTAAATCAATCAATTCCATTCATCAGGGGCCACCATCATAAAGATCTAAGATCTTCCCCTGCAAACCTGTATCAAGTAATTGAATGATCTCCTTAGCGTGTTACTATGTTGTGTATGGAAACCCATTCAAATGATTCTGATGAGTTGCAGCAGGAGAACATCTAAAAAATGTCATTGAGAGTGGGAAAGTGTCCACTTTTGTCCAACACCGATTTCATAATATCTGTATGTAACTTGACTTTATGGAGGATAAGACACACTTCTCCTCGACTTCCTGGTTGTGAGTTTCTTTTGTGCTACAAAATGTGTGAAGGTCTGATTAGGTGCCTTTATTATGGTAATTTGTACAGGTGTGGATAAACTTCTCCACAGTTGAAGCAATTTATAGGTTTCTATGAGAAATGTACTCTACAAGTGACTACCAAGAGTTAATTTAATTTAATGTTTATTATAATGTTTGTTAATATTTCTTGTTCCTAAAAGTTTAAAAACAACAGCAATAAAAGGTCAGAGAAAAGGTGAAACCCGAGACAAAATGAAACACAACCTTTTAATGACTGTGGGGGAAATGGGACAAATGATACACAGAAACAACAATGGTAGACAGCCGGCAAGCTGCTGTTAAGGTGATTAGTTTTAATAATTGATAAAGACCATTCAATCCTTCAGATGATCAAACTGTCATGGCTGCCAGGGGTCCTGTGGTGCATCGCTGCTCCACGGCAGAGAGCCACCACCACAGAGTCCATTAGATCAACTTTCAACTCCAACACACGCCCGCATTTTCCAGCTTACTCTGAGAGGAGATGAGAAACAAGTAACTGCAAATAGTTTCACATCTACACCCCTTAGCAAAGCTTCAACATGTCCTCATCGCCTCTCTTCTTAATCGCTTTAAAAAGAGGCTGGGGTTGTCACCGTAGTTATGACAACCTGTGATCACAGGTATACATGCAGGTACTTCCAAGGGCAACAGATGTTATCCAACTACAACAATCTGCTGCAAGTTCTCAATAAAAACATCAGAATGATGTGTAGGCTGAATGAGAGGGAGAAAACACCGGATTGTGGATACCCAATGCTTTGTAACTCTGACTTTTTCCCAGATTAATTACATTTTCAACTCATCTGCAGAGTTCTCTAGGGAACTCAACAAAACACACACATTGCCCAAATAAACAATGATGTAACAGCTCAGACGGTCAAAATAGGAATTCAAACTTTAATCACAATCAATTCAAAACCCAATTTAATATCCTCACATTGCCATTTTGTCCTATTATCTGCCACCCTGTGTAGCTTGATTATTGTTCTGATCACTTTATAGACCAAGTGACTAATGAAATATGGCAGAATATGTTCACACATCACCAGAATTGAAGTAAAAGGACAAGCTATAGTGAGTCCAGAAAGAGCAGAAATCAGGGTTTTAGTCATGGACGGTTGTATCGGAAGCAGAAACGCTTCTGAAGAGAACAGGTTTAAAAATAACTGCTCAGTGCCGCACCATGGAGCATTGGCTGCTTTTTAAATTAAGTGTGATTAACCACATTCCTCTGGTTTCATTTCAATAGAATATAGGAAAAGTCCAGTTTGTGACAGATCTATGAAATCAAGAAATCAGTAAAAAGGAGCTTGTCTGATGACACAAAGTAGAAAATGGATCTCAAAAATGAACAATCTCAAGAAATTCAACAATTGAGAAACAATGCAACTGATTTTATCAATCTGGAAGAGTGGCCAAGTTAATTCTAATAATTTAGGGCTCCAGCTAACCACAGAAACACTCAGACTTCTAACAAGCAGTTTGCCAACCAAAATTAGTCCAATAACCCATCAACAACTCATCCAGGAGCTCAAAGATAAAGTCGGCAACATCTAAAATGAAAGCGTTCATGACTCAACAATAAGATAGAGTGAGAAAAAAATCATCTATTGAAAATCACTGTTCAGCTGCTTACAAAGGACACAAATACCTGTCTCAGATTTTTTTTTTACATTTGTTTTTTTACTTGTCTCACATTTACTATAATACATCTTCATGATCCCTAAATCGTCTGGGAAAGTATTCTACTGACTAGTTTTTTGGGACATGTGTTCCATTACATCTGGTGAAAAAAACAAAACGAAAAGCTGCCAGTTAAACTTGGTAATTGTGTGATGCAGAGTCTAGAGCTGCTCTGAACTATAAGGAATTTGCCTAATTATTGATGGAACCAGTAATTCTGATCTCATCAGAAAATCCTGGCCGTCCAGTGAAAGGCAGTGATCAGTAAGTCCATTTCGGAATGACTAAAATAGAAAAAATAACGTTTATGAAAAGGCCTAGTCAAAGACCATCTTTAAAAAAAGATAAAGTGATATAACCTGAAACAGGCTTTTCAAACCGAAAAGTCCTACAAAAACATTTCAGTGTGGTAGCAAGAAAAAGCAAAAGAAATCTATGAGTGGGTAATAGGAGCATAATTTTTTTGACTCAAGTTATTTCACCAATCTGTGTTGCCAATGAGCAACTTCCTCCTAGTAGACTTTTATCAGAGGCACATAACCACTTTTCCTTTCAGCAGACTAGGATTATAGAAAATTACTTGATGCATCAACTTAACGTAGCATTTTCCTTTTTTACCCCAAAAAAAAACAAACTTGGGTACAAGACAACCAAAATTCAATATCACGAAACTGTAATTGGGTGAAATGACCAGCACCATATTCTGCCTGAGCATCAACAACAGAGTTGAATTGTGAACAGAAACAAGTAGATGTGGAGCATAGTCCTTCACAAAACAAAATGAGAAGCACAGAAACCTAAACAGCACTGGTTTTACAAAATGCAACATTTCACAACACAAAAAAAATCTTTTTTAAATCATTTTATCTGAAATGTTTTCTGGATTCTGTTCTTACCTCCTCTGGGTTGTCAAGTTACCTTTTGAGAAACTTGCAGATTTTATTTTGAATGGAATATTCCTCTATTTTTTAGACTGTATTTGTTTTCCCCAGTTTTTGTCAAATCCTAGAACCGTTCCTCTATTAACCCAGTAACCAACAGTCTGCATATTCTGGAAGCCCAATAACAGGAGAAAAGAAAAAAATGCCCTGTACGAATCACCATCTTCAGTTGTTATTGATCCAAGTGTCTCCAGTCTGGCTCCAGGTTATGACCAACCCTCTCAATGCAATCCACATCCTCTCCCATCCTTTCTAAACACCAATTTGGACGGATATCCACGTCTGGGGCCTCATCAGCTGATTTAGACTCAATTTGAGCCAGTGTCTTAGTCTGGGAAGGGGGCTCCACAGCTAAGAGGATTACCCAGAATTCCCCAAAGAGGTGCTCTCGTACTCCATGCCAACTCTTTTCATCCATCCGTCCATCCATGGTCCCAGCTTTCAGCCCCTCATTCTGTCATCTCTCAGTGTGCTTATCTTTGTCTGATTTCCTCTTCCCAACCCCGTAAAGAAGACCATATTGTCCCTAAGCAGCATTTTTTCCTTCCCATCCCCCTTTGTCTTTCTTTAAGCACTTGATCCCACTCCCAATTAAACTCCTCTCCTAATTTAGCATCCATATTGTTGTTTTATCCTTTGTTACAAGTGGCCAACTTGAGCACTCTACGCAGGTTTGAACTGCAAAACCTGCACATTAAAGTGAAAAATAAAACATAAAAACATATTCCAAAATTAATTTCACAGTGATATGAATGTTGTGCTAATAAACAGGCTGAGGGTCTGCTATGACAGAGATGTCAGAGTTCACATTAAGCAACCAGAGCGTGCTGCTATCAATCCCATGG
The DNA here is from genome assembly GCF_003331165.1 of Xiphophorus hellerii. Lineage (NCBI taxonomy): Eukaryota > Metazoa > Chordata > Actinopteri > Cyprinodontiformes > Poeciliidae > Xiphophorus > Xiphophorus hellerii. Next base: position 15,900,847 of record NC_045683.1, read on the forward strand.
GAGCGGCTTTCAGCTGACCCCAAAATAAGGAAGTGAAGTGAAACTCTTGTCTATGAGGTGTCAAAGTCCAATGAGTACTCCATATTGAGATGGAAATCAGGGCGAACGGCGGGGGTTGGGGCCGCCAACCCACTCTGCCGGGGAATTCCTATGTGCGGGGGGTTAGTATGGAAAAATTGGGAGCGTGTGTGTGAGTGTGTCTGAGAAAGGGGGCGCAGGGGGTGGGGAGAAGAGATTCAACACATTAGTTGTTGTCAAAGAGAGGGGATAAACGAGGCCATTAAGGCCTACTCTCTCCGGGAGTACGGTGGGTGGGCAGGCTGGGTAAGGTGGAGAGGGAGGGGATGGTGGTGGGGATTCAATAGCTGTTGACTAGGCTACCCCACAACAACCTGTCAGAATGCCCCCCTCCCCATGTTCTGTGCTGTCTGCACACCCAACACTGGCAAGTGCAGGCATGAGCTGCCCATGTATGATGGCGGTACTGGAGTGTGTGTGGGGTCCACTTTTGGGGTTTCTTTTGTCGGCCACTCTTTCAACTTTGTCAAAACACATGTAGAAGAAAAGGGATAAACCTCCCGACACCGACACAGCGTCCTGCTGTCAGTTACTTTCAGTTTTCCATTTTCTACTTCTTTAAATATGTTCTTGGAAGTTATTTTCTACCACATTATACAAAAGCCCCTTGCTTTACTGCATCAAATCAACTGAATGCGGGAAGGGACTTGAACTGCACATAAAAGTGCAGTTTACCCAATTATTCATGCCACTGGATTTAAAACTATGTTTTCAATCACCAAAAAGTTTGTTACTAATTCTAAATCACACAGGCAGCTCGCAAATGATAAGCAAAACGACATGGAAAGAGGATCAATTTAGAAGAATAAAAAGCTTTGTTTTTATTAAAAACAGCAATACAAACATTAGCTTTATATAATTATTTATAATCTTATCATTGCTGGCCAGCTTTTTGAACATTTCCACTTGGATTGATGAGCTCCAAGTCTTTGAGGTTGGAATACCTCATTGCCATCACCCTAATCTTTAGCTTCCTCCACAGATTATCAATACAATTCAAATCAGAACTCTGGCTGGACATGTTGGTCAAATCAAAAGAGGACTTTGAACCTAAATCTGGCAGGGGTATGAATAATTTGGGGCTTGACTAAAAATTGGGTAATTCAAATCTAGTAATAGATACCAATGTTGGATCAGTTACTTTTAGAAATTACAGGCCATTTGTTGTAAGCATTTTAAAATGCTGCACTATCATTCTCAAAACCTTTGCATAATAAGACGGTTTGTGAAAGCACCCAATCAGTCATTTCTCAAAGGGTAGAACCTATAAACAAGGGGTGCAGCACTAAAAGTTATGCTGGAACATAATGTGCTTTCTTTCTTTTAAAAAGTTCTCCTGAGGAGGAAAAAAAGTTGCTCCTTTTTAATCCAAATTCTCCATGGGAACATCATCCGTTATTATCTCTCTCACACACCCTGCCTGTTGTATAAGATGGATCCACTCCGGACCTTTAGGTGTCCAAGATCAAGAGCCAAACAGCGCTGGCTGCTCTCAAGTATGTGTCAGGAGGAGCAAACACAGGAGACAGCTGTGAGCGAGGCTCAAAGCGAGTTCACTGTGTCTTCTGAACGAATCTGCGGAAACCCAGAGAGGAGGCACCTGTTGTACCATCCTGCTCTCCGAGTCTTTGTTCCCCGCAGCTCCCCTCTCCCGATCTGAAGGTCCGGAGAGCCGCAGAAAGAGTTAGGAGAGGAGGTTTTGGTTCAGGTTCCTACTTGTGCCTCGTTTCAAATCTGCGTCCCACTCGCGTGAGTTGAAGCAAACACGAATGCACAAACACAACTCTGGCCGGGCGCAGTTTGTGACTTACCTGTCCCATGTTCCTATAGCCATATTTTTCCTGCTATCCGATCGGCCACCTCGGGTCCGCCGGCTATCCTGACTGCCCAGTGGTTCGTGAAAAGCCGAGCTTTGCACGGCAGGGGACGCAAAGCCGAGATAGAGCGCCAGGACGCAAAGGAAGCTCCTTCTCCAAGCGGCGTTGTGGACCATCTTCCCCCCACTTTTAACCAGACTCTTCTTCTCCTCCTCCTCCTCCTCAGCCGACCAGGCAAACAACCAAACTTCTCTTCTCGCCAAGCAAGACTCTCATAGGAACACAAATATCCAGGGATGAGGGGGGAAAGAGGAGAAAAAGAAAAACACTCCGAGGGAGACAGAGAGGGGCAGAGGGGGGGAAAGCTCCGAAGAGGGGAAAAAATACACCTTATCTCCAAACCTCTGCTTTCCACATGGGAGAGTTGGAAGTTCGTGTGCCCTCTCACTCTGCTCCTCTCTCTCCCTCTTTTTTTTCCACGGAGGACGAGGAGGAAGTGTGTGCGTGTCTGTGCGCCGTGCGTAATCACGCGCGAGTTGGTGCGGGTGTGCGCGCGCGCGGAGCTTCTCAAAGCTGATTTCTCTTCTCCACCAACTACTCGGATGTTGGTCGCTCAGCGCATCATGCTTTCATGTGGCGAAATGGCTACAGCGCCTCCCCGCAAATAACTGGCTGACAATCCGGAGAGTAGAAACAACTACAGCCGCGGGGTTTCCCTCCCAACTCCGCTGGGTCTTAAAGGCACTCTGTTTGAGGACGCAGCAGACGCAGTTCAGGCAGAGGGGTTTAATGCAGGACGGGGGCCAACTTCAAGGACTTCATCCAGCGACACCTCCCCCGGAGAGAGAAAAAAAATAAAATAATAATTAATTATAATAAAACAAAGCTAGAAGTTGTTCTTCTATCTCCATCTTTTCTTTTCTTCTTTTTTTTTAACAGTTAAATAAATAAAGATAGATGGGGGCCCGAGCGTATTTTGGTATTGACCAACAGTGGAAAACCATCGAACAAATTGTTGCTGGATATTTATTTGACAAAAAAAAACTAATTCAGATGAGTAGAAATCTGCATTTGCGTCGATTTATCTTTAACTGTTAGCACACAAAAAAAACTGACCACTTTTTCCTACTTCAATTTCTAGACAGGCACCTTGTTAAATGACTATGCTTTACTGCGACTGTAGGGGGCGCTTTTTTCGGCGCATCGAAAGAGCTTTCCCGCTTAATTTTTTCACTAAATAAAAATAAAGAAGAATATTTTTAACAAACGTGGCATTATTTTATATATATAACAGTTTTATATGGCAATTCTATTTACTTTGATTGCTTCTCAATCAGAATACAGAAAAACAAGCTTGAAGTATTTTTTACTTTAAAGCAAAAGTCAAATTAACATTTATTATGTTATTTCTAATTTCTGACTGTTACTCAGATTTTTAACTTTAGGCATTGTTCTTGTATTTCTGAAATAACCTGGAAAAAAGTGAACACACTTGTAGACAAACTGGAACATGTGTACATAACACATCATCTGCACACATGAAAATGTGTTATGCACTAATTATTAGCACATCTGGGGACTTAATAGATTTCACGCATTGCAATGTATAACCTCTATTAGCAAACATGTCGCCTCAGTGTTTTAACACATAAAATGGAAAGAATTAAATTTTTAACAGCTTGTGTTGGTAATAGTATTTCGCGCCAGCAAATCTCGCTAGTTTTCTGACTTGGAACTAAGTCGGATTTGACATCATTTCTTATCTTGAGCTCTGATTTCTGTAACAAATTGAGTGCATCAATAGAATGCAGAAAACAGGCTTGCTATTGGTAACAATATGTATTTCGCCTTATGTCATGTTTTCAAACACCATAGTTATGTGTTTGCAAATATACACACATAAAACACGAGCATCTGTCACTACGTTTTACATATTCTCCTTGAAAATGAATCTTGCACCTTTGAAGTGTCTGTTTTCCCCTTAAATTGAACCATGTTTGTAGGGAAAATGCATTTTTTGGGTTGAGCAGCATCCTCTATGCTAATGCCAAACAGCTTTGGGTGAAGACATGGTGATTGTGTGGGGCAGCATCTCCCTCGCAGAAAATAAGCAAAGCTTTAGCAGTTGAGACAGTCTTAATGCAGAGAGATAGCAAGATGAGATTCTGGAGCAAGTGGCACTCACCCCTTCCATATCTTGAAATAGCAGTGGCATCCTCCAAAATGTTTACCCTGTTTACCCCAAAAGATTGGATTTCTCAGAGAAAAGCCAGAAACTTTAGGAGTGGATAAGATGAAGCACCCTGATCTAAACTCCACCGGATAGTTGTGAATGAGTTTGGGTTCTTGACAGAGTTATCTGAATTTCAGAAGTGACCAAAACAGCCACGTTGGCTGACTTGCACCAAATACTGCCATCCCACAGCAGTGTGGAACGAAGCTGGTGACCATCGTGAGGAGGAGTTGCCAGGCTGTTGTGGCTTGTGTAAGGTTCTCCCTTGAGGCTTCTGTTTGTACAATTAATGAATTTTTTAACTGCCATTATCTTTTGTTGCTTCAAACTTTAATCTTCTAGTCCAACCAATTACACCAGAAGCAGAATAAGCAGAGAGGATTTGATCAACATCAACAACCAACTTGGCTGCTTTAACCTAAAGATGGCTTTTTCTTACACATGTGGCACTGGATAAAGGGAAATAACCAGGTTTTCCTACAGTAAGTTTAGTTACTAAATTAAATATCTGTTAAATTAATTGTTCTTTGTGAATGTTTTGTTGCCATTTGGTCAGTTCATAAATGAACTGACCAAACAGCCTGTGATGCAGACGTGATTTATTATTTTAGTACCTTTAAAACAATCTCTCAAGAATAAAGCATAAACACCAGTAAACAAGGAGGAGGCACAGATTGCGGTTCAAATACTTCTGTCTCTGCTGTTGAATGCAAGCTTTGTCTGCCAGTAGACCAATATTGACACAGACATACCAATGTAAAGTTGAGTAAACTCTGGCCTCCACCCCCGTCATCCTCCACTGAAAATCAGTAGCACATATGAAACAGAAATATCAAAAGATTCCCATCTTCTATGAAGACTGGAGGATCAATCAGTTTGATCATTTTTTCATGATCAGCAGTCGGTTGGGTGGACTATTTGTGTGGGCTATAAGTGAGCACATTAATTTAGGAGGATTTGTCACCTACTAATTTCTTGACCCTGAGAACAACTCAGGTGTCATTACCACAGCATTGTTCCTTGAATCAGCGAAGCTCTTGATGTCATGCCCCCTCATCACAGGGAAGATCACAGCTGACTAAATGCTGTCATCATGGAATGTGCCGCTATTATGTGCTGCCGAGCCATTCATCCAAGGCCTTTGTTGACTGATAGCTTTTTGTTTGGCAGCAATTTTCCAGAGATGTCTCAGTGGAGAGCAAAAACTCTGTTCTGCACTGGGACACAAGTGAAAATCAGCATAATAGCTCTAATTAGAGACAGTTTCTTTCTGAATGGACCCCAGCATCACATTTCACAAAGAGGAGGACAAGAGCATATCATTTACTTACATGCTAGAGACCTAAACAAATCCAGTAGCAGTTCTCCATTCAGCTGCATGCAAGTGTTTCTCTTTTAAAGAGATTTTTTTTTAAAAAAAAAATCAAACAGTAGGGGATTAATTTTAGCATCAAATCAAGTACCCCCATCAAGACTCCTCCTTTTGCAACAGGAGTGTCAAGTTTCCATTCAGATCTTCAGTGTTGCAATATGCTGTGTGACGGCTTCACAGCTCCGCATGTTTCCCAGGGAAGAATGAACTATGTGAACCTCAAAACCATCTTTGTCTACATCTGAGAACAGAGCGGTCGCAAGTGTCAGCAAACACTCTTAGGGGCATTCCTGTGTGCATTCCAGTGTCTCAATGAAATAACAGGGTGAATTGTGAATAATGTGCCAAAAAAAAGAGCCCAGCAGACAACTTGCAGCATCCAGTGAAACACTACAATGGAAGACCGGGTGGGAAACTGCACCCACGCAGTTTTATTCTCTGTGGCTAATTTGTTCATTCAGTTTCAAGCTCAGCATCACAGGGGGACATCTATCAACAGAAACACGTGACCAAACAAGTCAACTCCTCTGTAATGTTTTTAGCCATTCTCTGACATTTTCTACACACTTTTCTCGTTTTGCAATATTTCCGTTACGGCTTTGTTTTATCATCTCGTCTTTAAATGGCCCCATTTAACCCTTGTAACCATCAGCTGCCTCAGGTCCTTCCTTTATACCCAACACATCATTGTGGGTGGGCTGCAAGGGGTCTTGGGGCTAGCCTTTTAACTTCACTTTGACTTTTAACCTTCTTGCTGTAGGCTCCCACAATGCATCCATAAAAGCACCCGTCACTCAGTTCAACTCTTTCTATTCCACATCAAATGTCTTTTCTTCTTACAATTTTTCTAATTCACCACATTCTATGGTTTATAAAGGCTAGTTAAGTTGTCCACATACTACTTAGTTCGGATGCAAGACCAAAGAAGTTGCCCTCTTCATTACAATTCATATAAATTGTCATCAGTGGCAGACCCTGAGTTCATGTATATTTCTGAAGTTTCTTAGGAGCTGTATACTGCCATCTACTGGTATTTAGTGAGACTTACACCACTAAGAACGCATATTAATATGTAGTTTATTTGAATCGTACTATCGCAGTCTTCAGCTGTGCTTTTCCCATGCTGTGTAAAAAGGATTTATGAATCATGTTAAATCTAAAAAAATATAAAAAAAATCACGATTTATTATACTTAAGCCTTAATTTCTTGTAGTGATGACTATGGCTTAGAAAGAAAACAGAATACGGGGTGTGAGAAAATTTGATTATAAGCTCAATACAAATTATATTTTTCAAGAGAAACGTCAGGCTTCTGAAAAATACAAAATTCTTCTATGCTGCCAGTACTTGGTTGGGTCTCCTTTTGCATGAATGACTGCATCAATGCTGCAGTGGCATGGAGGTGACCAATCTAGAAACACGTTCCTCTGATAGTCTTCTTGTAAGTTTTCTATGGAGTTCACGTCAGGTGAGTTTGCTAGCCATTCAAGCACAGAAATACTGCAGTAACTGAATTAGCTTTTATTACCTTTGGCAGTGTGAGCAGGTACCAACTCCTACCGGAAAATGAAATCAGCCTCTTCATACAGCTTGCCAGCAGGAGGAACCATGAAGTGCCCTAATATTTCCTGGTAGAGGGGCTGTGACTGAGGACTTAAGAAAACACAATGGACCAGAATCAGATGGCATGGCACCCCTAGCAATCACTGATTGTGGAAACGTTTGACAATGTGCCTCTCAACTTCTTCAAGACTCTGGGACTTTAATTTCCAAACGAAATGCAAACTAGTCTATGGTCTTAAGAGGACATGTCTATAAATTCAACCTGGTGAACATGGTATCTTCTGCAGAGACAACATATGAATCACATCAGACTTGTGGAGATCCACTATTCTAGTCCTGATTTCCCTGACATTTTTTCCCAATTCTGTTAGACAATTACCCACATATTTAAAAGAGCTTAGTTAAAATAACTTTTTTTTTTTAAAAAAAAAAACAGTTTGTCTATCATTTTGCACAAATTATTTAAATTATTTTAAAGTAAATTCTTAAAGGGAAAATAATCTAACTTTTAGCACATCCTTACTGTTCTAAAACAAGAAATATAGTCTTATGATTCTCATTACTGATGAGGTTTGGAAATGCAATGTTTGCCTTTTACAATCTATATTTGCTTATGTACCTCAATTTTACAGATTTTAATCAAATCCATTTACAGGATCTCACTGAACCTCATCTCCACTGAACGACTTCCTACTAACAGAGCCAAGAAAATGTCTCATTACCAAATATTTATAACATTTATAACAACATATATAATATTTGTATGTTTTTAGTACAGCAAGATTTTTCTCAAGATTGTGGAAACATTGGCGTCATCATTTATTTGTGGCTCAGTGACTGTCATGTTTCTTTTTGTTTTTTTTCTTTTCTCTTTGTTTTACTATGGACCTCTTTTGTGTCTGAAATAAAGATTGATTGATTGATTGATATAACCAAGTTGAACTTTAACAAAAAAAACCATCTGAAATATAGCCAGTGTAAAAACTGGGACCCATAGAGATGAAAAGATGAGACAGAAGTTGGAGCTCCAACTGCTCAGAACTTTATTTTGAGAGAAATAAGGGTTAAAATTAAATTAAAATATAAAATTTGGTTGACAGGTCTGGTATGTAGTTTTGAAAAAGAGGCGGTATGGACACAGGGCGGGAAGGCAGCTTCCAGGGGAGGGAGCTAGATGGAGGGAAAAGATATGAAAAATTTAAAGAGGATGAATTAAGCAATACAGGAAGTCATGTATAAAAAAGAAAAAAAAAAAAGACAGATGCAGTTAGTCATTATAAACCCCACCCCCATCTGAAATGTCCTCATATGTGATCAGTGCTACTGCGCTCTCCTTTTCCTTTTTCTGTTTCTTCAGGAGGATTGGATCATTTATCATCTTCACTCTCATATTAAATGTAACAATTTTTCCTGCAGTTTTGAAAAAGGTAAACAAAAAGTCCTTCAAAAATAAAATGCGGCAACCACTTTATGTTCTACTATTACATATACAGTATATATATATATTTATATATAAATACATACATAAATATCTTACATGTACAACCAATTTTGAAAAGTAGGGGGAAGAGAGAACCCAAAAGACTTATGAGGACTTGGAGGTGGGGAGAGCATAATGCTCATTGTAAGGGTAGTGTGCCTGTTTTTTTATGTTTTCCATTTGTTTTGTTCTAACTTTACACACACACTCTCATGCAACCACACAGCCTTTTGGGGGAGAAGGAAGTGGGGAGCATTCCTCAGTTTGCCCAGTAGGGAGAGCTGCCATAGCTGGACTTGCTGCCTTGGGTTTTCTGCTGCATACTGCTGGACTGATTTCGCTGACCTGGACCACCCTGCAATGAAACAAAGAATCGTTGCGAGGTTTCATCTCGCATCCTGTTCTGCAATAGAGATATTCCACATGTTTGCTATAGACGTACAATTTTAGAGGTGTACAGACAGAAGGTTTGGCCTTTGCTTACCTGTCCATCTTGTGTTAGGTGATGGTGCAGCAGCTGGGAGTGGGGTTGTTGGTGTGGAGGCAGGATGTGCAGGAAGGGGGCAGGAGCATAGCCAGGAGCTCCACCAGGGTTCATGGGGCCGGTTCCTCCCAGAGCAGAAGGCAGACTGAAGGGAGGTGGCGTCCCGGTGTGGAAGCCTTGCTTATCAAACGACTGAGATACAAAAGAGCAAAAGAGGTTCAATTACTTAATGAGAACCCGCAAGTTTGGTGTCAGCTCTTTTATTAACAATTATTCCTAACTGCACTCAAGACTATACAAATGCCCAACTGTAAGTGCCTTTAAATTTGCTCTGGACTCATTTATTGATGCGTTTACAGATTAACATACTGTATGTACATACTTGTTTTTATCTATTCTATATTTAAGGTATTTTAAAATTACTTCTACTTTCACCTGTAGAATGTTGATAAAAAAAAGATATATACATAATATCACTTATGGTTATATTTGGTTTTCCCTAATATTTAACTCCTTGGATGGAGAAGCTTGTAAACAAATAAGCTACTCAAAATATATTCTGATTACCCTGCTGCCAAAGAAAGACATTTTCCTATAATATTTAAAATAGTTTTAATCAATATTATTTTAGAGATTTTGATGAACATCGGAGAATCTGCAGTTCTTTCCCCTTTCACTGAGATGTTTCTTCTCATTAAGGCTGCTTGCTTTAAAAGCGATCAAGTCACAAAACTGTTTAAACAAGCAACAAAACAACTTTGTGTAAAAACTTAGTGTGTACCTTTAAGCTTAATTTTAAAATTTGTTTGTAGGATCTAAACTTGTTTTGATTAAACTCCTTTAAGATAAAACAGAGGCGCCTCCCAATCGTAGCACTGAAAGCCGTATATACTCCAAATGTCTAGCAAACATCACCAAAAGATATTAAACATTAATTACACAAAGATGATGAGAAACATACCTGTGTTTTGCTGTATATGGAACCTCCCATATCAGGTACTCCACCAGCAGTTCCTGATCCAGGTAATCCTGGTGCTGAGAAATGAGAGAAAGAGAAATGAAGAAATATTTTAATGAAAGATACTTGAACCTGCAGTGAAAAACAAGAATTGGCAAAAGCTTTAAACCAATCTCTTCACTGTTTAGCAGTAAATCTTGAATTTCTGTTTCCATGTTAGTATTCCAGATGCCAGCCCGCAGGAAGAAGCAGATTAGGTGAGGAGGTGCAGCGGCACATTGTCTCACTTTTTCACCACTCTCTGCAATGAGCTGCTGTATCCCATGTGGATAGATTTCCATGGTTCCACTGCAGTAAATAAACAATGTTTCAGGATGCACATGTGTTGTGTGTACCTTTCCCTGGGCCGCTGCCAGCTGATTTGGCCTGTGACTGGGCAGAGCCTCCATACCCTGTCTTATTGTAATCCCCACCGTGGGCTTGAGACAGGTCATCAAAAGCTGAAGGACGAGGAACAGCACAGGACAGAAAGAGGGGGTTGGGGAATCAGAAGGGAGATGAGCAATGAAATTTATGAAGAGGAAAATGGATAGGTGGAGAAGAAGGGATTGGAGCAGGTCAGAGAGATACGGCAACCCGACAGTGATGGAAAGTGTGACTATATGTTCAACTTCAGGAGTGGCTTTCAGCTAAGCAAGCAGGCAAATAAACAGGCCACACACATGCAGCAAGATGTCCTCGTTCCTCTACAGACATGAGAGCAGCTTTTAGCCACATAACTAGAGTCTGATGTCACCAATCTTAGAAGTATCTGCTTTGTACAAACTACGTGCAACACTGCTTCAGTAAAAGATGAGAGAGCGTAGTAATGTCCCACCTGCACCGTAGGCGTGCTGCCCAGTAACTTGGCTGATGCTGTTGGTGGTATTGACTGGAGGGGTTGGCCAGGCCCATCGCAGGCTGCTTGGCAGAAGCTGGAGGCACAAACACTGTGGGGCCGTACTGGAAGGCTGAAGGAACGCCAGGCATGCCAGCGTAGTATGGCAGACCTGAGAGAGAGCAGAGGGGGAAATCAAAGCTTAGCACAATCTCAATTAAACTATTACAGTAAAACTGTCTAATTTTTTTCTGAATTCTGCCAGGAAAAAGATTAAAGGTTATTTGTACCTTGTGTAAATGTTAGAGTAACAATTAGTTAATTAGAATAAGTACCTTTCAAACCCTGAAGAACTTAAATCAAAAGCTAATAAAGTAAACTATGAAAATTATTTTATTGTGTAGTTCTAACTTAGGTAGTTGATGTTTCATTCAGGAAATCTTATGAAGCAGGGAAGAAAAATACACATTTAAAATTAGGTGCTTTCATCAATTTCATTTAACCAATCAGAAAATGAAAAGTTCATACAGAATGTGCCTCAGTGTCACATTTGCAAAGCTTTAAAGGTCAAGGGGAGAGAACCTGTAGATAACTGCTTTACATATAAAAACATCAGACAACATCCTGCCAGTGATTAACATAATCCATATGCAGGTTCTGGTTTTCTTTACCAGTGTATCCATAGCCAGGTGGCAGAGGCGGGTTGAGGAAAGCCTGGTTCTGTGTCTGCTGACCCTGGTTCTGACCCTGTCCTTGAGTCCCTGCCTGCTGGGACTGCTGGGTCTGAGACTGGACCCCAGCTGTAGCCAGGCTGGTTGGGGGAGCCGGGGAAGAAGAGTCATTCCTGCCAAACTTTGTTGCCTCACCTGCAAATGCAAACACACATAAAATCATTAATTGGATCACTGGAATATTTGTTTTGAAGTATTCTGATTGGCTGACTAAGGTTTTAGCTTTATGCTACACTTCCCACTGTGCTTTCGGCATGTTTAGAAGCCAACACTCTGGTGTATTTGTGTAGGTTTTTCTGAATGAAAGTTTTTCTTAAAACCTTCCTGTATGTGCAATATTTCCTAAAGCAGAGATATTTGTCTTTATAAAAGCCCTCTACGTACGTAGAAGGCCTTAGGTGGCCATCATGCTCACAAATTATGTTGACTTATGGGGCAAACATACAGATCAGGGGGAATATTTATACATGTAAATTTGGGAAAGTGGTGTTGATTATTCAGTGTTAATGATCAAAGTAAACCATATTTCACTCACCAGAATATGGATTATTAGCCAGACTCTCTCTTCCAGGGATTGGAGCTGTAGCACCAGGGAATGTTACACCGTAGTAGTCCTGATAAAAAAAATAAATCAAGGGGTTAAAGAAGATGTGAAAAAAGGAACCTATTCAATCGATAAATATACAAGCACATACTAAACTTAAGAGTGGTTTAACCCAAGAGAAACTGCACTGATGTGTATGGTTGTGTGAAGGAGTTGACTGAAATAATAAATAAATTGAACAAGACCTTGAGCATTAATAGAAATGGTGAAGTCAGTACTGTTCAAAAACATGAACCTAATTTTCCAAATGACGTGTCTTTTGTGCTACTAAGTTACTGTCAGGAAGGGAAAAAAAAAACAATTGGATGTGTAGTTTGTGAAGCTAAAAAGGTAAAGCAGGCTGAGCTGTCAAAGAGCTAACATGAAGATCAAAATCAGGAAGTGACTAAGAAAAATGAAAAGTTTAATAATAATCATAGAACAGTCAAATCTATTTGAAGAAAAAGCAGTTTAAAAGCAGAGACAAGTAGTTTAATTTTTAAATTGTGATGCATCGGGGATCAGACTTTATGGATGCAAATCCATTTTGTTTAGATTTGAGCAGCTTGAGAAAAAGACTCACCAAAGGTAGTCGAGACTGCAGCATTTGCAAGTCTTCATATCCATAGATCTGCTGTTGGAAAAAAGCGGTAATAAATTATCATCTGGTGTCATGGTGAAATATGTAGAAAATCCTCAGGAATGACACAGAAATTCATTTAAGTCTCTGCTTGTAAAAAATGACATTGAAGAGAATGAAGACAAGTTACTATAAATTAGGAAAAGAAAGTTACCGGGTAAGCAGGCAGCAAGCCACCAGGACCCATAATGTACTGGTTAGCCAGTAGTGGCGGCACTCCTTGGGCCAAATTAGGAGGAGCCTTACCTGTAGGGGAGGAAGAGCAGAAACCCACATGACCTTCTCTTTCATAAACAAATGAAGTGACATAAATCAGGTAGCTAATTTGAAATACTGAAGCAAGTTGACTCATGGGTCCAGATAAAAATAACTTGCCAGAAGTGGTGGTGATTTGTGGTGCTGTGCGGCTGCCTGCAGCTGAGATTGTGTTGTTTGTGCCATTCTGACTCAGTCCTGGTCCTGCTGATTGGTGCAGACCATTGGAGGATGAAGTGCTGGCAATCGTGGATGCAGTAGGAGCGACAGCTTGGCTGGAGGATGATGAAAAGGCATGAAGGTTGCTGTTGCTTTCCTCATTGGTCATCTGGTCGAGAAAGAAATAACCAGATCAAGTGTGAGAAATTCAGGACTAAAAAGAATTGGAAGCATAATCTCGGTCACAAGATGCTTGTAAACTTACAGTGAGGGAAGAACTTGTGACTAGGGCTGATCCAGATGAGTGAGTACTGCTCATGTGACTGCAAAGAGAATAAATATATTAACCTGATGCAAATGAAAGTTTGAGCTTTAAAGGAAAATGAGTCTTAGAAGCTAGGAGATTCAGAGATTTGTTTTCTCCACATTATAAGATTAGGATATGTGCTTGAAACCATCATTATCTCCATGTTAAATGTCAGTATGAGTGAGCCAGCCATTACCTGCTGAGTGATGAGATGGGGGCTGAGTGGGATGGGGTAACTACAGGAGAAGGAATATGGTGCCCAGATCCACCCTCACTTGTCATAACAGGAGATTCTGTTTTCACAGTTCTAGACGACGTAGAGCCTGGTTTAAAGAAGAAAAGAAATGTATCTTGTGTGTTGAAGACATAAAATATTGTAGTAGTGGGTGTACTTACTTTCCTGTGTGCCCTGTGTCTTCATAGCACTGTAGCCATTCTGTAACAGGAAGAATGCATTTTGTCTTAAAATTCATCAGGCCGCGGCCACATTAAGCCTTCAGAAACAAAACAGGACCAAGTTGTTTATACTTACCGTCAGAGGAGCAGTAACACCTGATGGGACGTCTTTGCTCTGCGAGAAGGCAAGATGAGGAGGCAGCGTTCTTGAGCTGCTGTTGTCTACTCGACTGGTTGGAGTAGGAACTGAAGAGGAAGGTGGCGCTGCCGCACTGGGGAGACCGAGTGAAGGGGAGGGAGTAGCACCAGGTAGGCCCAGAGATGGGGAAGGAAAGCTGGCATCTGATACAGCTGAGGGTAAGCTGCTCATGTGGTCACTGTTCAAAAGACCAAGGGGTGGGAGGGAAGGAAAATATTTGAGAGAAATATTGAAAAGTATTGCTTAGACAGCAATAGTTTAATTATGCAGGTGTTGAAAAGAATTGTGGAAATGTTTTACAAGGACATTATGGTGCTTGGCTTAAAACTATGTCAACATGTAACCAAATTGTTTTATTGTCAATACAGTAAGTTCAGTTAAACAGGTGTGGCATATTAGGTTTCTGGAAAGAAAAAAAGATTCATCTTCTGCCATATTATCCCTAAAGATTAAAATCCTCTCCGTGTGGCTCTAGTCTCTCTGGGAAGTGTCGGAGGGTGTGGAGATTTTTGTAGGCTGCATAATGCATTAACTAGAGCTGTGATGCTCCTCTACTGCCCGTTGCTGCATTCTGCTAGAGGACATGGTTCTTACAGGTTTTTCCATTTCCTTCATTATGAAATAGAAAATTCCAAACTTTACTATAACTACTTCTGCAGTGGTTAAGTTTTCAAGAAGGGGGAAAAAAGTAAAGAAATGAAGAAAGAGGAGGTAGGATAAGAACGAAAACAAAAGTAAGTACACAAAATTGACACCAAGAGGCAAAGAAGAGAAAGTGAAAGCTTGGTCAAGCATTTGCAGATCACAACTGAATACATAACTACTGCAGGGGATGAAAGAAAGAACATGATTAGATATTTTACTGAACTAAAACCAAATTAAAACTAAAGGAGACAGTGTGAAGGTCTTTTTTTGGATCACTTGCACACCTTTCGGGATCGTCTAGCTATTCAACTATAATAGATTGAAATCAAAGAAATATTAAGTACATGATGTATTTTAGGGCATCACTGGTTTACAGGTAGATTGGGTGTCCCAAAAAACAGCAGCTGTTGGGTTCAACACTTGACCTTGACATCGTCTCCTGGATGTCTTCTCTTCTCTCTGATTACTGTCAGTCATTTTTTTAATGCATCAAGTTTTGTAATCTTTATCTCAGGGAAAATTCCTTGGGGAATTTATTTTAGGTAGAAACTGGTAAAAATAAAAAATAAAATACATATAACCAAGACAAGGTAAAACAACCCCCAGAGAAAGAATAGAAATAGTACAGAAATATACATAGAATGGAAAATTAAAAAATAATTCCTTGTATTTTAAAAAGTTAGAGAGTTCTTTTCAAAAACTATGTTAGATATGAACTAGTTGAAAACTAGGAAACAATGCTGGTTATGTTTTAGTTGATATGTGAATGAATGGGAAGACCTATTTTGACAGGAGCATGAAAAAACTCTGCTATCATCTGAAGCAAATGTCAATAGACCTACCATGAAATAGATTCATGACACTCATGTGAAATTTTTTATATAAAAGATGGAATTATTACAGAACTCACTGGATTGCCATAATTGAGTTAAATGTATTTTAAAATTTGCTACATGTGTCCTACTTTATACAACATTTATCATTTTCTTGAGAGAAAAAAAAAAAAGAGATAAAAGTAAAATAAAACATCAATTTATTGTCATTGGGCCTCCATCCTTTTGTATGACCACTGTTCCATTTTAATAGCCACATACCTAGGCCTGTCACGATAGCAAATTTTGCTGAGCGATTAATTGTCTCAAAAAATTATTGCGATAAACGATAATATTGTCTGAAGACCTTTTTACACTGATTTAATGGAAATGACGTAATAATGCATGCGATTTCCTGCCAAAGATAGATACACTTTATTTTCAAAAGAATATTTAACACTGGAGCTGATAAACTAAATAAACAAAACAACCAAAAACAAAATGGATTCTCAGTCTCCATTAACAAAACATGTACTTGATAAAAACTAAACAAAATAAAGCCAAAGTGGAAATAAATACTGCATTCAACCAAAAGAGTGCAGATTATGAAGTGTGTATACTATGTTGCCCTTCAGTAATAATTAGATTTAAATAGAGAAGACGGGCACATCGACTACCTGATGCAATAGTTCACACTACATGATTTTTTGCTCCTATTTTTCCCCTTACAACAATCTTAGACCTTTGGTCTTCCTAAGATTGTGTGGTGTGTTATGGTAGATCTTCCTGCCGCTCCGATCTAAATCAGGGTTTTTTCCCCGACTGGGATCTTAACGCAGCCTGTTAAATGTGACAGGCAGCCAATCAGAAAGCGCGGATTCTCCTCCGTGTTTTCTGAGGGGAAATTACGTCGGGGAATCCCAAACAGCTGACACGGCGCAACCCGAAGTCCAGCCGACATGGAAACAACATTAATGTTTATTCAACATGCAAAGAATATAGAAATGACAAGAGGAGGAGTTGGAGCGAAATTGCTACCGCAGTTGATAAACCCGGTAACTTTTCAGCTGTTCTTCGTTAACGTGACGTAAATAGGTTATAATGATTTTCATTCAGTCAGGACTTTACGCTGACACTAGCCACATGCATTGCAGGTAGATTGTAGTAATGCATTGATTAATACCTGGTTTTAAAATTAGTTCACTGGACTTGTAGCCATTATTTTGTGCCCATTGTTGGACACAACACGGCAGGAACGAACCCGATCGAACCGTTATACCTAGGATTTCTGTCGGCTAATGTGTGGTCTGTCAGGTTTTGAAAATGGGCCGACAATCGGCCGACAACTCTAAGATCCTGTCGTGTGCGCTGGGCTTTACACTAAGGAAATGAGGAAGGGAGGATCAGTGGAGAGCACCGGAGTTGAGCCTTTTTTCATTCGGTGTCATCAACAGAAAGAGAAAAAGGTCGGAAGAGACGATAATGCCGATAATTGAAATGACGTCGATAGTTTTAATTTATCGTACGATTAATCGATTTATCGTTTATCGCGACAGGCCTACACATACCTCACAGGTCCTGACTTGGGGAACATGCTGTTCTGTGCCTGCTGTGTGGGAACAGCTGCAGGAGCAGGCATGGTGGTCTGAACCAGGGTGGATGAATGTTCCCGGGCCAACTCGGCCTGAGAGTCTGCTGTTACACTTCCAGCTTCAGAGCTGAAGTCAAGAGCTCCAAACTGAACGTTCAGACCAGAGATGTCGGCTGAGCCTGGCATTTCCACTGCTGACGATGGAATCTGAGACAGAAAGAATGAGAGTTGTAGAAAAAGAAAGCAAACCAACACTGGTATAAATCCTGTGTACTTCTTATTTACAGAAGGGCTAAAAAAATAAATAGCCACCCCAAAACTGCAATGCAATCTGTAGTAACACTTCTCGCTATGAAGAGGTTTCAAAGTTTAAAACCTGAATTTGGAATCAATGAATTGTATCTTTATCAACATAAGTTGATGTCTTACGAGTAACATTCCCATCATCCATGCAGAGGTTTGCATTGTAGATTTTATGTTCTTAAAAGCTCTGATATTTTACCTTTGATGGAAGAGGAGCTCTGCGTCGCTGGGTCTTTAACTGTCGCTGGGGAGGATCAGAAATCGAAAGATCCAGGCCTGACTGCTTACTTCCTGGAGAAGATCCATCTCTTACAGGGAGGCCAGAAGACTCCTGACCTGAAATTCAAAACAATGTTTTTGCATACAATAACAAACCTACAGGATCATGCAAGTGTCAAAAGAAGACATGTGAAACACAACACTCCCATAATCTCCTCATACAGGGATTGATAAAAAACAGTTTGCATTATTTATTCAAGCTGAATTGTGTCAAAACTGCAATATTGTATTTATTAGTATCTGTAAAAGTATACAAAAATTTTAAACATTGCATAGATCAGTGGGCCATTTATTCATTGCATCATTCCTGCTGTTTATAATCCTTTTAATTAAAAGCTACGCTCATGTGTTTCTACACACTTCTAATCAGCAGGATGAAAGAATAATAAACTATTTAACTGTTGGGAAATAATTCCCGTCACAAAAATGTCATAGTGGGGTAAGTAAAGGAGCTTCACCAACAGCGCTGACTGGAGGACGACTGTTTTAAAACTGAAGTTTGTTACCTCTCATCATCTTTGTTAAGTAGCTGACATTTAAAAAAATACCCCACCAGTTTATGGTTATTCTTTATTAATACTGAAGTCTTGTTGTCAAATAAAATGTTAGGAAATGACTACAAAGAAAAAAAAAACAACTGTAAAGATCTATTTCAGGTCATTGTAGCATTTATAGTGAATATTGTTACAGTTCTGTTTTAAACAAAAGACGCCATGTAACATTTTACATATTAGACTCATCTTTAACATCATGAAGACTAAATGTATTTAACAGTGTGTTGAGCTATTGTGTGTCTGTACCTGGTGGTGTCGGAGCCTGTGGTGCGTGTGGCTGAGACAGGCCCAGAGGCTCTGTGGTGGGCAGTATGGAGGACTGCTGCTGCCTTTGAGCAAGCTGGCTGAGCACTGCAGATGGTTCTGGCTGATGCTTCATTTCCACTTCAGAGAACACAAAAAATACCGTTGTAGCTACAAGTACATGGTTAATTTAGAGCACCAAAGTCCTAAATTTAATTTAAGATGAACTTACAGTTTTGGGATCCAATAGGGCCATTTTCAACCCTCTGCACCTTGGTATCTGCAGTTGGTGAAGCAGCAGGAGCTGGAGTCTGCATCGAAGGTTGTCCTGGGTCTTTGGAGACGGCGCCGCTTGTTGCCAACATCTGACTGGTTCTCTGAGGCAAACGAGGCCCGTTAAGTGGCTCAGACATGCAAATGTCTGGACTCGGTGCCTGCTTAGGTGCATTCAGGGACCCGAAACCAGAACCTATGACTGAAGACTGGGAGCATAACAGACAAGACAAAATGACTTCAACAGTACCACAGATTAGTAATATTTATGAAATATGGGTTCTCTGAAAGGTGTGAGTGTGTGTGGTAAGGAATACCAGTGCAGCATGTGCATAGGTGGTGCTAGCAGAGGCGGCATGAGCGTAGCTGCTGGCGGTGGCATGTGCGTAGCTATGTGTTGCAGTCCGTCCATTGTGGTGGGAGTTGGTGAACACCAGGCTTTGGCCCAAATCCTCTGCTGAAGGACCATCAACGATTGCTCCCAAGTCAGAGTCCACAGAACCTCCCACAGTCACTCCAGTCTTAGGCAGTATGCTAGCCAGGTCCACACTGAGCAGATACAGGACAAGAGAACAAAAAGTAGAGGAGAGAATTGCTTTCAGAAGATGAGCATTAAGAAGATTGGGATTTTTAAAGCCTGTTTTATAAAGACGTTTAAGGTTGGACTTTGAACAGGAAGACTTACTTGTGTCCAGGTGTGATGTGGTTAGCTGGAGCAGAAGAGGCAGTGAACACTTTGGTCTCAGACAACTGTGATAGAGTTTAAATACAGTCATGAGATTATCTCTGCGTATGGCTGACACTGTAGGTCAAATGCAACTTCTTTCCAACCTTGTATCAAGTGCAACTTTCATTTCCATCAATAAGCAGTTGCCATTATTTACCAAGATGCTTTCATGTCATTTAGCCCCTGAGCTGTTTTGCTTCTTGGCAAATGTGGTTATTTCATACCAGACTTTTGCATTACAAATGGTGCTGTCTAAACCAGGGCCTGTAACCCCCAGATCTAAACCAGGGCCTGTAACCCCCAGAGGGAGATTTTGTACCAGCTTTGATGGCCAAAGATTAGAAATGATTCTCAATATTCTACTCAGTCTACTGCAGGAAAATTGAGTTATATGCATGATCCTTGTGTATCCCCCTAATATTCACCAACTGGACCAAAACAGTCTTCATATTTACAATTTAATGATACATAGTATCATTAAATTTCTCCAATAGTAATGAAAATACTCTGCTGCCAAACAATACAGTCATACAACATGGTTTAAGTACAAAGGTAAAAAAAAAAAACAACTGTTAATAGGCATAAAATTGAAGCCAGAAGGGTGTAAAACATGCTCTCGCTTCTTAAAAACAGACTTTACTCAAGTATCCATGATTACAATATTGACTCAAAATATACCCCTATAAATACACTTTAATTATAAATTATACACTTTATAATTACATAAAGTGTATAAGTACACTTTATGTAATTATAAAGTGTATTTATATATAATTATAAAGTGTATTTATATTTCAGTCAAAGCAGATAATTCAAAGATTGGGGAACTTAGATGTTACGCAGTGAAAGTAACTGAGAAATTATGCTGTTGTAAATATGACAAGACATAATTGAAATTGCAAATTGAAACAAACAAGTGCATAAAATTTCAATGGTACTATATATAGTATTTATAGTTCATCTCATATTTAAACATTTATGTCTTACATCCTCATTCCATTCTTCTGAAGTCCAGTCTTCCACATTGCCGCGCCATGTTCCTGACAGAGAAAGAGAGCAAAAGCTGTCAAGTTATAGAAGCTGTCAAGTTATAAACTTATTGTTTTAAGTTTCCTTCAACTCTTCACAAATAGTTTTAATTTTACCCTGAGCTATATCTCCAACTCCAGTCCACAAGCGGTAAAGTTCTGATGCTTTTAGAGATATCCTTGTTCCACCTGAATCAAATGTCTGAATCACACCCTTAACATTTCATCAAATCCTGCAGAGTCCTGGTAGTGATCCATTCATCAGATTCAAGTGTCTGTAAACAAGGTGGCCTCTAAACTCTGAAGACAGTTTCTCTGAAGGACTACAATACTACACCGCAGTAGTAAATTTATGTCTTGTAGTGTGGATTTCAAAAGCAGTGAGACTGTGCTACTAAAGAATGGACTGATACCACCAAACAAAAGGCCACAGCTATTGTAAAAACATGAGCAAAATCTGACTTCAAAATGTGGAAAATTAGTTTCTATAATCTTATTTACCAGTTCCCTCAGTAGTTTCATTGCCCTCCAATCTGTCTTGGTTGGCTCTGGAGTTTGAGGTGTAGTCAGCAGGATTAAAAGTGCTGGAAGAAGTAAAAAGTAAATTACTCAGAATCTAATATTAAAATACAAGATCTTGTTCCCACAGATAGGGTGTGAATTTTGTTTTGTTTGAATTTTTCCTATTTCTGGAACAGTAAATGGACAGGAGATAGGGAGCAGGGATAAGGGGAGGACATGAAACAAATGCCCCCAAATCACACCACATCAAGAACCACAGCCTCTGCAAATGGTGCCCATGCTTTAAGAATTGAGCCATCCAGTGCCCGAGCTGCACATATTTTAACAGAGCTTAAGATTTAACTCAATCTTTTATCATTTGATACTGAAAACAATTATTTTAACAGGATTTAAGTCAATATTCTTACCCCATTCCTTGTGAAGAGAACCTGTTTCCAACAGTTCCTCTTCCTCTCCCACGGCCCCCGACTCCTGAAGGGAAAATAGACATGAGCTAATTGGAACCCTGCAAGCTTAATTTCTGAATAAATACTTTATGAAAAAATATAATAAGAACAAAAATAAATAAATAAAATGAAATCACCTAACAATTTTCAACCACTGAGAATACAATAAATCAAGAGTCGTTTGTCCAGTAAGTTTGTTAAAAGCAAACAAACTCTGGATTTATCTGCATTTAGTAAGAGGGTTTTATTCTAGTGTACCTCTGCCTCGCCCCCTGCGCCCACGGTCAGACCCTCTCTCTCCAGGAGTCACCTCAAACCCGTTCTCCTCTGAACGACCTATAATTCAACCAAAACAAAAATAAATACATAATAAGAAAACTGCACACACACACAGTATACATTATTCAGCATTACACCATTTTAACATTTCATACCTTCACGACCTCGGCTGATTCCTCTGCCCCTCCTGTTGGACGCTCCACGTCCACGGCTGACCTCCCGTTCTCCTTTCTTCTCCCGGCTTTCTTTTAAATCCGAGGTTCCTCCCTCTTTCCCGATACTACGCTTCTTTCCTACAGTCTCCCAGGAGTTCTGAACAGCAAACAAAATCAATGTTGGTGCTACAAAGAACACTATAGAGGTGAGTGGTTTGACCAAAATTTTATATCATGGCATTTTCAACAATTGTCACTGTGTATTAATCATATTTTCTACATCCTTAAAAAATGTGACAGGATCTCTAGAAGTGAGTTTTCAGGACAGTGTCACTAATGAATCACATGGCATGACTGTTGTGGTGTAAATATAGAGCATTTCATTAAATATTACCTAGGTGGTATTAAGCAGCAGCAGCTATCCAGCCTTTTGGCCATAGCTCTAAAACGTTTTTCCACAGCGCTTAACGGGACCATATCTTAAGCTACATAAAAAGTGATTTTTTTTATTTCAACCCACCGCATGCCTCTTTATTTCAACACAGAAGGCATATTATTGTTGTTTCAATGACACGTGAGCTTTCAAAGCCTAAGTATTTCTATACAACAGGAACCGCACCTCTTTTAGGCACTTCTTCTAGGTAATCACCTTAAACTTCTTTTGCTGCAATTTTTGTCCAAGTCCACACTCAACTCCCCCAATGACACTGGCTTGTCTTTTGCTGCTCTGCATATGACTTTAGTGTGTAACAAAGAAAAAGGCCCTTCGTGAAACAGGTTACTAGTGCATGTAAGTTCCGAGACTTAAAAAATAAATAACTAAAACGCTGTATGGAAAATTCAAACAACAAAAATAAAAACCATTTAAAAAAACTAAACTGTCTGATGTCTTATGTGATTAGAACAAAAAAAAAATAAAAAGCAGCACAGTTCCCCCTCATTTCCCCCCCAATAGTAGTAGTAAAAAAAAAAAAAAAAAGCTAGCCAGAATGTAATTATTTTATCTCTGTACATCCATGTTTGTGTGTGCTCTTACTGTGTCAGAGGGACTCTCAAGCAGAAAATTGATGGCTCTGTTTACATCTTCATTGCAGTCATGGAGGGCTACTATGCATTCATCTTGGGTCTTCCCAGTTACCTCAATCAACTGAATGCAAAGGAATCAGAATTAAGATGTTATGTTTTATCATGAACCACAACAAAGTTGTTTGTGTTAAGAAGCTGTATGAATCTAGACTACATTACTCTTTATTTCCCACCTGTGCATGAACATACCTGTTTGATCTTGTCTTCAAAGTCAGCATCATTATTGTCATAGATCACCTGCGCTAAACGCATCTGCTCTGCTGTGGCCTGTAAGAAAGAAGCAAACAGACCTAAGACAGGACAACAGCAAAATGTGGCTTCTTAATCAGTTAAAATTATCTTATGTGGAGGTTCACCGATTAGAGTTTAGTGGCCATTTCTTGAGCTCAGCTTCTAAAAGCTTTGACCTGCCAATACACATTTTATGCAGCTTCAATTTCTCTTTAAGAAGGACAAATTGAATAAGAGAAATCACAAAAAAATATTTTAAGCCTCCCTGCTACAAACATGTTTTAAGTTTATATCAAAACCAGAAGTGAACAAGGCTTTGCTAACATAAAACAAAGACCAAACGCTTACAAAGTTCACATTTTAAACTATCCTTACCGCCCTGTATTAGCAATCTGAGCAGATACATTAGTACTTATAAGCAACAATCAGTGATTTCCCTGAAGAATGTAGACCCTGGCCTTAGTTCAGAACAACAAAAGGATGTCAATATTTCCAAATTCAGCATGTTACATACAGGCAGAAATCACAAGCTTAAAGGATTTTTTAAAAAGTGACTGTTGTATTTCAGCCATCTTATTTGCTTAAAAAGTCTTTGTTTTGCTGCCTGAATGAAATTCTGATGTAAAATAAAGTTTGATTTTAAATACTTTCTTGAATCTCAATGTGTCCCCTGATATCCTTTCTAAAATATTTTTCCAGTAACAGCATCCACAAAAGTGTTGTTGTCAGCAGACCTGATGGCGATCAGACAGGGTGCGTTCAAGATAAGATATTATAGTTTCAGGCTGACTGGTCGCTACTCGGGGCCCATCAAGCTAAAGCCTGGATGATTCTGGTCATTAACCATTTTGCTTGGTGAATTTTCATGTAGTTTTAGAAGTAAATACAATTATAATTTAAGGAAAAGAGAAACAATCAATATCTCACCTGTATCTGTTTCTGTGGCTGTGTTGTTTGGGTGGTTGTGGGCAGCGTCTTGTCCCGAGGCCCTCGGGCTGGATTGCTGACCACTGAAGTCATCATATACAGTATATACAAAAAAAATGTATGTACAAAATAGAAAAAATCTAGGGGAAAGGGAAAAAAGTACAAATATGGTAATTGAAATGAGAGTTTGTGAAAAGGTAGAAATGAACAGCTGTGTCTTTAAAAAAATGGCTCTGGGTAAATGCGCAATACTAGAGCTGTACACTTGATATAGGCAGACTGAGACACCATGTATACCATGTAAGACTATAACCCCCCTATCTGCTGCCCCCCACATCCACAGTTAAATTTAGCCAGCCAAGAGGGGACTGTCCGGGTGTCATCTTACAGCTCTCCCTCCTGTCCCCACTCAAAAATACCGTCAGTATTCACCAGTGTTTCTTATCGGAGGTCAGAGATATCGTTCCCTTTGATGAGCTACAAACCTTTACCGCAAAAAAACCCCCCGAAAATAAGATTTAAAAAAGCAAAGCAGAGAACTGCCATGTAGGCCAAAATTAGTATAAATTGAAAGCACAAAAACAAGGATTACGTCACACCTTTTAATAGACCATAAGATTCCGAAAATGTTAGGAAATTGCGGGTTTCAAATGACGTTACAAAAATAAACAATCAAAAAAAATAACAGTGGGACGGCTAGTCACCGATGAAAGTTGGAAGGCAAAAATCACGTAAACGTTACATGGTGGGTGTATTGTCCGCTTTAAATAGATTCCAAGAGTTATGGGGTTTTTTATCTTTCGACCATAGAAATAACTGAAATTATCCGACGGTGAAAAGCGCTCAAATAAAAAAATACAACAGAAGCTGAAAATAGAGACCAACGTTCAGTCGAGCTTATGATAGCTGTAGCCTAGCGAACCACTTGCCTTTGTTCTTTCAACAATCCCTACGCCATTCCCGAGTCTCCGCTTGGAGAATATCAGCGCAATAATTTTACGGTTGGTCCGCGTGTCGTAAAACAACGACGCTTTTGTTTTACAGTCACCAAGGCAGACAGGGAGAACAACAAACAGACGCGTCAAGAGCGACGACATACCCCTTTGTGTAAACCCGAGCGAAAAGCTAACATTAGCAGCAAGCTAACACTTGCAACGAAAGCAACACAGTGGCGTGTCTCCTTAAGATTATCGTACTTACGGGACCCAAATATCGTTTAATTTACTTCAGGGACCGCGGATGGCAATGGCTCAGTCGAAATTTAAGTTGCCCACGAAGCTACAAGAGTAATGAGCGGCTAAATGCTACCAGCTCCGGCATGTGAAAGGCCTTTTTCCCAAATGCAATACAATGGTTCACAGTTTAGACATAGCCTCGCGTGTTAGCAAACCACGGAACAACCTGTTCAAGTCGAATTTACATACGTGGAACGTCAAACACCGACTTTAAAACAAAACCAAATTACACAATAAAAAACATTTCTAATTTTCAGACGGATTTTAAACATAATTCACTAAACAAATCTGACTTTCTTTTACCTGCTAACACGCTTTCGCTCAGCCAGCAGGCAGCAGCAGATGTGTCACGTGATCCACCGCGCCGTTGTTTAACGTAAGGAATCGGAGCTCCACAAACAAACGTTACAACCAATCGAAATCAGCTACCAAGTCACGTGGTACAACGTCGCAGCACAACTCGCGCGTAAGGTGTTTGATGATATTTAGGCTTTACATTATATTTTATTCAGTCAGTAAATGTACGAATTATGTGAAAAAATTAGACCCCGTATAAAGTCCCTTCGGTTTCTTTTCAGCCAAATCTTAATGTATCGTTATTTAATACAAATTATGGCACAGCATTAAGACAATAAAGTATCTAAGCTATTAAAACGTAAGAAAAAAAACTTCTGTACATCATAATTTTTTAAAAAAAAATCACCTTTTCGAGTGAGGGATCAATAAACGCATGTCCACATCTATTCGCAGTTCAAAAGCATAAGATTACACAGGTGTATGACACTAGATGCACATGGTTAGAACTTGTTCACCCCGACATGCACTGTTTAAAAATTAGATATTTAATTTCATCTTCTCCTGACTGCCATTTTCTTTCTTTGTAAAGGAAATTGGCTGCAACATTTCCTCTTGAAACATGATTAGAAAACAGAATCTCTATTTTTCAAATATACAATTTTCATTTACCATAGACAGAGAAGTCGTATATATGTCCTTTATGGTTGATCTAAATTTATACACACACACACACACACACACACACACACACACACACATATATATATATATACTTATATCATATAAAGCACTTGTAATATAAAGCACTTTTTATTCAAATGTAAACCACTGACACCATATAAACAATTTTAATTAAATCTTCAACCCATCTTGCATAAGATATTCTACCAAAAACAGATGAACCTCTTAGTCAGAAACTTGGCTTGAAGCTTGAAAGACATTAGTAAAAAATAAATAAATAATAAATATTGGAAAATACTATTATCCATATTAGCATGATACATGATTTCATTCTGCTTGATGTCCCAAATACTGACAGAATGTAAACACCACCTTGGTGGTCTACTCTGGACAAAGAAGATGTTTGAGGTTTTGTCCATTTTAATTAAAATTATATTAAGTTGTAGCAAGACATGCTCAGGAACATCTGAGATGACATGACCACAGACAATAGTAAATAACACTTCATTATAAAAAGCAGCCAAAGTTTTGTGGAACACATTTTAAAACAAATTTACCAAAATTATTCACTGCCTTCAGACACATCTAAACCTGAGTGAGTTCCTTAATCTGCAGGGTTTAATGTAATATTGGCCCAGTCTTTGCCACTATAACAGCTGTCCTGGGACAGGGTGTCCACTTGGGTTAGGAATATGTTTATAGAAATGTTGACCATTTTCAGTCAGACACTGATGTTGAATGAGACCCCGTCTTGGAAACTTTACACTTGGTAAAGCAAGGCTTGGCTGCAGCAGCTCAGGAATGGAAACTCACTCTGTGAAGCTCACTATACACTCCTCAGATAAAGTTTGGAGTACTGTGGCTATTAAACCTGCGGAAAGTTTGTGACCTCCACACACTATGTCCCTCAGCCTTGGCAGACCCTGTTCTGTGATTTCAAGAGGCCTACCACTTTGTTACTGGGTTGCAGCTGGAGAAAATGATGCAATTCTACAAACTCAACCCCAAAAAAGAAAAAAACAGGAAAAAAATATATACATCAATTAAGTGCCTCCTCCTGTTGTCTTGATGTCCTGCACAAAGATCTAATATTATTATGTCAACCTTCCAGAACACTCAGGTCTTCTGGTTTATGTCTGCTCTGCATCTCCAGAATCAGAACCAAACATTTAAAAAGCAACATTTAATTTTTGTGCTTCACTAATCTGGAACAAACTTCCAGAAAACTGCAATAATGCTGAAGCAACGAGTTCCTTTAAACAAGGAACGGAAATTTGTTTAAAGCTGAAATCAAAGAATACCTGGGACAAAATAAAGTGTAGTCTGTTTTCAACTTGTCATCGTTTTACCTCACTTTGAAACATAAGAGTTTTTTAATTTTTTGTAGTTTTATTTTTCTTCTAAAAATGTAAAGAACTTGCCTTGTGGCTGAAAATGGGCTATGCAAATAAAACTGCCTTGCTGTTCTGTCCTATCACTTCCACTTTGTTATAATACCACTGCTAGTTGACTGTGGAATATTTAGCAGCAAGGAAATTTCATGCTGCACTGTCACCCAATTTGTAGCACTATTGACTTGCAGCAACAATGTCCTGTGATTTCACTGCATGGAGATGTGGGTACTCCAGCTTCTCCCCACAGTCCTGAATCATGACTATTAGGTTAATTCAATTCTAATTACATTGATCAAATTAATTGGTCTCTCAATTCATGTCTTTAGGTATGTGTGTGTGCATGCTTGTGCTGTGTCCCTAGTATTATTCGTTTAAATAAATTTAAACTTCATCATTCAAGTTTATAGTGGAATAAATTTTCTTGCTGGATTTTTAAAGTATGCTGGGGGGGGGGTTCTTGTGAAAAATTGCATTTTTCTAATCTTCTTGTGTGGAGTGATGGTTAGTCTTCAGGTAGTGCCTCAGATGAGCTTTCATGCTGTGTACACACTGAGCCTTTCTCTCCAGGATCTCATCCAGCTTGTGGACAAATTCCACAAAAACCTGTTGGACCAAAGGACAAAAATTAGGATGTACAAAACAAAGAGTGAAAGCCATCTGTTGTGAAGTTGATTTTATCGAACCATATCATGCTGCTGGCGAAGAAGTTCCCCCTCTATGTGACAAATAGCTTCCATCTGTTTCAGCTGCTCCAAGTGGACCTCAATAATGTGCAACCTGGGAACACATTGAGTTAAAGTAGTTCTACTCAAGAATCATAACATTGTGTCACATTTAATAATTCTTACCTTGCGTGGTCCGATCTGTCCATGGTGAACAGATGGATTGTGGGTTTGATTTGCTGGTTGCCGCTTTCCTCTCCACCTAACTCAGCAGGTTTGAACTGCTCAGCAGCAACTCTTGAGATATTGTAATAATTTGCCTGTGCTGAGTTCAAGGAGCCATATTGAGGCTCTGAATGTTGCTTAGATATGTCGGGTACGATTTTAGAGTGTATATTATGTGTACATTCTAGTGAATAGTGTGTAGACTGAGAGCTACAATCCTCAGTGCTTTTGATTAAAGATGAAGCCTGGGATTTAATTATGGATGCAGTTAAATTTTTTTCTGAAGTTGATAGTTTTTTCTCCTTGTTGCCTTGGTCTTTGATGGGGTAAGGTGTATCTGTACCTGAAAAAAAAGGAGATTACCTCAGATTCTTAATAAATGAGCTTATCATCAAAGAGTTAATTTATGTCAGTAATTCAATTCAAAAAGTGAAACTGACACAATATACATTCACTACACACAGCAATTGATTTCAAGCATTAATTTATATTCGTTTGAATGATTCTTATAGCTAATAAATGCTTCTTTTTTTTGTGGAAAATTAGAATATTACATGGGAGCAACAACAAACGATTTCCAACACAGCAATGTTATGGTAGGTGCAATACGGTTGCTGATTGGACAGATGTCCAGCAGAAAGTCACTGACATAATTTTCCTCAACAATGACGTTAAGTCACAAAATATGAATGCAAAAGAATCTGATTGATCACAGAGTTCTGTATCCAGGCATGTTGAATGGAAAGCAGAGTGGTCAAAAAGCTGCAGAAGGAACAAGAAATCCAAAGCCACCACACATAGCTGTGTCTGCGGCAGGAACTACAACTGTCCCATCAACATAAACATAAACCATAGACGATGTTAGAGATGTCATATAAGGTAAGTAAGGTGAAAAAAAGTTGATGCTTAGGGGTCGAAAGTTCTTTCAGATCAAAGTGATTTTTACATTTTATTTGGTAATACAAATCCAGTAGTCTGGGGGAAAAGTGGGGAGGTAGAGAACTTGTGCGGGATCCGCTTTGAAGTTCCCACAGTCAGTGGTGATTTTGGGAGCCATGTTATCGTCTTGATCTTCTGTGTTTTATCAAGTATAAATCATTTCCATGCTGCGCTTCATTGATGCAGCATTTCATGCAAAAGGAGCCACAAGCAAGTGAATAAGTAAAGAAGAGTGAATTTCAGCACTTTTTTTTTATTAGTCTTAAGTAATATTCCTATTTTCTTAACACACATTTTGGTTTTCCACTGAGCCAAAGCTTTAATTATTCACATTAACTGAAATAAATGATAGAAATGTATCTTCTGGTCTGTGGTGTTTCACTTTTTAAATTGAATCACCGAAACTAATGAACTTAATGTGATATTCTAATTTATTAAGATGCACATGTGCTTTGTATTTTTTACTAAAACAGAAGCAGGGTCTCTCTTACCTCTTCCATTGACAGTGATTGTGATGCATTTCTTTTGCTCATGGTGACCAGCTGCTGTTGCAGTATCATATGTAGCAGACATATTCATCTGGAGGTTCTTTGAGTGGGGCGGCTCCAATGGAGAAAAGGAAAATTCTTTATGTGGACCAGCAGGCTGCCGCTGCTGCTCCACATGAGGTTGGGAAATGCTGAGAGGATCCATAAAGCAGCTTAAAGAATCCTTAGAAATATCAACTTGAGGTAAAAGAGACAGTTTGCTGCTGTTTTCACATACTGGGGAAAGTGCATTAAATTGCAGATGAAGATTTTTGCTGTGGTAGTCAGACACTCCTTTCTGCTCATGGCTCCATGCTATGTCTGTTGTTTGCTGTTTCTGCAGATCCACATCCCTTTTGACCTCTGAATCAAGGCAACCAGACAGGCGTGCCTCTGTTTTTGTTGGGATTTGTTTGGACTCCACTTCTGTGTTTCCCATCCAACAGTCCCTCAAGTATCCCCCCTTCATACCAGCTAGCCTCTTCTCCTCCTTCCTCCCAGCTGCTTCACCTGCTGCCTCAGTCTTCACCTTCCTCTCATTTTCACACTTGTCGTCATCAGCAACATTTATAGTGTGGTTTGCAGAGGTTTCAGTTTGCACACCTGAAGTCTCTTCTAAACAGGGATCGGTTTGGGTAGAGAATGAAAAGTTAGACGAGTGCAGGAGGGAAGACAGAGATCCCCGAGAAGAGGAAGAGAAAGATGAAGATGAGAGAAGATGGACGTATGAAGACATTGGTGAAGGTGAAAACTGTTGCAGCTGCTGATGATACTCTCTCAGATGCTTCACTTTCTCTTTTTCGTCAACTTTGTGTAATTCTCTTTCTTTTAACTCCTCTTCTTCCTTGCATGTGTCTCTACAGCTTACAGCCGGTCTTCTCATTTCTGTCCATTCTGGTTCCTCACTCTTTCTCTCTTCCGTAGTCTGCTGATAGTTCTCCTTTTCCCTGTGGTAGAATCCAGATTCCCTTTCAGAAAAAGTTAAATCACCCCCTTTAACGGCTCCATTGTTTTGTTGTCCCAAAATCTCCACTGCTCTTGTATGTTTCCCTTTAACACAGTGACTGTGAATATCACTGTACGTTTCATTTTCAGTTCTCCCATCCTGTCTGACCTCCAGTCCTCTACTCAAACATCTGTCTTCAGTCTGTGCAAACGACCCTCTAATTGGGCTAATATGTTCAAGTTCTATGACTTTTCTGTTTCTTGATTGAGTTTCCTCTAAACAAGAAGATTTTGTGGGTGTTGAGCAGAAAACTGGTTGTGATATGTGTGGGCTTGTATGTGTTTTGGGACTGAAATTCTTGTTCTGATTTCCTAGCTTTGGATTTTTAGAAGTCCCATCATTTCTTCTGTTCCCTGTGTTGCTGTTGTCAGACCGTGTCATGTTGCTTCTGCTTCTTTTTCTTCCAATTGGCCAATTTTGTCCTCTCAACTCTTTCACACTGTAAGAAATTGAACACATGCAGTGCCTTATGAAAGTCTTTATACAACTGACACGTTTCCAAATTTTCTAATGTTACAACCATAAACCTCAATATTTTTACTGAGATTTATAAAGTAGGGCATAATTTTAAGGTGGAAGCAAGATGGTGCTGCATATTCTTTGGCACTGTCCTCATTCCCCTTTACTCCAATACCCATAAATATAATCCAGAGCAATGTGCCAGCATCTTATGAGAGAAGTAACTTTTGCCTCTATTTACTGTTCCCTTCCCCTTTAAACTCTTACCGATCTGCATATCTCAGAGTATTCAGTGTGTGTTCTGTTGCTGAGTGACCCGGTGAAATGTTGGCAATCATGCATGTCTTCGAGTCACCAACAAATGAGTCCTTTAAAACCTAAAATTAAAATGAACCAGTTTAGTTTGAAGACAAATTCAAGAATATGTGTGGGTCAAAGTGGAAAAACAATAAAATTATCCGTCCTTTTATTATTAAGTTACATCAGTCTAACTACCTGAGTGAGTTTGCTTTGTCGGAAAGGAGTGTGAGATTCCTCTTTGTCAAGTGAACGGATACATTCTTTCAGCTGTGGGGGGAAAGCAGGTATTAGATCTGTGGAAAAATTAGACAGAATATTGCTGCTTTCATAGGATTTAAAAAGAAACTTAGCAGCCAAGTACTGAAATTACATGTATAATATTAGCTGATCATCACTGTTACTTGCTTTAAAAAACTCAGGTAGTCTCTGTTTATGTGTTTTAAAAGAAATGTGAATTTGGAAAGAGATCAGCAAGGATCTCAGAGGAGTCACTGTTGCTACCCATAACTTTGAGAATGTTCTTCAGGCCTTATTTAAACAATTTCAAAACCAATAAAGTGAAACTGATAAATTTACACAGAACACAGTTGCAATAGGAAATTTTACAAGCCACTGAATAATGAGATGTGCTTAATTATAGCAACTTTTTTTTTTCCAGTGACTGATTATAATTAAATATGGTGAAGTATATCTGAGTTTGTGAGAAAGTTTCTTACAGCCAGCAGGCTCTGGTTGATCTCAGCTCCCTCCATCCGACTCTGCTTGTTTGGTTCTTTGGCATCTGAAGCCCTCTCACTGCCTGCCAGGTCCACAAACCATATTCTGCACACATGCATACACAAACACGCAACAATTCGTTTTATCAATTTTCCACAAAACATTAGAACTATCGGATTGTCAATTCAGGTAGTTAAAAAAAAAAATGAAATCATCAGGAAGGTGGTAAAACACCAGACCTTCTTCCAGGATTTAGCTCCTCCCATCTTCCTATCAGTGTGGTAGGATTTCATTTCTGCCATGTGTTTTCCATTTTCACATGACAGATTGAACAGCAGTCTGTGAGAAGTCCAAAGCTTAGGATGTTGCTTTAAACTTCTCCAAAACTTTCTCACACTAATTAGGTAACCATTGAAGGCAATCAGGAGAAATTGGATTTTATCCGAGTCTGTCAGAGTGAAGGGGGAACACAAGTGCATGCCACAATTCACAGATTTTTATTCTTAAAATAAAAGAAATAAATGGTCTATGACATGAAACACCCCTCAAAAAACATGCTCAAGCTTTAAAATGTTATGTGACAAAATGTGAAAAACTTCTTTTGGGAGACATTTTTAAACCTTGAAAAAATACTAACTATTATAAATAATACTAACAAATAGAAAGATTAAGTCTCTCACCTTCCAGCTATCTGCTGATTAAGATTCCTGAGCTGAATCTGAAGCAAGGCATGGGATCGAGAGGAAAGAGGATTCACGCCACTTGTCCCTTGTGTTCGCTCAGCTGTTCCCTGTGAAATCACCTTAAAGCAGCCAGGAATGCAGAAAAAGGAGATAAGCTTAGGAGAGAGACCATTACATTACAGACAAAAGAGTGATTCCGATCTGAAGTGTAAAGAAAATATAAATTAATGGTAGGTAGGAGTCAGCTAATGGATCAATGAGGATGTAACCACATATCTATTATTTCACTAGACTAAATTGTTTTGTATCTTTTGACAATTAAAGTAGTCTTTCTCATCTTGAATTGTAAAGTATTTGATTTCAGTTTAAAAGTTTGGTTTAAAGCTCATACCTTGTTGGTTGGTTTGCCATTTACAACACTAACTCTGGACTACACATTGGGTAAATTACTAATTGTATGAAAAAAGGATCAAACCTCTAACAGTGAGCTGACTGAATCCACTCGGATGTCCCGCAGACCTGAAATGTGAACCACTTTCTTTCCATCCTCCCTGGCAAATAACCTTCAATAGGGGAAAAATAGGTAAGATATTCTGGTCATTATAGAAAAACTAACTTTTCCAGCAAAGAAAATATGAGGGAGACAGGTTGCAGTGAAAACACAAACCAGATGAACCACTTAAGAATAAAAAAAAGCAATAAATTTGAAACCAATAACCTTTTCCTGTGTTCCAACAAGTCGTACAGCTGGCCGCAGTAGATTTCAAAGAAGCTGACATAAACCAGTAGAGATGCGCTTGTTGCAGACAGGTGAGCAAAAATGTCATGAACTGCTAGAGCATATAAGCCGGTTCCAGCAGGGGATGAACCCAGCATGGTGTGAGTCTTTCCTGCGCCTGTCTGTCCATATGCAAAGCAGGTGGCCTTGCCTCTGTGGATACACACAACACAAAGAGAAAGACACTAAAGAGCGGAAGCTTAAACACATCATGCTGTTTCATTTAGAGGAAAGAATGTGATCAACTGGACAGTTCAGTAGGCATGGGTCAGTAGGAAACTGATCTAATTACTTTTATTGAAAATATCAATCATTAACAATTAGTTATTTACACTGTTGGTGCAATAACCAATCGTTAGGCTCTTTAAAGTAATATCTACATTTGCTCACTGTTATTTAAGTTTGACACACTTTTAGTTTCCACGCCCATGACAGTCCATGTTTTTCTTGACCAGAATTATTTCCAAAAACACAAATTTGTCTTTCATGTAAGCAATAAGGGGGAACAGTAAGAGATTTTTTTGTGCCAGTTGACTGGCAGTGCACAGCAGCCTGTGGGGAGAGGCAGAACTGCATTTGTCTATGTGCTGCACAGCTGGAGAAAAACCTCTTTAACTTGAAGAAGTTAAAGAGGTACAAATACAGAAAAACAAGGCGGGCGTAAAATTATTTAAAAAATACATAAAACAGCCGTTCTCATTACTTTAAATCTACTATATATATATATACATTTTTAAACTTAGCCAATAAAATAAAAACCTATGAAGAAAGTTTTGGGGGGTTTGAACTTTAGGAATCATTTCACAATAGTAATTGACCCTTATTCTTTTTTTTTTCTTTTAACTATATACAAAATTAAAATGTTTATTTTGTTGTTTTTAACTTTTTTGCACAAGCACTTTGAATTGTCTTTGGCTGAAAGGTGCTATATAAATAAAGTTGCCTTGCTTTGCCTTATCTACAAGGCACATACCTTGCCTGGCAATTTAGCAGTGGACACCTACCCACTGAGCATGTGCTGTACCAAAGGGTATGCTGTTTTCAGATAGACTTCTTCATTGGAGCTCTCCTCTCCAAAAACCTGGTCGAAATGATACCTGTGCTGCAAAACAACAGAGAACCAGAACAAATTAAGCATAAAAATTTCTTTTTTTTAGAATTACAAAATGAAGGAATCAGAATTTTTCTCTTTCTGCATATCTACCTGTAATATGTACTCTGTGAGATCCACAGCTTCTTTACTTTCGTGCACAACCGCCATACACTCTCCACTTTTAGTGGTCACAACATCTACCTCTCCTCTTTTGCACTCTGCACGAGTTAAAGGTCGTTTCCTCACACACACGCTGATCCGTTGTCCTTCCCCATGTCTGCTCCAAAACACAGAAATCATACTGTCATTATATTTCTTAGGATCATGCAAAAGTATTCAAACCTCTGACGACCGCAAACATGAAAGTCATTTAATTGGATTTTATCAAATGGACCAAGACAAACTAGTCCAAATCAAAATCTGAAAACAGTGGAGTCCACTTGATTTCAGACCAGTTCGATCTGATACCCTTATAAAATTGCCTTCAGAAGTTGCATTAACAATAACAGTCCACTTTTGTGTAATTTTATCTGAGTATTAATTAGAGAATCTATGACTTGAAAATAACTGTTGTCAGACAATCTGACAAAGCTGAGCTATTTTTACAAAAAAAATCAACAATAATTCAGCTGGAGATGCTAAGAAGATATACAAAAGGTCCCACACCAGTAATTGCAGCAAAAGTTGATTCTACAAGGTACTGACTAAGCAAGGGCCATTTGACAAATGAGTGTCACTCTTCCCAAAGTAATCCACTTTGGGAAGAGTAAATTACTTTAGAAATATGCTCTACTTTGTGTTGTCTGTCTCACAAAAAAAAAAAACACAAAATGGGTGAAAAGGGATGTGGACACTTTTGCATAGACACTTGCATATCGACTTTCTTACTAAGTGAAACTGGCAGTTGTTATCTTGTGTAGAAATATAGCAATGAGGGTAGAACTGAATAGCACTTTACTTTGCAGCCTGAGGAGAACTCAGAGGTAATCCATAGTTGTAGCTGGCTGTTCTTTTTGCTTCATAAACAAGCGTGGGCTTGGTATCATCTGCAGCGCTCTTTTTCTTCCTGGAGATTGTCTTTCTGTCTTTCTGTGCTGATAGTTTGTTAATAAATGATTCCGAGGTTACTGCTGCTGGGGGAGCATTCAATTTGTTGAATGCCTCACTCTTTGGTACTAATCTGATGTGAGAGTTGAGCATTGAAGATTCCCGTGTGACCTGCAGCTTGATGTTTTGCACATTGTGAGGATCACATGAACAGCTACGCTCATTTAGCTTACTGCTTTTGCTTTGTCGAAGGTCACACACCACAGTTTTTCTGCTGTGAAGCCCCAGTTGAATGGGTGTGGCTGATCCGTTTTCGTGAACTGGATCATCATTCCTGTTATGACTTGCATAGACATGAATGGTGTCTTCAAAATGAGAACACAATCTCTGATCTGTGCTTTTAGTAGAGAAATCCAGCCTTCTGCGAACATGTGATGGTCTATCACTGAATGCACTAGAAGTAGCTCCACTTTCATTCTTATCCCTTCTCACATCTCCATTGGAGTTTCCATATCCATAAGGACTGACGCTATTATTAGCAGGAAATAGCTCATTGTCTTCTTCATAATAACACTCATTGTAAATCCCAATATCGTCATTTCTAAGGCTCCTTAGATTAAGGCTTTTAACCAGTTGGACCAGCTGGAAAAGGCGAGCTCTGTCCTCCATAGAGCAAACTCCCAGGAGGGGGTAGTCCTCCATGCTCAGTGTGGAAAGTTGGGCTGCCCGGTAAACACCCATCAAGGTGAACCTAAAAGGCAAAAAACAGAGAAAGATAAGTGTATCATTAGAAAAATCAAAGCAACAATGTGGATTTGACTGATCTGTCTGCTTACCTTGAATAATGACGCTGAAGCCCAGCAGCCGATAGACAATTGTACAGGCAAACTGTCATTTCTCCCTTGGCTTTTTTTCTATTTGGTCTTCCACTTTGTCAAACAAGTGAATAAGTCAGCTTGGCTTCTGTCTATTAGGAAATAAATAGAATGCAAAGTGGGTAGCTAGCATTATTCTGCATTAATGAAATGACAACAGCAGCAACATAAAACACTGTCCTGTCCAGTAAAAATGATGACCAGTGGTTTCTCCTGGTGTCATTACTACCAGCATGTTCTGTTGACTGGAAAGTAAAGCACTGGGCTGCAGCATGACGCTGAAACCTGACACTGGTGCTAGATAGAGCTGGGGCCTGCACCAGTGCAGCCGCAGCATATTTCTACATAGTGGCAAACGTGACAAATGTAGAAAACACAGGCTGATCAACTGTTGACTTCTACTGTACATTGGCTAACAGCTGCAACCAGTCTTACTGTTATACAGTCTCCTACAATTAGTCACTTGGACATTACTAGACCTTCCATCCGTTTTTTATACCTAATCTTTAAAGGACCGAAGGGGGATGGTGCTTATCTCCATCTGACATCATGAGGCAGATGCAAATAAGCATCTGCCTCATGATGCACAGCATGAGGCAGTGCACCCTCTAGTTGCACTGCCTCTGGATAGGTCACCAGACCCACTGGACACTTCTTTACTTTATGCTGTTACTACATAAGAGGGCTGCATTTCCTGAAAAACTGTAACATTTATAAACTTCATTTTTAAAACAGTTAATCAATTGAGATGTTACTGCTGCTGAGGGTCTAAGGCATTGATTTGCATCTAAGTAAAGAAGTATTTATGTGGATCTATACACGTTCTACAAAATACTTCCTAATATCCTTGTTTAAGCTGCTGGTTTAGTTGCCAGAATGGCTCTTAAACTGTGCTACAAGAAGTGCCATTGGAGTTACGTGGTCTGACTTTAATGGTATTCTGAGGAAATGTTGGTATTAGTTATTTGCAACTTAAATACAACTAAATTATTACTAATATTTAGTTAGCTTCTAGCTAAATATGTAATTATCAAGCTAAATATTTAGTTAGCAAACTAGATATTTAGCTTCAAGGTAAATATTTACTTAGCAAAACCTAAATATTATTGTTAGCAAACAAAATATGTAGTTTATCTTCGAACAAAATTTTTAGTATGCAAACTAAATATTTATCTTCAAATTAAATATTTAGTTAGCAAGCTATATAATGTTTAGCTTATGACCAATTATCTGTTAGCAAGCTACATAAGTAGCTTCAAATTCTGCTCCAACCTAAATATTTAATTTAAACTTAAATATTTAGATAGATAATTAAATATTTAGTTTTAAGCTGTAACATTTATAAATGGATGAATAACGTGGTAAAAAAAAAAATATGACTTTGAAAATGAACCCATATTTCCTTCTCTTATGACTAAATAATTTACTGCTGTTAATTTTTGTAACTTTACAAACGACACTCAACATTTTACAGTTCTCTATCATTCGGGTAGCTGCAAAACTCATAAAATCTAGAACAACATTGAAGGAAAAACAAAATACACTTACCCAAGACGTTTTAGT
Organism: Xiphophorus hellerii; assembly: GCF_003331165.1. Lineage (NCBI taxonomy): Eukaryota > Metazoa > Chordata > Actinopteri > Cyprinodontiformes > Poeciliidae > Xiphophorus > Xiphophorus hellerii. The sequence continues at coordinate 15,939,561 of NC_045683.1, forward strand.
AGCACAGAAAGCTAAGAACGGGACGTTAAACTGACATTAATATTTCACCAAGTAGCAACCTGACTGACGTTTCCGTACACAGACAGAATCTCCATAACGACGGAAACATCTCGGCGCCCTCTCTTCCTGCTGGAGCGCAGCCTTAGTCAAAATAGACCTTGTTAAATATAAAGGCAGGCTTTTCAGAGCTGCAACTGGTCGAATAACGCTCAGTTCAGCAAAACACTGAGCGATAATCCGTCAGAGGCTTAAGCCACTAAGAAGCCCACACACCAAACCATTTCAAAGCAATGGTCAACTGAATGTACAACTGGGAGTAAGCAATACAGGTAGAGCTACTTTGTTTATTTTTTAATGAACCAGCTGGACTGTATAAAGATAAAATAGAACTGCTAAGAAATAAATTATCTTTTTTTTAATTAAACTTTATTTACTGTTGTATACATATTTTAATTATAGTAATTTGGTAGAGAGAAAAGAAAACCTCAATTAAGCATTATTTGTAAATATTGTAAAAACAAAAACAACGAGTATATATTTGGTAAGAAAAGATAAGCGAGTTAGATAGAACAACAGTGTAATGTAAATATATACAAAACCTATATTTAATTTGCTAAAAATATTTTAAAAATATTTCAAAAATATTTTTAATCTTTATTTACTGGGTTTTATAATGTCAGAAATAAAATCTTAAATTTGCTTTTTATAGCTATTGAAGAAATTGGGGTGACAAATAAGGACTAAAAGATCAGGCGGAATGTGTCTCAGTTCGGGACATCGTTTTTGTTTCTTGGGGGACGTAATTAAACGTAACACCGAACTATTGGCTCGTTTGCAGCAGTTCTGGTTATAGGCGTGTGGTAGTCTGCATTTTGTTTGTTGACTCCAAATGTTCGGGTACGCCTGCTGGGTGAAGATAACGCAGTTCCACGTTTGCTTGCGCATAGTTTTGGTAAGATAAGTTGTCAGTATGAATCGTTGTACAGTAAGCTGCTTGAAGTCCTAACTAAAGCTGCCTGGAGTTCATGGTCTGGTCCCTTCAGCACCCAGTTGAAGGTTAAGTCAGAGACTGAGCAAAATCACAGTAGGTTCATTTATTTTCTATATCAGGCAAACAAGAGCAAGGTTGCATAACAACAGTGAATACATCTTTATAGATTAGTGTGAAAGTGCAACTCTGTATTTTTCAGATCTTGCTTTCCAAAATCTAGGTTCATGTATGTATTAAAATAGCTTTGAGTAGTATTTTCCAATGGGTTCTAGAGACTTTTATTTTTTCTTTGAATCTCAACTGCATTGCACTTATTTTAACTCCAGCACAAGACCCTTTTTCTAAAAAAAAAAAAAGTTATTGATATGTTCATTAACACAGATGTAGGAATGAGTTTGAAATATAATAAAAGCCAACTCAACGGATTAGGTAACAAAAGATCATTAATTATTACTTTCCTTTTTACTTTAGATCAATAAGTTGGTTCCAAAAGACCATGAAAGAGTTGCCAACATGTCTGTAGTACTGAGGATGAAATAGGCATATTTTACTGGGTACTCACTGTTAAAGTAGAGGGGCTGTTACTAATAACTATGTATTAAAGCCATAATTAGAAAATAACTTGGTTAATTATTTTTGTCTAAAAAATAAATTGTGTGCGTTTTATAGTTAATTTCAAATAACAACTATTTGTCTCAAATGAACCAAAACAAACATCAAACTACAAGAAAAACTCACCGTGTAACATCCTGGTACTCCACTGACCACTCCATTCCTGAAAAGAAACCAGTCGTTATTTCACTTCTTTAAAGCTTTAGGTGCATCTTCTGTTTCCAGTTTGCTGCTACAGTAACCTTTCTGCAAATTTGAGTAACTAACCTGGTACAGATCATTTGGTGCTCAGTTTTTACCTTCCATACTGTTAATAGTTTAGCTTGTGCTCCAAACCAACTTCTAGTAATGATACTGAACTAATAGTTTGGAGTTAGGCACAGGAGATTGAGTATCAGGGAACATGTACTAGTTCCTGTACTCTCCAGTTCAAAAATATTTAGTTGATTTTAGTGTTTCAGATATTGAGATAATGTACCTAATTCACAAAATAGAAACTTATAATTATCACAAAATCAGGATAAAGACCTCTTGGACTTCCAAAGATGCATGATCCACTAATTCTGTAAGTCAATGTTTCAACCAATACTTGGAAATCACCTTGTTGGTACAAATATTAACGCTTTATAACTCTATAACTCTCTTGCCTTTTAAAGTTTGTGAACGATCTGTTAAACAAATTGTGTGGGTTTTTTTTTATACAGCAGTACAATCAGGATGTCATCTCAAGAGGAGAACCCTCCTTGCCCCGCGCCTGATATGCATTTCATTGGAAAGAAGGCCGATATTGTTAAGGCTGGCCGTGTGACGATGCGGGTGAATGGATGCAGAGATGTGCTTGTTGTGTACCACCAGGAGAAGCTTTATGCATTGGACCTGCGTTGCTACCGTAAGCTCTGAGCAAAGGAGAGCTGTGTGTGTGATTGGACATATAGTCCTAAAGGGAATGCCCAGTTGAAATACTGTATGGAATAACAGCATCTTTTTTTTCTTTTTGACAGATGCTGGTGGTCTATTACAGGATGGAGATATCGAGGTTGGCTTTTTCTGTTTTATAAGTAAAACATATTACATCTGATAGTAGCTGTGAATGGTTTTCCATTGCTTTTATTCTGCCTTGAAATAGTATTCAAAGTTTAAAGCAATACCATAGACTCAAGGATTTGGTATATACTTTTGCTAGGCACTGTGCATTACAACATTTAAATATGTACCATATTGAGGCTTATTTGTGTGTGAAATAGCTGTTTAGTTGTATATTTATATCATAGCTGTAGAAAACTAAGTTCTTATTGTAATACCAATTTTACACTTGTACCAATAATCTCCATTAGGACTTCAATGGACGGCCGTGCATTGTTTGTCCGTGCCACAAATACAAGATCACCCTGGCAGAAGGTGAAGGACTTTATGAAGCTGTGGACAATCCTACGATCAGACCACTGAAGACTCAGTGGCGCTCCAAGGGACTCAAGCAAAGGATTCATAAAGTTACTGAAGTTAGCGGGGATGTTTATGTTACCCTGAATGACTCCAGCGAGGCCATCGAGTCAGATGTCTACCAGACTGAGAAATACAGAACTGTTTCACTCGATGCACTGCCGAAACCCAAACACAAGACATAGAAAAAATACAAACACTTATTAAAACTTCTGTCTTATTTACAAACACTCTACTTCTTTCAAAGATAGTTTAATGATTTAACAAAATGTTCAGACTCCTTTTCTGATGCTATGTCAATATTTTCTCATTGTAATTTCGATCTGATTAATCTTTTAATTTTCACAGGGTTCAAACAAAGGAGAAACAAAACCTTTCAGAAAATTGATCAAATTTGCTTCAGGATGAAAACAAATGACTGAATCATTACAATTAAAGCCAATGATGCCTTCTTAAAAAAGTTTAATCTGTTAATCCTAAGGTATTTCTTTTGAATATGTAGAACAAACAAGGATATTTTACTAATTACATTTTACACTGTTTCTTAACATATTGCAGTTTTATTTTTCTTCCTTTGCTTTATTCTTCTTCCTTAAGCTTTTACTTGAATACAGAAACCATAAACATGCTTATTAGAAGAGATGTGTTCAAACAACAAACAGATCTTACATCTGTCGATCTGTGTAATATCGACAGCTTGCCAACAATTGTTCGACAAAATGTAATGTAGAAGTACAAATGATATTTTGACAATGTTTTTACATTTTGTATCAGTACAAACTGATCATTTTGCACAACAAACTTAATTTTAATTTGTTTAATATGTCTTGGCTTCTGTAAAAATAAGCTAAATTTTTATTGGACTACTTTTTGTTGTGCTTTCTGCATTCTTTCACCTCAGGAATATTTCCTTCAGTTTGTGCATTATAACATTTACTTCCATTCCAACGTTGTTCACCTAAGTTGTGTTTTTAAAACTTTGTACTGAAAGACATCCTAAATACTCTCAGCTGTTTACATTATGGACTTCTGTGAATGTATAAAAATCAAGTTTAATGAAATACATTTTATACTTTGATCTCAGGAGGTCTTTTCATTATCTTAGTCAAGGGTAAAGAGAGAGAGAAAAAATACCCACAATTCAAATGGTGACTAACCTTTCTGGTAAATGAGAAAGAAAAAATATATATATATATATATATATATGTCTGAAAAGGTCTATATTTTTAATAAACTATATCTCATTAAAAGGTGGATTAATTTAGCCATTTAGTCCCAAAATGTGGGTCCTGTTTGTGTGTTTAAATTACTTACAATGTTAAAGATAACTGTAAGTTTTACAATTTCTTTTCTAATGCACATTTTGCCAAACACATAAATGACTCTGATCACTGATTTTCCAGAGGTTTGGATAATTTGTTTATATCCCAAACAAATTATAGCTGGTATTTCTTATGTTGTAATTTTGCACTTACTGTACAGTTTCTTATTTCTATTTATTTTTTTATGTTTTACTGCTTTGGGAATCTGCATGCTTCCAGTTGCCTGCAATTCTTCTGCCAGTACATCTAGATTTTCCCACTTTCAATAAAGGACATTCCCATTATACTCTTTTGTTCTATCAAAGTGAGTCCAAGTATCAAAAAGGCAATGTAATATCCAGAAGTTGTTTTACATATGTGTGTTTTGATGATTTATGGAACTTGCAATTAGAATTTAAATTGGTTAATGTTTTGAATTCAGATGTCTAGAATTTGGGCTTGTAAAGCTATGCAATTTGAACAAATAAAAAATATACAGGAGCCTTGTATAAGAGATGGTTTCGATTATATTAGGCAACATGAAACTGCCTTAAATTTTCTGTCCTATTTAACTTTTACATTTTTATTATTTTTAAAGCATTTTCGTCAACTTTATTTGCTGGGTGATACTAACAAAATGTCTCAACTTGTTGTGCAAAATCAATCGTAGCGCTAGGTGGCAGCAGGGCGCCTCTCTTTCTTCAGTCTAACAGACAATAGAAGAAGAGGCTATGCTTGCGATCCGCCATAATAGAAAAGAAGAAGAGGTTTATGTAGTTTTTCCTCGAACCTGGATAACTTTAGCTAGATAAGACGTTGGCTACATTTTATGCGCTATAAGCTAATATTGTAATTCATCAGAGATGGAAATTAGCAGCAGATAAAGCTGGAAGAACATCTGTTCTCCTTTGGTTTCTAACAAATACTTTACGAAATGGCTTCAGGTCTGTCCTGCACATAATATGCCCCTTATTGGCAAACATTATGTTTTCGATAGTTGTAATGCTGGATCGTTTCTTTTGCATTGGGTTGATATTTGTCATGTTTTGTTTTTTTTTTGCAGAGGATGAATTGAATCTCCTGGTCATCGTGGTTGATGTGAATCCCATCTGGTGGGGTCAGCAAGGTCAGCGTGAGCCAGAGGTATCCTCTTTCTTATTTCTGATACCTCAGTCATATTTTCTACTCAGTAGTGATTAGGTAAATTATTTATTTACATATGGCATGTTAAGATCGAAGCAAAAGAAATACATTTGAACTAGAGTTTGAGATCACATAATTCAAAGTTTACCACTAATCTTGTTGTTTACCAGGATTAGTGCTAAACAACACTAATCCTGAAATTAGTCCATTTTCTATTGTCCATTTGAGGTTTTATCTTTAAAAATAAAGTAATTTATGTCAGCAAACAATCTATGAAAATTTATGTTTAATTCTAATATTTTAAACACAAATATCTGCCTGTCTCTGAGAACTGTATCCACTGTGTTTCTGTTTTTTAAGTTCACTTTGTGCAAGTGTCTGGATGCAGTCATGGTGATGGGAAATTCCCATATGGCAATGACAAGGACAAACAGGCTGGCCGTTATCGCTAGTCACTGTCAAGACAGGTAACCACAGTTCACAACATTATAAGAAACTTTTGTTTACCTTCCCTCTGGGATTAATAGTGTAATTGAAATTTGAGCCTGTCCTCCCAGCTCATCCATCCATCCGTCCGTCCGTCCGTCCGTCCGTCCATCCCCCCCCAAGCACAGTCTTGTGATTCCTTCAGTTTTTGTTGACTAAAAGACCTACATAACTTTATTTTGCATGAATAAATGTCTTTGCAAAAATGATACCAGAATCAGTTAAAATCTGTATTAATATTAGTAAAAAAAGTCTAATTATTGCAACTCCAGTTTTTTTTTTTTCTTACTGGATTGGACATTCTATTTATTCTTCTACATAGCCTTGCTTTTATAATATTTTATTGCCATGATTGATCCAGAAATTACATTAAACCTATATTGTGACAATTTAGTTTTCTTTTTTTGCTACAGATGTCTTTTTTTTAGTGTTTGGAACTAAAATGCTGGATATGTAATGTTTTATACCTTTCATCACTTTTGTCTTTCATCTAGTCACTTCTTGTATCCCAGTAAGACTTGGAAAAGTGGAGACAGTGGTGGGGATGAAATTTCCTCCAGCCGGGATGGAAAATACGAACTTCTAGCTGTCGCCAACAACCTCATTGCTGAAGAGATCAGGAATATTATGGCTAAAAGTGGGTAAAAAAACAACAACTTTGGTTTTAATAGCATGTGACTAAAGCTAATGTAAAAGGTACTCAGATTTGGTTGGTTGGTACCTTTTGTTTAATATTATTTTCAGCTATTTAATGATTCATTATTAAACATACTGGTGACTGCTGTGTGTCTTCTTCTTACAGCTGAAGTGACGGGGAATTCAACCGACACCCTGTTGGCAGGATCTCTTGCCAAAGCCCTCTGCTGTATCCTTTCAGTGAAATGTCTTTGATAATTCAGTATTCAGGAAATTGGTTCATCTAACAAAAACTGAATTATTTATATGTCATTACAGTCATGAAGTTTTATGACTGACTTCTCTGAGATAACCCTACGTGCAGCTTTGATTTGCTCATTGGGTCAGAAGAAATTAGTTTGTGTGAGCTGTTTTGCTAATTGTCCTTAAGACGTCACCATGCAGATATTCACAGGGTCTCAAAAGAGTTAGAAGGTAAAGTCAGATTAGACTGCCTCTATTTTTGTTTCATTATTTTCTTATATTAGAAACTACAAAGTTGCATTTTACTTTTTTTTAGTTGGACAGGAGATGAAGTCAAGGATATTGGTAAGATCTTATTTAATTCCTCACTTGGTTTTGTTTTTCCTTATCAGTTCAGCTGTTGGTACTCCCATGCCATTTTGTACCCATGAACTTAACAGTTTAGTTTTTTAAGCTGATTACAAATTTTGATTAATTGTAGCATTAAAAAGTACTAGAAATATCCAGCAATCGGAGGGTGTGGTGCTTTTTATCTGCAGTGTTCATTAAGCTGCTGATAGTGTACACACTGGACAGTTTTCCAGTCTGTCACAGGGTAACGCTGAGATACACAACCACACACACACACACACACGCATTTGTGGGCAATTTAGAGTGACCAACCTGTTGATTTTGGACAGTAGAAGGAAGCTAGAGTAACCTGTGAGAACTCAAGCAGAGAAAAAAACACATTAAGTAATTGTGTAGTTACTAAAAAACAAATTTACATGAATAATATGTAGCTCATAAAAAGCTAAAATCCTACATCATTTGTTCATAAAACTCTATGTTTCACCCTGTTTTTATTGATTGTAGTTCTGAATCAGTTCTAAATTGGTTGTCATACTTAGCTTCCCAAAAGCAGTTATGGTTAATAAATGCCATCTCATAATGGATGATCCTGCACAGGGACAAAATGGTGAAGGTGTGAAATCACCGTCTCTGTTTTGAGACTAATGTTTTGTTTTGCTCGTCTTGGTTAGGTGATAAAAGCAGCTGATGACTGCGCTCTCCAATACATGAACTTCATGAATGTGATTTTTGCTGCACAAAAGCAGGTAAAACTAAATCTCCCTGCTCTAGACTTTCACTAATGTATCTTTTCAATGGATTAAAAAACCCCTCCGTTTATATTTTTGCCAGAACATCCTGATAGATGCGTGTGTGCTGGACTCAGACTCGGGGCTGCTTCAGCAGGTACATCTTTGCTGCTGTGATACAGGCTTATTAACGTAGCATTACAACTGTAAAGGTGTAACTAATGACTGACAAAATATCAGTCAGTGGATATTAAAACAGAAAGTAGTACCACCAGGAGTGATGTTTATGTTTTAGGCTTGTGACATAACAGGAGGCTTGTACCTGAAGATACCGCAGAAAGTAGCCCTGGCTCAGTACCTTCTGGTGAGTGTTTCTGCTGTTTGCTGTGGCTTACAGTGGTTGCAGTTTGAAGGTAAGAGTCAGTATGTGTGTGTTTTGGGAACAGTGGGTGTTCCTGCCCGACTCGGAGCAGCGCTCCCAGCTGGTGCTGCCGCCGCCTGCCCACGTGGACTACAGAGCTGCTTGTTTCTGCCACCGTAACCTCATCGAAATCGGTTATGTCTGCTCTGTTTGTCTGTCGAGTGAGTAGCGTATGCCGGCAAGTGCATTTCAGAGACATAATGTTATATTTGTAGTGATGATTTTTCTCGTTTGCTTTCAAGTATTCTGCAACTTCAGCCCTATTTGCACAACATGCGAGTAAGTCTGTTACTTTGACTTTACCATATTGTCAGGTAAAATATATATATTTACTTTATAGTTTGCTTGGCAGTAATGGTTAAAAATCTGTTTGTTCTTAGGACGGCCTTTAAAATCCAGCTACCTCAGATGGTCAAACCTAAAAAGAAGAAATTGAAGCAAGCAGCTTGATGACTGTTTTGATTTTCTCACTGCCATGTAGGCAAATCTGTTTTTGACAAGAAGCAGCCCCTGATCCAAATGACCTCGTTACTGAAACTTCCTGGGTAAAATGTATTTGCTGTTAGAGCAAAGATTTCCTGGATACCTTTGTCAAGTCGAACATGTGGAAGATTCTTCTTATTCTTGTCTCTGGAAAGCAAGAAAAACATAATAAAAGACCCAACACACCCAGCACAAGGAGTGTTTTAATGGACATTTCTGGATTTTACAGCCTTGTTTCTATAATTGATTTTAACAATTTAATCTGCAGAAGAAGCTCTTCGGTCTCACTGCTACGGAAATATTTAGTCTCTTCTGCTTTGTCGAATTTACTACTGAAAATAAAAAAATCCACCAAGAGCTGATTCACTGTAACTTCACCAATATGAAATACGCTATGTAAACGTCATCCTCAATAATATGTGAAATTCCTAAACAACTTAACAAGGAATCATGCCAAACAACAACCAGTTATACATCATCTCTGCATAAACTGGTCACTGGTATTTCTAAAAATATATTTTGGCTATAAAATCACAACTGTAGTAGTTTATCCATTTAACACACCATCATTTAATCTGAAATATTTTTTATAGGTAATAAAAACTATAAAATATTATGATAATATAATATTGAATAAAATGTATTTATTTTATTGAATGAAATGTATTTATTGCAAAAATTCATCACTTCATACAAGTCAAAATGTTTTACTTGTTTTCTTCAAGAAAACTATTTATTCAACCAGAATAATCATATGTACACACAGGATAAGAATTACTGAAGCATCCCATCTTTAATAACCATGACCATCTTCTGTCACGCTCCCAAGAGAAAAGAAACTTCAATCCAAAAGCCGGCCTCTTTAAACATGTGCAGAAGAATGTATGCAGATCTTAATCATAGGTTCAGTGTGATCCCCTTTGCTGCAGCACTTTAACTTTGACATATTCCATTCTTAGTCATTGTATGGAGAAAGTGTTCAAGATTTTCATTAGGAAACTGAAAAATAAAAATAGATCCAAGCTTCTGCTGTACAGAGTAGAAAACACTCAGGAGATCTGGAATAAGGTTGTGTGGATTATCGCTGGACTGGAACAATGTTGCACCTGAAAAAAACCCCCCCCAAAAAACTGTGATGTTAACAGTTATTCTAATAACAACTAGACTCACAAACTGCTTCTGCTGCCTACATAAGACAGAATGACAGTTTTTGTGTCGCTTTGTGCACTCACCCAAGCAGACCCCTGCCGGACCACCGCTGTGGAGTCAGGCTCATCTGAACCTTTTGGCCATCTCTGATCACAGCGACCCGTAAAGGTTTCTGACAACGAACATTATGCTGCTGTTTACATCGGCTGATAGGCATGTTCAGAAAGTACAATCATGGTAAAAGCAATCAAATTTACATTGTTTTTGAAAGTAAAGTAAAATAAAACATGAAAACTGAATTACTAAGCTACAGCAAACTGCAAGATCATTAATACTTAAAACAATTTATTTTTCAATATAAACAAGTGAAATCAAACTAAACTTACTCCTTCACTGTGTTGCACCACTGCAGCAATATTCTGCAGGTTCTGAAAGTTGTTTGTGTTCACAGAGCCAAACTCAATGACTTCATCTCCTACTTTGAGCCCCTGTGAGAAAAAAAAAAAACAATCATGCTCAAAGAAATTGAAACATTACACATGAATGTCAGCATAAATGTTGGTTTATCTGAAGGTTTTACTACGTTAAAGAGCAGAGAAAATGTTCCTCACAGCTCCAGAAGCAGGTGAGCCGTATGTGACGGCATCCACTCGAGCAAAGGGAGGAGGCAGAGTGACCTGCTCCTCCATCGGCTCCTCCTGGCTTTCTGTCCTCGTCCCGTTCCCGCTTGGCTTTCTCTCTAGCGTGGAGCTTGTGCAGAGCTTCTTCTATCTCTACCATGATGGCTTTGTGGTCATTTTGTAGGCCTGAAACACCAACAAAACAAAAGCCTAATAGTTTAAATGCAAGAATAAACATCACAGTTGAAGTGCTGTGAAGAATAATAATGTTCTCTTTTCAAAGAGAAAGCCAAGCAGCAGAAACTGACAGCTAACCAACCATTGTATTCTAGCTAGTAGTATTCTAGTTTCACATGGGAAAGTGTTTCAAACAGGAGGGTCACTTATATCATTTGAAGAGCCTTGCAAAAGTTCTCTAACTGTTTGAACTGTCCTACAATATCCTGCAATAAACCTTTTGTGATTTTATGTGGTAGGCCAACACAAAATAGTACACTATCCTTTAAGGGGAATGAAAATTATGCATAATTTTATACATAATTTTTTTTTTTACAAATGAGTCTGAAACCAATGGTGGCCATTCATATTCAGCCCCTCTTTCTCTGAATTATAGCTACGTACATCTCACGATTGAAATCTCTGTCCCCTCGTCTTTGTAAAGTTCACAATATTGCCAAAGATACTTATTCACCCATTCAAATAATTGACTGTAGGTATTTCAGTCTCTTCCTGTGTAGCCTGTTGGGATGTTGTCATCTATAAAATAGGTCTGGTTGTAAAATGTTCTTGTTACTAAATGTTCCACAGTCAACTGTTAGTGGTATTATAAAAAAGTGGAAGTGATCGGAAACAATAGCAAGTCTCTCCAAAGTGGTTGGCTAAATCACAGCATGGGACCAGCAGAGTCTGAGCTGCATAAAACACCAGAGTTCACCAACTCTCTGTAGTATAAATAGCTACAGAATTTCAAACTTTATGTTCTTCAGATTACCTTAATGGATGACTGTGCAGCTATACCCAAGCAATACATCACCAAGTGCAATGTAAAGTATCAGATGAAGTTGTGTAAAGCACATTGGCACCAGACTCTACAACAGCGGAGAGCTGTACTCTGAACTGATTAATCATTTCCCTCCGTCTGGCAATGCAACTAGACAACTCTGCGTTTGGCTGTTTCCAGGAGAACAACACCTGTCTGACTGCTTCATGTCACATGCAAAGTTTGGAGCAAAGGGGATTGTAGTGTGAGGCCGGGTACCAATGCACAAAGCAAGGTCCATTAAGATATGGAGGAGAGAGACTAGTGTGGACGAACTTCACTGTCTGCACAGAATCCAGACCTCAAGAGCAGAAACTGCAACTCATGCCTTCTTGTCCAACATCAGTGTTTGACCTCATAAAAAGAATCTGTTATAACCGCAAAGGATGGTATGATATGTGGATTAAGCATGAGGATGTCATTCAAGTTCGTTAGGAAAAATGAGCGAATACTTTCGACAACACAGTGTAGTTCAAGCTCAGAAAGACTGAATGGAAAGTAAACTAAACTTGCGAGACGATTGAAATGGCTGTAGTTCACCCAGGAACTGCTTATAGAGAAACACAAAGACAAACAGCTCCTTACATGATATATTGTGCCTCGCGTCCCTGATCGTGTACAAATTAACATCTGCTCGGGGATAACCCTCAGCGTCAACCAGAGGACCCTCAACTCCGACACCTTGCTGTAAACAACAGGAGAAACAAGTTCAGCGCCGCGCTGGGCTAGATAACTCCACCGAGTGTGGGCCCAACTTACGTCTTCTAAAACGTCGTGGTAAGCCTTTATCTGCTCTTCAATTTCATCTTTCTTTTTAATAAGGTTCTTCACGTCATCCATTGTTATTTCAAAGCCCTCGGCTCTGTTTTCTCCTGTCATCTTCATGGCTGCTAAACCATCCTCTCTCTTCCGGCTACAAGCGTTCCTATGACGCTACTTCCGGTGCAGCGACCCCAACTGTCCAAATGTAGACACTACCAAAATATAAAACCTTTTACTTACAGAAAGCAAAACATATAATACATTTGTACATTTTTATTATTACTCTCGTGTAAACAAGACGCGATTCTTTAGTGGCTTAATCAGCTAAAATAACATTTTGGGGAAAGTTAGTGTGTCTTTTAATATAACTGACTGTCTTCATGATCAAGAGTAGATATGGCCAGAGTAGAGTTACGACTGCATGTCCAAGCAGGTTACAGCTGTTTCTTTAAAAGCATATCTTCCTCGGTGCAGCACCATCTGGAACAGACTGCACTTTGATCGATCTGCTGCATCTGATGAGCAGATGTCATGATGCTCTAATCTTTTTGATAGCAAGTGTTCCACAGGAAGTGAGCTAACAGGTATATTAGACGTTCAAAATAGTATCTCTTTACAAACTTAAACTCTTGCTGTGTAAACTGTTATTAGCTTAATTTAGTTTAATCACTGAAAATGTAATATTTAGCATAACATTTATGTTACAGTAGAGTGGACGAACCTTTGTCACCTGTGTACGTAAACTACATTCCACAGCTGCTTTGCATTTCTTGGTAAGTTTTCTATTGTAGTCAAGGTTCCTTCAGGTCTGGCTACTCCATATTGTTAGTCTTGTTGGTATGAAATAAAATTATGCTTCCTTTCTGTTTTGTATGGTGTTGTTTTGTTCAAACACCTATTTCAAATTTAATTCCTCTTTGGCCTCTTACAAAGTATTTAGATTTATCCAAATATGATTTCCATTTCCTCTTCATGTTTGTCATTGTTTCCTCTTCTCAATAAATTTAAACCTGCATCTTGTTCATAAAGCTGACGTATCTCAGGTCAGCTCTCTGCTCTGCAGTTAGTCTAAACTTATATTTTATAATAGCAAAAATGGTCAAACCAGGGTAAAATTTAAAATCAGTCACACAATCTGTAAATCAAATCGCTTTAATCTATAATTTGATTCAATTATTGAACAAAAATATAACTTTAATTTTCTTCATAAATCAACAACTGTAAACATCTTTTGTACACCATCACATATGGAAATGTGTTACACAAAATTGCAAAGGAAAACATTTTATAAGTTAGACAGCTCTGAGAAACCTTTGTCACAAACATCCCCTTGTAAACTTGTAGTGGTTGATACTAGTTCACATTTTGACCTGTCACCATAAAGTCATTGCGGTACATGACATAAGGGAAAACATTTTGTGTTCAGCACCTTTAAGTGTTAGAAGTGCCTGTGTGTTAATGCATAAAACTAAGCTGGCATGTGTTTTAATGACCTCAATAAAGTTAGAATAACTTGATAAAGATATTTTGGCCCTTCAGATGCCTCAGGACAAATGTGTCCCAAGTTTCCTTCAAGTTTTCCTTCATCCTCCTTTCTTCATCTCATGAGTCACGTCTCTTTGTTTGGAAACTTGTGCAAATCTGTCAGCGGAATGTAGATCTCGTTTGTCCAGCAGCGTTCGTCTGTTAGTGCTGATCATGAGGTACCACACCAGGGGGTTCTGATGCCTCTGGTGGGCTCTCAGACCGTTTCTGTTAGAGCTTCACACTCAGACTACTGTTCCTCCTCCTTCTGTTGGGATCCATCCTCAGCTGAAGAGGTCACGACCTCAGAGGCCTCCGTCTGAGCCGTTATCTCCTTCTGTACCTTATCGAACTGGCTCGTTGCCTCATCCAGCTGGGAATTAACTACTTGGACCCACTTCTGCAGCTGCATGTTCAGAGCATCCACACCTTGGTGCAGCTTCTCCTGCCTTCCTTGCAGCTCTTCCAGCAGCTTCTGAGTGCCGTTGGCCTTCTGCTGCCTCTTTAATGCAGCAGGAGTGCGCTGACCTCGCATGTAGCCGTCAAACTGCTCAGGACTGAGGTTGAGTGCTGGTCCATCCAGCTTCTCAATGAAAGCCACCGCACAGGACTGAAGCAGAGGACAACGACAAGCTTGGGTTATCTCCCCAACTCTGCGGTGTATGTAAGGACTGAGCGCTTTCAAACACAACTTACCAAGTTTGTGAAATAGTAGCCGCTCTCTCCAGCCATGAGGCTGTGAGGGAGGCCAAAACGAATCATGTACTGCATGTTGGAGTGGAGGCGAGGCGGATTGGCTTTCAGCACCACATACACCAGGCTCGTCAGGAAGTCATCCGCGTTTGCAGGCTCATTGTTGGAGGTGGACAGCGCTTCAAAAATGTGCTGACTGCACTTTGACACACAGGCTAGCTTGTCCTGCGGCGCTCGCTTGGCATCCATTTCTATTATGGCTGATTAACAGGAAGAAAAAAAGATAAATGAACCATGACAATATTTTAAATCCCTGGTTCTCAGGCATTTTATAACAAGACCCACAATGATATTTCAAACCGTGTCTGCCACAATATGTTGGACTTCTAATTTTTTGTGTTGACTATAGAAAAAACTATTAACGATAACGACGGCTATTTTGGTTGATTCGCTCCACATTAGTTTAGTTATTAATTTACTAAATTGTTTCAAATTGTTGATAGTTACTAATATTTCCTCTGAGAATCAATTGTACCACATTTTGAGAACCATGGCATATCAAATTATTTCAATGCATTCACATGTCTTTAACTTTATTTAGTTGCTTAATGTTGTGACATTTAAATAGTTAAGCAAAGAGATGGACAACACTTTTACTCAAGTTAGTTAAAGACTGAAAGCTTCCAAAGGTCCACAATAAAGTCAATAAATGAGGCAAATCACCTGTGATGGCAGGCAGGAAGGGGTCGCCTGTGACTGGGGTGTCTTCATCCGGAAAAGGCACACTCAGCATCTGTGGTGTGACCCAGTTTAGGGAGCTGAAAAGGAAAATGATCAATGAGAATCAAGATTTGAGAGCCAATGTTTAAAGTGCTCCTACAAAATTACCAGTTTAAAATGTACACATTTTCAAACTTCAGACTTTGCAACCTAGTTTCATGTATGCAGAGAAAAAAAACATAAATGAATAGGCCGATGTAAAGATCATCCAATTGAGGGCTTTCCACATACACTTTTTTATGCATATGGAATCAGAGTGTAGAATTTTAGATTTATATTTTAATTAGCAAAAAAATGAGGTCTGAGGAAGAGGAAAGATAAAACCTTTTTCTGTATTCTACTTTATTAACATATCAAAACCTGAAAAATAATTCAAACTAATTCAATCTTTTTCCAGACTGTGAGGAAACCCTCTGTTTATAACAGAAGGGATGAACGCCGCTAATTACATTCAGAGATGAGTTACTGATTTCTTAACCGCGTTACCGTATTCGGCGCTGAAGAGCCAGGTCCTTCTGTTCATCATCACAGCTGTCATGGCAGAAAACCCATTTGTGCAAACGAGTCATTATAAGCTTCTCCACATGCTCCATTATCTGAGTGACCTGAGTCTCTGGGAAGCCTGAAAACAAAAAGAGACTACTAAACATCTTTCTTCTAAATTTAAGAAAAAACAGATCCGAACAAACTGCAACAATTGTACTCACTTCTAAAATATTCAGCAAAAGACTGATAGAAATCCTGGACAAGGTCCGACTGCTTCTGTATTTGCAGATTCTGAAAATGGTGCCAGGCTTTGATAAGGATGTCACTTTTTAAAAAGGAAGCAACTATAAGTATAGATACTTGTGGACATAGTTACATGATAAGCCTCCATTGTGTTAAGGAAAGCTGTGCAGCGGGACTTGCAGACGCTGAGAAGATGGACTCCGCAGGATCTTTAGAAAACCAGTGAAGTCTCCAGGCTCAAGGCTCTCATAGGCTTTTAACATCTTAGTGTGACTTTCAGAGGTCTCTGGAAAGACAAAGAGTGGATGCAAGGTCAAAAAATCATCCACAAGATTATTTCTGCAAAACTGCACATTATCATCTCATTTAGAAGGAGTAGGAGTTTTCCAACAAAACAACCACAAACTTTAATGAGAATAATATTAACCTACTATAACCAACAAGCAAAACGCTATGCGAGGAGGAAAATCTGAACCCATCATTCTGACAACCTACCTGTTAGCAGACATATAACGACCTGATAGCCTTTAAGTTCGTATTCCATTATTTTTATATTTTATTAAGAATACAGTCCAGCCTAAAAAGAAGCTTAGCAGCTTAGAAGACCAACCTTGGGGTTTTGGAGGTGAAGAGCTGCCCCAGAACAGCCGCCTCACTGTGCTTATTCGTCGACCCTTCTCAATGTTTTTCTTCTCCTCAAATTTGGAGAATGTGGGTGGGGCTCCATCGCTGCTGGGTCTGCAAGGAGGATAATACATCAGAATCATGTTTTAAACAGAAAAGCTGATGGTGTGTCAAAAGTAAATCGTCCACCTCGTGTCTTGTCTTTGTGATCCGGGTGGGCGTGATCTCTCTCTCCAGCACTTGGAGCAGAAGCCTTTCCACGCTGGGTTTCCATAATACCCACAGGCGTTCTTGCAAAGCAGCTCCTCCTGGGAAACTCTGAGCCCTCTTTGTTTGTCTGTCCACATGATGGCACTTTCTTAGGTAACCTTAATAGATGAATCATAAAGAGGTGTTAGGAAGAGGAATTAAGTGGCAAAATATTGACAGAAACCGATGTATGAACTCTACACCCAGGCCTAATACATAGTGTTCAGGAAAACCTTTCATATAATTTCAGATTCCAACTTTGATTTATTTTAAACTCAAAGGACAGATGGAGAGGTGGACAAATGGATAGAGGAATGGGTGGATGGTTAGATGGATAGAGAAATTAATGGGTGGACAGACATGTTGGTTGATAGATGGACACATAAAAAAATGGAAGGAATAATGGGACAGAAAATAATTATTTTTCCAGATTTTTCCTTTCTTTTTCTCATTCATGTTTACCTGATAAATGCCCGATACACTTCTACTTTCTAGTATGATGTAGCACTGAGGTTTTTATTCAGATTAGACAGCTACATTACCTTTGATAAATAAAAAAGATACATTTAAGTAGCTCTAAAAGTGACGTTTAAGAATTAAGATTTATTTTGTAAGAAACAGACAGAATAATCTGCTCCAGTTATTACAATAAGACAAAATATGACTAAATTAAGATATGATCCCATAGATTTTACATCTGACTTAAGTTGTGTGGGCCGTAATACAACTTTAGATTTGTAGAAACAAAGAGTTGTAACAATTTTCATCATCATAATAAAAGGAAGCATCAATACACTGCTATATTAATCATTTTCAGCAAGAAATTGGTTAATAGAGTTTCAAATTTATAAGATAAGTGCCAGTATTTTTTTACTAGTACATAAAATGAGCCCTAACATAATAACTACTGGATTAATCCTGAGCAGGCCCCACTTTTGCAAGCTCTTATTTCATACATCTGTTAGGGTAACATTTATAATATTGCAGCTTATTTTTATTGCTTTATTCCTCTGAGAGAAACTAGGGGTAATAATTTTGTTCTAAATTTGAAAATACTCGTGTTGCAAACCCTTTTTGTACTCCTGTCTGTTCCCCAGTCTTTTCATAATCTGTTGGAATCAGCTTTGTCCAGTTATTGAGTTTATAAAATCTAAAATCTCTTAATCTCAGCCTGGTTGTACAAAACACAAATTCAGGAATGTTTGTTGTCTCCACTTCACAAGTTGCTCCAATTAAGATTGAATCAGAACAACGGTTCATCAAGCTGTCTAAAACAGGCAAGGATTGCCAATGTTTTTTTTTTTTTTGACAAAGTGTAAAAAAGCATTGTTACTACTGCATTATTGGTGTAACAAATGATAATCAGGGCTTTAGTTTTTATGGAAAATATGCATGTCTCTCAATAAATTAAATCATTGAAATGTTTATTTATTGATGTAATTCAATTCAAAAAGTCAAACTAATATGCCCTGGAACACAAGGTGATTTCAAGGGTTATTTCAATTATTTTAACAGGTATTGCTGGCAAATAGCTGAAACCCCCAATTTTTCTTTCTCGGAGCATTTTAAAATTATAGAAAACTAATTTATGACTATGTCCTCACAATCATGGGGACGACTTGAGAGCTGTCATGCAGTCAGCGACAACCTTCACTAGGAGGGTGGCCCACTAAAGTTTGCATTTCATTTGGAAGCCATGGTCAAAATTGGAAAGGAGAAGTGGAGATACACACAATCCAAGTTGCTTGAGGTCAAGTGTGAAGTTTCCACATTCAGTGTTGATTTGGGGTGACATGTCATCTGCTGATGTTGGTCCACTATGTTTAATCAATTCCAAAGTCAGAACAAGTACCAAGAAATTTTAGAGCACTTCATGCTTCCTTCTGATAATAAGCTTTATGGCTTTTCTGATTTCACTTTCCAGCAGTACTTGGCATCTGCCAACAGGGCCAAAGACCCCAAAAGCTGGTTCAATGACCACAGTGCTGCTGTGCTTGATTGGCCAGAAAACTGTCCTAACACAATAATCTTCAGAGAATTGTCAACATAAGAAGGTCACCCTCAAAGTAACCTGGGTTTCCATTACATTCTGCAGAGCAGGGGCTGATCGCCTCCATGCCACGCCGCACTGATGCAGTAACTCGTATAGAAGGAGGTCCAACCAGGATAGATATTTATTGAGGTGCACCTGTACACTCAACCTCAGACAGAAAACATGTCAGAAGCAACTTGAAAATAGTTGTAAGTTATAGAACTTTTAAGATTTTCCTGGCAACATTTCAAACTACAAATAAATTCTACGGGGTTTTGCAAAAGCCTAAACAAATTTAATGCAGATTCTCTGGTTAAATAGCAAGTGGAAGCTCCATGAATCTTAGTTTAGTATGAGAATTGGCGTTAGCCGTTTGCTAATCGCTGTAAAGTCAGAGCGACTGACTGTCAGCTGACGGTGCTGGAGCTAATGCTGACTGACTCAAAGCAACACCTCAACCTTTGCATAAAACAATCAATAAATCCGTCAGTAAATCATTGCTGCTCACCTGTCACTCAACGAGCGGGAAGAATCATCCAAGCTTCAGCAGGCTTCTTCACTTAAAGAAAGGTTTCTGTCATAAACTCTTCATAATTCACTCAACCTCAGTAACAACCTTTAAATAAGTCGATAAATGACACGGAGATGCCTGAGGATATAAAATACCAATAAGGAAAATGTTGCGTGCCAACGAAAAGTTAAGCAGATCTGACGCAGTCAGAAGTTCGACCACTTCTGAAACCTGTGGAACCGGAAGAACGTAGGAAGGAAACGCTGTGAAGAGTGAGACACTTCAACATAAAATTATGCTTTCAAAATAAAAGTTGTAATGTGCGGTCGCTTCTTTAATCTGCCACAATTACCCCCAAAAATATCTCGTTACAATTAAAAATAACTAATCTTTACGTTAGATGAATAAAAAGTATTCCAATTGACTACTTATGTCTCTGTTAGATCATGGTCTTTTTATGATTGCATTTTATTTTGAAATTCCTGTTAGACATTCCTCTGCCAATGAAGAAGGCTTGACATTTAGAAGACAGGAATTTATTAAGACTCAAAAATGGTCATTATTCTGAGAACACTTCACGTTTTCTGTGATATTTATTCAAAGTTGGTCATTAATTCTTATTTGAAAGCGGATCAAATATGCTGTTTTTACGACCAATATATTCCTGATGACAATAACCATAACACCAAAGTGGAGCTTAACTCTGTAAATGTATTAACAGTAGGAGAAATTTAATCTGAAATTAAAATATAAAAACAAAGCAAAAGACATATGACAAAAATTGAAAAATGAAAAAAACAAAATGTCATTTGACATAAAGAAAAATAGACAGAGAATTAAAAAAAAAAAACACGAGAAAATTTCAAACAAAACTTTCAGATGTCATTTACAAGCTTTAAGGTTCTTTGGTTCTTGCCAAATAGATTTAATCTTTTTGATTCTGACCTTTATTTTTGTAACATCCTGAATATTGGAGGTTTTCACAAAAGGAACTATTTTGTAGAGGTTCTGTACTCTACATTATATATAGAAGTGAACATATTTGTATATTATGTGTGCTATTAATACTTTAAGGTTGCACCTCAATCTGGCATACTTTTTCCTTCCACTAAGTTTTCCATTAATACAGCGATCCACTTAGGGAAATGTCTTTTTGGCTTACCCTCCCATGTGGAGGGTGCTGCGGTCTTTGAAGCACCCTAATGGTTGTGAATACACAATGAAGACCATTAAATTTAATTTTTATTGGTACATAAAAATCTTAATTCAAAGAGGATTTAAATATTGTTTTTTATACCTATAATAATCATAACAATAATCTCCGGAAATATATCACTCTATGGGCAGTGATTCTATATATTAGTTTAATATCTTGGACTGAAAGTGAAATGACTAAATATTTTTCGTTGCATCTTAATTTTCCTACAATCATGGTCAATTAAGCTTTTAATTTGAAACGTTTGACCGGAACACCCCCACTTTATTGTATCGTTGCTAAGCAACGAAACGCTTCGCTAGTAAACATTTTGCCCCAACGTTTTTTTTTTTGTTTTCGTTCCTGCCGCAAAACAGCCAAATAATTTGATCAGTTTAAGCTTGAAGTTGAACAGATTGAACTTGGAAGAATCTGGAAGAAACTCTTCAAAGTTCATCATCGAAAAGTTAAGAGTGTTTGGTCTTCTGGCATCATGTCAGCAAGCAGCGAGTCCTCCGAGGAACCAAGCTTGACGAGTGCAAAAGAACAGCAGATCAGTGAACATGCAGGTGAGGAAGAAAATGTCCAAACAACATGTGACATAAGCAACATGCATGGGCAGTCTCAAGTCTACACAGCAACCCAAGACACACTTTTCTCAAAGGAGGCAGCTCGTCCTGCAATGCATGTCTTGGTAAGTAAGCCTAATGAAATATTCAAATGTATAATAACCTCAGAAATTCAGAGAGTGAAACTAAGCCTACATACAGACAGTTTGATATATTTAAAGCGGTTTTTTTCCCTGTTCATCTCGATGGTTACGGTTGGCAAACTAATGAAGACCCATAATTTGCTTAGAAAATAAAAATATTACATGACAGTCATAAGGTTTTAGTTTACCTCATCATAGTCGGGATACCGAGTCCTCAAGGTAGCTCTGCCTGACATGTGAGCGTTTTGGGGTGGGCAATTAAGGGGTTAAAGGAGATAGCCATTTCAAAGGTGCCATATCAAAGTAGAATAATGGAAAGTTAGGTGGAATGGAAAAGTGTAGTTGAAAAGGTTATTTTTGAATTGGTTTTCATTAGCAATAAGAATCAAAATTAACAGGAATAATCACTTGAACTATATCCCACTGTCTGTAAGCTTATATTTACATATTTGTATGTTCTGAATAAAATTATATAAACAATTCCCGAGATGCAACTGTGTAAAAGCACAGAAAATATGTAATACAAATATTCCATTTATCATAATAAAATATAATTTCAACTTTTATTGGTTCTCTTCTTGCTCTCATTGAGTCACTGGAGAGGGTCTTCGGGATGAATCCTGTCCTCCCCATCTACAGTCTGCAAGACAGCAGTCAGCTTATTTTCGTCTATGCCTCGGCTCATGTTGGGGTCATATTCAATCACACCTTAAATTCCCAGCACATTCTGCAGGTAAAAACACACACTGGGTATTCAAGTTCTCCCAAGTATCAATAATTATTTAATTTGAGGATTACAATGTGGTGAAAGTATCATACAAACAGCAAAAGTGCTCAAAACCCAATACTACAACATGCATATCAGGGTTATTTTTATTATATGTCACTGCAAAGCAATAGACAGTGGGTTTTGAGCTGATGTGGCTTTCTAATATAAATTAGAAAATGATTTCAGTTGTAGATCTGGCTGTATTCTTAATGTTGTTGCCCTGCTGAAAGGTGAATGTCAGCCTCAGTGTCAAGTCTTTTTCAGACTACCACAGGTTTTCTTCATGTTTTGATCGAAAACATTACATTGCAGTTGAACGCTTATGGTCAACTGCACCATACTGCATCATGATCCTGCCACTACCAGCTTGATGATGTGTAGCATAATATTATGGTATGTTCAATATTGTTTCGCAATCTGGCTAAAAAGTTCAATTTCAATGCAATTTGGTTCATGTCAACCTTACAGATGTTCTCTAACAAATCTTATAGGTCTTCTCAGAATAGCTGGATCTATACTGCGATCAAATCCCGCAGAGAAAAACTCAGTTTAATAACAGGGTGACTTTGTGTTGTGAATTACATAAAATATCAATCAATTACAATGAGGTTTTTGGTTGGAATATGCCAAATGTGAAAAGCCAAAAAACTTTATGTAATATGAATGCTTTTGGAATATATTATAATGCAGTAAAGTGTCACAAACATGTTAAGGTTTGAAACAGGATGTTTAACTTTGCAGTTAGGATTTCAGATGAGTCCAAACCAGGTCGTAACCCCTTTGAAACAGACCACAGCTTCAAAGAGTGCTAGCTTTATGACAATCCAATAATCAGGAAACAGGAAGTTATTTTGTTTAATTCCAGTTGTTGCCGCATCATCATGCAATATCTTGGTCTAACAAAAACATTTTGAGCCCATGCACATTTGTTTGTTTGTGTATTTGTTTATTCATTAACATGTTTATTAATCCACTGGTTCAGTTTTGAACCAGTGGAATAATAATCTCAACTGCATGGTGAGATGTTTTATCGTCTTTAGGGTCACTCCTGTCCCATCTCATGCATGTGTGTGAGTGAGGACAGACGCTGGATAGCAACAGTCGACATAGGGCCAAGGAACATGGTGATTATATGGGACTCCTACTCTGGGTAACGCTTCATTTTTTAGTAGACATAGGTATTCCTTGTGTCCTGTCCTGACTATGATTCGTGAGGCTAATCTTGTTTGTGATAAATCTTCCAGTATTCCTGTGAATACATTGTTTGAGTGCCACCCTGGCAGCTGTGTTGCTGCTCTAGGGTTTTCAAGCGACACAAAATACCTAGCAACTCTTGGGAATGCAGAATTTCAAGTGAGTATGAAAGAATAAGTGTTGACAGATTTATTAACAAATAGCAAATATTAATAAAAAGCGTTTGAAAGCTGTATTTTTAATCAAATGGTGTTAGTGAGAAACCAGGTCCTGGTCATTTTGAAAGCGGTTTACATAGTAACATTATCAATGCAACCTAAATAGTACTTTTTTTTCTTACTGGATTTGACAACACTATTCACAATGTGCATCTAATTATCTTTTATGATTGTACCAGAGTGTGCTTATTTGGGATTGGACCAGTACAGAACAGAAATGTCTCTGCCAAGCTGAACTCAATCCCAAACATGGTTTTCAAGTAAGCATGCTTTCTTTTCTTCAATCATCTAAATCCTGTGTTTTGTATCGATGAGGTATTGGATTATAATGTTAATTTATTTTGCAGGATCACATCATCTTTAACCCAAATGATAGCACTCAGCTTCTCAGCGGCAGTAAAACTCACATGTTAATCTACAAATGGGTAACTTCACATGATCGCTTTTTGGAAAACATAAATATACAGTTGGCATTAAAAAAATGAGTGTATCTAAAACTTTTTGTCTTTTTTCAGGACAGCGAAGGCTTGGAGTACTTTGCACTGTACCTCAAGAAAGTAAACATATTTGTTGAAAGTTTATATTTAAACTATTGTTTGCATGTTTTATCTAAATGATGTTTTCATATGTTGCAGGTCACCCCTGCAACTGATCCAGATGTATTTGCTCAGCTTACTACCGATCCCAGTAAAAGCATCCCCTTTGCTGACTTGTGTCTAAGTCGTTCAGTGTTTCACTGGAAAAAGAATCAGGTCCTGAAAGCCATAGGAAGCTCGATCGTGGTGTGGGACATTGGTAAAAACTTGATTGAAAAACAGACCCAGTCCTTTGGTAGAATCAAGACAATCCACATCCAACAAGAGCCAATCACTGTTCTCACCATAACTGATACGTACGCAGAGCCGTGAATATTCACTGTGTTTGACATTTACTTGTACCTCAAATTGACCTTGTAACCAGTTTGTTTATGTCATCTAATCTTACAGTTTTATAGTAACTGGTGACATACAAGGTAATGTCCGGTTTTATGATGAAAACTTCCTGCTTGTCAACTGGTACACCGATTTCAACCAGGATCCCGTAGTATATATCTCCTTTTCCAAGGAATTACCAAAAGACAATGATGAGGAGGACTATTTTCAGGATGTGGACCCGGTGATTATCAGGTAGTAGATGTACAGTCTAATGCATCCTACTCTGTTTTATCTGACAAACAAAATGCCAATACTACAGACCCGAGCACAAGTAGCCATACCTCTTAAAATCTTTCAAAGTTTTTAATGTTACAAACAAAAACTGCTGTTTCATTGATTTTATAAGACAAACCAACACAAAGCAGCAGACGAATGAAGTTGATGGAGGGGAAAAAAACATGATTTAAAAAAAAATGTTTAAAATAAAAACTTGATGAGAATAGCATGTATTTGTACTCCAGAGGCAGTAGAGCCACCTGTTTCTGCAGTTACAGCTGCATACATTGTTAGGTAGTTTCTAGTTTTAAGCATTGAGAGGCAGAATTTTTTTTTCATTCTTTTTTTCAAAATAGCTCAGATTGAAAGGCAAGCTTATGTGAGCATTAATTTTCAAGTGTTACAATATAGTCTTGATCCAAGTTGCTTTACAACATGCATTCAGTGTTATGGAAATTATTCCATTGCAGCTTTTATGTATTCTTAGGGTCATCATCCTACTGGACAATAAACGTCCACCCTAGCCTTTAGTTGCTTCTCTGCTTAATGATCCCTTACCCTCCCTGCCATTTAAGGTGGAATCACAGGTCTTGGTAGGTTTTCAGATGTGCCAGGTTCCTTTCATTGTTAGATAATGAATTAAACAGAGCTCTGTGAGATGTTCAAAGCTTAGGATATTATTTTTTAACCCCTTTTAACATCTTTCTCCCTGGCCTGTCTGCAGCAATCGTTGGTCTTCATGATGCTATTTGTTCACAGTTTTCTCTAAGGAACTTCTGAGGTCTTATGGATTTATGCTGAAATTAGTCATTTTCATTCCAACTACTTGGTGTTGTTCGATCACATAAAATCCCAACAAAATACATTGAAGATTGAGCTTGAAATTTGACAAAAGTATTTTGCAATGCACTGTTTTTTTATTTTAGTCTCTTTTCTTGTAGGAATTTCATCATTTCCACAATCAATGCCAAAATCATCCATTTGAACACACAGACCAGAGTCATTCAGACCGTTCTTCAGAATGATTATGACCCTCTCCATGCACTGACATGCCATCCTTTTCAACCAGCTGTAGCCTTTGGCAACCTACAAGGCATGTTAAGACTGTGGGATTATAACTGCAAAGCAATCATTGGCAACAGGATCTTTGAGACAGAAAAGCAGATTCAGTCTATTACCTTCGACCCAAAAGGTGAGCAGATCTGCTTCTTTAAAGATGCATGATATAAAAATCAGAGACTGCTTCCTATGCCCAGTTTTATCTGCTGTTTGCAATATGGTTCACATCTAAAAATCCATCAGTTGTCTTTTTGTCTCTGCTCAGGTTTATTCTTGGCAGTGGGCTTTAGGACTGGAGCTGTTTACATACTGGATGCCACCACTTTGGAAAATAAGCCTGAGGAAATCTTCAACTGCATTAAAGACAGCATCCATCTGATCACCTTTTCTCATGACTCACAGTACCTTGCCACTGCAGTGAGTTTGTGTCATCAGGTTTTTTACTCAGTGAAACTACCGATACACCATTGATCAGCTGTTAAAGTTCTAGTTAAACTAAAAAGAGTATCTGTTGGGTATTTTAATCTGTACATATAAAGAACCACACAGAGAGTCTCAGCCTTTGCAAAGGGGGAGAGTTTCAGTGGTGCCTCAGGACAACTCCAACTTGTTCCCCTGCAGCAGCCTGGTTTTATTGAAAGCGGGGTGGGGGTCGGTCATAAAACAGAAACTTAAAGATAAGAAGTAGAGGGGTCTCTCTGAACTAGCTGAAACCGGTTTCTCCAAGAACAGAATGGTCCATCTCATCCTGTTCCCAGCTTAGTAGAGTAGAGAGACAACTTATTCATGAGATAACTATTTGCATAACTCTGACAGTATCCTTACTTCCTTCATGGACCACTGATTTTATTCAGAAAAAGTGAAAAAAAAAATTGGGCTTAATCTTTCTTGTGTCTCCTCTCTATTAGGATGCTGGTAGAGCGGTATCACTTTTCCGCAATGAGGGTTACAAAGACTCTTCGGCTCGGTGGAGGTTTGTGGGCAGGTACCGCTCTCACTACAAGCCCATCCAAGATCTTCTTTTTGGGGTTCAGCTGTACAACGCCAAACCACGACTGCTCTCCTTGGGATTGGACCGTCAACTAGTTAATTCACATCGTTTATTTTTAATATTTTTTGATTCACTTATTGTTACTTTTACTTTACTTAATGTTGTTTCATTTTGAATTAGGTTACTAAAATTCATTAACTTTTTGATCATATTTTAATTTAATGAAGTACACTTGTACGTAACTCTGTGTATGTGTTGTATGGAGCAACAGGTGGAGTATGACTTGGAAAAGAGTGAGAGCAACAAGCTCCTCCTCCTCAGCATAAAGCGTATAGAGCAAAGTGCCGTGCCACGGTGCATGACTTGGTATCCTTTTCTCAACCCAGAGGAGTTCCTTCTTGTTGCCTCAGACAATTACAAGATGAAACTTTTCAACAGCACCACCACGATGTGCAGGTCCGTAAAGTCATGAGACTAAATCTGATTTGTCACCTCCAATTACAGTGTAAGTAATACATTTTTTAAATAAAAAATAGAAAGACACTTCTTGGCCCGACCTATGGTTCTCCAATTGGAAAAATTGCGGTTCTTCCCAAGTCAACGACATCTAAGACAAAATCACATCACCTGGCATTCATCACAGACGATAAGGTCAGTGCTGGAGCAGTATTTTACTCTGGCTGATCTTTAACTGTACGATCTTTAAAAACTGAAACAGTGATTTCCTGCATCCTTCAGTTGGGTCTCCAGATTTTGCCGTTGGACGGGAACCCCTACAAATCCAGTGCTTTGATCTGCCATCCAACAGGGGTGTCTACCTTTTCCTGCTCCTATGATGGCAAGCTTGTCTTTACTGCAGGAGGATCTGACAGTAGTGTTCTGTCATGGAGAGTGAACTTAGAGTAAGTTTTGCTTCTACCAAGTCAGCAACCAGAGACAGTGTAAAAACAGAGCAACGACTTGGCCTGATCCTGTTTCTCTTTCCTGTTATCACAGCGTGCTGGACGCAGCAGCCGCCTTGAGTGGAGAGGACATGGATCCTTTTTATTCACTCATCAAGGGTGGAAGAGACGGCAGATTTTACAAGGTGAGTTAATAGTTAAACAAATGCTGATTCTTTAATTTGGCTTACCAGGAGAAGAGTCATAATGTTATTATGTTAGCCTTAATTGCATTTAAGATGTGATCTGGGGAGTAGAGGAGCTGACTCGGCTTACCTTCCACTCTGTGGGAATACCATATTGCCACTGAGACCTACACTACTACTGACATGTGTGGAAGCACATCTACCAAAGACAGAAGAACTCATGATATAAAAAATATGAGCATTTTCAATTAAAAATCTGACTGGAAAAGCTGTGGCATATTTCAGTAACTTCTTTTGTGACTCTTTAAGAAAACATTTCCAATGAAATATGCATGAACGATGCCCCCAGTTTAACAAGAGATTCCTTTTTACCCCTACCATGTTACATTTCTTGCTGTTTGGGACAAAAATAGTGTTTCATCATATCAAGAAACACAGAATGTGCAACCATGTTCTTTCTCTGGCAACAGAAATCCAAAATCTCCAGTAACCAGAGGCGCTTCTAGCTTGTTTGGCACTCTGGGCAAACAACCCCCACACACTGGAATGTATTTTAATCATGTTTAACGTGTCAATAAGAAAATGCACCGTCAGAAAGTTTTGAAACTCCATAAAAGACTACTGAAGCTGAAATGTGTGATAGTTTTGTTCATGTGACAGCTTTGAGAAGAGATGTACAATTCAGTCTTTATTTGAAGACCAGAGCTCATCCTCATGTACTTATTTGAGTTTCTGGACTCTACAAGATAGAGACAGAAATGTACACCTATTTGTAAAGCCATTTTTTTTATTTTAAGAACACATTCTTAATATTTAAAGCATTTGCATCTTTAGGAAATGGAGGACTTTTTCTTTTACTGCCAAATTCAACATCAAGGCACTGACATGATGAAGAGAATAGAAGTATCTACCAAAATTCCTCTATCAGAAGTTCCCATTTTAATGAGAGCTTTGGGACACTTTCCTACAGAACAAGAGGTATAAGAACAATTCAAAAAAACTGTTTCGGTCATAAGAACTTTTGTTACAGTTCAGTGTGTTATCTTTATCAGATAGAAGACATGTTCAATGAGGTCAAATTCGGCAGATTTGCTGAAACTGGAAAATATGTGACTGATATTGACCTGGAGGACTTTATCAAGCTGTACATCAATCATCGACCAGCCTTCGGCATCTCCAGTGAAGAGCTTGTTCAAGCTTTTCATGTTCTTGGAAAAGATAATCTTGTTGGGAATCCTATTATCCACAAAAGTGAGATGATAAAATTTCTACAGGCTCGAGGTACGCAGACCCTTCATCTTTCTGTTCGACTCTGTTTTCACCTGTGTAACTTTTGCATGAAAGAGGACCCTCCTCTGTTTTAATGGCCACATAGACTTATTGTGATCTGTGATGTGAACCACAGGAGAGCACATGACAGAAGACGAGGTAGCAGAGTGTTTTACCACCCTTTTGGGGGTCAGTGAAAAAGAAGAACAAGAAGAAGAGGCACTCGGTGAGCAAATCAGAAACAATGAAAACAGAAATAATAGAAGCCAAAATCAAATAAGAAAAAATCTTGAAAAATAGTCATCCCTTTTTAATGTGTCTACACAGTTGCGAAATGTTCACTGGGGAGTATGATCCCAGAAAGGATATCTGTGGAGTTTTTTACACGTCAGATCCTTGGCTTACCATTGGGGATCAAGCAGAGAGTCAGAACTTCCCCTCAGGAATGACGACATCAACAACCTGCCAGCAAGTCATGAAGAACATGTGTTCAAGATTTTACCTTTGAAACTCTTTCAGGATTTCCCTGTATAATATGTTCTTATGTTTCTACTAAATGTTTATATGTGTGCTCTGATTTAAAAGAATAAATGTGAATTTAGATCCCCTCATGTTTGTCTAGAATCTAGACAAAGCAGATTAGTTTGAAATGTAGGTAGTATTTGAAAACATATTTTACTACAAAGATTCCGAGTAGTATGCTTTTTTTCCTGACACCTTTTTAATTTCAAACACTAAAAATATTGCAACTTGAAACAAAAAATATGTCCATTGGAAGTCTAATTGAAATGACAATACATTATAAAAATGGACTGTTTACTATTAAAACAGCTTATATTTAAAATGCAAACAAAACGCAGTTTATGTGTTTAACTTTACAACTTCAATAAAGTCAAGATAAAAACTCTGCTGAGAGTTTCCTTTTTTGAAAATGGAATTAAAATACCATCTAGTTGTTGTTGTTTTACGTAATACACAATTTAACAATTAATTCTTAGATCATATATTTGAAATAAAAGTGGACAATGTCAACTGACATGAAACAAAACTCACATGAAACAAACTGAAACTCAATTTGATTCATCTGAGATTTATGAAATATTATTATTATTATTATTATTATTAGTAGTAGTAGTAGTAGTAGTATTTTAGGCATCGTATTCATGATTTGTGAAATACATTGTGAAAATAGCTGATAAATAAGATTCTTGAAAAGCAGGGGTGGACTGTCTTGCCCAGGGCGCCACTATATAGCAACATCCGCCACTGAGAGAAATCCCTATAGCTGATGCGTCTTATGTCTCCAGTTTATTTTAGGTTCTACGCTGTGGGTGGGGCTCCAAACCTGACCAATCAGCAGCGGTTTTATAGAATACGCTTGTGATTCTGGCCAATCGGATATGGCCTAACACAGGAACTTCGGTAGTACAGAAGGAGCAGCAGCGTTTTGTCAGCTGCGTCAACTACATAAGACAACAACAGCTTAACTCGGGCTGTTAATAAGTAGCAACAAACTTTAACATGGCTGAAGCGAGGACTTTATTTTTATGGCACAAAGTTGGCAAACTTTAACAACAGGACTCAAAACGCGTTTTCCGTCTATGACGAGCCCCATGAAAGCAAGAGCCTTATTGTCCTAGCTTGCTGGCTAACGTTAGTTAGCTATTTGTTTGTTGAGTTGCCGACATGGCTACTAGAGAGACATGTCAGCGGCAAACTTACCGGCGGCCGGCTGCCAGCATAAAGCAAGAGCAAGATGACGACTCTGATGTGGAGGAGACTCACATGGGGTTACGGAGGGCGGACGGGTTGGAGTCCCAGATCATCCACAGTGGACACTTCATGGTGTCGTCGCCACACAGCGAGCACCCCCCGAAGAAGGGTTACGACTTCGACACTGTCAACAAACAGACCTGCCAGACCTATCATTTTGGCAAGACGAGTACGTCGCACCTCTCCATAGATGCCTCTTTGACTAAACTTTTTGAGTGCATGACCCTTGCTTATAGGTAAGCTTCAATTTGTCTGTCTGGTGTGTTTATGGTACATTCATTTTCATTTTAGCCCCTGGTGTTGCCAAGCTCATGTTCAGCCCTCCTCTCCAGTTAGCTGCAGTCACGAGTCTTCCCTCCTCATAACTTCCTGTTGCACCAATCTTTGACATGCACTAAATAATTTTGCCTTTTGTATCAGTGGGGCAAAATAAATAAACCTGTCCTGCCTCGCCTAACCCTGCCATAACCTGAAGTGAGCTTAGTAGGTAGTGAAAGAAGTGAGTTACTCAGTTATCAGTGCCAAACTATGGAAACTGTAACAAAGGAGGCATTATCAGCAAAATAACACTGATCTGCAAACAGAAAATGGCCCAATTTAAACATGTAGCATACTCTGACATTTGACTTTATCAGGTTGTGCATTGGCAGCATGTTACTACATCTTCTGAACCTCGACTGATTTGTTAGTATTTTTTCTGATGGTTTACAAGTCAAACTCGCATGATAAACTTAAGTAAAAGCTTAATTAATATCACATTATAACATGTAATTTATGTTTAGATTATCTTTAAATTCCCCACGTTGGGACACTTAACTGCTGGATAAAGTGGTATGAGGAAGATCAACCAAAACAGTCTTACAGAACAGCTTTTATCCTTTGTTACAAAAGTGAACAGTCGGTTTGTTCTTCAAGGACAGACTGATGCTAAAGCAACACAGGTGAGCACAATTGCTCTATTTTGTATGATGCATTGGAATGATGATAATCACATTGTAAATCAAAGTTATTTAACTTCCACCATCTTTTTTCTTTCTGTAAGTCCACCTCTGAATATCAGCTGGTTAATTAATCAGACAATCTGCCTGGGTAGCCAAACTGGAGTTAGCTGAATAAACCACAGTCTGCCTATTGCAATTTTAAAACTATCTTAGCTTCATGGGAGAGATGGATGATGACCATTTAGTTTTTACATCTTGAAATATTTCCAAACAGTAGAGTTTGTCTTTCTTGTGCAGATATAACTTGGTGGGTCGGCCTATCAGACAAAACATTCTCACAGGAGAGCAGAAGAGGACAGTGGTGGATTTTTAGACCTTTGCCAAAGAATATAAGATCGATAGATAAGATTGACTTCATACGTTAGCATTGGCCGATCACTAATCTCCTAAAATTAAGGAAATTGGCACCAATAAATCAGCTGGCTGATAAATCAGTGCACTCATAGCTGTTACTGTTCATACATCCCGAGAAAACATACTCCTGCACTTTTTTCTGTTGTCTTATTAAATGTATTTTAAGCTATAGGATTGGAACGAGCAAAGTTGTATTAAAGTTGAAAGATTGGATCCCAGTTATTCACTTACAAGGAAATTAATACTTACAGAGTGAGCTGTTATCTAATCAGCAAAAAGGATATTGATGTTCTGTTGACGTTGCCATAACATCAGACACATTAAATTGTGTAATTAACATAATTACTAACAGACATTAAGCTAACAGATCAATCTGATCCACACATTTGTGGAGTTAATTTAACTTGAAACTCTTTCTGAACTCATCCGAATAAAGTGGGACCTTATAAAACTCAGCGTTTCATAAAAAGAGACTTTCACCCATAATGGCTACTGACGGACCGCTTGCTCTTTTAATAGGTAACACACTGTGCTTTGTAAGTGTGAGAGACTACTCCACATAATGTGTTCATTGCATGAGTCAATTTATAATGTGGTGACCTCAGATGGTTGAATCAGCTCCAAAAGCGATAAAAATAAACTACAGTGATAAAATTCCTGTTAAAACAGAGCAACATAAAAAACACTCTCAAAATTCAAAAAACGGAAAAAAAACTTCCTAACAACAAAAACTATTTGAGAGAATAAGGATGTTGGCAAGTAAGGAAATAGAAGAGAAATATAAGAAAAGCTTTTCATGAACACAAAAGTTATTTAAGAAAACAACCAAATACACAAACATAAATACAAAATAGAAATAAGGATATGGATTCAGTATAATGCTTTTTAAATGGGCAAATAACTAAAATTGAAATAAAATATGAAAACATAGATAAAAATGTACATGCTAATATTGCTTAAAATAATAAAATATAAGCAGATCATACTTGCTAAAAATGTTAACGACTAAAACAAAAAATCTAAATAAATTTTAGGCAAAATTTTCACAAAATTCTGTTTACAACAGTAAAAATAGAAATAAAACAGTAAAAGATGTAAAGGGCAAAGTTCAGCCAAAAGCCAGACTGAATAGATTTTAAAAGCATCTAAACTCTTAGCTGCCTTCACATCTACCTGAAAGCCAAGTGAGAAAAATGATGATTAATAGATTATTTAATTCCACCGGTTATGTAGTGGGAACATCCATATAACTATAATAATAAGAAATACTATTTCCTCAGGAGTTAAAGAAAACGTTTTGGTTATAAACAAAAGCAATAAGAGCATGCTTATATGTTTTAAATACTTTTGTAAACACCCCAATAGAATCTCATAAAAGTCGTCGTTTGTATTTTAGTAGCAAAATATTGTCTTTCTTATAGCGAATGAACAAGATTAAGTGTTTGTAATCATTTAGCTGCATTCCCAGCATTGGAAATAAAAATTTAGCTGCTGATTATGTTCGCAGGTAGTAAGATAAAAAAAACCCTGTAAGGTTCACATTACCCATGGTTCTCTATTTACAGTTGCAGCGTCAGAGCCAGCTGCTCAGAGGATTCCCTCCATCTTCACTCTAAATTAGCCTCACTGGAACAACTATTAATAGAGCGGTTACTGTTTAGTTGTTGTTACCAGTAAGCTAGATATCATGAGCAACATTTCCGCACAGCAACAGCGCCATTAAATTAACAAACTCTGCTCTCCTCTCTCCGTCAGTGTGTCCATGTCCACTTTCCTTCTGCTGTTACAAAACAGCGTCATGCAGTATGCTTGTTCAGCAAATTCTTTAGGAAAGTCTGAAAAAACAGGTTGAAAGGAAGGACAGATGGGTAGTAAAAATGTGGGGAAACACAGAACAGGAAGAATGAAAACAAATCAAACTTTGGATTATGATTAAAAACACTCATTACTGATGTTTAAATAATAAATTTGACCTTGGTCTTTGGTCTACTCCTCAGAGCTTAAGACTCTGAGTTGTTCAAGTTTCAGTTTTTTTGTTGCTCGATGTTCCCTGATAATGAACAGTCTGTCCACATCCTATAATTTTAGCGTTTTTCACTTATCTCAGATTTGGTAACCACACTGGCTGGTGAGCTTAGATACAGTCTTTGTTTTTCAGGGTGCAGTTGAACGTATCTGTCTGTGTTATCAGGTACAAACCACCCATTCATTAGATTGCTGTTGTGATAAAATAAAAGTGTATTTCATTTTAGCAAGAGTTAGGTTTCAGATTAAAATTTGTTGAGCTACACTCTTTTCAGATTTAAATTTGTTAGAGTTGGAAACCATGCATATTCTTTCTACCACTTCATAATTATGCGTTACTGTGTGTTTTGGTCATATAAAGTAAATTAAAATGCAAAAATATATTTGTAGTTTGTGATCCAGGGAACATTAGTATTCCCTACAACTCCTACATATTGTGTCTAGCTGTTAATTTGATGAAAAGAGATCTCTGTAGTGACTGGTACCACTGTTAATCTTTTTTTATTTTCAGCGGGAAGTTGGTGTCTCCTAAATGGAAGAACTTTAAGGGTCTAAAACTGCTCTGGAGAGACAAGATCCGGCTGAACAATGCCATATGGAGAGCCTGGTACATGCAGTGTAAGAGCTCGACCTTCCAGTCTATTTTCAAGTTGTTTATCTAAAAGATTACTTGACAGCGTACAGACACCATTATGATCTGACTAAACTGTTAAATTATTTGTCTTATTAACTTGTCTTATTAACTCTTATTAAAGATGCAAGTACTGTTGCATCTTTAACATTATGCACTAAAAGGGATTTTTTTTTCTTTTTTTAATGATAACTTGAATTTATGTGACTCAGATAAACTTTCTAAACTACTTTTAATTAATAACGTATGCTCTCCTACTCCTTGGGAAATTTAACTGTACTTAATTAAAAATGGTCCTTTAACAAGATAACACTTTCTTAACCTATGTCTATATTTGAGAGGGGGAAAAACTATGATTTTTTAAATATTTTGAATTGAGAGTGAATTGTTTTGTTGTCTTCCCTCAGATGTGGAAAAAAGGGGGAATCCCGTTTGTCACTTTGTAACCCCGCTAGATGGAAATATGGATTTGGACGTCCATCGCCCTGCAGAGGTAGGGACGGAGTATTTTGTGCAACTCTGTGTTTGTTGCTGACTTTAACGTAATGTTATGCATATAACTACTGTTCCCTGAAGGAGAGGAACGAGGTACAACACATAGAGTATGGGATATCATGCCCCCGCGTGGCCTAACTGAAGACACCTTTAATCACGCCGTTAGGCAAATGACGTGTGATGACGGGTGGCAGGCCCCGCCTGCATATAAATACACCCCCATCACAGTCATTATTCAGTTCGATGGCCGCTCTTCACCGAGCCAAGCTGACTACCGGGGCAGAAAAAGGTGTTGTACCTCGTTCCTCTCCTTCAGGGAACAGTAGTTATATGCATAACATTACGTTCCCGAGTCGTAATGTTGTACCGAATCAATTCCCTCGGTACAACACATAGAGTATGGGACATATATACACGCCCCGCGGAGCAGCCATCAAACCTATGACAAATGCACTGAGTTAGTTTGAAACCTCCAACCCAGCGGAAAGAACAGAATGAGCCACAGAAGGGGCTGTCACGTCTAGACGATAAAACCGAACAAAAGTGTGCGGTGAAGACCAGCTGGCTGCAGCACAGATGTCACTCACAGGGACCCCTCTGAAAAGGGCCCAGGATGCCGCTACACCTCTGGTTGAATGTGCTCTCACACCATAAGGTAAAGGGAGGCCCTTGCTATTGTAAGCCAGAGAAATAGCCTCCACCACCCAATGAGAGAGTCTCTGTATGGACAGAGCCTTGCCTCTAGCTGGATTGGCAAAACACACAAACAGCTTCGCACATTCTGAGTGCGATTGATGTAAAGACTCAGTGCACGTACTGGGCACAGAAAATGCAGCTCTTCAGAAGCAAAAGGAGGGGGATAAAAACTAGAAAGCTCAATGGTCATTGTGCTGTAATCCAAAGGAATCAAAGGAGATATGCAGCATTTGGTCTTAAGGTGACCTTTAAACCATCAGCTGAAAGCTGAACACAAGAGGGGTGCACCGAAAGTGCATGCAGGTGCCCAACTCATTTTGTAGTTGCCAAAGCAAGAAACAGAGTTGTATTACATGATAGAAATTTGAAATCAACCAACTCAAGGGGCTCAAATGGAGTGCTACAAAGAGCATCCAAGACCACAGTGAGATTCCAGGAAGGAACACTAGATTTTATCCCTGGTCTCAGTCTACGGACCCCTTTTAAGAAACGCACAGCCAGGGGATGAGCACCTGGTGTCCCTCCATCAAGGCCAACATGACCCGCAGAGATGGAAGCCAAGTAAACTTTAATTGTGGAGAAAGACAGACCTTTATCCACTAGCTCCTGTAAGAATGTCAAAACATCCACAATGGAGCACTGGAAGGGGGAAATGTTTCTGCTGTGACACCATTGTTCAAAAACATGCCATTTATAGGCATATAAACCCCTAGTGGAAGCTGCTCTGGAGCTCTGAATGGTTGCAACCACATCTAAAGGAAGGCCTCTAGCTAACAAGCTGGACCTCTCAGCGGGTAGGCATGCAGCATCCACAATTCTGGGTGTGGATGAAATACTTCCCCCCTGCCTGGGAGAGGAGATCTCGGCGGGTGGGAAGTTTCCAAGGCTTCGCTACCCTCAAGCTGATTATTTCTGCATACCATGACTTTGCTGGCCAGCGAGGGGCCACCAGAATCAAGGACAGGCACCATCTGCGTACTCTCTCCAGCACTGGCAGAATCATTTCCATTGGGGGAAATGCATACAGAAGCACATTGGGCCATGGGTGAGCCAGGGCATCCACTCCCAGTGGCTGAAAGTGCAAACCGTATGTGCTTTGGGGTGTTGTGCTTGGGAGCCTGTGTTAGGAAAACGCAGCGCCTCTTGGGGCTGGAACCCTGAACAGAACAAACAAGATGCCTTTTGCGCATAAACGAATGAGTGGCGGCAATCAGGTCTCCCTGCTTCTGATGCCTCTCTTTTGTCACGCGTCTCACGTCGTTAGGATGACTGAGGCTTCTTCTTTCGAGACGTCAGATCTCGTTGAAAACCCAGAGGAGGGCCTTTGCTCCAAGCCGACTGGCGGGCAGTATGCTTTTTTGACGGCTGTGAAATTGTAGTGTTGAGAGCTGCGGGTGGTGCTGCTCTCTTAGGCGGTGCCGGTGTCGTCACCGGCTTGCGTGCGCTCATGTTGGGTCTGGACCTAGCGTCACGTCTGGGAATGATGCAACGAAGAGCTTCAGTTTGCTTTTTCTTAAGCTCGAACTTCGCTTGAATTGCATCAAGGGACTGTCCAAAAAGCCCATCCGTTGACACCGGCTTATCCAGGTATATGACCCTGTCCCTATAGGGAACGTCAGAAAGCGTTAGCCATAGGTGTCTCTGAGCAACCACTGTGGAAGCCATCCCCCTCCCCAGTGAGAGCGCCGCACAGCGGGATGTGCGAAGAATATAATCAGCAGTTATTCTGATCTCATTTAAGAGGGAAATCAGATGGCTATCAGGAGGCATCTGAGCTCCTAGCTCGGACAAGCACATAGCTTGATAAGTTTGAAGCATGGTGGCCGAGCTCAGGGAGCGAGCAGTGGTTGCTTGAGCGCAATAGGTTTTCTCCAACTGGGATGCGGAAAACCTGCATTGTTTTGAGGGCAGGGTGGCAGAGCCGCCCACACCATGGTTGTATGAGGGCGCCAGGTAAGCTGCCAAGGACACCTCTATCGGTAGTAAATTAACCAGACCCGCTTTGTCGGCACCCTCCAGGTCCACGTACTGCCCGTAGCCAGGCACTGTAACACGCGTGGACAACGGTTTGTTCCAGGACGACGTCAGCTCTGAGACAAAATCTGGGAACATGGGCAGGCGGTTTTTAACCGCAGCCGGCTCCATCGGAAGGTAGAATCCAGTGAACCGGGACACCTTCTGAGCAGGAGGAGGGGTGGGTCACTCGACGTCTAACTTATCAGCTGCACGACGGCAAAGGGGAAGGAACGATGTGTCGTCCTGACCCACCGGAGATGCGGCGGCAGCAGATGGACACTGGCCCGCGGAAAAGTCGTTGTCATCGTCTTCCGAAAGACTGTGACTTTCCAGGCTGATGTCTAGCACATCATCGTCACCCTGAGCCTCGAGGTGATAATGAGATGGCGCTGCGTCCTGTACCGTTTCGGCTAACTGGTCCACATACTCCATATGGTCTTCCCAGCAGAAGCGGGGGCTACCTAGCTGGAAGTGGAAGCTTTGGCCCCTTCATCCTCGTCAGACTCGGACGAAACCGGATTCCTAGACTCGGACAGCAAGGGGTCTTGTTGTGACACGGTAGCCTCTCCCAGCACTTTCTGCACAAACTTGACCCGCCGTTCAAGCGTGGAGCGCCGAAGCTGGCTACAAAAAGCACAAGCGGTCGGCTCCGACAACGCTCTTCTGGCGTGGACAATTCCAAGGCAGACGGGGCATGCTTCGTGCTGGTCTTTTTTGTGAAGCGTGAAGCCGCACTCCTGAGGACAGGGGCGAACGGAAGACTTCTGCTTCGCCATTTTTTTGCTTCGTGCTCATCCCAAACCACGAAACCAAAAAGATAAAAATAGACAAATGGGAAATACAACTAGCGCTCAGCGGGCAGACACGCTAACCAGCAGGCAGCAGTAGCTAACACCAACAGGAGCAGTTAAGCTAGTTTTGGAAAAGAAAACAAGAGCAATGCTACCTAGCAGCAGCTAGAAAGCACAGGTTGGAAATTAGGTGTTCTCAGCGAGGTGAAGAGCGTAAGAACTGAATAAGGACTGTGATGGGGGTGTATTTATATATAGGCGGGGCCTGCCACCCGTCATCACACGTCATTTGCCTAACGGCGTGATTAAAGGTGTCTTCAGTTAGGTCACGCAGGGGCGTGATATCCCATACTCTATGTGTTGTACCGAGTGAATCGACTGAAAGGGAACTTCCTGTTTCTCTCCTTTCTTCAACAGGCTATTGCTTCAGACGGGAAAAACTGGAAAAGAAGAATTGAAATTGTGATAAGAGAATATCACAAATGGAGAACATACTTCAAAAAAAGGGTATTGTTGTTTTATAGTATGATGCTTCAATAATTAAGGACATTTTGTAGATATTTCAATCTCTTTCTTTTCTTTTGTTTGGTATTAAAATATTATCCAATGTTGCTTCCACTGTCTTGCAGCTACAGAAACACAAAGATGATGACCTTTCCAGCTTACTTAAGGTATGGAAATGATGGCAATCATGTTAAAAGTCATAATCTATAATTTCATGATTCAAACACTCTGGAAACATATTGAATTTTGTTACAATATATAATTTGTTAAGCCTTAAAATGTATGACAAAAATAAAATTTTTAGTTTCCAGAATTTATATTTTATACTGTTATCTAAAAGCTATAAATTAACATTTTTGAATAAGAGCTTTTTACAATAATTTGAAACAAGATAGCAAACTTTGGTAACAAAAACTTATTCATTCAAAAATTAAACTATTTAATTATTAAATTTTTTTTTTCTGTAAATCCATATAAATCTGGGCTTTCGATCAAACATAAGGTTCATCAATTTTGTTCAGCTTAGATGCCAAAGCACAAATCAAGCATTGAAATTCCTGTTTCTGGTTATCATAAAGATCTGAAAGATTTATTTTTGACCCAGGATAACCCACGACTTTAAAGATGAATGTAACTGATATAAATTTGTCCAGATGTCCAAAAAATGTGAAATGGCCCTTTACATCGCAGCTGAAGTTATTTAATGATTTGTGGAAAACAAGATTAAAAATGACAAAACAAAGTAGGTTTTTTTTTTCTTTTTTTTTTGAAGTGCTAATTATCTCATAAAAAATGATCAAATTTGGAAACAGAAACATCATGGGGACCTTTTAATTTGCTGACTGTCACAGCATTTTGAAGGGGTTTGAAAACACAAGCTGAAAAAAATATTACATATTTGTGTGTTTGTAGTAAATGTCACAAAAAAAGAAGTTCTGTTTTGAAATGTGATTTTTATGTTTTTACTCTCTGAAATCACATGGCGTTTAATGGTTGTTTTTTTTTAACATTAAGTTTCTGCTGTTGTTTCAAGCTCTGTGCTCAGATGTGAATGCACAGCTTGAGTGCTCTTTTCCTGTGTATAAATGAATGTGATCTTGATTATTTAAGCATAAGAAGTGCAACCAGTCTGATCTAGACATGGGCCAGTATGAGGTTTTTACTGTGTGAAGATACAGTTTATACAGGAACACACAGATGGTTAATTACCAGCTGTTGCAGTGTCCTGCATTCACAGTATTAATACAAAAAATTAAAACAAGAATGATTGCCATGATTTTAGCATAACTACCTTCATTAAAATCTAAAAAGCAAACTTAATTGAATCTTGCTAAAGTGATGCTACATATTGGTTTACTATTATCAGATTTTGACTCACAGACACACACATGGATCTGCTTCAGCTAGCATTATTTTTGACAAATCTAGGATTAAATTGTACTTTAAAGTCAAAAATAGTGACATGAAATGTAAATTAAAACATTGAATTTGCCATTTTAAAATTACTCTGTTAATTAG
The DNA here is from genome assembly GCF_003331165.1 of Xiphophorus hellerii. Taxonomy (NCBI): domain Eukaryota; kingdom Metazoa; phylum Chordata; class Actinopteri; order Cyprinodontiformes; family Poeciliidae; genus Xiphophorus; species Xiphophorus hellerii. The sequence goes on from NC_045683.1 coordinate 15,980,596, forward strand.
GTGAATTTTAAGTAACCAAGTATTTTCTATAATATTTTATTTACTGCAGTCTGCTACTTGATAGACAGTACTGCTCCAGCCACTAAACGTAACTGTTTAAAAAGAAAAAGATAGATTATTAGTAATTTCTTCTTTTTATAAATGAGAGATGTGTTGGAGTGAGTGTGTTGAAACTGTTAAGGGAGCAGCAGAACAGAAGAACCCTCCTCCAAGCAGCCTGACAAAATTAATTAAACCGTTTAAAAGACAATGTGACGGAAATTTTTACTGGTTTTGAAATATTGCTTTTTTAAAAGTTTTGTATGACTTTACACAAGTAACTGGCCTATTTTCCTCCCTGACGTCATCATTTCGGCTGGAGGAGTCAGGCAGTTGGACCAATTTTATGTCATTTACCCAGAATGCATTACAGTGTGAACAACATGGCGACTTTCCTGTGACAATATTTTATTAAAATTTATAAAAGCTAAATGACCTACAGTACTGCTACTGTATTGTTTTTACATCCAAGATAAATATTTCGTAAATAAATTCTATTGTTGCAACTAATCGTGGATCCCTTTAAACAGCGTCACCTTAATAGTAATGAATGATTGTAAAATTACTACACTCACTATTGTTTGCAGCAATAAATATTTCCAGACACAATTCTTAAACATTGTTTGAAGATGGTCTTAGACACATCTTCTCGTCTTAATATCAATAATATTTTCTTACGATCAGGAGAAAAAGTTAAATATTAGCTTCAATATTTAACAGCTCATCCTCAGACAGCAAGAGCCCTAAACTCCTATAGACTCATTATGTACTGACACCCTTCAGAGTTCTTCTTAATGTACTGCAGTATTTACATTTGTTGGTGTTATTTATCACACTGACTTTAAAACATTTGACCTGACTTAATGCTTTTGAACTGCAGGACCAGCGTATCAGTAAATTTTAGCTGCTTTGAGACCATAACATCTGAAGACCTTCACAAAGCCTCACATCAGTAACTGGCTCATGTCTAATCTGATCACTTCCTGGTGATAAACACTTGCATAGCTTAAAGTTTTGCACAGGAAATGCTAGTTTAAGATTGATGCATGCATTGAGATTATTCCACTCCTTGGTGGCTGTGCATCATGCTGCATGCTTGTGTGACATTAACTGGCTTGGTGGTTGCATTTTGAATATTCAAAGGTGCCAGAGGAGCAGTTATCGCTGTTTGGGGAAGTCTTTCCAGACATACTCCGTACTTCCTTTTATCAGGATGAAGAGGCTGCTGTGCGTCGAATGAGTCGCAGGCATATTGAAACGCCTGCGCCCATGGAGATGGACACCCTCTTTGACATGGACATTCTGATGTCCGAGTTCTCAGACACGTTATTTTCCACACTGACCTCACACCAACCTTTGGGCTTGCCCAATCCAAGGGAAATTGGTGAGAATTTGTATATTATTTACATTTAGGTTTGTGGATCCATTTTTCCAGAATATATATTTCAAATACCACTTTGCTCCCCCCGTTCTCCTCTCCCTCCAACGCCGGCAGCTCATGCAGGGAATGCAGACATGATCCAACCTGGACTTATCCCCTTACAGCCCAACCTGGACTTCATGGACTCCTTTGATCCACTGCAAGGTTGCGGTACAGTTCCATCCTCCTCAGCAGCACCTCTAAACTAATAGAGCACAAAGTACAGGGCACAAGCGTACACATGTTCTAGTAACACTGCAGTAGTAGTCAGCTTAGTCTAACATAAAGCCTAGTGTGGTTTTACTAACCTCCAGCTAACATAGAGCCTCTTGTTCCAGACTTATTTCACAGCCTCCGTCAGCCTGTCCTTCCCTCTGTTTCCCCCACTGCAACATCTGTCACCCCTCAACCCAGCAGCAGCTCCCAGTCTCAGGTAAACACCAACCCAAGGCTCCTTCCCTAACTCGCTCCAAAACAACAAGTTTTTTGCTTTGGAAATTTTTCTTAATTAGAATTTATGGTCAGCTTTTACAAACTTCTGTCATTTTCTTTCTTTCGTGTAGCTACACATACAATTAGTTTAACAGAATAACATTACTAAACTTGGTTTACCACATGTTGTTGATCAGGTTAAACTGATCAACAATGAGGTTGTTCAAGATGTTAACACTCATTGAAAATGTGTATGAATTTATTTCAGATATCTGAGGTTGGGATAAAATTATATTTCACTCTTTTCACACCTTACTCCTAATAGTAGCTAGTATTGTCCTCACCTAAATGGTCTGTCTCTCTTTATTCACCATTAATTTGTCTGTATTTAGGTGTCGACTCAATGAGATCAGAGAGAATTCATATAAAAAATTAACAAATACATTTGTTGCCATTGTTATAGAGACTGGAGCAGCAAATAGACTGCAATGAACTCGGTCAATACTCTGTTTTGCTCCTGATATATTTGAAATAATATAATTTCCGTTTTATATAATGTCTTGGACATACTTGTAGTGTCTTTCAAAAGTATTTCACATTTTGTAAAGTTACAATCATGAATGTTGGTGTATTTTTTTCCTTATTGACCAACACAGAGTTGTGGTACTTGTGAAGTAGAAGGAAAATTATACTAGGGTTTTAAAAACATTACTGAAAGATAATGCAGCTCAACTGAGCCGATATTTTGCAGAATTGCCTTTCTATGCAATTACTACTGCAAACGTATTGCAAGCGCCTTTAAAAAAACAGAAGACTTTGTCAATTTTTCTTTGCAAAATAGCTGAACTTGAGTGAGATTGAATGGGAAAAGTCTGTAAAGAAACTTTAATGTTTTGTTAGATCTGGACTGGGACTTACTTTGATTTAAACATTTCCATCATAATTTCAGCTTTATAATCAATCTATAATATTGTTTTTCTGTATTTACCTGTTGGCTCTAACCAGTTGTCCCACACTCTGTGATATTTTGAAATGCTGGCATACCAAAAAAAACCAACATGGTTTTTCTTCATTAATAATAATCTTCTCAGGCCTTCTCAGCCTGACCTCTGAAGTAAGCTGATTTTGCTAGATTTTATTCAGGAGTATTTAATGATACTTCTGAATAAATCCTGAATAAGTATTAATACTCCTGTTAATTTATCTATTAATAAATTAACAAACAAAAATTTGTTAATTTTTTAAACCTTTTGAATATCATGCATCATTTTTTGCTTATTTCACCACAATCCACTACATTTTGCTAGTCTAGCTTTAAATTCTCACTAAATAGAGTTTGTGGATTGTTATGTAACAACGAATGAATACTTTTGTAGGTCACTGACTGTAGCAGCTCATACTTTCCAATCTACATTGGTTTGTTTGACTCCAGTCCTCAAGATCTAATATCCTGCAACATTTAGATTGGTATCTCCTCCAGCACAGCTGAATCAAATGAATGGCTTGTTATCAGCCTGTTGCAGAGCTGAATGGTTCAGGTGTGCAGCAGAGAGAGATCTGATAGTCGCTCTCAAGGAATGAAGCTGAGCAACCCTGAACCACATCGATCCCATCTGTCAAAAAGATGTTTTCATGAGAATAATTTCAGCTTGATCTTTTGTCACACCAAGGATAGACAACATTTTTGTTCAAAGTCAGATCTAATTGAGATCTGTTTTGTCCTTAATATATACAACCAAATTTTGTCCTTAATATATAATTTACACATTTATGGTCGTAGATATTTTCTGTTTTATAATTCTCTGTGTAGGGAGTTTAAAATTAACATGATTAACTCTTTTAGCTGCTTCAGATTAATTTAAACTCTTACTGATTGTCCCACAGATGTTGTTCTATATGATTTTGCATTGATACATTTTAAGAGTTGCATAAAAGAAGAAAAACTAAACTTTAGTCATGTTCTAGCAGAGGACAGAAAGTTTCCAGCTAACATTAACTTTAAAGGATCTTGGTCAAATTTTTAAGGATACTGTGCCTAAAGGAAGATCTAAGTCTGTTTCCTTCTGTTATCTTTGCCAGGCCCCGTTAATGTCGTCTTTGCAGCTTTCACCCAACCAGATTACGCCTGCAGGCTCACTGTCCATCCACAGCCAGACCAGTCAGACAGACAGCGGTGGCGGAGGAGCCTACCTAGAGAACTACATGCCTCTGTTCGCCAGGCAGGTGGTCTCCAGCAATCAGTCCGCAGCTTCCCTCAACCCTCTGGTACCCTGCCTCCCGGGTCAGAACTTATCCTCCGCACCAGCCATGATTTCCTCACCTTTAAACAGCGGCTCAGTGCTGGATGAAACTGTTGCCCCCTCTGTGATAACGCACACAGCGCCCTCCACCGTCACCCCAAGCAACACAACCAGCACCGTCAGCCACGTCTCAGCTCCTCCATCCCAACTCCAGCTCCTCGCGCCGCTGCCTGCCACGCCCATCCAGCATCCTCAGGCCTTCGCTCTGCCTCGCCCCTTCCCGGCCAACAGCTCCAGCAAAGTCCGTCCTGTGACGAGGATCGCTCCTGCAAACGCACTTCCTTCTTCCCAGTTCATCCTCCCAGGTCTGTGGTCTGCCAGCAAATTCCTGCATGATTATCTTGTGATTTCTTATCAGAGAGTAGAAATGTGTCACTTTAATTACACGGGGTTACAAACAAATACTTTTTTGGAAGTTATCTGTGTTTTTTCAACTGAATTAGGACTATTTTGCACCACTGAATCCAAAAATGACACAAATTTTTCTCAATCAGGTTAGATTTTTATTCTGATTTGATTCAGAGAAATCAGATCTTCTGACTAAATTGATGACATTTTTGTGACATTATCAGTTTGTTTTTGTTAAAATTTCTCATCCAAAAAAGGTTTTAGGAGGAAAGCATTTTTTTTCTAACATAGCGTATTAATTAAATGTTACAAACTTGGATTTCTGTAAATTGAATAATAAACACTGATAAGGGTAAGTACAAGTAAATTGAATATTAGGTCTTCATTGTGCAAAATTTTCCATCTCTTTTCTATCCCGATGGAGTCTCTCCTCCTGCTTGTCACTAATTGATCCCAGACTTCTCAGGAAACTGATCCATATGTGAAAACAAGTCATGCATTTTGATGCTCATGTTGCATCCATAGTTCAGAAAGTTGACCTCAATGCAAAATCACAAAACCAATGTGATTTTTGGGTTCTGCACATCAAAATAACCCTAAAACCCTCAGACTGTTAACCAGTGTTATTAGAGGCACTTTCTCAATTGATTTGATTCACTGCGATAAGAATGTCAAACATTTACAGGGTAATTTGAACTTAAAACCAAACACTCATTTATCTACATGGTAGATGTTCACTCAGAAAATTTACCATTTTTATTTGATTATTTTATTTGTCTGTTAAAATCCATCCACATACTTCATCGGTTATTTATTTTCTCCTAAATATGAATGCACACATGTCGTTTCAGCCCCTTTTCCAGGTCATGCTAATGCTGTGATTGTTACATCTCCACCCTCCACCGGCGTGGTTATCACCCCTTCCCACCTTGGAGCGGTAAGGTTTTACTTAGTTGTACCAGGTCAAATACAGAATTACAGTGTGACAATATTTTCATTTTCTGGTTATGAAAAAAATAGCGTTTTACTAAGTAAACGTCCATGTTGGTCATTTTGGGTTAAAATCTCATTTAAGTTGTTATTTTCTATGTCAGAGCCCTGGGTTTCAGGTTGTGCCTCATAACCAGAAGTCGCAGCAACCTGCCGTGCCTGAAGATAAGTCTTGCTTCAGAAAAAATCAGAAAGAGCCCTCAAGTGTCGGTGAGATTTCTCTATCTGAAAAAATCTTCTGAGACTCTAAACTGCAGCAAAAATATTCCTATGATTTGAAAATCTTCACCTTTTCTTGTGTTTTAACTAGACTTTTTTACTTCAGTTTTATGCTAATCTACCAACACAGTGTAATACATAATAATAATATTTAACCCCTTTATGCATAGTGGTCACTACAGTGGACAGCTATCTGAAAGCCATTTTCTTGGGCTTCTTGTTGATTTTTATGTCATAAATGCACACAGACCACTGAAGTGGACATTAATGCATCATAAAATACACTATCAACTTACTGGCCATCAGCTGCAAATGCAAGAAATTATTTTTGTTAAATCCAATATGGCCGACGGACAAAAAAGCATGCCAACCGACCCGGTCCCTCCTTCTACTGTAGACGACTCTTGCAGGTAAATAAAAAAAATGTGATATCAGATAACCCCTAATGAACAATATTACTGATGTATTTTTCAAATAACAACTTTGTATTTGGAGAAAATTACAATTGATCACCTAAAAAACAAAAGAAATTAATAACAATTAAAAAAAAAAATTTCCTACCTTTTTTATGCCTTAAGACAATAAATAAAAAAATTGGGGGAAAAAAAACCTGACACAAAGGATCATAATTCATGCATGAAAGGGTTAATAATGTATTCTGTCCTCCTTTACTCTGCAACATATAAATAAAATTCAGTTTAAAATTTTCCCCTCAAAAGCCACTGAGTTACAGCATTTGTTAATCAATTTTCTGAAAACAGAAACAGTATGGCTCGACTGCAAACTTAGAAAGGAGCGCATTAGCCAGAGAATGATCAAAGAGATCTAATTGGTGAACTCTGGAGGAGTTGCAGAAATCCACATCTCAAATGTTCACAGGACATCTATTACTTGTTGACCCCCACAAATTGGGTTTTTACTGAATACTAACAAGAAAACGGCATAAGAAATCTGGCTAGCAGCAAACATGTGGAAGAAAGTTCTCCAGTTAGAAGAGAACAAAATATGACTTTTTGGTTTACATGTGAAAAACAGACACACCATCTCCAAGGTGAGACATGGAGGTGAAAGGGTCATATGCCTTCTTAAAGCAGGAACAGGAAAGCTAGTCAGAATAGATGGTGTGATGATAAGAGACATGTTTTGTAAGAAAACATACTAAAGGCAGCAGAAGAGTTGAGGCCAAGGACTTTCTTCAGAGATGAAGGCAAAATTCTTGATCCTGTAACTATAGCAGAAAGTGTTTCTGCAAATATTCACTCAGGTGGGGGCAAATTTGTAAGAAGATTTTGAAAGCCATACATTTTCCTTTCAACAGTGCACTACTTTGGATCAAAACTCCCAGTAAACACATCAAAGTTTGTCGTAATGTTCAAAAAGATGAAAAGCTTCACAGAGGATGAAAGCTTTTGCAAGTGGCTTCATTCTAAATAACCAATCTTTTTCTTTGCAGGTCAAAGTCAGACCGGATCCAGTCAAGGGTCACCTTGTGGTTTAGATCAGGTTCCCAGTCCTCAATCTATAATCAGTGGCAGCAGCAAACCTCTGGTAAAGAGTGAGCACAATCAGGTTTGTATTTGTGTTTGGGTTTTATTACAGAAGAAAAATGAATAATCCTTAATTTCTGTTTATCCCTTTAACACACACTCTTATCTCTAATAACTTATGTAACAGAACCGTCACATATCTGCTGAACAAAAGAGACGATCAAATATCAACATTGGCTTTAAGACGCTCGGCAACCTCGTTCCCACTCTGAAGTCACAATCGAACGTAAGTCTGGAATCTTTTCTTCTCAAAAAAAAACAACAACCCTGTAGCCGATTATTAACATGCCTCCTAATGTTCACCTGCCACTATGTTTCTTCACTGCTTGCCTCTAGATTACAAATGCAGTCACTCTACAGAAGACAGTGGAGCACATTGGGAAGCTCCAGCAGGAGCGGCAGCAGCTGCAGGATGAGGTCAAGAAGCTACGGGAGGAAATAGAGGAGCTCAATGCTTCCATTAGGTCTGTCAGAATTACACATTCGCTGACATTTTGTGATGATTTAACTCTAAAAACAATAATTTGTGATATTCTGAATTGGTGGGAGAATTAGGGTTTTATAATAAACTGTCAATTTTAAACAAGGTATTGTATTTACAACTGGAGCATCTGATTAGCCTCTCAAAAGCTCAAATATTACTTGAACTATGACCCCAAATCATAGAGTTGGAAAAAGAGACTTAATAGACTCAGAGAGAAGAAGTCGTCATCTCTTCAGTCGATCATGAGTGGATCGTATCCCTGACTCCGTTTCTCTAGTTTTTCTGACCATACTGCCAGACAGAGATTTAAATCAAATGAGGTGGATTAGCAGTGCTTGAAAATGGTGTCAGTTTAAGGTGGATCATGTCCTCTGTTGCCCTGATGTTGAGCTGTTGGGTTAGTCTTCTGTCAGAAGCTGTGTCAGGGTTGTTGCAAGACTGACTGCTACTGGAGACCCTTCCTGCCCACAGCAATGCCATCCACAACGACTCTTTGAAGATACTTGGACAATACGCAATACAACATTCAATCTCCCATTGGGATGAGAGACATCTTAATTCTTTTTTTTTTTTTCTTTTTTTTTACATTTATGCACATCTGATAAGAAAGTGTATAATTTTGCAAAAGTTTTGTTTTTCTATTTTTAACTAAAAACTGATAAAAATTTTATAATTAAGCACTCCATCCACAATTAACAAAAGACCTCATACTGTCATTGATATAAACATTAAGTCAAGGTTATGTGGGTGTTTTCTGCCATCATTGAGGGCAGAAAGAGGACACACAATTATTTGGCTTCACCAAAACATTTACTGGATAACACTGCAAAAAATGGCCAAAAATATGGAAATTCAGCCAGGGTATGTAAACTTATGGCCACAGCTGTAAATGGAGACCTTCAGGCTGGAATCATAGAAGAAGTTCATCATTTATGTTTCTGAGCAGAGAAGTTATCAGCTTAAAAACCTGAACGGAGAATCTAGTTTCCCTTTAATGACCTTTTGCATCTCCGGTGCTTCGTCTGTCTTAATTCAAATACATTACACGCATTCAAAACACTAAACTTGAACAACACTGTTCACTGACGTCATGCTTGACAAACGAACTCCCTGCATCTCTCCCACAGCTTGTGTCAGGAGCAGCTGCCTGCGACGGGCGTGCCGATGAGGAAAAATCGCTCTGATCTCATGCAGGACAAGTTCAATGAATATGTGAAGAACCGCACTCTCCAGAACTGGAAGTTCTGGATTGTATCCTTCAGAGAAAGCATGCCCAACTTTTTAATACTTAAGGAGTATTGTGTTTTTACTCATGTGGAAATTGTTCCAATCCTCTTTTATGAACAAAGACGCAGACAGAAGGATCTGTGCCAGCAGGTTCAAGCAGAAAGCTCACCTCTGCTGCGCTTCATTACAAATGGAAAAACGGGTGCTGTCGGTACATAAGATTATTTCAGTAAAGAATGTGATGAATGTTGTGTGGGAGCCGGTGAGACATGATGATCTTGCACTGAGTCATTTCATAAGTGACTCAGTTTGTCCCTCATGGGTAATTCTGTAGCCACAGTTGATCTTCACAGTGAAACATCTTCTGAAAAGCAGATTGCATTGACAGATAGTGAGTCGGGGTATTTGCAGTGTTCCCAGTTGCATCATACATTTTTGCATAGGAAATTTACAACATTATTTTAGAGCTTTCTGAACAGACTGGGTTTTTTTTGGTTTTCTGAATAATGACCCATCAGCGAGTGAGCATGATGTCAAAGTTTAGGCGGCTCAGATCGGCTGGGCCATCAGATCAATAGTTCTCAGGTCTTTTTTTTTTTTTTTTTTTTTAAAGATTCCCATCTTTGCTTTGTTTTGTCTCACTTCACTTTAGACACCATTTTACGCCCATTCAAAGTCTTTTCATTCTCCTCCATTCCAAGAAATTTGCCTTGGATAGAGGATTTACACTCCGCAGAGATATTGCACTCCTAATGAAGCCAATGTACATAGATTAATAAAAACATTATTTAAAGAATCACTTATTCATTTAAAACACCTTGGAAACCAACACATGCTCCTCCAGGCCTCTACTCATATTATTGCAGAACTACTTATCCAGATAGTTTTCTTCTGAACATGTTCATCTCAGTGTCTGTTGATAAATTTAACTGATTCAGGAAGGAATGAAAGCTTGTAGAGAAAATCTCTCCAGTCTTCATATCCGAATGCAGAACATGAACAGGATCTGTTAAAACACTGGCCTCTAGGGGAGCTGTTGCATCCATAATCTGACCTGCTGTCTTAAATCAGAGCTAAAATCTGAGCTTTTGATTTTGCAGTTAAGATACCGAAACAGCATTCAGTGCCAGACCTTTAAAATAGACTCAGTTGCCTCTCTGTAAAATATCATTATAGAATCTGTACAAACACCAAACATCCTTAGTCTGATCAGAGCACAAACGCTGTTCTCTAGTGTTTGCCCCAAAAGTCATTATCACACCAGATCTCACACACGCCCAATGCACAGTTGTGGGTCTTTCCATTAGCATTTTACAATTTTAAAACATATTAATTTGTCTGAAAGCAAATTCAGTCAATGGGATAAATAAAAAAGTGAACTGATTCAGAATTGTGTGGCCCCCGTGCTGCTTAATCATGCCATAAATCAGACATAAAACCCCTGCGTCTCTGTTTTTTCACCTATTTATTCTTCATAAACTCATCAGTGAAGCCTTTTTCTGATAAATCATGATGAATCGATTATTGGAATAATCAACTTTTTAATCGATTAATCGTTAGCTGGGAAAAAACAAAACAAAAGTCAGAGCAGTATTTAAGCCAAAACTGTGCAAAAATACATACATTTGCATAGATATAAAAAAAAAAAACTCCTTGGCATAGTTTTCATCCAGTTCAAAATCTGAAAAGAAAAATCTCATATGAAGCTCCTTTTGCCAACAGATCAGTATTTGTGCTCAGTGAAGCAGAAAAAACTGAGCTTTAACATGTTGATATTAGAAGTATTCCTAACTGCATTAACTGGTAGTAAAATGTTTATTATTTAAAGAATGAATTTAATTATATATATAGTATTGTATAAAAAGCCTTCAGTGGTTTTAAATGAAAAACCTGCAGAATGTGCCAAATGTTTTTATCTGAGTCATCGATTCATAGTCTTGACTGGATCTGGTTTTGTGTTGTTTGTGATTTTTGTTTGGCTCCATAAAGAAGTTTTGATTTAACACTATAGTTTATTAAAGGCGCTTTAATGACGAACAGTATGTCCAATGACGTCGCGTTGTGGTTTCTAATGTTTCTCGGGTTGAACCAGCACTGTTCAAGATGGTGGAAACTTATCTGAGCCAAGTTCAACTTTCACTTTGTGTGTCATTAATAATCAGTTAAGGAGAGATAAAAAATCTGCCAATTTTCTCCTATTTATTCCTGACTGATGATCTGCAAAGCAAAATACTGAAAAATTTAATATATATTTTTTGTTTTGGTCATCAATAAATTCATCAAACTAAGACATTCCACTTTGTTTGGACTATAAAGCATCAACAGTTTTGATACAGTTTGTTTGTTTGACACAATAAATAAATGGATGCACAAGGTTTCCCCCAGAAAACTTGCTAAGCCTGGTGGTTGGGGCGCTCAGCAGTCATTCATCCAGCGACCCGTTGTGGTTTTGAGTTGCATTTTTTTAAAAGTTGACAGGAAATTTTAAAATATCACTTGATAATTATGTGTTATTGAAAAATTGGAAGATTAATATCTGAACACCAACTATAAAGTCTTAAACAATGCAGACCTTTAAAAGAACTTAAATAAATAAGTTATGCTAAGCCTGGTGGGGCACAAGTAAAGCCTGGTGGGCCGTCAGGGAAACCCTGGATGCATAAATAAGGCAAATATTGTAATTTCTCTATTTTCTGTCTGATTGAAAACTGCTACCTCTACCAAAGAACCTGCAGCACACATTTGCTTTTTTCTGTTTTACAGGATTGGAAAATAAAACAAAGAAAAATATATATTCCTATCGAAAGGGATAAGCCGTATTGGTGCATCTTTAGTTTCAGGTTTTTCATCGTTTCATCTCATTAGTGTCTCATTCCTTCGATTCTGCTGGACCAAGACGTCTGGATAGGTGTTTATTTTCCATTCGATCCTCAGTGTTTTATGTTTTATTCTTCCTTTCTGGTACTGAAATACAAATAGGCACTTTTAGAAAAGACTGAAAAGCTAAAATAAAAATGTGAGAGTTGCGGATGTTTTGTTAGACGTTATGTGTTACATTGTGTGTTTGGTGTTGAATGATGCTGAATTTATCCTTGACTAGCGCGCCTCAGTTCAGCATCATCATCAAACCACTGTTTGAGTCGTTCAGTGGGATGGTTTCAACGACGAGCAGGGAAGAGCTGTGTCCACACCACGCTGCAGTGGCTCGACAATCACTGCTCCCTTCCTGTCCTCAGACCCAGTAAGTAAAACATCACCTGTTTAAATCAGGGTTAGGTAATACTTGATTGGTTATGGATCATCTGCAGCAATAATGAGCCAGACTTTATTTTCAGAAAAAAATTTCTGTCACAAAAGTCCCCAATAAAATGCTTTTTACTTTGTTTTGGTTGTAATGTGAGAAGATGTCGAACATTTAGGTGGGTGTGATTACTTTTTTCAAGGCCATGTAAATGATCTGCTTTGATAAGAAGCTTTAATTCTCAAAACGGGTTTCCCTGTAGATTGGGTCAGACATGTTAAATGGTTTTTGCTTCACAACAAAGCCTGACGTTATAAATGAAGAATTGTAACACGAGAAACTGTTTTCAGAAACCTCAGATTCACATTTTATGTTGCAACCTAATTAGCTTCTTAGTAGGTTTTTAGTGTTGATGTTTTCTTGATGTTTGTTTTTTTTCAGATGTGTTGATTGCTACATAGAGATTTTGTTCAGCAAAATAAATGCAGATCAGCACTTGTCAGATTTCACATTATAGGTTGTGGAGTTTTGTGCCGTTGTGGAAAGGTTTAAATATCCCACTATGTGTCATCAGCCACATGAACTGGGTCAATAAATTTCAGCAAACTCATGATGATTGATGATTTTTTTTTTTTCTCCCAAAACGGTCTTTATTTGTAGCTGAAAAGTGTGTTCACTTCGAGCACTTCCTGATGCGTATCTCCATGAGATAAGCATAGGAAACTTTTATTGGCTTAAGAGTGGCTCCGCACTTTTTAAGTTTTACTTTCTAAATCAATTTTGTGGTGTTGCATTGCATCTGTGTTGAGCAGCAGTGTTTTTGCTTTGATTAGTCATTTTAAACATACAGTGTTGGTGTATTAAAGTAAAAAAACATAAAAACCTCTGTGGGGGCATAGAGTTCTGTGACTCTGTCGGTCCTCTCTGGGAAAACACTCAGTATTTCTGCTCATGTTCTGCAGTCACATTTCTTGCGGCCCACAGATTTAATATGCAACCTGTTTGCTTTTCTCATTCATCCTGTCAGAAATCAATCAGAAACCAAAAAGAAAATGTCTTGGCAAAGTTTTCCTTGCGTCTGTGAGGCATTTTGCTCTGCCACATTAGACTATAGATTATTAGAAGTTTGTTTTCTATCTGAATTCTTTCTGATAGGTTCTTCACATTTTTGGATAGCTATGTGCAAAAAGCTTTAAAATAAGATCATTTTAATTCAGTTGAAAATATTTATTTACTGCTGAAAAATCAAGGATTTTTTCCACCACATTGCTTATGGCTCCCTACTGTGTTTCCAGTTTTTAATAATGTGCTGGGCAGTTCTTAACTCAGTTTTTGTAGTTTCTTCTAATTTGTTCTCTAATGATTTGTTCCTTCTTAAGCAAATTAATTAACTCTTAATCGACCTCTGGATGTGTCTCTCCACGTAGTTGTTTAGGAAATGCATCAGTGGGGGTTAAATAACTTTTTGCCAGCTGAAGAATAATCACTCGTGCAGTAATTATCCTGATGAACTTCATAAACTAGAGTATGAATAAATGTTTTCTGTACATGTTATTTGAATTGTTTAAAGTGCCAAATTGTTCTAAAAAATATCCTGCTGTGTGGTGAAGATGAGGAGGATGTATTAAGTTAACGATGATGAATGTTAGAGCACTGATTTCAGGTTTTGTTTTAAAGAAACCTTTTTTTTTTCCTTCTCTTTCCCTCTCAGTGGTGCTGAGTTCACTCCGTCAGCTGTGCACTACTACGTCCATCCTGAGCGATCCCTCCCTGCTACCTGCTGAGGCCCTTGAGGCTGCCGCTAGCAAAGACGTGTAGCCGTCCTCTCAGGAGTGGATGCGACCCAAAAGCCACTTGAACATTTTTCAGCATCAAAACCGTTTTCCTGCAACATCGCCTGCGTCTTCCAAAGACTCACAAGTTCCCAGACGAATTGGTGAAACGAGAACTGTAACATGGGATTACTGTTACTCTGAATGTAACGGCTTTACATCTGGTCCGCTGCGTAATGACTGGTGGGAGAATAATGCAGTAGATGCCACCTTCACCTGCAGAGGTTATCTAAACACTTCATTGGAAGCTGGTACTTGTGTTTTCATTCTTCATCATAGAAAGTTGTTTTCGAATACAAAGATGCAGATTAAGAAAGGGAAACGCTGAATGAATTTGCACCAGGAGGAAACTGTGATTTTTTTTTTTTCCCCCAGAGAAAGCTGGAGTTTGTTTATTTTGCAGCCGATCATCAGTTCATGTTGGGCTGCGCCTTGTGGGCAGCAGAGATTTGAGTTTTCTATCGCTCATTGACTCAGGTGAATATCACGCTGCCAGTGATCTCTTCTGCTCGCTTGATAGTAGACATGGGCCGGTATCATAATCTGTAAAAATATTATGGTTTCGTCTTACCACCAAACACAAACTCGCCATCTTTATTCACAATGTGCAAAACAGAACAGCATCAGTTCTCCCTACTGCTGCTATATCACTGCATTAACTACAACAGTTATAGTAATATAACATTTTTACTGATTGCTGATTTGAAGTTCCAAAAATATAGAATAAACACCAATTTTGATCATAGTTGTCCATACATATATTCTGTTTATTTTATGTACCTTAACAGTTATATAAGTTATATCTTTTTGTGAACAGAAAAGCCTCCAAAGAGCTAAACGTGTCTGTTATAAACAAGGGGAAAATTACAGCAAGCCTGTTTTTTTGTTTTGTTTTGTTTGTTTTTTGTTAGCAAGCTGACCTGCAGTGTGCAGCAGCAGGTGGAAACAGGACAGCTCTGCATCACTCGATGCTTCACACACCTTGAGAAATCTCAGGTTGCTCTTGCACTTCATCCTTCTCGTTAATAAAATGACTTTAAGTTGTAGAAAATGTAAATTTTAGCAATGTTTTTTTTTGTTGGTTTTTTTACGCTGTAACTTTCTAAAACATCAGTACCGGTCCCATGTCTATCTCTTATTTTCTCCATCCATTCTGAACTTCTTCCTTTTCGGGCATGGAGAATATTTCTCCTGGGTTTGAGTTTCAAAACACAGCGGCCATTTTGTGTGTTTTAACAGCAGCATGGAGCCATATTTACAGCCCTCATAGGGAGCTAAAGCGACAGTCCTACGCAGTACGAATTATGTGTACAGATTACATTTACATGCAGTATTACTCTGCTGAGTCTTTTCTTGATGCTGGTGTTCACTCAGGGCTACACTTCTGCAGAAAATCAAGACCTTTGTCCTTTTCAGCAGACATCTGCATTATGGGCTGATTTCTTTGTTTTAATCTTTTTACCTTAATTTGTAACAGATCAACCAAAGCCATATCAAGGAGGAGAGTGAGTCATCTGTAAGGTGTAACAAAGAGATTAGTCTGATTCACGGATTTAGAGTAAAACTCCAGACAGACGTCTCTGACCTCCGTCAGCCTTAAGGTCAAAGTGTCCTTACCTGTGGTCTCTGCAGTGTCGTTGTTTTTATTTGTTGCTCTTCACTCCTCAGGCAGATCTTGTATTGTTTTGGTTTTTGTTCTGCAGAACATTGACGTTTACAGAAGCAAAAAGCACCATCTGTGTTTGTTTGAATGTTCATGTTGATAGTGTAAAGCCTTTTAGTGGAGATTATGAATCTCTTTAGAGATTCAGCTTTTCGACATGGTAATTAACCCGGATGCAGTGATAAAAAGACTGCAACTATGCATCATGTGTAATATACAGATCAAATATGAAAGGAGTTGGATTACACAAGTGGCAACAAGGGGAGCATGTCGAGTCTTCCCTGACTGATGAATCACATACCTGATCAAACCCCACATTTTATTATTTATTGTCATGAGAACATTCAACAGATTGTCAGCAAAGAACCTTTAAGAAACTGCTTTTGAAGAGATGCTGTTTGCAGTGGTTGTATCACAGACGTGGTTTGACGCTGTGCCTTTAAGATCATTTGCAGTCATACATTAAAAATTGTGCACATGGGAACTTTAAACGATTACTTGTGAACTAAAATTGTTTACTGCGTCTTCAGATTATTCATCGCACATCTGAATGCAGCAGCTGCCAGTTGTAATCTCCTGTTGTTTGCAACAAGTTTCTCCTTCAAACTCTGCTGTGTGGGTGTGTGTGTGTGTGTTATCTTCAGTTGTTTTAACCTTATTCTGACAGAAAGGCGGGTTTCCAGGTTAATTTGTCCTTTTCTGTGAGACTTGCATGTGTTTTCTTGTACAGTATGTCACTGCAGATGGGATCTGCATATTAGTTCTTCCCGTTTCTGTGGTATTTTTGTTTAAGAAATATCTTATGCATTATATGAGAAGTGTTCAAGTTCTCCAGGGTTGACATGCAACTCGTTGTAAAAATGACTTTGCATCACAATAAATACAAGTAAAATAAACTTCTGGCTTTTATTTTCAATAAATAGCATTTGTTTTTAAATAAATATTAATTGTTTAGTGCATTAGAATCCTAAAAAAAAACCACATCTCCATTCAAAAACAAAAGGCAAACAGCCTTAAGACTTCATCAGAGATTCGACTTTCTAGGTCTTTCTTCTAGTACAGACTCCAGAAAACACTGGGCATGGAAATAAGCATCATAGTCATTTTTAAATTCAGGGAGGCTGCAGCTCTGAGGGGCCGTAGAGTTACTCAATCCCTTCTCCACGTCTTTAATGTACTGGGCGGCGATCGTCAGTTTTTTCGACACCTCGGGGGTCAAATTTGAAAGCTTCTGCATGTAGCAGTGGACGGTGGAGAGGAGTTTGGCCGAAAGCGGCTGCTGCTTCAGCCCTACCTGCTCCGTGAAGTTATCGCAGTTGTTTTCTGGAAGCGCATCATCCTGTGGGACACAGAGAGTATTTAGACATTACAGCCTGTGTGTTTTAAAGCCAAAATCAATCATGCCACACTGCCTTGTTGCAATAATTCACGCAAAAAGAGCCGCAACTAAGTACAAAGGGCGCATATAGTTCATGGACATACATCATCTGCTCGTATTTCTGTAATATATATATTTTTTTTTCCGCCGGTCTTATGTAATTTTGACAGTTTTTCATCAGATGTAAGATGTCATAATCTAGATTAGCAAAAATAATGTCAGTATTGAATCTTCAGTTTCACTTTACGAATTACTTGTATAAAAGAAGCTTTTAAATTATTATTTTTCTTAATTTATTGAGATGCGCCTAAATAATCTGAAGTCACTTTTACTACCTTGAGTCATGTGACTGCAAAACTGAAAACATCGCTGTTTCTTCTCTGTATTTCTGCCGATTATCAGAAGAAAAAAATATAGAGAGATATAGATATATTACTATTTTATTTTCATTATTTAAATTCATTATTTTTAATTATTTGTCTTTTCAAAATTGACAGTACACACAGCATGTACATGTACATTTTAAAAAGACCAATTAATTTGAAAATATGTCCCTTGAAACATTTGCCTCCAATTCCCGCGAACGCACCATAAAATGGTCAAATCAACATTTTTAATTAATAATCAGAGACTTTGAAAGAATTTAAAAATAATAATAAAACACAGCATTATTATTATTATTTATTTTTTATATATTATTATTATTATTTATTTATTTATTTATTTTTGAACCCTTTATATATTATTTTTTATGTTTGTTTGGTTTTTTTTTTTAATTAAAGTGTTTCCACCAAATCTCCATTAGAATCTGGAGGCTGCATTAATAGTAATGGCTGTAACATCCTCACCAGGTCGTTCCAAGCGATTCGGATCAGGTCCAGCGCATCGCTGATGGTTTTGTTCAGGGCCTCTTCGTCTCGGCTCCCAACAGGTTTGCACCGTGCTTGCGTAAACAGCACGCACAGCGTGATAAGGACTGAAAGCAATTAAAACAGCACGACATTAATGAACATGAACATACAGAGAGAGAGAGAGAGAGAGAGAGCTGCAGCCGGAACGACAGACATGCGGAGTTTCACAACTTCACCCGCGTCTGATCGATGACTCTGAGGCTGCTTGGTTTAGATCAAATAATATAAACCTTCAGACTTACCGGCTCGGGAATCCATGGCAGGAGGAGGTTTTGGTCTCAACAGCAGGCTTGGATGAAGCACTTTCTGTCGTCCATCTTACAGAGATCCCTTTTATTGGGACTTCCAAGATAAAAATCAACAACTTAATACTTTCCTCTGCGTATGACTGTCACAGGAAAGCGATTCACTTTTACTCTCTGGACTTTTGGAAAGTCTACACCTCCAGATTAATTAATAATCTGATTAAATCTGTTAAGAAAATAAGAAAGAAAAAAAAAAACTTTAATAGCCATGTTTGTCCCTCTTACTGACTGCATATGGCTGAAGATGTTTAGGCTAAAAATGCACTAGAATGATTTTTATGTGAAAATATTTTTATTAAAGGTAATGGGACACTCCAAATCTGACTATCATTCAGATGAATTTCATGTGTGTTAATTTGAAGAATAAAGAGGACAGCATTATTGTCTGTGTTTGTGTCGTGGATGTGTCCAGGCTTTCAACTCCACTTTCATGTCAAACTGTTGTCACTCGGATCTCCATTTGGAACCGCACAACGCATGGACTTACGTCGGCGTCACCACATCTGGACCAGTAATTTGTAGCAAAGGATGAAAATGTGCAGAAAATAGAGCTGATATGATACAAGCTGATGAATCTCTGACAAGAAATCCCGCAGGAAAATGTCCTCTATTCACCATAAATGAACTTTCTGAAACGATCCCTAAAACGCTCAAAGCGCAACTTGATGCTGAAGTCTTGGTTTGAACCAGCGACACATCTTACATTATTCTGCAGCCGTGAAGTCAAAGAATAAACAAGCTCACCCTAATTGAATAAATACATGAATGAAATATCATATCGTTTGCACGAGTCATTTTTATTTTTGTCCATTTTGATCAAATCATTCACACCATTCGCTATAAATAAAATTATTAGTATTCAAGAATGACAAAAAAAAGCTAACTTAAATAAATAACAAATAAATTAATTAATAAATTAGTAGATAAATTAAGGCAGATCAAAATGACATGCTTCATCGGTCACTCGTTCATTTGTATGTAACTTTCAGTCCACTTTACAGCAGTGTGCAGGACGCCGAGGGCGTATTCCTTCATCTCGTAACGCGTTTGGTTATTTGCTAAACTTTTGGGACACACTTTCAGCTCGCCTTCTTCCCAGCAGTCCTTCATCCCCGCGGCCAGCTGTCTGAAAGGGATCAGGAAGGGACGGGCGTAGCTGAGGATGTTGGTCTTTACGTCTTCATGCGTGGTGAGGTTACCGATGACTTTTGGCAGGTAACTTGTCAGACACTCACTGATTTCATACATGGAGTTCAGGATGCGCGAATCATTCATGTTTCCAGCCGGAATGGTTATTCCATCCAGAGGCTTCAGACTCTTGGTCTTCGTCTCCCTTGTGGTGTTGTAAAAAAGGCGTTCAATCTGTGGAAGAACGGAGACCAGCTGTGAGATCAGCACTCAAATCTGGAGATGTCAGATACAGTGTTTACATAAACCACATTTAAAAAAAAAAAAAAAAAGGTAACCTATTTTCTCATTGTTTGAGATGAAATCCGAGTAATCTTCCTTCCTAGGTGGTTGGGGTTATTTCTTTTTACTAAATACCAGAACAAAAATGTGAGATTTTGTCTAAAATCAGAAGTTCACATAGAGTAACTTGAATCTAACCAATTTGAAAAAGCCCAGAAGTTGACGTGATGGAAAGAAATAATAAATATTTGAGTTAAAGTCGATGGTTTCAAAGGCAACATCTCAAACAAACTGCTTCCTTGTGTGACAAGGCAAATGATAAGAAATCCACCAACATATCAGGAAGATATTTATGGACCTCAACATGTCTGGTTTATCTGATGCCTGAAGGTGCTACTGCCTTCAATTCAAGCAATTTAAGCTGCTTAGGAAATATGCTCCAGAAAAGAACATATGTTGAAAAGTGTAATTCAACAAATGCAAATGGCCTGGTGAAGATTTGTAGCTGAAGTCTCCCGCTAAAACTAGCAGAAAAGCCACTCTTAGAGGAAGAGGCCAAATCACTAAAGCCAGACTGCAGCTTGCAAATGTGCTTGGAAAGAAAAACCTTAATTTCAGAGACATATCTAAGTTAAAATCAGATGGCGTTATTTGGATGAAGAAGGGGGAAAACCTGCCAGCCTGAACACCATCCCATGCGGTGCATAAGTACGGGGGTGGCAGCATCATGTTGTGAGAAACTGGCGACTTGACACAGATGTTGTCATGAGGAAAGAACTTTATGTGGAAACACCGAAGCAACAGCTCAAGACATTCACCAGAAAGCTAAAGCCTGGACACCAATAGGCCTCCCAAATGGACAGTGACTCTAAGGAAGCCACCAAGTTAGTAGATAAAGAGCAACAAAGTCAGTGTTGGCAATGAATATCATGAAACCCTTATCTCAGTCCTAGTGGAAGTCTGTGGACAGACCTGAGAAGGTCTGACCAAGCGAGGTAGCCAACGCACCTGACTCCGCTACACCTGGTCTGCCAGGAGGACAAACTAATGTGAAAAGCTTGCGGAAGGACATCCACACAAAATGTTACACCCAAGTCACGCATTTTAAAAGGCAGTTGTACTAAACACAAAGATAATGTATGCAAACTTTTAAGACTCAAGAAAGTCTCTAAGTTTTCTGGTATTTAGCAAATAAAATAACTTCCTAACTGACCCAGATAGGATCAGTCTGACTTCAGCTAGAAGTCAGACTGAATTATATCAGTAAGAAAATGTGTTACATGTCTTTGTTAATATCAGTTTTCTACTATATTTCCGAATCATTAATTACAATACTTTTTTTTTTACAATCGCTGTAAGGTGGTAGGTCTACTTTACATTAAACATTCACTTTCATTCACATATCACACAATCTTTCCACATGTTTACTTACAAATAGACTTTCTGCATAATCAAGGTCTTTCAACAGACTTCTGAGATACTGCTTAGTCGCTGGAGCCTGTAGTTCCAGTTTCTCCTCACAACTCCGTGGCCCGACTGGATTGGAGGCCATCAAGGAGATGTGAATGATAGTGACGAGGAGAAGCAGGAGATCTGCAGATGGTTAGACATAAAAGAATATGATGATGTCGTCTGCATAGAGTCAACCAAAGTACTGTTGAAGTCAAACTGGGATTAACATAAACAAAAACAGATAAATGACACTCAGAAAGAAAAATGGGTCATGAAGAAAGTAAGACATTTGTAAAAAAAAATTAAAAAAGAAAAAGTAACATTTAAGAATTTTAGATACAAACTGAGTACAGTTTCATCAAAATCATCAGCGTTAAGAGTTACTCCTCAATGACCTGAGAAGAGCTTACCTTTAACCAGACTCATGGTGCGAAGTGTTTCTGTTCAGTCAGTGCTTTCTGGACTGGCACCTGCTGCTTATATAGCGGGTTGCAACGTGGAACTTTTTTTTTTCTTTTTCATGCCATCAGCTGGTTGATGACGCCATCTTGGCAAAGTATCGCTTCATACATCTTTCTTTTTGCAGTTGTAGGGCACCGCTCACCATAGTGGTTTTACTGTGCGGAGGCAGAGCAAAGTACCACAGAGCATTATCTCAAGCCGGCACTGAAACTGCCTGGTAATGCTTTGTTCTATTGTGAAGCACAATCTCAAACACATCCTGGCAGGTTGTTAGGACATTGGTAGGTTGCACTTAAATCATGTTAAAAATCTGTCATTTAAGATGTCCATGTTTTGCTTCTTGCCTTGTAGTTGTGTATTTGAACACCAAATCTTCCCATTTTGTGTTCGTTCACAGTGATTCCTGTTTCCACGAACCCATGACGACATTAAAGATATTCAGATTTGGACTGGCAATGTGCAAGGTAAAGTAATCTGAGAATTTCCCATTTGTCAGTCTATCTACCTTTATCTCTGCCACTAGGATAACACGCAACAGGATGATTCTATACCTGAGATACAGAGTAACTGTTCAACTGCATTTGCAATTTGAGTAACTTTTTTTTTTACAATCTCTCAACATTGACTCTATTTCTTTTTTACTATATCAACTAGATTAAAAACTACACTGAAACAACAAACAACAGTTTTCAACAGGGATGAGTGAGAAAATATCGCTGGTCGTTATTATTATTGCTGTTATGGCCGATAACTGATACTAATCAATATTATTTGCATCATAATAAATATCGGTTGTTAATATTGGCCCAGTTTAATTAATCAAACCAATACTTGTATGTTAGAAAACGACTAACATTGGCAGATAACATTTGTCAGTGTCAATATATCAGGCATCCATATTTTTAAGTTTCACTAAAAATTCTCAAAAT
Organism: Xiphophorus hellerii; assembly: GCF_003331165.1. Classification (NCBI taxonomy): domain Eukaryota; kingdom Metazoa; phylum Chordata; class Actinopteri; order Cyprinodontiformes; family Poeciliidae; genus Xiphophorus; species Xiphophorus hellerii. The sequence goes on from NC_045683.1 coordinate 16,003,185, forward strand.
AATTTAGGGCTGAGGTTGCACTGTTACTTTGCAGCAAGAAGGTCCTGGGTTCAATTTCTATCCTGGGGTCTCTGCTTGGAGTCTTCAAGTTCTCCCCACGCAAGAGTGGGAAGTGAGGAAGAAACATAAAGAAAGACAGAGAGAAAGATGTCTGAGTTTAACAACACCTTTATTTTTTATTTTTTTCCTTTTTTTTTTTTATTTTTTTTTACTGAATATTAGAATTTTACACCCTAAGAAACATTCACATAAACACAGAGTTAAAAACTAACCATCCATCAACCACAGAACACAGAACATTGTTAAAACACCACGGAGAGGAAAAACTCAGTGCCTGTTATCTAAGAAAGAAAGAAACATTAACAAAATCTTGAAATGTTTCTCTTTTTTCCATTGCCTGAAACTAATTACATAGTCCTTATGATACTTTATGGCGATATCCTGCCACCTTTCAAATCGTGGCTTATTATAAAATATCTGCAAAACTTCTTCTTTTTTTTTCTAGCTTTATTTTTATTTGAATCCCCAGGAAGTATTTTATTAGCAGATTAGCTGTACATAGGCTGCACTAAATGTGTTGGCGAGCCTCAGGACCATGCGAGCATAAAAAGCTACTTGAGGTTCTATAAATCTGCGCCGCGCTAACAGTTTCGCCACCTGATCCGGGTTCATTCAGAGCGCTTTGTTTCTGAAACAGAGAAGACAACATGTCTTCGTTTGTGTAGGTTTTTCTTAGAGAGCGCTCTTTCCGCTCCAAACTGCTTTAGCGCCTGTGGCCAGAGCTCCGCCTGTTGCCTGGATACAGGTGAGGGATTGTAAACAAACAGCAGACCGCAGCGAAACTAATTAAAGGCCGAGCTAATTAAATGGCGGCATCATTAGCAGACAGCAGATTCAGGTAACCCTCATGAGCTCAAAAACTCTCTCTGCTGCGATAGAGAAAAATATTAGACGTCTCTGTCTGACTGACTTCCCCTGCGGAAATGGCCCCTGGGTGAGTTTTCACTGTCCAGCTCAATATCCTCACTTCAAGGTTTACACCAATCTGATGATTTTTTTTGTTTGTTTGTTTGTGATTTTGATCTTAGAGACGGGCCAAAAATGGTCCAGATGAAGCGGAAACAGAGTCACCAGATGTCCTGCTGGACCTGCTGAGGTACCCTCGCTCTCCATGGATGTACAGTGAGACCTGGAGCCCTCAAGCTTCAGAGCTGAGAGAGCTGGCTGTGAGAGAACCGAAGCGCCTCAGCAAGAATTTCATACTGAATTACTTTACAACAATACGGATCACTGGCAAAAATGTACGTATTTCAAGAGATGCGCAGATATATTTTACTCTGGCATGTTCATCAGTGCAAGATGGACATTTTGGATGACTGAAGGAAATACCAAATGGATTCAAGAATGTTGGGGATTTGTCTCAGCAGAAATATAGTTAGCTGTAACACTGTTACACAGGAAGACGAATACCAAATTCAAAGCCGTCAAAATGAATCCTTCCCTTCCTCCCCCTTACAGGTTTATTCAGTTTTTTCATATTTTTAAAAAAATCAAATTAAATGTTTTTAATCATCAAACAAACGTTATTGTCAGATAAGGATAACCTGAGTAAATAAACATGAGCAGTTTTCAAATAAATACCTGGTTTTGCCTATCGGTGAGTCTGGAACATCACTGTGGGGGGAATTTTAAACCAATCTTATTTACACAATTGTTCTAATTCAACCATGAACTGCCTGTTTTAGGTCATGCCTGCAGTATCTTAGCTAGATTGATGTCCAGGCTTCGACTAGTCCACTCCATTTTTTTTAGACTAGTAGTTTGGGAGATTTTTCTGCTGATTAACCAAACTGTGCTTTAGCTCAAACAGATGCCCTGACAATCATTTATAACAGTCTGCGCACCTTTTAAGCACTTTATCAGCAGTTTCTGAAATTGGCCAACCGATCTGTCACCACATTCAGACTCACTTAAAATGACTCTTTTCCTCTCCATTATGATGCTTAGTTTGAACTTTCTTCACCATGTGAGGAAGCCATCGAAATGGTTAATATCCGGTTTGTTTTGACCAACAATTGAACAGGTGTACCTAATAAAGTGACCAAAGAATGCATGAACAGCAGCAGAGAGATTATGGTTTTAAATGTGAATCATTTTTGGACAGTTTTTTTGTTTAAGTTGCGATTATTTATTGTCCACAGAAATGATAAACCTGTGTTTACATGCTGTTTATAAAATGTTCATCCACCCATGCATCCATACTCATTCCCCAAAGACAATCTGCAATAACCAACTAATCTTAAATGCATATTTTGGATTATGGGAAGAAGTACCAGAATACTCAGAGAGAAGTCAAGCATCCATGAAAACCTTCAGCAGTCCTAACAAACGCTACACTGTGCAGCTCCAACATGTATTAGAAGGCACATCTATTGCAAAAACTGAAATAAATACTGTAGTGTTGTTAGAACAAGATGCAGTAAAAACATCTCTGTAACTCAACCAACATTAAAATTATGCATGAATTTGCTGATATAGTATGGGATTACCAAAAAATGGAATGTGCACACAGAAGTAAATGTTGGGTCCCGAGCAGGCACTGGTTTGTGTTCATCAGGGGGAAGGGACTAACTTACAAATAAACTTTGCCATTTTATCTGTTTCTCTCAGGTCTCATCTATTGACAAAGGCTTGTTGAAGTTCTCAAAGCTGGAGGAACTTGTCCTGAGCAGCAACTTGATCTCAGAAATTCCTGCGAAGCATCTTCCCGGCACGTTGAAGGCACGTCGAAGTGTTGCATCAGAGTGCATCGTCGCTCTGCGTTTATCAGATCAAATGTTGTTTCAGTAGTTTCCACATATTAGGAAAAGCCGAGTCACAGTTAATCACGCAGAGCAGGAAACAATAAATTTTCCTCCTTCATCACCTTACATCAAAAGGGATTCTCCTGATGCAATCACACGTCTGGTGTTACGTAGGATGTCTGAAGGTTTTCGGCCCTTCAAACTAAGGGCCAAAAACCTTTGCACTCATCTAAGGGACCTTAGATGAGTGCGTAAAGGCAGATGTTGCAACACATTGAGATGACTATCTGAAAGTTAGGTTGGTTTTTTTTTTCTACAGATTTTGGAGCTGCGTGCAAATCGATTGTCTTCGCTGAGCGACCTCGCAAGCTGTCCGCCTCCTCAGCTGCAGTACCTGGGCCTCGGATCAAACAGCCTGGGTTCCCATCAAGACATCTGCGATCTTACAGGAAGACACTGGTTAATATATGTATACAGACACACATAGACACATCCTGCACATGCAGGAAGTTGTTCGGTTTTTAAAGAGGTGACCCAAAACCAGGTCAAAAGAAAGCTCAGTTACAACTGTGGGCTTTTTGATTGCTCATGAGGTGAGGATGTGAAAGCCCGTAATGCCAGCATGTTTCACTGCACTGTAGGTTTTTCTGATTCGACAGCAGATTTCAGAGGGAACTCCCACTGAAGCCCAGAGACGGAGACGGGGGCAGAAGCCCTGGGGACTCTTTGATTTGCCTTCAGCAAAAGAGTTTATGTTTGTATGAAATCACTGATTATTCAGTGAGTAAAAACAAAGATGTCAGCGAGACACAGCAGATTTATTGTTTGTATAGCTCATATTATTTAATAATTACACAGCAAGCCAAACATTTTAGAATAGAATAGAATATACTTTATTGATCCTCAAGGGGAAATTGCTTATTTGTTGAAAGCTCCGTCTTCGGTAAGAAATACAAAGTTTGTAATATATATATATATATATATATATATATACGTATATCTAAGAGTGATAGTTCAAAATGACTAGATATAAACAAATAAATAAATAAATAAATAATAAGCAATCACATGTAATATATTAATCAATAAATAACCTATAAATGAGCGCAGAAAAAAAAAGTAATCAATTAGCAGCAGACTTGGGCATTGTAAAGCCTGATGGCAACAGGCAGAAATGACTTTCTGTGGCGCCCTGTGGTGCACTGGCAGGATGAGTTTTACACATATTTTTGTTTTTGTTTTGTGTAAATTTCCTTAACCTCATTCAGGTTGGACAGAGATAATCTATCAACGTAAATTGCAACTTTTTTAACCAATATTTGTTCAGGAAAAGCACTTTTTTAGCGTTCATATGTGGAAACCGAGGTTCTCTGTTAGTTTAAACGTTTCTTAAAAATGTTAACATGCTTTTATTAACGAGGCAGAGGTCCTGAAGAACAGTAAAGTTAACACACCTTTTGACATGCGCTCAGTTTTCATTATCTGTTTTCTGGTAGAAACCCAGATGTTGTCATGAAACCATTTGGGATTGATCTTATTCCTGTGTGAAGTTTTTTGGATTTATAATTTTCCGTCATGATTGGTGGCCATGCATTCACGACTGTGGCCTAAACAGCGCATACACGAGAGTGATTGACAGCCCTCCTTCTGCCTCTGATTGGTTGTGTCTGGCAGATCAGTGTATTTGTTCACATGAAAGCAGGGAGAAGGCAGAGGAGCTCAATATTTTTCACAGATTATCTGCCTCATATTACAGTTTCACGACATATTGACAGTTTTAACAAATATGTAAAAAAGATATTTTTTTATAACCGTTACACGCTGCAGCTTTAAGCAGCTGGTTAAGCAGAATAGCAGCAGGTTGAATAGCAGCGAGTCACGCTGCTGCTTTGGGAAAACCTTCCTGCCTCTTTCTGCCGTCAGGCCCCATCTGACGTGTTTGGACCTCAGCAACTGTAACTTCCAAGAGCAGCAGTTTCTGGTAGCCACCTTAGAAACTCTCCCATGCCTCAAGACCCTGACGCTTAAGGGCAACCCCTTCACAATGACGCCATCGTATCCAGGTTTCACTGTCGACAGCCTGCCGCAGCTCAGCTGCTTGGATTCCTCATGGCTCACCACAGAGGAAAGGTATAATTTCTTCGGCTTGGCCAGGATGAATGGTGAGAGCATGAAATGAAAATGTCTCATTTAGCACATTGGAAGTGTGAACCTGTTGTGAGATCAGCATCTCCTTTGCCGTCATAGATCTGGTGGAGGACGTGGCATCAGTCACACTGAGTCTGACCAGGCTGAGGGGAATACCAGACCCACTGATGCATGTGGATAAAAAGGCTGTTGAGTTTCCAATTGTCACCTACAAATACTTCATCTCATACCAGTTCTTTACGCCCACGCCTACGCCTGGTTATCAGGTGATTGATCCTTCCTACCCCTCACTTTCATACACACCTTCAATTTAACACAGTTCTAAAAAAAAATGAGCAGAAAACGTAATTTCATTGGCATCATGTCTTTATTTCTGATTTAAGGATTTCATCTGATCAGAATAATAACTCAGATAGCTTAATATTTGTTGGGCCTCAAAACTTTTATGTATTGACATTTCTGTTTAGGGTTTCAACATTTGGGACAGATTTAAGGAGCCCATAAGAGGACATGGAGAAAAAAAAGAGCATTAGCTTATTCAATTGAGTCCAATTTCTGACTTATATTGTTGCTGTTTGTAATTTACTGTGTTTTATCAAAGCAGGTCTCTCTTGCAAACAATATTTTGGATTTCATTTAGACAATCCATATAAATTTATAGGTCAAATAAAAATGTAAAAAACTTTAAAATGATCTTTTCCTTACACCACCCTTTATCATATTTTTCCCAGAAAAAGAGAAACAAATCCAAAAAATGTCTTAATTTTTTTTCTTATTGTTTATTTTTGGTTCTTTTTCTTATTTGACTACATTTTAAAGATTTTAGTCCAATATAGCTTCATTGGAAAAGCACTTTATGTTACCATGAGGATAAAAGTTGCTGTAAAAAGTACATAAAAACATGAAAATTACAAAAACATAAAATACCAGAATATAAATTATATAACAGCCAGGTTATGTAATTACATAACCAGCCAGGCAGTTAAAAACTCCAGTCAACATCTCATTTTATCGTCAAAAGTCAAAGCAAAGCAAAGCAAGGAGTCACAGGAAATGATCTAAAAACAGACTGTGATGTAGCCTGTTTGCTGAGCAGAAATAACTCATTTCATGGACAATTTACAAAGTTGCTTTAGCACTTCTTGTCATAAAACAACAATTTTATCTTAATTATTAGCCTTTACTGTTACACAGCCGGCAGAGTTGTGTCAGATAAAAGCATGCAGTCAATTTATCATTTAGTGACAAACTTTTATCCAAACATTAATCAGGGTATTTTCATTCATTCCGTCTTAGTCACGGTGAATCACTGATTATTAGAAAAACACACCATAAAAGATAACAGAATTCTTGTTTTTAAAAATCACTAAACTCGTATTTTTAATTCCACATCAAAAGTCAAAAGTGTTTTTGACATTCACACCAATAATGACTGTAAATAAACATCTGACCAGAACTGGACTTTCCCCTAGAGAAAACACAACTTATGGGAAGTTAGAACTACCAAACTTCACAGATGAGTAAAAATTCAAAGCACAAAATGATCCTCCTTTGTTACAGTTTCAGATACTATTACAATATTTTCCAACATCTTGCGTCTTAAAAACTTTGTATCAGATGATCTCTGACTCAAAAAGAGAAACAGTTACCAAGTAAACCAACAGCATGAAAGGAAAGTGTATGAAAGTCAAAATACTTCATTCTTTTTCCTAAAACTGTACAGTTTTCCTGTTAGAGGGAATTACACTTCACAACCTTTCCTGTTCTCGTCTCGTTGCTTGCAGGGAGAAGACAGTGAATTTAAACTGGACACGTCGTCTCGTGTAGCAGAGGACAAGTCTGTCTGTCCAGACCTAGGATCAGATAAAAACACTGGGAAAAACGTGTCCATCCCGGACACTGCCGTCCCCGCAGTCAGTGCTGATGGATCTGAACAACGTGAGAAGGCTATTGTCTTTTAAGCTTTGGACATTTTAGGTCTTCAAGCCCAGATTATTACAGAGCTGAAGTGGCGGTTTAAAAGCAGATTTACAACATCATATTAGTCACTGAGAGGTTATAAGGGTTAAAAGCCCAATGTGTTAATAATACGTTCTATAAAAGAGAAATGGGCTTTTTCTTAGTAAGTCTGATTTACTCAGAGGACAGACATCAGAGACGTTCCTTTATTTGCCCTCATCAGGTGTCAACTTTGTCCTCAGTTCAGCTTTCTCTCATCTGTTGAAATTGTGAGAAAATAATTTTCTCTCATTAACTTTCCTTTTATTTGAAGTGTCGCTGTACTCAACACCAAAACTGTCCTGGTCCGAGTGTGTGAACTTGAATTACACACTGACATACAGCATCAGCTGCCTGGGAGGCCTGAAGAAATTCTTTACTCATGGACTTCGTCTCAACCTAATGGAGGAAAAGGTAGAGGAAATAATACCCGCCGGGGAATTTTAGGCAGGAAAAAATGTCCCCGCTTATTTTAAGCATCTGATATTCTAGACTCTATCGTGGCCTGCGCCCTCTGAAGAAGCCCAGCAGGTCAAACCCAGCCCAGCTAAAGGGAAGAAAGACAAGAAAGAAGAGAAAGTGAGTTTATTATTTCATTACCAGGAAACCACAAACTGTAAGCAACAGGCACGGCTAGATTCACTGATCCATTTTGTTGATCAACTGTAAACCGAATGTTGCAACCGTTAAAAAACAAAGCACACAAAAACCCACTTTGAGCGATCACAAGACAAAACGATTGTAACAAAAACATAAAGGAATAAGAAGAGAGTGAATAACGCAGGTTAAGTTCACTCACAGTGCACTGTGGAGGCAATTCTGGTTGAAAAAAACAATTCACCAGAATCATTTCTGGTTAATTGTTTAACCAGAAACAAATCAAAACCATCTTAAAGTCAGATGAGTTGGCTAATTTATACTCTAAATAGGAATTTGGTTTTGTAAAAAGATGATGTTGCATTGAAAAAGACCTGAATTCTGCTATTTAGACCACTAGTTTGGTTAAAAAAACTCCAATCAAAGTTTATATATATATATATATATATATATATATATATATATATATATATATATATATATATATATATATATATATATATATATATATATATAAGTTTACATGCAGTTTATTTCCATGTGTTTGGAGCTCACTGATAGCAAAGCCAAACTACTATAGCAAATAGATGAGTTGTCGTCAGAGATTTATTTACTTGCTTCAAATTCAGAATTATACATTTCCTAAGATTACTCAACCTTTAAGTCAATTTTGGAAAACCCAGAAAATGATGTCATCGCTTTGTAGGCTTCACAACATTTGAGAGGCACACCTATGGATGTATTTTAGGTACACCTTAAAATGCCTGCTTCCTTGTGTTGTGACAGCACGGAAAAAATGAAGAAATTCGCCACGTTGTTGTTCCATGATGAGACTTGTTCACCTTTATACGTCTGGTTCATCCTGGGGTACAATTTCCAAATAACTAAATGCGTCACTTTCATCTGTACCAATAACATGCAGGTGTAATCACGTTCTGAAGCAACACCTGAAGACATCAGATCATAAACTCTCAGTCCCACAGCAAATTTGTGGGCAGAGCTAAGAAACGTTTGGTGAGGCTAATGTTGCTGGTAAATGCTAAGAAGATGGAGCTAAACTTCCAAATTTGAAGAAAGTAAAACAAAAACAATCTCTAATTGTAGTAGAATTTAGCTAAAAGCATTTAGCAGCCATATAAACGGTGGGCTGATTTTTGGGCTTTATTTCATCTAGCAACACTTCTACTGTAGATGCATCATTTATTTTATGAAGCTAATAGCACATCATTCAGTACATGACTAACTATTTGTTCTCATTCCTGCAGACAATTGAACTCCTATTCATAAAAAGAGTTGCTTTACGAATCAGAATTGCCGTGTTGTCTAGACAGAAGAATTCAGAGAAAATATGGAAGTTTATATCAACCTTTTGATATATTGTGGTGCAGTAAATATGTATGTTGTTGCAACTTTTAAAAATGTTTAGTTGATAAAACTGATATTTCATTCGTGCAGGTTCAAGAGTTGAGATATTTTTCTTGGTGTTCGGTGTTGCTTTTAGTCAGTATAATTAATCTGTTTGATAAAAACAATTGTTTTTGTAATAAGTACAAATTTATATATGAAATGCTGTTTCTAACAAAAGAAAATGTGCAGTTAGATGGTGTTAACCCTCTATGGCATGGCGTTGCCCTCAGGCAACAAACCACATAGCTGTACCTCACATTGCTCCTTTATTTTATTTTTTGGGGGGCATGATTTTTGACATATTTTTGTCCAAAAAATAGTTCTTTTATGAATATAGTTTTTGTTTGATTTGTATTTCATTTCTCATAATCAGTGTAGACAATCTTGGTGTTCTAGACCAATGTTACCCTGAGGCAACAAACCCAAATCTGGTTCCAGGAGGTGTCAGAGTCCGATTTTATGATTGACATGTAATTAGGGACCACCAAGCTCCCAAAGAATGCAGGAAAATATTTCTTCCCCACAAAAATAAAAAGTCATGCCATAGAGGGTTAAAATAGAAAAACATTCATATGGCATCAAGTTTTTGTTCTCTTTTTCAGGTTAAAACGCCTCCCAAACCTAAAAACAAAAAGAAAAAAGGTCCTCCAGAACTGGTCCACGATCCACCTATCAGAAAACTACTCAACTCAGTTCACATCCCCATGCAAAGCCTGGTCGATGGGGGTCAAAGGGTCAATACTGTCTGCGACTTTGGTCCGCTGCAGGTAGAGCCTCCACCGAAACAGGAGGAGGCAAGTTTGTGTTGCATTGTCCATTAAACCCATCACTGAGGCTGAACAGAAACAACGTGAATGAATTATCAGAACACGGTTTACATGCAGCTTGTTTTAACTCATCTTAAGGAAACTGACAAGAAAACGAAAGGAAACAAGAAAAAGGACAAGGAAGCAAAGCAGAAACAAAATAAAAACGCCGAACCTCAGAAAAATCCAAAAGGTAAATATGAGTAAAAGTTACTCTGCATCACTTAGGCTGTTTGCTCAGGACTTCACCTGCTCTCCTTCTGCACCGCAGGGAAGGGGAAAGACGCAAAGAAACGTGACACGGATGAACACACAATCCAGCCCGTCCCGGTCCCACTGGTACCGGTGACTGTGGAGCTGAGCGTGGAGCTGGAGAAATGGAAGACGGCGTCGGACGCTTTTCGTGTCGTAACGCATGCAGAAAACAGCTAAATCACAGAGCTGAGGTTGACATGAAAGTATTCATGAAAAAATATGAATGTGTTCTTCAAGCCATGAGAACTTTACTTCAGTGGTATGAAATTAAATGCACAGCTGACCAATTTACACAGCGGCGTTTTCTCAGTATGGTGTAAAAAAACATCTACATCAATTTCCCTGTAGGAAGGAGTCATGATGCTGCCTTCACCGTGTATCACCATGGTCATGTGAATTCAGGGTGATGTGCAGAGTAGTTCTCTAATCCTAATTATATTTTTTCACAAGTTCACCGTTTCCACATCAGTGCTCTTTTGGCTGACCTGTCAGTTTACATGAATGTTTTGTTTGCATCTGAGCCATAATTTATTCTTTAATGATTTGAAATATCCAGACTTTAACAACCTTTTATGACCCAACTCTGCCTTAAACTTTTCCACAACTTGTCTGCTGTCTCTAATGTTCACAAACAGAAACCCTGGACTGAGAGATTAAATTACACACAGAAGAACTTTTCTGGAAATTACTGGTTGCACTGAATTTTATTTAAGGGTACCAGAAGTAAGAAGGCTGAGACTTGAGGCACACTGTAATTTGTGAATTTTTAAAAACACTTCCTTGCACTTCATAGCCGAGCCCATCCGAAAACATTTACAAGGCTCTGCACTGCAAAAAAAAAGGAAAAGAAAACACACAAAACCTTACCAAGTGTTTTTGGTCTAGTTTCTAATATAAATATTTTGGTTCTGTCCTATTTCAGGTGTACCAACTAATAAACTTAACAGCACAAAACAATCATTTAAGTCAATAATTCCTTAATATTGATAAAAATTACTAGCACCACTGGCAGATTATTTCACTTATAAGCTAGCACCTTTTCATCAATATTAAGGAATTGTTGAGTTAATCTAATTTCTCTTGCTGAAAAGCTATTTGTAAGTTAGTTTTGTCTTATTTCGAGCGTACCAAGATATTTGCACTAGAAACTAGACCAAAAATATTTGGTAAGGCCTTGAAGCGTGTACCTCCATGGTTTTGGCTTCAGTTTACCACAAATCTACAGATTTCTAGAAGAAATTAACAAAAAATTATGATTACTGTTCATGACTGCATGCAGACACTTTATTCATCCATAAACTTTATTTTCATAGACATTTAAAACTTATCAAAAATGTCAAAGTATTCATTGATGCAAAAGGAAATCAGCTTAATTAACTAGAAACTTCTTGAAAAGGCCATAATAACAGGAATCAAAGGTTTACAGTAAGTGAGAATCTTAATAAATTTCCCAGCATTCATTTGAAAAGGACCACAGAAAGTTAAACCGATTGGAGCCAAAGAGCTCCGGGTTTCACCGCTCTGCTCCAGACTGTCTCCGTCACACAAAGTTACATTATTAAACCTTTTAAAGAGTACATACTATTTCCAGGCATAAAAAAATAAACTATAACTCTTCAATTTTTTTTTTGTTGCTCAAAACTGTTTTCAATCAAGTATTTTACAGTTTCAAATACACATAGTTTAAGATAATATAGTATCTCTGTAGCCCCTGACAATCTGTGCAAACAGCGGTCGGATATTGATAAATTAGCTAAACTGAAGCTCGCCTCTTCACCCATTCAGAACCAGGATGCTAAACATTCCCGGTCCAGAGCCGTTTCCAGTTGACAAACAGCTGCAACTTTCTGTAACTTCTGGGATGCCTCAACGTTCGGGAAACATGCCTTCTTCTACAAGGCAAGTGTGGACAGCAAATATGCTTGGCAAAAACAAGCATGAGAGATACATACAAGCTAAGACCCGGAAAAGAACGGCGCGACCAACAAGATGTGCAAATGTATTGATTGTGCGAACGACGGTTTTAGGAAGGCTTTAGAAGGTCTGGTCGTCGGTGCAGGATTCCGTCCAGTGCCCGAAGACCTCGCAGGTGTAGCAGTATGGCCGCTCTTCACCCTTACTGCCGTGGTAGGTGGTGTGAGGAGGCGAGTCGGGCATCTGCTCCTGTAGCGGGCAGTCTTCCGTCTCGTGGAGATCGAAGCAGTCGCAAATGTCGCAGAACTTCCTCGGAGGAGGTTTCTTCTTTTCTGGCTGCTTGTCATAACTGCAGGAGGAAGCAAAGGCACCTCTCTTGAGTTTCAGTCAGAGCCAAAAATAAATACAGTTGATCTGCTTTGACTAGGACTTACTTATTATCCAATTCACTCGGACTATTCCCATTGAGGGCAGCAGCTGCCATTTTCTCCAGTTTGTCTTTGAGCTCTTCATTCTTCCTCTGGAGGTCGACAATAACTGAATTCAAGAACTCAACCTGCAGGGAAAACAAACCCAGAGCATCATTTCTGCCTCATGTAAAACAAAACCAGAACAAGTCTTCTTACCAGGATTTCTGTAGGCGTCAGTAACATGAATTTAACATGTTTTAAATCCATTTTAAGACCATTATTATTTACATTTGAAACTCAATCACATGAGAAAGACTTAACAGCTTAAGCAACTCGAGTTCTTATGAGACTTAACCTGTTTTTAGACAAAACTTTGACTATGGAGGAAATTGTACATTTAATAAAGAGGTGGTAGATAAAAAGATGTATATCTGAATGTGAACAATAGTTTATTATAATTTGAAGTCATTTTAAAGTTATATTTTCATATTTCTATTCCTGCCACCAACTATATGTACTGTTAATTTATCACATAGATCAGGGATGTCAAACTTTAATTTTGGTCCACGAGAAGATCAGGCATATTTTAAAAGACTGATTATGAGAGAAACATTTGATTAAACTATCCACTAGCAAACTGTTAAAATATTGATAAACAGTCATCTCATGGGTTTGATAACTTCTTGAAATTAAATAACATAAAAAATCTTTTGACCTGGATGCAAGATGGCAGAATACAGATTTGATTAATAAACTAATATCTAAGCACAGAGCTGTAATGTTGAGGGCTCTATTTCTAGAGACTGGAGGGCCACATAAAACCTTCTGGCGGGCCTCGGGTTTGACACGGGCCATAGATTTTACCACTGCCTCAGTTTATACACCCAGGCTTAAACATGAACCAAAAACAGATTCTGTTTATATTAACTCTTTTCCTTCTACTTCATTCATTTTTCATTTAAGGATGCATTATGAATGTAGCGTTGATTAACTGGAACACTGATCGGTATATTTGCTTAATTATGGTAGTGGACAAAATGTAAAGTTCATTGCTTGCTTCATGGCGACTATCATGTTTTTATGGCGTAACAAACTTTGAACTGCCATGTTGCTGAAATGTGCTGTACAAAAAAACTTGAATAGTAAATGTGAGCATTTTGATTCTGAATCAACAAAAGGTTACTTTTTTTTTTTTTTAACAAAACCAACCTTCCAGCAGTAACGGCTATTCGCTTTTCACTGTTTCACAATGAAGCTGAACTTAGTTGTAGCATCTTGTCGATTTTATCAAACAAAAAACACCCACATTCATTCAGAATTGCATAGATATCTGGAATATTAGCTGTGTGTCACCATATTCCCTCTAATGATCAAGGTGGTGATTTTCTGCTTTGAGTTGTCAGCTTAAGATAAATCAACGCTTGCACTGAGTCACTGGGAGTGTAAGAAAAATGTCCCAGTCTGAGTGTTTCTGATCTGATATCTATGGTTCCCTTTCAATCATCAAATGTCTTTACTTGGGATGTAATTAGAGTCGACTTAAGCACTGATGAAACAAGAGTGATCAATCTTTAGGTGACACAACATAACTGAAATGTGGTTTAAGTGAATGAAAGCCACTGAGAAGCATGCACAGATGGAGATGATGAGAAACTTGAACAAACCGCTTCCTGATGGAGGTGCAGCAATGCCAACATCAGACAAAGCACAGCAGAGGCGAATTTAAAGAGAAAAAGATAAGAAAAAAAATGTCAGAATCGGCAGCGGCCCCACACTCTGACAGATATCACACTTACGTCATCGCAGACAGATAGTTCAGGATGACTTAGGACGATAAACGGATGAGGGGAGGGGAAGCTGACATGCTGATGAAGTGAGGCTACGGGACGTTTATGCAGAATTAATCTGTGGAAACTTGGATGATCACGTCAGAAGATCTACAGCTCTGTCTAAATAAATCAGAATACTGAAAAGTGAATTTATTATTCCAGGAATTAAATTGAAAACTTAAACTGATTCATTACCCAGAATGCTAAAGTTCAAGTATTCATTTCTGTGAATTTTGATGATTCTGGCTTACAGCGAATGAAAATCCAAAAGTCAGTTTCTTTGTGCACAATCTTGGCCAATAAAGCTCATTGTGATGTTGCTGCAGTGCTGGTCTGGCCTGGAAACACTTCTGCCTTGAACCCCACACAGAACATTTATGGGATGTGGTGAAGAGGAAGATGAGATGGACCAGAGAATCATGCAGACAAACTGAAGGCCACTACTGAAGCACCTTGAGGCTACCCAAGCAGAGCTACAAGGCAGATCACATTCATGCGTTATTGATGCAGTAACTCATGCAAAAGGAGATCCAAACAAGTATTGACTGTCTATGCTACACAACAGAAAGTGACATTTGGGTTTTCTTTAAGTCAGTTATTATCCTGCTCGTTTCAGGTCCTTCCCTGGTTGAACAGAGAGGACTTGCTGAAGAGGTAACTAAGTCATTTTAATCAGCTGTGCTCAGGGACACATGTAAAACCTGCAGGACACCTTGAGGACTCTGATGTGACACTCCTAATCCAAATTATTGACTGGAAAATGTAATGCTTCAAATATATCCCGGTGTGTGTAATGACTGTCTACAAATTAGAATATGCTTGAACGTTATTTTACAGACATGCCCTTATGAAACTTAAAACATTTTATTGAGGTACCAGTTCTCACTAAGCTACAAAGACTGAAGCAGAATGAATTAGTATTTAAGAAGTTGGTATACACTGATGCCCCATACTTAAGTCTTATGTTAATTGGAATGTGGTTACTATAAGAAAACTCAGGGGAAAAAACAGGAGGAATGTTCTTTTATTCAGGATTAGTGAGACTGCCAGACCTGACTCTCTGCAGTCTCCTTATCTTCTCTCAGTTGGTCCAAAACGGCATCTCCTGAAAACAGAAGGAAATCAGAGCGATGTCTTTTCCAGCTCAAAATAATAAATGAATGAAATCACTGAGCTGGAAGTCATGTTGGCTTTGGTTGTTTGTAATGCCGCCGTACCTGAGGTCAGGCTGATATCAGGCCTGACAGCGAGGTCCTTCTCCAGTCTCTTTACGCGATCCTGTAGATTAGCTTTATCCTGTTCCAAAGTCTCGATTGTATTCTGGAGCGTCTTTATAGAGGCACTTTCTTCCCGCACTGCAACCAACTGTAAAGAAAACAATATAATTTAACACACACTGGACAAATGTTACCATCAATCCATCAACCAAATTTCACTTTCAGATGAGAAGGAGCTGCAGACAAAAAAAAAAAGAATGAATGAATAATAATGCTGTCGATGATTCAATAAAGCCATCATTTATGGAGTTTATATATGATGTTAATCTCCAAGCGAAAGTTTAAAGGAGCTTTTAGAGAAAAGAAACCTTACAGATGTAAATCTGATTCTGCGAAGATGATAAGACGTGTCAGTTTGTCAGCACTGACAGAGGTTTCCAGATAATCATCTTCAAAGTCATGAGGAGGAGGAGGATTGTAAACACATAAAAATGAAAGCAGGTCATTATTTGACCCAGAAGTGACATCCTGTCAGAAGTGTCTCTTGAAGGGCTGGTGGGTATTGTTTGTGCTGCAAAAAGGAAATGACGCTAAAAACTACATTTAGGATTTAACAGATTGTAAAAGCAGGTCTTGATAAATGTCAAAAATACTCCTTTGCTTCATTTAGATTTTACCAGGTAAAACCAGATGTAAGATAAAGTAAAATGTCAGATTTCTTCCTTACCTCACTCTTCAGTTTCTCCACCTGCTGGTCCTTTTCTGCAACTAAGGCACTGTTTTTATGAATGGACTGCTGGAGGGCGACCTTCTCTCTACTCAGCTGCTCCTTCAGAGCGTTTTCACTGTTAAACAGAGTATCAGCTAAATGTCAGAAACAAAAACTCTGCTTAATATCCATTTTTAAACAACCTTCAATGTGAGTTCATGGCAAATACTTCAATAGCAAACAAGCTTTAAAAATGGAGACCTTCAAAGACAAAATACGCAAGGATGGAGACGGACAAGGAAGCAAAGAAGAAAAGCAAGCAAAGCAGGCAAGACACATGACAGAATATAAGTAGGACTTGAGGAAGAAAGGACGGACAGAAAGGAGAAAGATACAACACAAGGATGGAAGAAAGGACAAGACAAGACATCCCTGTGTCTTGTCTTGTGGGAAGGACAGACTGAGGAAGAGGCAAGGAAGGCAGGAAGGGAACGAAGGACGCACAACAGAGGAACAACAAGCAGACACAGAAAACGGAGATGAAGGAGGAAGAAAAAACACAAGGAAGAAAAGGATAACAATTAGAAATGGAAATGAGAACGAAGCCTGGTAATCTGAAAATTTCCCACACTCTAATCCATAGTTCTTTTCAAACACTCCCAGATTGGAGAGGACCGTGAAAATATGTTCAGTGCATAGAGAAAACTCCTCCAATTTCAAAACAAATATTACTCAGCCACAACTTTGGCATAAAACAGATATTTAACAAATCTGAAAAAATGTTTTGTATTTCTGAATTTAATAATGAATTTTATAACAAAGAATGAGACACAGAGCATGTCTGCCAGGCAGCTGTGGTCAAACATGCCAATAGATTTTTCTTATGAGATGACTGCAGTCAAGTGATGATGTCAGAAAGCATCAAGTACCTGAAGATGTTATTTGGCAGGCTTTGAAGGAAAAGAAGTGTGATAAATCAGCCATTTATTCAAGCACAATATACATTACTAAATGCCAAATCTCATGGAACCATGCAAGTTTGTTTTTTTTTTTAAATAAAAACTCTTAAAAGATAGAATATTGAATAATTGTGTGATTATCTGACAATGCTGGAGCGATAAAAACATGATTAGTTTACCTTTGTTTCAACTCTTCCGACTCTTTCTTGAGTTTTGAGTGCTCATCAGTTAGCTTTGGGGAAAAAAAAGATTGAAGTTTAAAAACGCTGAGTTGACTTCAATTGTTACTTATAAACGCAGTACAACAACAATATTAATGCCAGTCCCAATGACCCTCACCAGATCTCCCTGGTCTTTGTGATTGTTTGCCAGCTTCCTGAGACAGCCTTTTGTTTTCCTCTTGAAGCATCTGTAGAGTCTGCGACGTCACAGATGCTGCTTCTTTAAGCTCCTCACTTATGAAACATAAAATGATGAAATTACCCAACTGACAGGCTGACAATATATGTTCAAACCATAAATAATGTGGTAAAGTACGATGGATTTAAAATAACTTCTAGCTTGGAAAATTCACACAATCCAAGATGAGTGTACTCACACTTCCTGGCAAAGACTCTTCAGCCTCTGTGTTTCTGTGCAAAGCTGCTCTTTGGATGTGTTCAGGTCTTCTTGATACTTTAAATTCCCTTTCCTCAGAGTTTCCAGCTAAAAAAAAAAAAAAAAAAAAAAAGATATGTAACTAAGAAATCTAAAGCTAAAAGATCATTTCACTGAACTCTTCCTCATGCTGCCCGTCTCTGCTGAGTCCCCATCTCAATGTGGCAGAGTTTTTCAGTCCTTATGATCCTGAGGGCCAAGTTGCTCAGAGCTTTGGCTCCTGTTTTAATCTCCCACGGCAACTGGGTCATACTATGAGTGCTTCAGTAGTTCAGACGAAAGGGCGAGTCAAACCTCGCCTGGATGTGGAGGACCGGAGCTCCTCCCTTGATCCAGGCCAGGTGGAGGAGATCACCAACCAACAAGCTCCTGGTGGTTGTGTCTGGTTCCTCGGGCTCGGTCAGATTCAGCCAGAAGAAATTACTGGAAGCCCGGGTTGTGAGGCCTCGCCATGTGCAGGAAGGCGATCAGGTGTTGCACGCCAACTCCTGGTGACAACTTATATTTGGGTACAGAGAATGTCGCCTCACTGGCAGGTAGGGAGCTGGAGCTTTTGTGGCTTTTGTCTCGACAGTGGAAGGGCTAATCAGATCGTTATCCTTAGAGAATTGCCTCGGGGGCCATGGTAGTTCACTTCTTCAGTCAACATGTGTTTTATGGATCTGGAAAAGGTTTAGGAACATGTCCCAAAGGTATTCTGTTTGTCTCCAGAGTTGGACTCTGTCAGGACTGCCTCCTCTCACCGATCCAGTTTGTGGTGTTCATGGACAATAACTTAAGTTTTGGTATTGAAAATAAGAGAGTCGGGGTTGGAAAGCTCAAGATTATTGTTTGTTGCAGATGATGTTGGGTTTTTCAAGCCATTACCTTCAGCATGCACTGGTGTGGTTTGCAGTCGAGTGTCGAGCAGCTGGGATGAGAGTCAGCTCCTCCAAGTCTAATGGTTCTTAACCAGAAAGAGATTGATGCTCTCTCTCTGAAGTGTGATTCAAAGTAAATTTCAAAAATTTTCTTTCACCTTAGAATGGTGATTACAAACATTTACTATTAAGCATAGTCAGCATAATACTTGTATGTGTGCTGCACTTGATGTCTACAAACCAGATGTGGATTCTGATACAAAATGCATTCAGCAACAGTTGAAAAAACTTCTAAGGATTTTTACCCGAAAATAAACAATTTTATTACCTCAAAAATCTAAAATTAAGTTTTAAACATTTAGAAAGTTTCAAAGTACCTGTGAAAACTCAGATTAAAAAAGCAAGTTCACCTCTGAAATACTGCATCGCTGACGTTCCTTCTGACCCTACCAGTCTCTCACCTGAGTCTGAGTTTCGTCCTTGGAGCGCTGCAGTGCTTCCACCAATGACTGAGCTTCGTTTTTTTCCTTCAGCAAAGCCTCTTTCTCCTTTACGAGCTGCTCTAGAGCGTCAGCGGCGTTACCAGAAGCCTAAGCAGTGCAGGATTAAGACACTTAGTGAGATGAGCAACTTTAAATAAAACCAGCAAGCTGACATTAAAGCTATAGAATCTCATTATTGTGTGATCTGAGAGTTGAAAATCATATACAAGTGCATATTTTTATAATACAATTATTTCAATTTAATAAGTAAATGAACAACATGCTTTTCTATTGAGACACTTTATCACTGATTAACAGACTGACACATTCTGACACGTATTAGAACGTTGTATTTTTCAAAACTCTTGTTGACAATTACCACCACAATTACTGCAACCTGTGGCCTCAGAACGGAGACTGAAAAAATGTACGAATACTTCCTGCTGTCAAAGGAAGCATTAGACCAGCCTCGCTGGATTAATACATTTAATAAACTGCATCAAATGGTTGCATGGCTGCAACAAGGTGTTCAAAGTCCAACTAAAATTAAATGAGCCCACCATTAGCTCACGTTATAAGGCCACAGGCAAAAGCTGGGAGCTAAGGGTAGTAAACAGAGGTTAGTAAATGGAGGACGAAAGTTAAGGCGTGAAATTAAAAAGGGAGACAAACTAACAAGCATGCAATGTGAAGGTGGCAAAGCCCCAGCACCACTAGAATTAGTACTGGAGGAGAAATACCTCAAGCTGCTTAGAAATAGCGTTATTTAGCTGCAACTCGAGCGCCCTGACTTGCTGGACGGCTTCATCCCTCTCAGCCTGCAGGGTGTCCTTCTGAGCCGACAGCTGAGTAACGCTGGAGGATATTTCTTCTTTCACCACAGCAGACGCAGACACCTCCTCGAGAGCACTCTTGTACTGTTTTTCTAAGTTTTCGTTCACAATCTTTTGGGCCTGGAGTTCAGCCTGCAGCTGTTTGTTGCTTGCTTGCAAACACTCCACCTTTTGAAGAAGCTCCGACTGTTCAGCGAGTAATGTTTCTTTTTTGGCGCAAAGCGAAGATGTTTCCTGCTTCAGTTCAGACTGACTAGCCAAAAGCTTTTCCTTCACTGATGTCAATAGAGTCATCTGTTTGCCCATTTCCTCAAGCCTAGTTGACAGCTGTTCCCTATCTTGGCCCAATTGATGGTTTTCTTGCTTTTGCTGCTTTAGTTGTCCTTTCAGAGATTCCATTTCTGCTTTAAAAGACTTATTTTGTTCATCAGCATTCTTGCGGTCAAAAGATATTTTATCATTTTCCTGCATTACTTTGGACAAAGTGTTCTGAAGTTCCTCAATTTGCTTAGACAAACCATCTTTGTCAGCTTTTGCTTTAGTGATTTCACAGTTTTCAGCTTGTAGAGTCGTCTCAAGCAGGTCCTTCGCCTCCGACAGAGATGTTATCTGTTTTTTTAACTCCTGGACTTCCTGCAGCAGAACTTGGTTCTCCTCCTGGAAAGAATGGACTTTCTGCTCAGCTTCGGTCTGCAGAGACTGAAGATGATGATGATCCTTTTTAAGGTTATCTACCTGTTGAGAAAGCTCTAAGTTGGACTTCTCAAACTCTGCTTTTACTTTATTACGATCAACAACAAGTTCAATTTTGGTCTTTTCCAGAATTTCAATATCAGAGCAATACTTCTGCAGTTTATTCTGCAGGTCAGTCTTTTCTCGTTCCAGAGTGGTGATCTTGGCTTCCAGCTCATCTTTTTGATGCTTAGTTTCTTCAAGCTTTTTTTCCAGATGACTCTTCTGTTGAAGAAGGTCAGCATTGGTTCTGCTATAACCATCTAACTGGCCCCGAGTTGTGCGATTATCACCAGCGAGCTTCTCACGCTCCACAGAAAGAGTGTCCTTCTCAGATAAAGCCTTGGTATACTTTCCTTCCAACTCTCCCTTCTCCTCCTCCAAACGCTCAAAATCCATCTTCTGCTGCTCAAGAGCTGAATCCAGGCTCATCTTTTCTTTACGCAAGTCATGAAGTGTCATCTCCATTTCGGAGTTCTGTAGACGCAATGCTTGTTTCTCCTGCTCAAAAGATGATAACGCCGCATTATATTTTTCATGAGAAAGGGACAACTGTTCCGTCAGGACATGGAGTTTCTCCTTCAGCTCTTGCAGCTCTCTGAAAAGGTCGTCTTTCTCCCCAGACACTTTCCTCTGGAATGCAAGCAGGTCTTCTTTCTCCTGCAACAAGGTAAGCCTTTCAGAATCTGTCACTTGACTGTTTGTCTTAAATTCTTCAAGCATCTGGGCCAAGCTGGCTTTAGAGGCTTTAAGCTCTTCACATTCACGAATTTGACTCTCCAAGTCTCTCTTGGTTTGGCAGAGTTTGTTTTGGAGTTCCTCCTTCTGCATCTCTTGGTTCTTTTTCTCCAAAGCAGCAGCACCGACTTCAGATGACAACTCGGCTTTCTCATTTGTCAGGGTTTCTACCAGAGTCTGGAGCTGCACATTCTTCATCTTAAGATCTTCTTTTTTTAAATTCAATGACTTCACTTTTGCCTGCAGCTCAGCATTTTTAGTGTCAAGAGACTTCCGAGCATTTTTGGCAGAATCACGTTCTAATATCAGATCGTCTCTTTCACTGGTGAATTTTGACTCCGTTTCCTTGAGGTCCTCTTCCAGCCGGCTCTTCTCTTTGCAAACATTTTCATAATCCTCAAGCAGCTGCTTCTTTTTAGACTCAGTTTGCTGGATGTCCAACTGATGCTTTAAGACAGAGTCATTCATCTCAGCATTTTCTCTTTGAAGCTCCTTAATTTGAGTCAAATATTCACCTTTACCTACGATGCAGGTCTTTGTTTTCGGTCTCTGCTTCCTGCAGCAGGTGTTTGAGATTCTCCAGTTCCTTCTTCAGGGAAGTCCTCTCTTCATCTAAATGTTTGGTATTGGTCTGTAATTCCTCTTGAAGTTTTGAGAGTTTGTCATTAGTTGCCAGCAGCTCTTCATTCTGCACTGAAACCTCCTTGCAACTAATCTCAGTGACAGAAACTTTATTTTGCATCTCAGAAAGCTGCCTCTCCAGATTGCCTTTCTCAGCTTTATGATCTTCACTTTGCTTAAACATGTTTTCCAGATCAAGACTCTGTTTATCCAGTTTTTTTGACATATTGTCAACATCACGCTTGTAGGTGTCAAGCTCAGCAGAAAGCCGCTGGAAAAATAAAAGGTGAAAAAAGGGGATATACACACAGGGCAATGCATGAATAAATACAAAATAAACCATCTAGTCATGGATACAAGTGATATGCAAATGGAAAGGTTAAGCCTCAGAAGCATAAAAATCAGAAAGAGGGTCACACCAAAGCTTTCAACCAAAAACTGCGGAGGAAGAAAATTTTCACATCGACTAAGAAACCTTTTCGATAACAATGGCATTAACAGAAATAAAGGTAATTAATAACATAAAGGGCGTGTAGATTCCCATGGTGTTTACCACTAATGGCAGCATGAATATAATGCACTTATACAGTATTAGAACAGAAAATAATTCGAGTAACACTACAATTTTTTTCTATTAAGTAAACTAAATTGCCAAATTTCTGTAATTCTTGTCTCTTAAATGTCTAATAATGCCATTATAGACTTGTCTATTAATTATCAAGCTTTATGTTTTTGTTCAAACCCACACAAGAGAAAATATTTGATTGACATGAAGAGAAATGCTGCGCCATTTCTCTTCTCGCCATGAAGAGAAATGGCCATGAAGTAAATGAACATAAATTTAAATCCAAGTCTGCCAGTGGTATGAATAATTTTGCACACAAGGGAAAATTTTCCACAGAAAAAGCAGGGCAAAAGGAATCCCAAAAATAATCCCTTCACAAAAAGTAAATAAGCACCCCTGAAACTTACAGTTGACTCGTCCTTTTAAAGCCCACTCCCTCACATGCAAGAGACTTGGGAAGCTCAGTGTAAAGATTTATTTTGTGGTTGGTCAACAGGTTGGTGCTTGTAATGGTGTGGGGTATATTTTGTTCTTGTACTTTTAGCCCCACGGCACCAACTGGGCGTTGTGTTATCACCACAGTCTGCCTGAGTCATTCACTGGAGGGTCCTGATATGTTAATATTGACCAACATCTAAAAGCTTGTTGAATCTGTGCCGTTATGAATTATGGTAGTTCTGAAGGTCAAAAGGGTTCCAGCCAACTACTAACATGGTGCCTCCAAGTGGAAATGAGTGGTAGGTGTTACAGCTTACTGAGTTGAGAGTAATGCAAAAAAATAAATAAATAAATATAAAATAACATGACATGGATTGCTTCTGTGCTGGTGCCCGCTTTGAAATTTTTAGTGGTGATAATGGTAATGAAAACATGATGGGCAACAATGAACACATTCACAGTGTAGACGTAAAAAAAAAAAAAACAGTCTCCTGCTTTTGGTTTTCTTTTAAATTGGTATAATTTTTTTTTTCTTTTGACAAAAAAAATAGATAAAACTATTAAACATAATACACTATTTTATTAAAGTTGAGTCATTCTACCCTCTGCCTGGTATTTTTTTTTTAATTTTTACTAATCATTACCATTAAGGTAAATGAGTTTAAAAAATATAATAGTGCAAAAATTAACAAAATTGCATTTAAACCAAATTGATGCTTTTTAAAGCTGCGCTTCACATTATGCTTTGGTGTTTAAAAACAAAAGATATATTTAATATTTACAAATAATATGCCATTTTAGACTTTGTTAAACATTTAGATTTTCACAAATGTTCCTTACAAGTTATAAATACCATAAACCTTGCTAATCTTTAAACACGGTGCCAGTGAATCTCTTAAAACATATTTACTCCTCTTACATACTTCTGAAGCAGTGCTTACCTGGGCCTGTTCTTTGTATGTCTGCAGCTCAGACACAGTTTTCTCCAGCTCTCGAGTTTTGTCCTTGGAGGAGGAAAGCTCCATCTTCAACTGACCAAATTGTGTTTGCAGAATCTCGAATTCCTTCAAATGGAGCTTGGAGGCCTCAGAGAGGGATTTCTCATGTGAGGCCTTCAAATCCTCAACCTGACTCTTACTTTGTTTAAGAGCGTTTTCCTAGCAAAAGAAAAACCGCAAAGTGAAACAAATCTTCACATTTATTGCCTCTGACTAGATCTAACACATTCCCTGAAGTCCTGAAATGTTTTGACAGGGTGATTGTACATGAGAATGTACATTTCTGAAGCATTACTTTAGAAGTTAAAGGAACTGGCGTTAGTTATCGAGTCAAATCACAGAAAATACTGAGAAGTGGAAGTATTTAAATGGATTAGTAGCATAAAACAGAATATGTTCAAATACTTGTTACATTCCTGAAATACTAACCAAGGTAATTATCTTCTCCTGAAGAGCACTGGTTTCATGCCCTTTGCTGGACTGCTCTTTCTGGAGCTTTTCTTCCAAAACTGCCATTTTCTCTTTTTCCTCTGCCATCTGATTCTGTAACTCCTCAAGTCTCCTGTATAATGTCAACAAAGGAGATAACAGGTTACAAAACTGAACAACTATTCTAACACAGCAAGTATAACAGATCTGAAATTTTGAATAACGAGTAGATTAAGACCAAACTAATTTTAACATTTAAGAAATATTTAGTTTCACCACCTTTCCTTCTGCTTGAGATCTTCATTCATTTTTGTGAGCTGGACTGAATTGTCACCAGACGCCTTCATCATGTCTGAAATATCATTTTCCAACTTGCTCTTGTCCTTTGACAACTGCTCAAGCTTTTCGTCTGCAGACTTCAGTTTTCTCTCCATTACTAAAGAAAAACAAGACCAGCTGATTGAGGGTCCAAATGTTGTTATAATGGGAAGAAAAAAAAAAATATATACTATAACATAATACTGGCTTGATACAGCTTTACTACAAATTATTCAGCACAGAACAAATACAGTTTCAATCTGCTAACCAGCAAGCTGACTTCCTAGGGTCTCTGATTCATTAGCTAAGGACGTGCAGTGTTCGTTCTTCTTAACCAGATTCTCAATTGTTTCTGTCCAAAACAAAACACGTTTTTAATCCAAGCAAACTTAAAAGGAAAAAGCTGTAAACTCTTCATAGTAAAACATTAGGGGTATTACGTCCCACAATGACTATATCCGTTACCTTTCATTGTTTCAACTGCTTTATTCAGCTCCTCTGTGCTTCGCCGCAGCCTTAGATTCTGTGGGGAGAAAAAAATGTCATTTGTTATGTCGTTATACATGACAAAAGTGAAACAAGGAGGCATTGTAGTCGCAGGACAGAATAAATGGATGATTAAGTCAATCATGTCCCAAAGAGAAACACAAACACTGTTCTATGAACCTCACCAGGCTTTTAATCTCGCTGTCCATGACGTCCCTCTGCTGCTGTAGTGTAGTCAGACTCTCCTGTAAGGTGACGACTTCCTGCTCTTTACCCTCCAACTGTGAGCTCAGTTCCACAACCTGCAGTAAGCAAAAGTTTATCTTCATAAAATACTGAGGAAAAAAGAAGAAGAAAAAAAAAGACAATACAGAACAGTGAAATGACCGAGAGGTGTTTTCAAACCTACCTTTGCACTATTCCCATCTCCTTGGTTCTGGAGCTCCTCTAATTGACTCTTCAGAGCCACACACTCCTGGTTACTTTGTGCTAACTGCCTGCGTAGAGTTGCCATATCTCCCTGATGCTCTTTGGTTTCTGTATCCTTGTCCTGAAACTGTTGTGCCAGCCTGGTTTCTTTTTCTTCGAGCTCCTTTATCCTGGTTTCAGCAGCATGAAGCTTTCCAAGGACATCCTCCATCTCCACCAGGTGCTGCTCTTCTGCTTTCTCGACACTGGACCGCAGTGACTCCTCCAGTCGCTCCTTTTCCTCAGACAGAGACGACAGCTGTGCCTGCATCTCCTGGGTCAAAGCTGAGGCCTTGGCTTCGTGTTTGGCTGCAACCTCTTCTAAAGCTATTTCATGCTCCACCTTGAGCCTTTCCAGGTCACTTTTGGTTTCTGCAAACTCTTCTATCTGAGCATCTGCACCATTGCTCAAAGATGCCTTCAGCTCTTCCATGGCAGACTCCATCTTTGAACGCCACAGTTCAACGGTGTCAACATTGTCCTTCTCTGCTTGGCTTAAACGCATCTGTAGCTGTTCTTTGTCACTGGACAGCATTACAGATGTCGCCTGAAGCTGGGCGACCGCCTCACTGTGGATTTTTTCCTGCGCTTCCAGCTTTTCTCTGTATGTCTCGACCTCTTCTTGGTGTTTAGCTTCTTCAGCTGAAAGCTGATCCCTAAGAGAGTTGTTCTCTTCCAGGATAGGGGACAGGGTGCCGCTCGGGTCCTCGGAGTTCTGCTGCATCTCAAGACGCAGCTTCAGGCCAGTCACTTCTCTGTTGCGCAGTAAAAGGTCTCGCTCAAGTTCCATGATACGGGATCTTTCCGACACTGTAGCAACCTTAAAAAGCAGAAATCTTTCACTTGCAACAGAATTCTATTCAAAAATCTTAAAACATAATAATGCATAAACAGAGTCTAAAATTACTGTGCGACTCATAGAAAATGGCATTTCAGGCCAAATAAAAACTGTTTTACAATAGAGAAACTAATCAAATTGATGTTTAAAGAAAAAATATACAAACATTTGGTCACACAAAAAGGAATTATACTGACCTCTTGTGGTCAAAAGACAATTTAAATAATGACAGATGAAATTTGTAGATTCCCAAAAGCTATTTTAATATTCTTACTCATTTTGATTCATTACACTCAAATGTTCATAATACTTTCTATTTCTGTCAATTTTCATGATTATGGCTTACAGAAAAAGAAAACTTGAAACTAAGACTATCAGAAAATGTTATTACATAAACCCAAATAAAAAATTACATAAATGTCTACTATGTGCGCTCAATATTTGCTTTGGGCTCTTTTGAAACAAATTACTGTATCAATGCCACATGGCATGGAAGTAAACAGCCTGTGACTCTGCTGAGGTAAAGAACTCAAAAAGTTTCACCGGCCTCTTTCATACTTTTCCACCTTGGTTTTAACATGTCACATATTTATATTAGGAAAAGAAATTCATACAATAAATCACATTATAGTCAGAATTTGGTGCATATAATGACTTCAATACAATGAAGGAATACCAGGACTCAGAGTTAGGGGAGCAGAGTAGGTTTTATACTAGCAAAACGTAGGGACACCAAATAAGCAGGACAAATGGATGCCAGGAGGGACTGGAGAAATACAACATGGGACATCTGGGAAAATGATTTGAGGCGACAGGGAAAGGTTGTCTGTCTGGTTAAGCAGCAATATCAGAAAAGCATTGGTTCATGCTGAGCAACTTGTGGAAAGCATTTATAGAGAATTGGGTTAAAATTTAGAGGACCTTTTAGAGATAAAAATGTTAAAAACCTGACTTCATGCAGTATAAATTAAGTCTTGGATAAACATTATTGGCCACTTTACCACATACAGATGTTGAACTGCCTCCTAACAAAACTAAGCCCATCAAAACAGTGGTGCAGGTAAAAAAAAAAGTGAGGTGAAGCATTCAGACTTTAGGGATGGAACCATTCTGCCTGGTATAAAAGCATCGAGTAGTGTACTTGTATGAGGAATATTTTTGGTACCAACTGGACGGTCTACCTAAATATTACTGCTGACCTGTCCATCCTTTTTTTTTTTTTAAACCAAAGTAGTGTAAATCAATTCATCCAGCAGGATAATCCAACCCGTCACAAAGTTTAAATCATTTGAGACTGGTATGCTGAACATGACAATGAGTTTACTGTGCTCCATTGGCCTCAATATTCCAGATTTCAGGCCATCAGAGCACCTTTGGGATTTGGAGAAATAGAAGATTTGCATCATGGACGTGCAGCTGACAAACCTGCACATCCAGATATAATGATGCAATCATGTCAATACATTTCAAAATATCTGAGGAATGGTTCTGAATCTCTGTTATGAAGAATGAAGGCAGATAGGATGGCAAGCAGTGGTCTAGCCCGCAATTAACTAGGAGGTGTACATAATAAAGTGGCCATTGAGGTTATATTTACAGTATAAGCTGATTTTTAGTACAAGATCAATTTTAAACTCTGCAAAAATCACATCTTTACACATGTACAAACCTATACTAAGCGTAACTGGCACCTCTGAAAACCTCAACATTTGTTCGCTCTGTATTCACGCCTCTGGCCCTCTCTCCCAATGCAGCACCCCCGTCCCCAAGCAGAATTCATTACCCTAGTGTCTTCTAACTCTCTTTGGAGTTTCTCAGCTTTGGTCTTTTCAAAGAGCAGGTTCTGTTCAAGCTCCTTAATGTGGGCATGCTCCAGTCTGGTCTGCGTCTGTTAGTAAACAAGGAGGAGAGGAAGAGAACACACCAGTGCCACCATCACATGCCAGCCCAACACAGACAGAGAGGGAGGGGAAACAGGAGAGAGAGTTGAGTGAGTTGTGTTTGTGTGTGACGAACTGAAAGGCTTGGGAATTGGATCTGGATGGGCGCGGTACGTCGTAAATTGGTGGAAATGAGAAGACACCACATGCAGGGATTTCATGCTGAGGCAAAATGGCTGCAAATGGGCATTTCTTGTGAATGGGTAATGGCAAATACAACACAAGCATGTTTATGGGTGTGCAGGACAAGCATACCCATAAACGCATAGGGATGAGTTTGTAGCAGGCAGTTGTAGATATAAACATGCAAAACTGACACCTGGTGAATAAAGCAAACTGTTATGATTAATAAACAAAAATGACCATGTATATCAAACCAATGCTTTTTCATAAGTAGTAACACCCCCTGTAATAAACTGTAACTTACAGCAACTTGCAAAGGTATTCATGTCACGTTACAACCATAAACTGCCATTTGTTGTACAGAGATTTTATCTGAGACCAACAAAAAAATTGTAAATTTTGAGAAGTGAAAGAAAAAACTGAAGAGATTTTATTTTATTTTTGCAGAAACAAATCTGTGAAGACACGCTACTCACTAAAATACAACCCAGTGGAAAGCACTGATTTCAGAATCTGACTAATAAATAAAGCCCCCAGTGTGTGCAATTTAATCCAGCTGTGACGGCCTCCGATGTTTGTTAGTGAACAAACAGCATCATGAAGGCCCAAGAACACAGAGGAGGGCAACAACAGTTTCTGCTCCAGCACACCTGATTAAAATGATTGCATTACTTCCTCAGCTACAACAAAGGATTGAGAACCACTGGTTTAGGTCAAATCATGTTTACGTAGACCAGTCAAAGTCCAGACCAGCCAATTTAGACTCCTTGACCAGTAATCCAATCTGACTGGACTGGAGCCATGGTCTTAAAAAAAATAAATAAATAGTAAGCAAGTTTTCAGTCTGATGTAATAGAAAATCATCCAAAAAGATCTGCAATTGCAGAAAACATTGGTTCCACAGAGAGTTGACTCAGGGGAGTGAACACAAATACTTCTTGTATTTCAGAGCTTTATTTGGAAAAAGAAAAATGGAGAAGCATGTGTCATTTTTCTTCCTCTTCACACTAATGCACATATATTTGATATATTTGATCTTCCATCAAATATAACTTCCAATAAAACATTAAAACTCTGGTTGTACTCTGACACAGTAGTACGAATTCTTTTGCAAGGCACTGTAAGGTCAATGTATTCTAATACAGACATTTCCTCTATCATGAAGGTAAAACTCTAGCTTGATAAATATCCACATTTAGCCTTGATTTAATAACATAAAAAATACATTTCTCTTGGTTGCCAAGGCCAAGGTTTCAACTGTAAGTATAATAAACCAGCAGTTAACCACCAGTGGCTTTTAAAAGCATTTAAAGGCCACCATGTGCAAGACTTGCGACTTAAATATTCTTCTGTAAAACAGAAATCGCTTTGAATTATGACACAGAATTAATTTGTTTTGACTTCTCAGTATTGCACGAGATTAATAAATGATTTTATGCAAACCAAAATATATTTGTGCTTCTGGGTAAACATGATAAACCTCATCTTAACTTTAGGTTTCATATTAAAAATCAAAATAGAAGTTATATTAAATAAATGTTCAGTGATCCATCGCATGTATTTTCTGGACCTCGTCTGAAATGATTAAACCTCTATAAAGCTAAAGTTTAGAATCTAATCAAATGTAAAGAACCAAGCAAGACGTGATTATGGAGAAAAAAAAAGGTTTACATCACTGAAATTTATTGCTATTTTTAAAGTCATTTTCCATTGGAGTACCTATAAACATGAAAACAGCGTGCGAGTCAAACTGAGTAGACATTACGTTAGGCTGCATAGCCTAGAGGGATTCATGTCGGTGAAGTGAAATGACAGGGGAGCATCCAGTGATTTCATGCTGAGCACTGGACCAACATGAAAGACAAGGATGGGAGGCAAGAACAAGTCATAAGGTCACATTACTGGACAGAAAGGCACCGAAAATCACAGCTGAGCATCAACTTTAACAGTCTAAAATTAAAGGAATTATATTTTCGCCTGGTTATATTGTTTTCATTTTATGCATTTAAAGCTGCATTTAAAGTAGCTTTAAAATGCTGTTTAAAATTGTTAGAACACAAGTAAAGAAGTGATAAAAGGGGACTTCCAATCCCTATTGGTTTCATTTTTCTCATTAATTCAAACTCGGATGTCTTCATGATAGCTATGATTTCCTGCGTAGCGCTGTGAAACAGATACATCCTTTCATCAGATACAGAAAACACAGATATCCCTCAGCTGTTCTACTTTCTCAATCAGGACTTCTGTTGAAACTTGATGCAATAAAAATGCTAAAAAAGTAATAAGTAAAATAAATTCTGTTTTTTTATACTGATAGACAAAGCAAATTTTAATACCAATTGTTAATCCCTCTTCCTGTGAGTAGTAACATGTTTGTAATTGACTCATGCCTGACAATAACAGGATTTAGGTCGATTGATAGAGATTGGGTTTGGTTATGTAACCATTTCCTGCTTTTGGGCCTTCTCTTCTTGGATCTTTTTTTTTTTTTTAAACTTTCATTTGACTGCATATCTGCTAACATATGATAAAGCTAGAAGCTGCCTATTCAAATTAAGTAGACAAGTAGATGGTTCTATATGGATAAGAGTAAAAGCAAATGAACTGAACTACCTAGACTGCAACTCTGACAAAGGATGCTAGTTAATTGCAAGTGGAATCATCTTGCAGGAGAGACATTGGGGAAAACAATTAATTAGCTTTTGAAAATCAAGTATTTAAAGTAGATTTTATTTAAGTGAAGATATTGAGTTGAACTATACTTGATGTTAGAGCACATGCTACTAGTAAAAATATATAGATTTTTTAAAAATTGAAACTAGTTGACCATAAAAAAAATTTATATTCCTGCCATATTTTTATTGAACATCTTGCACTTTTCCTCAGAGATATTATGTGTTGTAAGTTTACCTCCAGGTCTCCTTTGGTAATACAAGCCTCCTCTACTCGAAACTGAAGATCCTCCACTTTCCTGTTAAACAATTAAATATCATAATAAACTCAGAAACAGTGTCTGATGTGAAGGTGTGCTCGTCTCAAACACAACTCTCACCTGCGCTCTTCCTCCAGCTGATTTAGTAGTTCTACTTTCTCCTTATCTGCAGCTTCCACCAGGGAACGGAGCTGATCCATCTTTGATTCCATCTTCAAAACCAAAAAAACAAGAGCCTTAATACTGACTGAAAAAATGCAATGTCCAAACTTGTAATTTGTGAGCCAACCTGCTCCTGGTCTTCTCTGAGCAAGCTGATCTCTTGTTCCATCTCGCCAACATGGCTATTGGCCTTGGCCACCTCAGCTCTTTCCATGTCCCTCTCACCCATTAGCTGCTCAATATGCTGCTGCTTCTCTTTCAGGGCCTCCTGCAGTGCTGTGGTGCCCGAAATCTTTCGATTATACCTAGATGACGTTTCAGTTAGCTGGTCAAAAAGAAAAACCAGCGTGACCATACAGCGAGGCACCAAATAAAACAAGTTTACGAGAGTGAGATTTCAATGTTAAGTGTTGTGTTGTCTCACCAGGCCTGTTCGGCTTGGCTTGGTGCTGACGGAGGACGCAACTGAGCTCATGGTGCTGACTGAAGAGGAACTGGGGCTTTTCTTCAGCCCGGCTGGTGTGGTCACTACTTTTCGAGCTGTTGTTTTTGCTTTGGCTGGAGTTGTGGAGGGGAAGCCAATACGTGAGACTTTATGAACTGGAGCAAATAAGCCATATTTAGGTTGGCACTGAAAATATCTAGAGACAAAAATAAACAAAGTGAGAATAATTCAACTGTAGAACAAAGGTGTGTGGTTTATTAAAACAACATTTCTTTTAGTCTTTCGTGAATCAAGTGGCTTTCATACCTAGTGCCAGCCACTGCCCCATCATTCTTTCCAAGAGGTTCATCTAGTTCCACGCCACACCACTCGCCTTTGGCAAAATCAGTTTCTCCAAGGAAGCGCACCACTCCTGCCTTTGTGCCACCAACCTGAGAGGAAAACACCAAACATTAGCAAACATAATCCTCTCAACAGATAAGCCTAAAAAGCAATCCGCTTTGCTTGCTAATAAACCTCGAGTGAGATTATTCCATAAAAGCAACAGAAACAAACGTGTTTAAGCTTGGAACTGAATGTTCAAACTGGAAATGAATGGTTATAAAAATGAAAAAAATTACAGCAGCAAAGTTCTCAAGAAGCTATATTTGGTAAAGGTGAGTAAATTTACTCTGCAGCCCCATTACATGAGCAACACTTCCTGTGAGGATAGAATGCCAAACAGCCTTCAGGCAGAAACAAGAGACAAAAAAGGGAATTTGTAAGGAGGAAGGAAAGTGCTCATCAGCACTTAATTAGACTGAAAGCACTGTAAACAGATGGTGATGGGAATTAACTTCGTAAAATGCTTCTAAAACGGCTGAAAAGTGTTAGACATGTGAAGGTGCGAGAAGTTTCGTGAGACATGTGGCTTCAAGGTTACCATCCATTCAAATATGAATGCCACCAAGAGGCATGGATCACAATTAGGTCTCAATCCTGAAATTTATATAAAAAATAAAAAAAAGTAGCAACTTTACCAGCACACGATCGCCCATCTTCAGCTCCCTTTCCCCCTTCTTGACGGAGCCACTCTCAGAGAGGTTGGAGACGGAGCCGCTGTTTGTTTTTGCCAGGTTAGAAGGCTCTGCTGTAGCTGGTGCAGGGGAAGAGGCTTTCTTGGCGGTGGTAGCACTTGAGGGCAAGGTTGATTTAGCAGCAGGGGTTTGGGAGGCCACACTTCCGACTGAAGGGGCGGGAGATGGTGCGCGGCTTTGTGGCGCAGTTTGGGTCCCATTAGCATCACCTTCTGTGCGAGACAACTTGGAAGGGCGTGTAAATATCCCTCGAAGGGCTTCACATTGGAAGTAGCGCACCCCTGCCACAGACCCATCATTCTTCCCGATCGGTTCATCCAGGACAATTCCTGCCCACTTTCCTGGAGCAAACTGCGTATCTCCCAAAAACTGTATGTAGCCAGGCTTGTTTCCATTCACCCATACTCTCTCCCCAATCTGGAACTCGTCTTCAGCATTCTTGCCATCTCCAACAGCTGCTTTGTCAGCCACACCAGGTTTAGCTGCGTTTGCAAAAAGAGAACAGAGTTTCTCCATTACGTCAATGACTTAGTCAGACAGATCAAAAGAAAAACACGGCCAATTGAGTTCTTTATGCATTCTTGTCAGAGATCCATCAGTCAATCAGTCTGATGGAGTCAGAGTCTGCCAATATTCTGATCTGGGATAGATGGATCAAATAGAAACAAATCCAAGAACTTCAATCAATATAAGGCAGTAAACACCCCCTCTTCCCTGAGCATTATGTGCTTTGTTGCATTTTTTCCTATTTTTGTTTCACAAGTATAGAATGAAATTTAGGCATATATACTTTCGACATAAATTGAGAAAATCTTGCAATTCCTTCATTTTCAGTGGGATTAAAATTTGCTACATTCATCAAAGAGTCTGCATTTTCTCCCTCGTTATGCATTATAGCCAAGGGAAAAAATGTCTCCAATGCAAACATAAGAAAATCAGAAATCAACATAAGCCAGGAACAGCTTGATGTGAGCATCTCCAGTTATTGGGTTGTAAATAAGCACAAGAAGAAGAATTTACACAGTTTAATTTATTTAGCAAGCTCACAAAACTCAGCAATATAGTATACAGTGCACATTTCAAGAAGAACCTTCACTAAAAGCCAAAAAAAGATAATTTTGCTAATTCATACTACACCTGTGGGTGGGTTGGTCTTTGGGGCTCCAGTTCCAGGTGGTCTAGCTATCTTGGTAGGAGCTTTGATCCCAGTGGGCTTGGCTGTGCTCATATTTCCTGCAGTGATCCGACCCACAAAGCTTGTGTCTTTCAGTGGGTGAAGGCTGATTCAAAAGCATCAAAACAAATTTCTCCAGGTCTGTGATGGTGAAGCAGTTCTCTCCTCAAATAATGAAGGGGTAAAAAAATTAACAAAAAGGGGAAAAAAAACAGGAAAAAGGGGAAAAGGGAGGAAAGCTTCTGTTTACAAAAAAAGAACCCTGTTGAGACAGAAAGACAAAACAAAAAATCTATTAAAAATATTTTTGGGATTTTTTTTGTGTGCGTGTAGAACCACAGACCAATAATGGTCTTACAATTTACTTTGATTTTAGCACAAGCATTGTGTCGCTATTATGACAACAGGCTTCTCAGAACACAGAGTCATGGATCTAAAAATATCCCGTCAGAAAGGCCAGCCGATTTGCCGCCTTTGGTAAAGATATCATGAACTTTTTAATGCTTCATCGTGTGACCTCGATGAGAAGCAACACAGACCTTGAAATCTTCTCTCACTCAATCATTCTGCTGTCTAAAATCATGCATGGCTGGCTGGCAGCTTTTCTAAAACGGGATTACAGCTGAAACACGACCACTACCAGCAGCAGATTATCCTGCTATAACAGACACCAACCAGAATAAGGCTCTGTCACAGCCACTGCTTGTTGTTTATCACAATGCTTGCATTAATGATAGAATAAAACATGTATTAGTCTCCCTGACGTGAGTTTCAAGGCTATCTAATGAGAACTCTGGACCTATTCATGTGAATGTTTGCTTTACACAGAGAACGATATGGCAGAAGAGGGAGACAGAAAAAAAGGAACATGAACAAGGATGTTCCTGATGAGTGAAAGCTACACAAACAAGAAAACATGAAGCAAAGCGACTTTCCTTTTGCAGTTTTCATGTCACCATAGAAAGAGCATATAATTTCTGATATAACAAAACAAGTTTGAATTTTTTGACAAATTGGCATTAAACATGCATGGTATGTTGGCAGGCTTTACAATCCCCTCCCAGGAAAATACCACAATAGTTCACACCACAGAAATTTTGCTCAGAAAGATAAGGAAAACAGAAACATACCTTTCAGTCATGAAAACGCTAGAGAGCTACACCGTGTTTAACTGCCAAAACAATAAAGGAGTGGCAATGGGTGGAGACCTCAGGAAAGAATCAAAAGTTGCTGGACAGATTACATGTCATGGTTGGAAGAAGTAGCAGAGGTTTGTGATGTCTTGACTCTTCTGCTCAGACTGATGCCTCATGCAACACAGTTCCACAAAAACCGAAAAAAAAAGTTGGATAGAATAAAGAGAAGCTCTTAAATCTCCCTGAAGACAACCTGTGAAAAAAGGACAGCCATCTACAAGCATGACTTGGTCTGAATGCAGTGTTCCAGTTTTCTCTTTATGTGTCATAAATGATTCCCGTCAGACCTCTCCCTTCAAAAGGAGGCCAGGGAAATAATGAATCTCTATTTCTTTTTTTATCCAACTGAAATATAAAAAACAGCAACAAAACAAAATGCTTGCATCAGTTCAACTAATGTCCAACACAAACCTTTAAAGTTTTGCAAGATGACTTTTTAGCTGTGATCAGTGAGCTGATGCGGCCAACTACAGATGATATACTTAGGTGGAAAATTTTCCCAGTAATGTTAATCTTTTGCCTCTGACTCCCAGTGTAATCTACAGATTGAATTGAAGCCAAATTCCAGTGCTTTGTAAAATTTTCAAGAGACAAAAGGTCAAGTGTCACATTTTAGAGGTAACATAAATATGTTGAAAGAAACTCTCCCTGCTTCCAACAATTGTTTCCCCAAGGATTACTATAGGACTAAAGTCTTGGATTTAAGGGAAGCAGCAACCCAAAAAAACATCAGCTGAGGTTGGCAGTTTGCATTAAACCAATAATCTCTCTCCAAGCGTTACCTCCTGCATGTTTACCCATGTCATTTAGCTTTAGATGCGACTTCTTTTCTAAGCGTTGAAGCCAAATGAAAGCGAGAGCATTTGACTGAAGCTGCAGTCTGTAGTACTTCAAAAACCACATGTGCAGCATTATCTTTAACCTTTAGAGTCAGAACACACGCAAGAAACTAAGCTACATTATAACCATATTACTGTGGCACAGTTAAATACTCACAATAAAAACACAGGCTGATTATGTGTGGAAATGTGAGACCTGAATGTACTGTTAGCTAAAAAAAAAAAAAAATCCATTCTGTTGACATGGTTGTTAGAAGAAATAGTGAAGAAACAATGCTGGTCAGAACTGAAGCAGGAATTATAATGCTGGCAGAACCTTTGTGTTTCCAATTATAACCTTTGTCACAAGCCGTTACTCATCAGTGGTGAATTACAGGCAGACCGAGCTCACCAGAAAATCCTTTTACACCTCTACTGTGCTGATTCTTTTAAGTCTCCAAGATGCCGTTCTCAGTTAACATTTTTCCTGACTTTCTCCCAACTAAATGAATTTCCACATAGATCTTCACTTTATGAATTCAACTCTTTGGAGGCCCCGTTTTCCCCTCTGTTCCATTTTTTCTTTTTAGACATTTCTTGATTTTGAGTAGTAACTGTTGTGTCCTACAAGCCCAAGGAAAACTAAAATAGAAAATGTTATAATAATTCTCATATATGACCTTCAAAATGAAAAGCACTAAGTAATAACTTCAATAAAAGCCCTTTATTTTTTCTGACCAATGTAAACAGAAACACAGACTGTAGTTTGCAAAACAGAACTGAAATTCCTACATGGCAGGAATACTGAACTGAACCTCTTCATTACGACAACAACCTTCATGTTTAAAGTGAGGCTCAAAAGATAGTGCAGGCTCAAGTAGTAGTTCTGAAAACCTCCCCCAAAATCGTGAATAAGAATACAAGATGAAAAAATGTCCATACATTTGTCTTCACAACATGTAAGTGTTGTTTACTGCCATCTAATTTGAAAGTGGAAATTGTTACACAAGCCAGTGAGCTTTCATTCCACAGCGTCCTTCAGTGGGTTAATATTAGCCCGTGACTTAATGAACAAGCAACCAAGTGTAGCAGGTTAACATGTCAGGCAGGGCACCTCCACAACCCAGGGTTGTTGATGTATATGTCTACTACCTCAGGTGGAAGGAGAGACATTTTTTTTAAAATGTCTCACCACCCAAAATAAGAACGCCTTGTAATCTGAAGTGTCTCCCACTCCTTTTTGTTGTCACAAGGCAAAGCCAAACTCTACCTCTTCCTCAGTGAGGAAACATCTGCTGGGATGATTACGTAGGCCCCTGCTGGCACTGACAGAGGAGGTGTAGAAAAGAATACAGCAGAAAGAGAAGCAGCAGAAAGGGTGAGATTCTGTCTTAAGTTTGATCAGTTCTGAAATTAATCCTCACAGTCTACATACTTATATAAGACATAATGTCCAACCAGAATATTGTATTTTCTTGAATGCTTTTCTTGGACAGTTATATTTTTGTGAATTGTTCTTCAAATGAAAACAATTTGATGAATAGTGAAAATCAAATCTACACAATAATGGCTTGTAAACACCCTAATGTTCTTTTTGTAAATGGGAAGGAAACTAGTAAACATTCTTGGCAAAACACACTGCAGCCTTAATAATCAGTCCAACAGAAACTAAGCTGCTTTTCTCTGAATCAGAAAAGCAAAATCTTAAAAGCCGAAATCAGACCTTTAGACTACAACACAGATCCAAAGTCCATCATAGCACATCTGCTTTAGTGACACATTACAGTCTTTCAGTGTCATTTTAACACAGTAAAATGCGTTTCGTTTTAGGTCAAACACATGCCTTATTAGCACAACTTGTTCACCTCACTGCCTGAAGCTAACGGATCAGAATCAGACGATGAGGTGGCACATCTGGTAGCAGATGATGTACTGCCAAAAATGTCAGCTAACTCATCTTACAGTCTTGTTAAACAGCTTGTTTCCAGGGAGGCACTAACGTTTAAAAACGGTCAGAAGATCCCCTCACCTTAACTAACAACGACGCAAGCCGAGCGAGTGGAACAAATTCCTCAAGTCTGAAAGACTCCGCAATGTCAGCGAAGCCCAGACAGGAGCACCGTAGCTGTCACAAGTTGAGCGTCGGCATTACGACCAGCGAGATTGGATCACCTGTGTGGATAGTTCCGCAGTCTGTTGCCTTAACTGTCACCTCCCCGGCTTATTCGAATCCCCATTCTGATATCCCGCTGACAAACAGACGTGATTAGTTGCTAAGTAACGAAAGGCCCGAGCAGTACAAGCCGGTGGTCGGAAGAGCTCTTAGCTACTTAGCTTAACTAACACCTCAAGTAACGTCAACAGCACCTGAACAACTTTCTCCTGGTGTGACTAATCCTGCTAATCAGACACAAACGGACGGAGAGACACGCGAAAATACACAATCTCGGTGGGAGTTACTACTGACCTGATACGTTCCCAAACAGGCTCCGTCTTCAGGAGGAAAAAAATATGATCTGGCTAGCTAGCTACGTAGAAAACTACGACTGCTCTGATCCCGCACGAGCAGCCGCCTATTCAACCGCCAACAGGAACGTCAGGGTGGGTGCTGACCAAAGATGTTCTATTCAAACAAGACCAAACACTCGCGTCGCAAATATTTGCCACGTGAATAAATCCTTCAATAAATAATTTTAGTTAAATTAAAAACACTTAGATACATGTCAATAATTTCTTACAAATAAAATTGAATGTAAAAGTTGTTTTTTTAAAAATAACTTTATACATATTACAATTTCATAAATAGTTGATGTTTTTAATTAAATTAGAACCCGGTGTTACAGTTTATCCTAAATTCGCTTTATTTCTCAGCCTTCCCAGTTAAAGTCAGGGGGCGGGACTAATACTGATTTAGACATACAGTAAACAAGGTAACTGGTTTGTAGTTAAGTGTGCAGATTAAGCAATCAGATATGAAGTTTAAATACTTCATGTATGCCAGTGTTTGTCAAACCTGGTCCTCAAGGCACACTGACTTGCATGTAGACGTTTCCCTGCTTCAACACACCCCATTCAGATGATTGCAATTCAGCAAAAGCCAGTTAATCAGCCATCAATTGAAATCATGTGTGCTGAAGCAGGGAAACGCAAGGCAGTGTGCCTTGAGAACCATGGTTGAAAAACACTGATATATGCAATTTATTTTAAGAGATTTAACAATTAAATTCCACATTTAATAATATTTACCAATTTTATATTTATTCAGTTGTCCAGATTTAATAGCCATATTTTCTAGTTTTGAATTTAAATTTTATTAAACCACAATGGCATGCATGTGGAAATAACCAGCACCAGATTTTATACTTGAGCTACTGACAGCCAAAGTTAGCATAATCACCCTTCCTGTTGGTCATAAATACAAAGGGGTTCTTGAGATGACCTCTAGAAAAAAAGGAATAATTTAAAAATACTATCATTTATTGCTTCAAAACATAAAGACATACAATTAAAAATGTTTTATATGTTAGTCTGTGCCACCGTTCTGAGATGTTGGACCTCAGCCACCCTATGGAGGAGAGTGGTTTCAGCTGCTTGCATCTCACTGCTTTCAGGAAGAATCCATGTTCTCCTGGCCACAACTGTTGGTTATGTAGACCCTTTAGTTCTTCACTCTCCATTCTACTTGTAAGACAAGAACACATTTAAACGTATCCACCTGTTGCAAAAACAGACCCCTGACCTGGTGGTATCAGTAGACCTTTTTGTGGTTGTGAGCTGTTTCACAAAATACTTTTACTTTGAAAAAGAAAATTAAGGACAGGCTCAGAGGTCACTATAAGGACTATGTACTTGTATCCCTTCTGGTGTATGAACACCTTGAGAGCCCCAGTAATTGAGCTGAAGAGTTTTCCTGGGGTGAGAGATGTCTCTTCAACCACCCTCTCTGATAAGACATCAGGGACGTCAAACTCCAGTCCTCAAGGGCCACTGTTCTACAGTTTTTAGAAGTGCCACTGGTACAAAACACTGGAATGAAATGGCTTAATTACCTCCTTCTTGTGTAGATCAGTTCTCCAGAGCGTTGCTAATGACCTAATTATTCTATTCAGGTGTGGTGCAGGAGAGGCATATCTAAAAGTTGCAGGGCAGTGGCCCTCCAGGACTGGGATTTGACTCCTGTGGGATAGATGGATAATCTGTTTCCCTGTGGCAAAAATCTGGAATGGTCAATAAGATTTCTATGACACATGCCAAGCATGACTGGTGGTCCAGTTTCTTTGCTTTGTAACCATTTATTCATCCCAGTAAAAATGTAGACAAAGTAGTAAAGTAAAGGCAGAAAGTGAGAACACAAGCATGTTTACTTAAGACCTTCAAAGCAAGCCAAATTTGACAAGACAAAAAGCCACTTAAACATGACCATATAAAAATTAAACACTATACAGATTTACATTAAAAAAAAAATAAAGCATACAAAAAGGTAATGTTACTGCAGCAGAAATTTAAACTGTGCCTTGTAGCCTTACAGATGACCTGGCCAAAAACAAAAAAAAATGATCAAGTTTAGTGAGGAAGAGAAATTTTGGTTTTAAAATGTCCATGTTGTGTTCTGAATCAATGTGACAAACATTTCATTTTCTCTTTGACAAGCTTCGAGGGGAACCTTTTAGTAAGTCTCTGATTTTCAGATACGTTCCAGTGGCTTCAGCTACTTCCGTGTATTCAGGAGTGTCTTCAAATTGAACAATGCCAGCTGCAAATTTGCTCCTATGAGGAACAGCTATGATCTTCTCATGACTAAACAAAACATCTCCAGCCCCGTCATTTGGGATCTCTGCATTTGGGCTGTCAGGGCTGTCATCTTGGAGTCTGACAGACTCTACATCGGGGCTCTGAGGACTTTCATCCTCTACTTTTATGGGCCGATAGATTGGAGTTGAACTCTCTTGTACAGCCGGTTTCATTTGATTCTCACTGTCACAGCAAGATTCCGCAGGTCTCACCGTGTCTACCGTCTCATCAACATCTTCCATTTCCGTGTCAATGTGTGCTGGTGTGGAAGCAGTGGGCGAACTGGAAACAGGTGTACCTAAAGCCGGTGTCTCACTGTCACTACTCGTGGCTGTGTCAGCATTTTCCAGAGCTGCCCAGATCAACCTTTGCTGCTCTTCTAGTTCCTCCAGAGTCAGATCGTCTTCTGCTGCCTCAACAGTCTCATCTGCTAGCTGCACTTCCCGTCTCTGCAGAGCTGGAGAGCCGTTGGTGGGAGTTGGTGGAGGCGTCCCTTTAGGGAGAGGTGGGCGAGTAGGCGTGGAGGGAGGAGTGCCCACAGGTAATGGAGGAGGTGAGCTGTAGCAAGGGGAGCCTGGAGGTAGGGGTGGTTGGAACTGGAAGTCACCAGATCGATATGAATATGGTGTCCCTGGATCTGGGAAAAGCACAATGGAATGACTATTATTCTGCATTTCAAGTTAAGTTTCGATAAGGCGTAAGTGAACATCAATTCTGGGAAATGTTGCAGTACCTGATTCAATGTCCATATCCGAGCTCCTGTCTGAGTTTTGATCTGGGCTAGACTTAGTCTTCTTCCTGAGATGAGGGGATGAGTCGAACTCTTGTCGCCTTTTGTTGCAGGAGCCACCAGGCTGTTGGCAAAGAAAACTGAGATTTTAGGTACTCTGATCAAGCAGTGCAGCCAAAAACAAGTTCCTCACAAAGTCAATAATGTTTTCCAATTCAGAGTATAGCTGGACAGTACATAAAAATGTATCAGGTAAGGGTTTCATATCAGGCAATATCGATGATTATTGATTAGGTTTTTTTATTTGAATATCTGAAATACTGCTAAACCGGTCACATCACCTCTCCGGTTTTATCCACAATTTGTTTTTAAGTTGTTGCACTTCTTCTCTCCTTTCACTCCACATTGTTGTTTTTCCATTTTTAAGCAGTTATGAGGCACGATGGCGAGACCTGAAACTGCTGCTGCGCAAGCTACTCAGCAGGTTGTTACTAGGTAACCATAGAGAGAGTGAGCTGCTAGGTAACTGATGCGTGAGTAAGTTAGTTAATGTCATCAACCTTGCTTAACTGGCTGTGAGATGGTAAGCAGCTAAAGCCTTTTCGCTGCCTACATCTCCCAGGATGCTCTGCAGCTCTGGATCAGATTTCAGTGAAATTACTGAACATTCTAACTGACGTTAAAGATCACGTGTCTACCGTGATATATGTGATGATTTATTATCCAGCCCTATCAAAGAGTCTTCCTTTTAAAAGCTTTATGCTATTGGTGTCCTTATGTTGTAGAAAGTTGATGCAGACATTGCATGAAAACGTACAGAAGAACTGGATGATTTGATATTGTTGAGTTTGGACATAAAGAATGAAAAGTCAAAACTCTAAGCATTACCTTAGGGAAGTTATTGGACAGGTAGGCTGCATAGTTTTGCTTCATGTGGCTGGTCTGCATTGGAATCGAACCGTAATGCATAAACTCCTGTAAATCAGACAAGAATATAACTTTTTAAAAATGCAGAGCAATTACACCAGATCTATCCCAAACTTCCAAATTTAATAAAACTATGCAGTCAATGCAATAATGGATATCTAGAACAGAGGGGTTTTTTTTCAAATTCAAGACTACAGTACCTACAGATTTAAAAAAATTAGCGCTCAGTATATAGCATTTGGTTTGAAATGTACTTACATCTTTAGTTTGATGTGCAGGCA
The DNA here is from genome assembly GCF_003331165.1 of Xiphophorus hellerii. Classification (NCBI taxonomy): domain Eukaryota; kingdom Metazoa; phylum Chordata; class Actinopteri; order Cyprinodontiformes; family Poeciliidae; genus Xiphophorus; species Xiphophorus hellerii. The sequence continues at coordinate 16,046,296 of NC_045683.1, forward strand.
CGTTAAAGCCAGGGAAATCCACCAGTTTGGAAACATCGTAAGAAACGTTTTGTGAAGTGCTGCCGACATCATCATTTGATACTACAAAAACAGGAGAAAAAACTTTGTGATAAGGTCCAAATTTTGTGCAACCAAAATACATGTTTTAATAAAACAAAAAGAAAAACAGACGGAAAACATGATTACAAACAGAAAACATACCATTTCCATCATAGAGTGATAAGCCAGAGTCTTCCATCTCTGCCTCTTTGAGCCAACCTGGTGGATAACCCAGCTGCCTCATCCGATAAATTAGAGGAGGGAGGGTGTTACCGGCTACTCCCAGTGCTGCTAACAGCTCCTCGCTGTTTAGAAATTAAAATGAAACATAATTAATTCATAAATATAAACAAATATGCGCTGTCTGATTTTACTGGAAGTTGTGTGTGATCGTTGTTTCTTTTGGTTTGCACAAATTATCAATCCTACCTTAAGACTCCAGGTTTGAATTTTCCGAAGCGCTCCTCGACTTCATCAGCATGGTAACGCTGGTTGCTCTGAGTGACCTGGCTTGAGTTCTGATTAAATGCTTTTCTTCTTTCATTTATCGCAGCCATATCTTTAGGCTAGGGAGGGGACAAAGTATAAATGCAGAAAATTAAGTAGTGGTTTTTCATGTTGAGAGTTTTACTTGGATTTCTGCCATATTAGTAGCTCCAGTCGAGTACCTGGGGACAATCTCTGAGCTGATGAGCGCTGGAGCCACAGTTGAAACACATAGACTTGGGTCTGTGAAAATAATCATGCCACAAATGTAAGCATTTTAGTAGACGAATTTGAAAACTTTAGAAATAATTTAAGTCTTTTACCTTTTGTTTTTAATTTCCATTTCTAGTCCATCTGTTCCAATAACTTGGTTATAAACCTGCTGGTAGCTGTGCAACAGTTCAGGAAGATGTACTACTTTTTAAAAAGTTTTTTTATCAAATATACTTTGATACAACAGTTTAAAGATATTTGGTGAATAGTCATTTATTGCTTTTTTTCTGTCTTAGGTTTTTCTTGAAACCCAAATGACATTCAAAGCATCTAGAAATAAGCTGAATAAAATCCCTGGGAAAATTGCTAAATAATCCATTTCAAAGATACGTTGGAACGTCCCATCCATCAGTCAGCTGGGGGTTTTCATTCACCAGAGGCTGTCCAAGTTTGTCAACACTGAAGGTAGAAAAATATAAAACACTCCCAACAACCTAAGAGACAAAATAGTACAATAATATAAAATTCTCCTTTTCTTATGACAGCATGTTCTGCTTTATGTGGAGATAAATTTAGGCACTTACTTTAAAGGCTTCTGTTGTAGTTCTCACACTACTGGAAGACAACTTATCAGGATCTTCATCCAACGCAAAAGCTGAATTCTTCAGAAAGTGAAACATGTTTCAGTGGAAGTTTATTTAAAGGGATATGTCCGGATTTTTAAAGTAAAGTTTAAAAGGTTAAAAGCAGCCAACACCTCCCCTGCAGTAGATTATCATTTCAGCATCTTCATTTAGCATAAATCTGTATTAGTTGGACTATGAGACTGAAACTAATGGCTTGCAGTGACACCTGAGAGGCACCAAAAGCCAAATTGACTTTTGGTGTATAAATAACTCCAAACTCAAAAATGTCATGGCGGTTTATACAAGTGCTACTTTATGAGCCTTTAAGTCGTTGGCATGTTTGCATTGGGCTGTAATTTGAAAAGCCAATGATTATTTACACAGTAAATTATTTACATAATATGAAACATGCCAAAGTTGGAACTAGTAGAGCAAAGTAATTGGTTTGCAAATTAACTACATTTCCAATAAGCACACATTTAAAGACATGTCCCTACAAAACTCTGGCACTTGTTTCACAAAGATTAATATGTGGTTTCAACAACCTGGTTCAAGCACAAAGAACACCCTACATTGTAGTTGGGCTACAACCAAACAACAAGAAAACAACTTTGGAAGAAGCCCCAGACTTAACACATTGTATTTGCATTTTGTTATGATAGGTAATTTATTAGTTTATGACATCTCTGTTTTCATCCGTGACTGGAGTCTGAAACAGAATATAGCCTCTTAAACATATACAAATGCACAAAAAAAATTATTGCCAAGTAAATTTATAAGCAAATTAAAAGCGAATTAAACTACATTTTACATTCTATATCTGTAAGGCTCAAAGATATTCCTGGTCTGACCATGACACAAAGGCAGCCAGCTGTCTGCATTCCTCCTTACGATGATCCTAAAACTCAAGCCTGGTGATGTTTGCCGCTAAGATGAAGGTGCAGCTATTGTGGTTCTCCTTTGAAAGTGTAAAAAATAATAACCATCTGTGAGAAATACTTTACTTTTACCTAAAAATGCATTTTGAAAAGTCACACCATTAACCCATGCAAAGCAAAATGGCTTGCAGGAAAAACTTGGATATTAAAATGGATATGCTGATTTACCACAGGTAAGATATCGACGGCTTATAACTCTCTAGCATAACCACACTTTAGAAATCCCTGGACTATCCCTTTAAAACACAATTTTGAAAATACAATAAATTTCTAGGTAAATACCTGCGGTTTCATGTGAAACACTGATATCTTCTTTTCATTGTCTGGTTTCTGGTGCTTCAAAATGACACTGCAGACGCAGTCTTCGATTTCTTGGCGACATTGTCTTGAAGAGAAACATTATTTAGTATTCATTTTTTCCACCTTTGTTTTGAGCTGTTCAATCTGAACACAAACCTTTTTGTTTCATTAAAATGTCAAAATGCATCTATTGGCTAACATCTACAGAAGCCACCAATCATGCAAAGGAACATCGACTCTACATCTATTTTTTCCAGTAAATATTATTTAAAAGTACAGACATAACCAAAAATACACACAAGTTGGTTTCTACTTGACTGTTTCCCATCTTACTGAGCCCCTCTGAACGGTGCAACATTGAACTTACTTTGATATAATGTTGTTGGTGAAGAGGATCTGAAGAAGTGGCCCGTCGATGTTTACATCTCCCACTGTGATGCCGCTGTAAAGGCAGGTAGAAATAATGTGCCTTTAGTTAGGTTTCGTTTTAACTAAAGTGGACACACTCAGGTTTACAATTAGAAGATTACCTCGGTCGTGTCAGGATATTGAGCTTCCGTCTTAACACTTTATGTGAGCTAAACGTTAAAGAAATAGAGAGAGACACGCAGCGAAAACAATTGCATATTTTACAGCTCGAGAGCCTGCAGTTGGGGCTAATGATAGCAAACATGCTACACTGACGCAAGGATATTCTCCTCAGAAAGCCTCTCGATATTATCTTCACACTCTTCCAGCCTGCTCCGGAGCTCGCTCGCCTCTTCGTTTTCTCCATCGTCCTCTGTGAAGTGAATGTGTCTTGAGACCGGTGGAGCAGAGTCCTCCAGTTGCTGGAAAAGCTCACTGTCTCCGAAATCAACGTCGGCCATTTTTAGCCTTTCAGCGCTAAACGGAAGTTCAGTAATGAAACGAACCATTTTGTGCGTTCATTGGTTATTTCCCTGTCACGTGTTAGGAACTAGATTCGCTCATTTAATCCCACAGTCACGTATTTCAGGTTAACAGACGTCAAACAATGTGAAACAATCTTGTTTTTTCATCCATTAATAATAGAAAGTCAAATTAAACGCTTAACAGACTTCACACAGTGCAAGTATCTAATTCTAATGGTTGCTAAGGCTATCAGAGCAAACTGCTATGGGTCTCTTGGTAGCAATGCATGCCACATTCTTCAGAATTTTGTTTAAAAAAATTTGACAAAAAAAAAGTTGATTCATGTTTGTCTGCTGTACTAATTGCAGCCTGATAGTTTTGCAGCTGTTAAAGTAAAATATTATCTTCCAGTTGGTGGCGGCAGTGCGTCAAAACATCTATTGCTAACCACCATTAAACAAGTAGAAGAAGAAGAAAGAACGGCATCCTGCCCACCCGCCAGGAAGAAGAAGAAGAAGAAGAAGAAGAAGAAGAAGAAGAAGAAGAAGGTAAACATACAATTGATGCGCCACATAATGCCAGCTTGAGAAAAACTATTTATTTGCTTGTAGTTATGTCAAGCTGTTCACCTGCCCCGTTAGCTTTACCGCAGTGGGAAGGAGGCTGTCGGAAAATTCGTTTTATTTACTTAGTGAATCCAACATCGTTCAGATTGAGCAGCTGTCTGCAGGTAAAATCTTCTGATCTTGTCGCGTACTTTGATTAAGATTTAGTTAAAGTCAATATCTAAACTTTAAATTTGTGTTACAATTGTCAAACACACATTTTTATATTAACTGCAGTCAAATAACATAATTCCGTGTTTCGTTTCCTTTATGCCAGGATTCAGTAATTCCACTGTATTTAGGAGCTGATCTCCTGTCCAATACTGACATCCGGGTGGAAAACCATCCCAGGTACCATGCCAAATTTGCCAAGAAAGGACTTGCCACTAAAGTGCACTTTTCCTCAGGTAAAATGTTTTACTGATCATATTAAAGTCCAATGGGAATCTCAACACCATGGCTATTGCAGTGTTGGCTATTATTATCTTACTTTATTTAACCTATTTTATTGTTGTGTGTTTGTTGCAGCTTTCAGATTCCAGGGATTGAGGGTTCCTGCTGCAAATAACAGCTTGTGGTTTTACAGCATTCAAGGACTTTTCCGCTTAGCCTTTGAAATATACAATAAGCAAGAGCAGCTTGCAGTGTTGGAGAATTTCCAGGTACAAATGCATGCACATTAACCTGATGATATTAGATTATTTTCTACAGTTTTGGTCATAATTTTACGTAAAGTAAAAAGTGAGCCATTTCTTTGAAACTACCTGAGTATCTTTCACCAAATATAAGTTGGGATATGTTTATATTTGAACCTGTGTAGCTTAGAGAAAATCTGCAGTGTCTTTAGATGTTAGTATTAAAAATAATTAAAAGCCCAAAATTATATTTACTTAAGGATAGGAGTATGTACATTTCTTACAAGATATGCTTGTGTAGATTCTCAGTTGTTTTGGATGTGACACTCCTAGGGAAGTGGACTTTTCTTGTTTCCTGAAGACGTTTCATGTCTCAACCAAAAGACTTCTTCAGGGGTGAAACATCTTCAAGAAACAAGAAGAGTGGCTTCTGTGTCATCTGACTCTTACTGGACATGTTTAATATATAATTCAGATTGTCTTTTTGTCGCAGGATGTCTGGAAATCACAGATAAACAAAAGCCCACTGGAAATGAATTACAGCCTCAATCTGCAGCTTGACAATCCAGCGTCTCCAAGCGTGGCTGACAGAGATTTGGAAATACCTGGACATGATTTTAGCCATATTAACGGGAACGTCATGCATGCATCTGCTGAAGACACAGCTGATACAGCAGCAGATCATGATTATTGTACTTTCACCAAACAAAGCTGCCAAACTGAGCAGATCCATCCCGCTGTAGCTGCTCTCAGAGAAAAACTGCACCACTTGGATGACCAACTCCGCTCTCCCCCTCAAGGCCGCACAGATCGCCTGGAAACTATGTTGCTGCTCTTAGAGAAGATTGATCGATACATGACTGGTAGCCTAGATGAAAAGGATGCGACTGAAGCTGTGTTAGCACTACTGAACGCTGAAGACTGGACTAAAGACTCTGTGTATTCGAGTTACATGCTTACTTGTATAGGACGGTGGCTTGGACAGCAGTTTCATGCAGCCAACAGCAGCATCAGCCAGAAAGTAGAGAGTTTTAAAGTTCAGCACATCGAACAGATCAGTGATTTACCACCTGCAGAGGAGCTGGCTGCAGAACTGTTTCCAGAGGCTATGCAGACACTGCTGCTGCACTGGATGGGCTTGTGTGATGAGTCGACTGAAGGAAAGAGACGCAGCGAATATCCAATCCTGCTTCTTATTCTGGAGTTCGCGAACCATAACCTCATTACCGGTGTCGCTCACGTGCTCTACTCAACTCTTATATGTAAATGAGAGAGGATTTCCATAGAGCTACCAACATAATACCTGCACAACTCTTATAGATGGCATTTTTGTGTAAATCACTTCTGTCCAAAGGATAAATCATTTCCAGTCCTAAATTTGCAGGATCATTGTAGGTTATAGTTTGGTTTATCAACTGTCTATGAAAACATTTCATTCATAGAAATACTTTACTATTGTTTAGAACATAACTTGATTTTGGCAAAACATAAGTTGCACCTATATGGTCTTTTTTTTTTGTTATTTTGCATCAAAGAATAGGAAGTAATTTTTCCAAGTCCCAGAGTTTTGCATTAGCCCACAATAATTGTCCTCAAACTCTGCTTTATTTGAATACTTATCCTAATATTGCGCACAATATTAGGAGAAAGTGGGATATCTTGTTGCACTGACTTAAATAAACAAATACTCAACTAAACCATATTGATATCTTTTCGCATTGGATTAATTGTAAACATAGTCCACAAAAAGTGAGTAATCTGTGCTGCTCCTGCTTAGAAAAATTTTTTTTAATCTCAATATGGTTTTACTGAAAAAATTGCATCTGGCTACACCTGCTCATTTGGCAAAGAAACAAAACAGTGTTGTTTATCAAGTGGTTCTAAAACATTTTATACTAAATTGAACCATAAACATCACCATATTTTAGAGGCATAGGGCGCCTGAATCCATGGCACTTTATTCAACAACACAGTTAAAGTAAATGGTCTTTTACTTTATGCAACTCTTTATCAAGTCCAGAGAACTCCAAAGTGCTTCACACTACATTTATTCACAGACTGATGGTGGCAAGCTACTGGAAATCAGCCAGTTACTCCAGTTCTGCTTTTCTTTGGGATATTATCTGGGTTGACTAATGGTTACATTTTAGTTATTTAGTAACCTTTTGGGGAAAAAAAAGAAACATCTAGTAGTAGCTTTACTGTACCCTACTTTTTACTTCTACTTGACTGATATTAGTTTGAAGTACATTTACTTGAGTACAACTTATAGTTACCTCACTCAGTGAGGTAACAAACCTGTTCATAAACATGTGCTCATATATAAGTGACCATCAATTTTTTCCCCAAGACACAGTAATGTAGGAGAATCTGCTGTTTGGTCAACAAATATAAAATAGAGGCTCAGAACTGTTCAAAGGACAATTTATCATTCACCCATGACATCAATGCAACACATTATCAACTGAATGTGGTTTTGTAAAACACAAAGTGATGCATGAAACCTTTTTCAACACAAAATTTATTATATGAATGAGTGAAACATTTCAAACTCATTTCTATCCAAAGCAGTCAAGTAGACAAGTGTTTATAACAACCCATGATTGATTTTCCCCAATGACAAGTGAAGATGGGGAATTCCGAAAATGCTACTGTGTCCTTTGCTAAATGAATGTAAACAGCATCAACTTAAACCACATCGTACTCCGACAACCACACATCAATATATTTGTTTTTCATAAAAAAGAATCACATTATTAAAAGGAAATATCTACTTCACCTTCGCAACCACCTGTCAAGATAACTCCTCCTTTTTCGCCGCAGATGTAAAGATTAATAAACGCTGAGACAAACTCAGCGTCTTACTATATACACGTTACAATTTATGAGGCTTTTGTCTATAAATAATATACAGATTCAGAGCAACATCCATGCAAGCTCGAGGGCTGGCAATGAATTATGTGATGAGATGAGGACGAGTGCCGAGGTTTGGCACTAGATGGAATCCATCCCACGAGAGAAAGAGGAGGAAAAGCCTAGTCCCATTCCTCTCTGGGTGTGTGTCTGAGATCGAGCCATCTCGTACTGAACATCGAGGTTCTTGAACATCTCCTCTTGCTTCTGAAGAGTCTTTAAGCCTTCATCGTTGAGTTGTTTGGTAGCTTCTGCATCATCCTCACCCTGCAAACACACAAAGGGTAAAATATCCTGTTACTCTAAACTAAAACTCAAAAAGTGGTTAAAATATGAAAGAAAGTAAGAGGTTTACCTTAATGCCCATTAGCTTGCGAAATTTAACATTCTGGTCCTTGTTTCCAAAGTTTAGTTTCTCCCACAACTCAGCAGTTTGTGACTTTTCCTTAGAAAGTACAAAACCAAAATATAAGTATTTTGGTAAGCAATCATTGTCAAATATATTCACAAGTTTCCAGAAAAACAAACGTACCCCGTCCTTCTTCCCCTGCCATAGCATTTTCCTCTTTTTCTCCTGTTCTGCAAACTTCATGGGGTTGACAGCAGAGGGGTTGTAGTAACTGGGCACAGCGATGCCAGTCTCTGCGAGGGTTTTAGCTTGAAGCGCTGCCATCTGTGCAGCCATGGCAATCTGAGGAGTGACCTGCGTCCCAGAGGCCAGAAGGGCAGCCACGTTCAGGCCAGGGTTCGAGGCAGCAGCCGCAGCAGCAGCTGCAATGGGGGCGGCCACAGCTGAGGACAGAACGATGAGCATTAGCACCAGAATCTGAACAGAAAGATAAACATTGTGAACACTTACTCAGCAATAATACATCACCTGCAGCCATTTCCTGCTGTTGCTGCTGCTGTTTCTCCAACATTTCTTTCTCTTTCTGCTCTTGTAGTTTCTTGGCTCTCTCTAGTCTGGAAAGAAAAATAAAAAAAACATTGACCTAATTTTCTCTTTTGTTTAAATTAAATCACATGATTCTCGAGTCTGTATAAGAACTACACGCACAGAAGCCTCAGAACAAACTCTTGCGAATTTACATTCAATTAACAAAAACATTCCTTTACCTTCTGGCTAAAGCCTCTTGTGCATCCATTGCTGTGTTTCGCCCACGGAAGACCAGTGGACTAACAGACCTGCTTAGACTCTTTCTGTGCACTTTTTCGACCTTCTTCTTTCGCTCCCTGAAGCAATAATCAATGGAAAATTAGGAAGAATAGTTTGGGTA